>NC_064602.1:43497068-44097068 GCF_943734735.2 Anopheles gambiae | reverse complement strand
AAGGTCGTTGGAATCCGGGCCTCGGGTTGTTGCGTTGCAACTGTTGTAGCCGTGGTGCAAAAGGACAGAAGCAAAAGTGAGAAGAAAGCACGAGAATGTGCAAGGATACAAATGTTTCCACTCGTCTGGCCATTTCCGTTCGGCCACACACCACCTGTGTTGGGAGGGTGGGTGGATGTAGTGATGGGAGAAAAACAAAGTAAAAACACATCCCGATAGTGTTAATTTTTAATACACTCTCTCTCTCTCTCTCTCTCACTCGCAGACGGACGGTGGTGGGTGGTAACTGTCTGATGTCTGATGCAAAGGCATGACTTTTCCCTTTCGAGTGAAATAACTTTCACCTATTTTTAACGCTACCACATCATTACCAGCCAGCATGATGTTGAATGGCGTGTTAAACCACCGGCCGGGAATGTGAATGTGTGGTCTGGATTCCCATCAACGCGTGGATAGAATTTCTGGGCGCGGCGTCCAGAAAATTACTTTTCACAAAATAACAGACATCGCCCTGTCTCTCACACAACGCGGCGCTGTGCATTGGGCAATGCAATCGATTGCAGTAGTGAGTGCATCGATGGTGTGCAGCCGAGAGAGAGAGAGAGTTCTCTCGCTGTTGCAGACTCCCGGAGAGTCCGGAAAATTGGCCCGCTCGTGTGTGTGTGTGTCTGCCGAGGAGGACGTGCTATGTACAGCGGCCGTCCCGCGTCAATGGCACAGTTTGCCGGCCGGCATAGGTACTACATACACGCCAGACGGCACTGTAGCGGTGCCACTGAACACATAAACCTAACCCGGGTGGAGTGTCCCGAAACGCAACAGCACACATACAAGCATTCCCAGGACCCACCCAACACACCCACCTAAAAGGATGAACGATGGAGCATCGTGCGAGTGTGTGCAACACGGCAGACGCAAGATATGCGCATCCTTCTTCCCCCCTGGATGGATGGATGATGTTGGCAGAACTGGTGCAGTTCATCGTCTTCTTAACGGTTATGGTGCAGTTTGTTGTGTCGAGCTGTTTTGTATGCACTGCTACGCTTCCGACAGACGACGACGACGACGACGGACGACGCGTTTAGGATGTGGGGGACTTTTAAAATGAATCATAATGCTAAAGCTGTCACGTTGTGATGCACATTCTCCACACTATGGAGAGCTGATGATTGCAAAATCTACCGGAAGCTTCCATTTTTAACACCCTATGGGTAAAGACAGTAGTAGTAAATGACACGATGTGTCGGAAAGTGGAAGCTGTTTTCATTTTAGTGAACCACCCCATTGACAGCTGTCTGTTTCGATGGGCTATAATTAAGTTAGCTATTTGCTTAAACAAACAAAAGCAACAACAATCTGCAGACGCTTTATCACCATGCCTGCGCCTGTACCACTTTTTAAAAGGAACTTGTGCAGCACAAAATGGGGAGATGGGTGCGTGAGTTGGTTGGTTGGGTTGGCTCCGTCGGTGGTGGTGCTGGTGGAGTCTACTACTACTCAGCAAGATGTCGATTTTCGATAAGCTTCCGGGCGAAGGGAATCATATTGCGAAACCGTATCGCCAACGCCACCCGACACATATGCACACGCTGTCTGCCCGCCCCTCCCGTTCCCTGCCCCGTGGCGATAAGGATACTGCTCTTATCGCTAACAACACACGGTGCTGCTGGTGGTGATGGTAGTGGCACAAATGGCATCCGGCGCGGAGCGCGAGATTGTGTGTATCGAGTGAAAAAATTGATACCGAGTTGTGTGGCGATGGAGGTGGCCAGGTTGTGTTTGGTGTGGAAAGAGTGATTCACGCCATTCACATGGCATGTCGTACGTGCGCATCTAACTAACTACTAATCGAACACACCATTTCCTCTCCGTGCCTTCGGTCGGTGGAATTTTGTTCTTTTACCCATTCACCCCTCCGGTTCCTAAGCGATAAGACATGGGCGTGGGCCGGGATTTTGATTCTGCATTCAGCTGCGAGTGTGTGTGTGTGGTGTTGCGAAAGTATGGTAAAAAGGTTTCCTAGCGATGGTTTGTTCTTGCTGTTGATGGGCCTTTCATCGAGTGATGTGTTGTTAGTCGAGAATGTGTTGCGATAATTAGGCGCATTCTATTCTTGTAAGCACGCTTCCATTTTAACATTGAATTCACTTAAAACAGTTAACAAGATAGCGAACGTGGAATACATTGTTTTTAATATGGGCTCGGGCCGGTCTCATAGTACATAGTACTCGTACAAAATGAACCATGCCTGCTATACGTAGGACTGATTATCCTAGATAATCAAAAAGTCACTGAAAGCCAAGCCCACTAGTGGTGCCTGTCTGTACTTTGACCGACCGACAGCGGTTGTTGTGTCAAAGAAGAAGAACATGAGAAAATAGTGTCAAAAATCCGGTTCGAAGGACCAAATTCTAACCCTCAATTTACCGTGAATTTAGCCTAATTTTGATCAAAAGCTTATTGTTTGTGCAAATAAGTTTTGTGCAATTTATTACTTACACACATTGCACATTGCTCTTTATGTACTAAAGCAGAATGAATCAATACACAGTGACGATTGCTTCGAGCAGGCGAGCAGATATTTGGGATCAGATTCTATTTCTGTCCGCTTTACCTCACCCTTATCTATACCGGGGTTCTTGCTTATCTTGCTTTGATGATAAGAACAATAAGTGCAAGTAGACAAACCGCAAAAGTCGCGATGCCAATCGATATTCATAAAAAAACCCTCAAATATTTTGTTAAATTTAATTGACATTGGAATTCCCGCATTGGCGAAGTAGCATAGAACTTCAAAGCTATATTTCCTTTCACTCTACTAAGTCATATTGGTAGCCTCCGGTGATAATGGGAGAGTGGATGGTTCAATGCATAAAAAACACACAAATCCCACCATACAATTAGTATTGCGCCAAATGATGCGCATCGCATCGCGGAACAACAGGCTGTATAAAAAAAATTGGGTAGAAGTAATCGAAAACAACCATGAGGTCACTCACCATCGGAACCGGGCGAACGTTGCAGGAAGACGGATGACGAATCACGGTGATGCTGTTGCTGCTGCTGCTGCTGATAGTGGTAGTGTTGCGGATGTTGCGAATGATGATGCGGTTGATGGTGTTGCTGCTGATGCTGCTCCTTGTCCTTTTTCGATTCCTTATCCTTTGTTCCGGAATTGCCTGCAGAACCGGCGTTGGATGGAAAGAATTGTGATGGGGATATAACAAATAGGAAAAAAATCATATCAATATTGCTTGGCAAGCGGAAGGAAAGAGGACGAAGTAGATGATGATTAGCTTGCAGGGCAGGAAGGAGGATGGTTACGATACGAGATGGGTACAGAGTGAAGGGTGTTCCAATGAGGTCTGAACGGTACTGTGTGCGAGTGTTGGAAGAGTGCCAGATTTCCGGTGCTGTTGTAATGAGAGTCCCACCAATGAGAGTTAGACAAAAAGGAAGTGGTGTTGGGTGTTACTTCTTGCCTTTTCGTTTGATTTGTTATAAAAAACAGAAACATAAATGTAACAAAAGGTCAACAAAAGTTAAGGGTGTGTGGGTGGGCGAGAGTGTTACAAACTGATAAACTCTATGATAAGATGAACAGAAAGCAGAAAGCACAGCACGAGTGCACAACCGCTCATTCTACTGGGTGTACAGTGTTGACCCATAGAAACCGATAAAGAAGAGCATTATCTACAAAGGAAGAGGGGGCAAAACAACAGTAACAAAAATCAGCACTGCTTCCTTCCAAAACTTAATCCCGCTGCACCCGCTGTCAATCAAAGCACCGCTCATGGCAGCTCTGGGCAGGGTCAAAAGAGAGCATTTTTATAGGCTGCATTTGTTGCGCAGGCTGGCTGCTAAACGGATGCTAATTTTCATCGGTTTTATTTTATTTGAAAGCTTTTTTGTGCTTCTGGATTGCAGTCATGCGTTGGCAGCGTTGGTCACTTTATCAAGGACGGACTTGGGACGGGTTTTTTTTTCGGAGGAATGCTCTTTGTTTTTGTGTGTGCAGCGAACGGGAATGCATCCATGAGGATTTCACTGCCGCTGGCCTTATTTGATAAGGAGTGATTGCGAGTGTGGGCCCGACCAATTTTTTTATTCTCTGTTGCCCTCTGTCTCGTGCGTTTAATGTGGCCTCAATAAAAAAAAAACAGACAAACACACACACGCTGGTGGTATAATGTTTGATGCTCGAAATAAAAAGCTGTATTTGCAAACCAGTATTGCATGTGTCATGATGGTGGGTGGGTGATTAAAGCATACGAGCATGAAGTGTGCGCTATGATAGAGCAGGAATTTCAAGTATGAGGCTCAATAAAAACCAACCTCTTCTTTTGGGATAGAATATGGCCTTATGAGCTTATAGGATGTGCCTGGTGTACTTGCACACTATCATCATACAGCCGGTATTTATGGCGTTTCGTGTGGCACGCTTCACTCTTGGCGTAGTGAGAGTGAGGTGTGGTCTTCAGTAGATCGCCATAATTCACATTTCCTCAAACCCACAAGCACGAAGAACGGCGTGTTGGGATTGAAAATCGACCCCCTAAAGCGTGTACTTTGTGGTAGTAGGTAGAGCTTCTAAATATTAGTCCCGTCTGCCACAGCACTGTACAAAGAACCGAGAGGAATTTGTGTCAGCGTTTGTGATAAACGGAAACACACATTTTCACATTTTCTTCTTGTGCCTCAACCCAAAGCCCATCAAAACCTGCGTGGTCTCTCGCTTTCTCACTCTTAGCCAAAATTTCTCTCCATCTATTGAATAATAAATGAGCCTGACAGTAAAACAAACTTCTAAATTGATCCATGCCCATTTCACCCGGATCCGTTGTGGGGAAAGGGAAGATGGTGGATGGGTGTTTTTTTTGTCCTGGCCGCTAGAAAGTAAACAATCTCATCAAGAGCATTAAGGTCGGTTGGGAGAATTTATTTCGGGCCGCCCTTTTTATTCGGTGTAAGCGGGGTGCCCCTCCAACACCAAAACTTACTCTCCGAGGCTTCGCGATTTGTGGTTAAAGTGTGTTCACCACAACTGTGCCCACCCGTTGGCGGTCGGCAGTTACCGTTCCATTGCGTTGCTAGTAACCACGAGTGGTAGTAGAGAAGATGGAGAATCCCTTACCGAAGATCCTTTTAATCGAAAAGTTTTTTTGACTCTTCTTTTTAACCTATCAACAACATGAAGGCGAAGGCAGTAAAGTTCTTTCCACACTTTTGGGTGGGTGTTAGTGTTATTTTGTTCACTTGTTGTTCAGTAAGTGTACGCGCCATTTCACCCAAATGGATAAGAATTTCCATTAACTATCGGGATCTGAAGCAAAGCGTTGCGTTCTCGTGCGTTTGGAGCAACAAGAGGGCCCCATTTCGCAATTGGCCATATACGTCGCTGGCACTCACGTTCAATACGATCCTGTTGCTTTGTCTGGGATGGAAATAAACCAAACCCTCCACACCCCATCCTGCTCTCACCCGAGGATAAGGTTTTATGGGGATAAGAATGTCTGATGAGAGGGGCGCAACAACTTTGGGGTGGGTTTTTTTCCATTCGCTGTCTTGTAACACAAAGAAAAAGGGAACGGGAATCAAAGTCCTCCCTGTTCTCTTCTGTAAGTAACACACGCACACACACACACTCATACATTCACGCCTATATATATGTGTGTGTGTGAGAGTGAAGCATCCGTCGCAGTTCGCTCATCTCCGGGTTCAACACGGAACACGGAAGGAAGGCACGCTGGATGTTAGCTGTCAAGATGTACCGGGACTTTGGGTTGCCGGAACAGTTTGCCCTTGCCGGGACGACGCTGCCGCCGAGTGCGCGCGCACTATTGCGAAATGCTGCCGGTATAAACAGGGCTGGTTCACCCAAGGAGAGTTTCCGCAGAGCGCGTAAAGGGGTCGTAGAAGGACTCCGGAACAAACGGGATAGGTTCCGGCGATGTGTGTATTGTCATGTTTTAATGTTTCTTCACCCGGTGTGGGGTGGAGTGTTGGGCGTCAATTCCTTACTGTGCACAGTCAGTCCAGGGGCGTCGAACGATGTTGAACTTAGAACACACACACACACACACATATGTATAACACTCTACTGCGGACGTTTTGATAGTCATCCGTGAGATTGTATGTGAAGGGCATGAGGCGTAAGTAGAGTCGGGGAGATCAAATATAACCGCAATTTAGCGTCTTTCCCAAAACTGTCCTCATGAAAAAATGTCCTTTTCGAAACGTCCTCACCGCACCACGACGGGTAGTTTCAATAGAATCCCTGTTGCTGTATACGTTTCTTGCCAGTAAAGTAAAAGGGAAACGTTGGAAATGGCTCAACGAAATTATTTTGACGACGTTGAAAGGGGAACATTTGAGCCTTTGTACGTGGAAAAGGGATAACACAAATAAACAAAAGCAACCGAACAAACAAACATGGGGTGCTCTCCCGGCCTGTACACGTGCTGTGGCGGCTAAAGGCTGTGCGTTTGTATATGTAAGGGAGTTTCTCTCCTATTTGGAGAGGATTAATCCTTTGCTAGTCAATATACCAACACACACTCACACACACCCGTACTGTGTGAATGAAATGGGAGCGGCTCTCACTAATACACAAACAAACAATCCTCTCGCCGTCGCTGAGTGGATACGGCATCGTCCTAGCTCCGTAGGTTCCTTGGATGTTGAAGTGAAAATCAATATCCTTTCCGGTAAGCGCTCACACACATTGAAACGGTGTGCCACTCGCCCTTCCGTGTGCAAAGCACCAATACACTAACCCACTGGTTGATGTACCGGTTTTTCTCCGTTTGCTTGTAGTGGTTGTATTAAAGTTAATGCTAATGTCATTACTCTCCCCCCACACTCTGGTGACCTATCGGGGCCATTATCCTGCTTGGGAGCTTGGGTGGAGTATTGCTTTGATTCTCGTTTTTATGTGTTTGTGTGAGTGTGTGTTTGTGCTATTATCATTCACATCCTTCCCCATCTGGGTGGTGATATTTCCGGTATCTAAATCCATACACACACACGCACAGAAACAAACGGATATTCTCCCGCCTGTGTATATGGCGTCTCACGCCTTGTCATACACCCATACACACAGAGCATGGTGACTCTGCTCAGGGTGATTGAGTTTTCCACCACCCTCGGTGCGGTGGATTTTCTTTGTTTCCGGTTGCACGCTTGCCGCCGCCCTGTATGCTCCCGTTGCCAATAGCGATGGCTTTTCTGGGTGGGATCTCTCCCTGTGTATCGAACAGAGTCCTTTAGTCCCATCCACCACCAACTCTTGCCACCCCTGTGCTAAATGTGCGTCGGATTAACCGGATGGACCACATTGATAAATGGAAATTAATGGAATCAAACCTCGAATCCAACGTGTTTCTCCTTAAACTGGGTGTTTTCACCAATGGATAGAGTAGAAACGTACAACAACAAAAAAGGTTGTACAAGACGTTTTACTAAAACTTAAGCCCAGCCATCCAATAAACACGAGAAGCTGCCGTAAAGAAATGGCATCAAACGCGGAGCGGGTTTTTTAAGCTTCCCAATCGGTATCAATTGTGGGGAAGATTATAGTGAAGGGATTTTCAAAATGCTTCGCCGCACCAACCCCGCTGGGATACATTGCGTGTCCGGATGCCATCATTTCAAACAGCGCTATCGCATTGCGCGTTCGGGAGAATTGGTGTGACGTTAGTGTGGGTACTAAAAAGTAGGACATAATTGTACAACAAAGGCGTACACAACACCGTGGTGCTGCTGCTGGTGGTGTTGGTTGGTGTGAAAATTTCAAGATGAAGCCATTAAAAACACTGCGAAAAAGTTTGATGTGGTGTTTTTTCACCATCTCTCCATACAGGAGTTACAAAACATTCCCGTATTCCTCTTTCCGGCTCGATTGTCACCTAAATTCTAAATCACCTTATCCCCTATCTTCCTGGTTGGTCGGTAGAAAGTGTACCTTATTTCTTGTATCCTGTCTGACTGACTGGAGAATACAAGAAATGGGTATTTCCGGGACGTTTGAATTTCATTAACACCATTTGCATTTTGGGCAAGGAATGTCGGGTGTCCTGCGGTTCGTGCTGTTGAACCATTAACGGAAAAGGATGCGGAGCGCTCAGTGCAGAAAGGTGTGTTTTTGGGGACGTTTTAGGCAATAAAAATAAATATAAAGAAATTCATTCCACAATTGAGTGTTGGCAAAATTTTGGAGCTGTTTTGGTTTGTTCAAATTGTTTCTGAATTTTGTAAGTTTTCTTATCTCGTCTGACGTGGAAACACGGTCCTTATATACGACAAAGGGTACAGATTGGAATCAGGCTTCGGACTTTGCTTTGGAGGCTTCGAACGTCTTTATTCGATACGTTGACACAGTAGCGGATTAAGGGTATCGGGGGCCCTAGGCGGAAAGACGAGTTGAGGCCCCCTGTAAATGGTAAATGTTGTTGTGGTGGGGGGGGGGGGGGGGGGGGGGGGTTGGTAGCGGCACTAAACTTGCTGTTGCGAGATTGAACAGTCGGGGGCCCCTTCGATCATCAGTCACAGGCTCTAAAATTTTTGTTGACGGGGGAGGGGGGGGGGGGGGGGGTTGCAAATGATTTGCCAGCCTTGGGACCCCAACGGTCATCCTTCCGGGAGCCCTTGTCGCTAGTACTCTGCCTATACGGCATACTATAGAATGGCGATCTACGGGGCCCCTACATCGGTGGGCCCCAGGCGACCGCCTAGTCCGCCTACCGTTAGATCCGCCACTGCGTTGACACGATCTGATTATAATTCTTGGCAACTTGCTGAACAAGAAGCCAAAAATACGCATTCCCACGTGAGATTACATCACCCCCAGCAGCGAGAATCACGACCTTTTGCTGCTGCTCACGATCATTCATAATTTGCGAAAATTAATTCAAGTGTCTTGTGCAAGCATCCGGATTGGGCGATAAATATGTGCCCCACAATCTTTAATCCAATTTCATTACCGTGATACCATTGGACGCACACATCGCTGACAAGGATGATGGATTAGGGGATTTGCAAGAAAGAGCATCGTAGCGTTGTAACAATGTCGTACCAAAAGACAAATATTTTACAGATTGAAAAGAACACGCATGGGGGTGGTTGTTTGTAGAGCTGAAGTGTAATTTTTTGGAGCATTTCGGTTGATTCTATAAATCTCACGATTCAGCACCAAGCGCGCAACATTGCGTCCCGAGGGATCCCCCTCTAGGGACAAACGGGGGAGAAAGGAGAAAAAAAACATCTGCTCACCAGTCAGATAGCCTGGAGGCCGCCACGCAAATTCCCCATAGAAGCAACCATGCAGACCACGTCTTGAAATCGTGGAAGAGACACAGCAAACAAAAGTAACAAGAGTAAACATTTCTCCGTCTTCATCGGAGCTTGTACCGGAATTTGCGTTGGTTCGGAATTGGCGTGAAGTAAACATGGGGTCTCTTCCTCTCTCTCTCTCTCTTTTCGTACTCTTTTTTCTGTTCCCTCCGGGAGACGATTTTATCAAAGTAACGAAATGCGTCCGCCGATCGCAAATCGCCCCAATAAGAGCGAAGATGGTGGAGAGTGCGAGAAAGAGTCTGACTTTCATCCCGGAATCGAGGTCATGTGTCCCAGTGCGCGAACGAAAACCGTCCGGCCGGGGTGACGTCATGGCACACACAAAAAACCTCTCTTTTGATTGCGCTTTGGGATGCGCTTTGGCGTTTCCAAAGTGCGCAGACAGTGTGCGCGGACCGGAATGCATACTGCATAAGTTGCGTTCGCTTCCATTTGCAGAGTTCAGAGGAAATGACGAAAATGACATGAACCAACCACCGCCACACCATGGAACGAACACGCATACGGCGCCAACTTCCGCTTAAGCCATACGAGGCAATGTAACACAAAAATGAAGTCGCGGCTCTAGAAAAAGAACACACGACGATTGCGCGAGGTCCCCTCGCCGATGGATCGTAAAATGTCAATGTTTTCGAACGTACGTGTGGAGTCTTGTGCGATTTCCGATGCCATCGTCCGCCGTTCGATGCCGGCGGAATAATAATAAGTGGGCGCCGAGGGGGGCGGGGAAGATGGGGGGCTTTTTCCTCTCTCCTTCCATCTCTTACTCGGTGTAGCCACTATCGCACGACCGATGAAGACGCCCCGGCGGGGGTTTAGGATAGCGTTTTATGCGGATGTGATAACAGTCAGCACATTCGGCAGCCAAATTATTGGCTGGATGAATCCAAGATATCCAGGGTCATGGTGTGTGTATGTGTGTGTGTGACGGGTGTTGCCGTACACGTTATATCGGATAACACGAAAATCCAGTTGCACTTTGGCGTAACACGTGGGATATATGTTAAATCGGTCGAGATAAAGTGATAGATAAAAAGCGTTTGCCATGTAAAAGAGAAGTATGTTCGATTTTATACCGAGTGTCACAGCATTAGAAAAAAAACCCTGCGTTCCATTGTCCACTTGTGGTCTCGTCTGCCTGTTCTTTGAGTCGTAAAATATTTCTCGCTTCATTTAAAAACGATTAACCATGTCTCAAGATGCGCTCTATCGTGTCTTGCCCAAGACATTCGAGCGCACGCCGCCTGTAACGGCCCATACACACACTACACACAATCTCAATGGCAACCGGCGATCAAACCGGCGCGCACACGCGACAACAAGCCCCCCGGTACGGCACCACAATGAGAATGCGGGCAAACGATTAGAAAACAGAAGAAGTTGATTGAATTAGCTGCATGGTCTTGCAACCTCGCGAAACTCGCCGCCGCCACACACACGCGCCTTTCGCCGCACCGCGCGCAAGATCAGATTGGCTGCTTGTGATCTGATGGCGTACCGGCGACACGACAGCAGTGCAATGGACTTAGTTGTATTTTGCGCCTGTTTGTGTGTGTGTGTGAGCGTAAAGTTCACACCCACAAAACTAAGTGCCTCTTTGCCCGGTAAAGCACGACTGACTTTGTTTGATAACTTCACTAATTGGTGCCCGACACTGTGTTGTGGCGAAATATGTTTCATTAATGTGGGTGAGCAGTTTGCCATTTTTTTTTTCGAGATGGCTTAGTAATAAAAGATGTTTGGAATCATTTCTTGATAATCATGATAAACTGAAACGATAAGTTGTGTAACTCATCAAATAGAATAATCGAAAAAACTGGTGTGTGTTTACCCCAGTGACTGTGTTTCACGATACATTGTGTTTAGTTGTAGGGTTTAGTGCAAATTCTGAGGGTTGCTTTCGTGTAAGAGGGGTGGGTGGGTGGAAAAACATGTTGGAAGTGCTACAGTATGTGCGACGGTGAACATTTTTAACAAGTCTTTTGAGTGTTTTTTTTTAATACGGTTAGGACGATTTTATCCGCGTAAGGGCACTTCTCGCTTAGCACGCGTATTAATCGTTTTAATCGACTGAAAACATACTAAACTGCTTCTAGTTATATCTACATGCTATTATTATGTAACATTTATTTTTTTTTTAAATTTTAAATGAATTATCAAGTGGTACACTTTGCAAACGAACGCGACGTATTAAGACCGGGTAAAAGAATAAAAAAAAAAACAAAAACAATCAAACGAATCGCTAACGAATAATGCAACAAAAATACAGTTTATCCGGTGTACCGGCAAAAGATGGTAATCGCAATAACAACACCACGTGCATCCCCGAAACTGACAGCTCAAACGAAGCGTAGAGTTTGCGCAAACCGGCAAATTGTATGCAAGGTTGCGTACGGTGCTGTACGCAACAGTCGGATGACAGTGTTGCCAGTTCGATAATGGATTTTTCTTTTTAAATATTTTTTTTTCGAAAATCTATCGTTCACGAACGATATTCAGTTGTGATTGAGATTGGATGAGCAAATTAAACGAACACAAAAAAGCATAAGCTAAATGATGCACGTGTGAGTCTTGCGTAGTATGGCAGCGTTAGAATTACAGAAAATTTTGAAACGTAATTTAAATTAGTTATTTATATCATGTACGTTACTTAAAATGAGCTACTTGGAGTTGGTTATGCGGTTAAAATTGAAAAGAACATAATTAAAACATAAACAAATATGAGCTACTTTTTAAGACGAATATAACACGACACGATCAAGCACGAACCGGCGCGACACGGTGTTACGAGATTTTGAATACGAACGTTGTTTTAACGTACAAACAAGCAGACACGACAACCAAAACAATAGCACGGCACGAAACGCGACACGCGGGAAGCGGTTCGCACAATCCGACATTATTGCCCGCGAGAACCACGAAAGAAAGAATCGTCCTACCGTACCTTTGCGTATGAGCAAACTAGTAACCCGGCGCAGTGCCTCACGCGGTGACTTGTTGAAAAATTTGGGTGTAAGATTTGGTGGTAGGGTGAGCGGTTTGCGGCTACCCGTACCCGCTGCCTCCCAGGCGCGCAGCGATCCCTGCGGATGCAGCCGGTCCAGATTCTCCGTGGAGGCCGGTCTCGGGTGGCGCTGCTTCGGGTACCAGCCCCGGGCGGGACCGCCGGCCAGCCTGAGCATCTCCCCGTTGGCCAGCGCCTGGCTGATGCTGCGCTGTCGGCTGCCGATCGTGGTCGATGCACCTGTCACCGCAACCAGGTGTGAACGTGAACGTACAAAAAACAGACAAGAAACAAGAAAAGAAAGCAGTTACGATAATGGTGAATGGAGTTAGTTCAGAGATGGGTGAGATTGGTGAGCCCTTAACAATCACCATCACCCGGGTGGGGGTTATGTGTGTACGGGTTGGGTTTTAGACAAATGCAGTGTGCAGTGGAGCGTATTATTTACGGCAGTTGTTGTAAGCGAAAGAGATAAAGCACCAGATGTACTGGTAGGGGTACTGGGAGCGGAATACATACTGATGCCGACGACGGACGATCCGAGACTGCTGGTGGTGGAGTTTGTTCTCGGTGCCGTACGACTACCGCTACCGTGCGGTGGCACTTCTGGGGCACGTCGATGTGGTGTTCTTGGTATGTCACAGCTGAAAGCGAAATCATCGAAAAAGATGGTTACACTTAAATCCATTTGTTTTTGGGCTCTCACACCCAGGATCTTACCCTCGGGCAAAGATGGGCGTCTCCGGTAGGCTGCAGGACGTTTGCAGCGATCTTTCCTCGCGGGGACTTTGTGCGGTGCGCTTCTGGTAGCCACCGGTGATGACTCTTCGTCGCGAGTTGCAACCGGGCAAATCGGGAGGAAGTGTACCGGGGGCGTGCGGGGACGTCGACGAACCGAACGAACCATTACGGTACGATTTACTGAACCCAGCGTCCATCGACCTGTCAGGGGAGGGAGCAAGGATGAGTGTTAGTATTTGTGTATGGAAAGAGAGAGAGCTGAATCGTAGCTTCCTACCGTGTTTTAAGCGTATTTATCGATGGTCCACGATGAGGTGGAATTGCAGGCGGGTGATCTTGTTCTCGGTAGCCGTGCAGCAGCTGATCGTGCTTGCTGATACTGCCACCGTTCGGTGTTCCGTTGCTGCTACGATTGCGTGAGCTGATGCGTATACCGTGCATCTGGTGTAGGACTTCGGGCTCTTCCGTCGGTGATGGTGGTAGTGGAGGAAACTCATCACTGTCCTGCTGGAAACGAAATGAAGAGAATTTCTCGTTAACTCTGGTTTCTTTGCTGTCGGTTATCTAACTGCTTCAGCTAACCGGTTCCGGGCTGGAGGAGGGCGGCGATGGTGGCAACGGTCCGAGGCCGGCCTGCGACAGTAGCATTTCTTTGGCACTTTCTGATTTATGAACACCTAGACGAAAACCTAGTGGACGTCTTGCTGGAGGTATGTCTGTGGGAAGAGGAAAATGAAACATCGTGAATAACTGGCCACACATGCACAAACACGTTCATCACACTTACCGGCTACTCTAGCAACGGATATATCACCACGTAATAAAGCACTAATGTTATCTTCTATCTTGCGCAGCGGAACTCCCCGTTGTGTGTCGCTGTCCGCCTCCTCGTCCTCTTCGATTGGCGGGGCCAGTTCACGGCGCGGTGTCGCCAAACCTTCGGCTGTGGAAAAACGTAAAGGTGGAAAATATGTAAAGTTGAGTACAAGTTTCGGTGTCGGTATGCAAGCTTGAGTAGCAGCTTGTGTGCAACTTTTCAGATTGCGTACAAGAAAACTATGCAAGACTTATCGTTTTGAGGGTTTTAACGGAGGAAAAGTTATAAATTGAATAACTGAGTTAGCACAATCACAAAGTACAAAATAATATTCCACAATTCAATGATTTTCCTATTAATACATTGAAAGGTAACATAAAAATAATGATTTAAAAACTTTTAGTATGCCAAAGTGTAGCTTGTCCAATTAAAACCCGAGCTTATTAACGGGAAAAAGTGAAAACTTTTTTTTACTAATTACACAAAAGTGCCCGTGTCCACGTTATAATGACACGGGTATCATCATCTCCTCCCCATTCTTTATTCGTTATCATTCTTCTCCCGCAATTTTCTTTGCAAGGTTTCTACCGGATGACCTACCTAGCATAACGGAACAACAAGGCGGACGGAAGAAATGTAACTGACAAAGAAAAGGACCCTCTTCTTTCGCCTGTCCATGACGGCATCCAATCTCTTTCTCATACACTTACGGTTGCAGAAACATTGGAAGTATCTCGGGGACCGGTCAGGTAATGGGTGAGCAAGTGTCGTAAAAGGTGGTGAGGTGAGTTTATATTTTGAATGCTATAGAGGCCGAAGCCCGAATGAAAAATGTACCCCGCTTCCCTCATTGGTCTAATAAAAACACCCTACACAGGACATGGCTGCACTACAGATGCGGTGAAAGCATGGACGAGGCAAATGCCTTTTCCTAATTTTCAACCTTTTTGTCATTTTTGGCTGGAAAGAAGCAAGGTAGCAAAAAATTAGCCCACCAAGATTTTCCTCTTTGTCACCATTGCCATCCCCAAAACAAACGGGTTGGTATGGACATTAGACTTTGCATTCTTGGCGCCTCTAATTAACTGAGCACGGGGCTGATGATATCGGTGTGTTGCGCGTAAGCAGCTTAACGTTTTCTGGTGGCAAAAATGGATGGTCGGATGGAGCTTTTGGCGAGAAACGAGAGTCTAATTAGCACAACAGTGTGCAGCAGCTTAGAAAAGGGAAGGGGCGTTTGCTTCCGATTGCTCCAACCGAAAAGGACATCACACACCGCAACGATGTTGTCAATGTTGTTGTGGCCGGGTTGTAACTAAAGTTGGTGTTAAGATGGGTGGCTTCCTTAATCGACTTAATCAATCTCCCGCTTCGGGTGGCTTAATAGGAATAAATGTGAAGCTTGGCAACAGCAGCGTTCTCGTAAGTAATTTATTCCACACTCCTACCCACCAGCGCGCCCCCCCCCCCCTCCCTCCCAAAAACCGATCCAATATACCAAAAAGCAACGATTTCACACTGACGGATCTTACCTGTTGCGGAGGATGTAAGCGGTGGCGTAATGGTAGGCAGCGAGGATACACGCAGCAGCGGATTGTCGGACCCACTGGCGCTCGATACGCCCGGACCACATCCGTTCAGATGGTTGCCAGTGGTTCCACCGTTGGTGGAAGCGCCGGCACCACAACCACCACCTCCATTGCTGGACGAGGTGTCCAGTGCCTGTAGCGCGTCGAACGTCGAGCTGTACGTCTTAAACTCGGTGTACCGGGCCGACACGACCGGTGGTTGCGATGGTGCGGCTGATTGCGGTTGATTGGTGCCCGAAGGTCCGGAACCGATGTTGACAATGCTGGTACTGCTAGCACCGTTGCTGCTGACCGTTGCCGTTGCTGCTCCAGTTGCCTGTTTGGTGCTTTTGCTCAGGCTACCACCACTGTTGCCGTTGTTGAGGAGCCCGTTCAGTACGACGGTCCCGTGATGCTGTGAAGGTGCAGCACCGAGCGGTGAGGAAACGTGAGGAGGATGGTGCACCGGCACCGGCGAAGGATAGCTTCCGGTCGGTGTGGTGATCTTTATAACATTAGTTGAAAGCTCTGAGGTAGTAGGTGAACTTAAGTCTAATGATAATCGTGACCTGAAAGTAAAGCAACAGAAAACACATACAATTTAGCGAGAAGCAGCAGCAAGATTGTTTGTCTATGTACTTGTGTCCCTCTCGGTTTTTTTTTGGGGATGGAAAATTGCACTCCTGCATCATGACGACGAGGGGTGGTATATCCTGAGGAGAAATGAGTTCCCCTGTTTTGAGATTATGTTTGTCCTTCCGGAAGACGAAACAACGGCCGATCTCATCAGCAAAATTACGGCGCTATTATAGTGCGGCAGCAGGAATGGTTTTTGAAAAAGCTTTTTGAATGCTTTCATAAAATAGCTTTTTTTCGCTTTCCTTTCGGTACGGCAGAACATTCGACACAAACGATGAGACAAGGAGGAAACGGCGGAACAACTAGCCAACTCATCATCAAGTGTTGGTGTGGTTGCTTTACTGCTTGCTTGCCTGCATTTATTTTGGTCTTTTGAGTTCGTTACCATCCATCCCGCCAGGCCATGCGAACAAGAGAGAGAGATGATGATAAGAAAAAGCCTTTTCCCACATTCTCCCTCATTTTGGGTTCTGCTCGTCGTTGTAAGAAGCCACTTTAATCATGAAATTGGGAGCAGGCAATGAGTTTAAACGGAAGAAACCCTTCCCGCTGTCTACCTCTGGCCTGC
This sequence comes from Anopheles gambiae, assembly GCF_943734735.2. Lineage (NCBI taxonomy): Eukaryota > Metazoa > Arthropoda > Insecta > Diptera > Culicidae > Anopheles > Anopheles gambiae. The sequence continues at coordinate 44,080,377 of NC_064602.1, read as the reverse complement.
CAAGGCCGAAAGATGAAAGACTCCAAACGCTGACGATGAAAGGCTGATTGCTGCCTGCTGCTCTACTGCGGGTTGATTCTTGTGCAGTTGTTGACTTAATCAACACGGCGTTTCCACGCCACGCTTACCTTGGGGACAGTACGGAGCTGGGTAGTTTCTGAGGTGCCGAGGGTGATGATTTGAGGAGCGACACACCACCGCCAAGCCCGCCAGCCTTGTTCGCCGACGATAGGCCGAGATCGATGCTGTGGCGTGATTTGGGCGTGATCATTGACGCGGGAAAGACGGGACTCGGGAGACCACGCAGGATGTGATCGTCACCGAGCGAGTCGGGCCGTTGCGATGTGTGCTGCTGCTGCGGCTGCAGCTGCATGGGATGCGAAAGAGCGTCCGGAAGGTTGTTGGGCGCTTCCGAGTCGAGGCTGGCAAGCCGTTGCCGTTGCCGACGTCCCTTGCGTATGATGTACGTGCCGCGCCCGCTAATGTCTGGGATATGTGGTATAAGGTCGTCTGAAGTACGCAGTGAAACAGGGAGAGAGAGAGAGAGTTAATACAGTTAGATAAAGGAAAAACAAAGAGGAAATGTTTGAGAGAGGGCATTGGTGAGAGTTGTTTCCTTTTTTATTACCAGAGTCAGAGTAAATGGACGCCGCCTCATCCTCGGTACTGCAGATTGGTATGTCCGGTGGATCGGGCCACTCGTTCGATTCGCTCTTGATGTTGCTGGGCGTCGATTCCAGACTTGACTGCGAGCTGGTAGCGTGCTTGGGGCCAGGTTTCCGCCGGCCAACCACCTGCAATGATGGGAAACAATAGGAGGGATGAAATGGGGTTTGGCTCAAAACTTTGAATTGTTGATTGATGGCAAAAAAGCAAACAAAACAAACAAACTATTGCATGAATTATTGCAAGCACGGCGTGTTCGGCGAGGCGTCGTTGTTCGGACGGAACTCCCAGGTATGTTGTTTTGAATATTGAATACACAGAGCAACGCTGTACAGGACAGGAAATGTAGAGCAACAAATCCAACATATCACTGTTCAATTTAACACGGTCCTCAGGACTACAGACACGAAAATTGACTTGATTGGAAGGCAAATGGCCACGGGAGGGAGTTTAACATTTCACTTTCCTATCTCGAGCTCCAGTTGTCTGGCTGTCAATTTACATTAATTTAATTTTTTGTTTAATTTACCACAATTGAACCGCGGGGAAGTGAACGAGAAAGAATTCACTTGAATCATTTTTGCTTCGAAATTATGTGAAGCAGAACAGTAAAAATTCATGAGAAATACATGATGCCCAAACGCTGACCGGTCTAATTCTTGGAACAAGCGAGGAGGCTGGAGCGATTGGTACCGGAAGTCTGGTGTAGGTTTTAGTTCCGTGTGAAGAGCACGTGTTACCCATTCGCATGTGGGTATGTGTGAGTTAGTCTATGTTTGACCTTTATGTTTTCCCCAACCGGCGCTCCTTCCTTCCTTAAACCGGGTAGTGTGTTTCTGTGTGTGTGATCTTTCCAGAACTGTCAGTGCATTAGCGACGCGGTAAGGTAAAGGTTTCCGAGTGTCCGGAGAGTTCAGGACATTGACAAATGAAGCTAATGATGCTGGACGGGACGACGTCCTTGTGGGTAGGTACGTTTTGTGGCACATATGAACATTTGAGGTCACGTCAAGCGTTGTGTGAAGTGTCCCTAGTACCTTGAGAAAGGGGGAGATAGACGTGTGGTTTTTGCAGCGCGCTCGGGATATCCCACCTCCAGGGACCTAGAGAGGGAAGGTTAACACGTCGTCTTCTCGTGAAGTCTTCTGTCGGAGGCTGTGGGGAGACAAATGTGCTGCGAAACTTTCAGTGCCCCAGGCGGGCATATTACAGAAGGCACCTGATAGTTGGTGCCATTTCCTGTCAACCACATTTCAACCAGGTAATCTAAATCGGTTAACTGGGACAAGGCGGAGCAGTTAGTTTGGTAATGTGGTAAGAGCTCTCTAATATGTGGGGAAATAAAGTTTGGTCATGAGGTCTAACGAACTGTGAAATTCCTATGTTTATATGGTACATTACATCTACAGTGAATGTATTTTTCATCCTATTCAAAGGGCGATTCCACATTCTAAGCGTACAGTTGCCCGAAAATTGTTCTAACCGAACCGGCAAAAGTGCATTGACAACACAGCACACAGAGAGCAAGAAAGCAAAAGTGGTCGCTAAATATTCAAACGATGCCAAAAAGTTAAATGTGTCAACAGAACTCGACATCGACTCGAGTGACAGGAGTAGCAGTTCGCGCGATCGGATCTTTCGGTATCGCAAATAATTGCAAACGTTGCCTTCCATTGCTTTCCCCGTCCCGGCAAGTAGTATGCTCGAAAAAGTTTCGCCAGAACCAGAGATGAAACAGCACAAACATCGGGCCCAATCGGAGTGGAAAACTTTGCAATATTAATGCTGACGTTGATGTGCTAAATAACGGATGAAGCTGTCAGTCGATCGTTTTTCTCCACCGGCATTCCCGGAGTGGGCAGGCACAATTTCCATCTACTTTTGCCATTCTAGCACGGCCATTCGCTATCGCACGACACGGCATATAAGTTGAGTGCAAGGAAAACAGTTTGATTTGCTGGCGGTTGCTGTGCTGCCCTGCATTTTCCTTGAGATGAGATGCATTTTCAGTGGAACATCACAACCCTCTCCGGCCAATTAGGTTGACCTTTTGCGCACAGGCAACAGCTAAGCGAAGAGGAAATTCAACAGATTGTACCTTCCATCCAGATTGTACCATCATAAAATACACTGTAGCACACGAATGGCAAAAAGGCAGAGTGAATTGTTCGCAGAAATGTTTCAACATACGGTGAAAGATTTTCGAAACTTGTTCCCGCCTTTCGCGATCGTCCGTAGCAGTTTGCGCTCTTGCCGGCCACAACCGAAGCTATGCGGCTATGAGTTTTAGAAGCTGGTGGCTTTTAATTAAACTTTTCATCTAAAAAAACCCCATTGAATACTTTCTACACTTCCAAGAGGTAGTGATGAAATGCAAACAATGCAAACAGCAGCAGCAGCAGCAGGAAGAGCAAGCAAATGGAAGATTAAAAGGCTCTTACTGATACACTTTTGTTGCAGGCGACTGCTGTAGCGCTGTGGCATCAGTGCGCTTTTAATTGCTGGCAAATGCAACAGAATTCGATCCTCTCTCTCTCTCTTTCACTCACCATTTTACCGATCCCAGAGGGCATTGCTTTCGAGGAAATTTATCACACGCTTTCCATCCCATTGTGCCGTATACCGAGGGGGGGGGAGCATCGTCTCTTCTAACCAATGATCTGCGATCGCTTTCGCGCTGGGTGTGGGCGAAATCCTTTTGAAAATGCATTTAAATTTGCCTTCCCTTTAATTTGGCAAACCAGTCCGCGTCCGCATCGGGGCGGCACTCTGTCCTGCGGGCCAGTCTTCGGTGCGAATAGATAATGCGAAAATGCTTATGTACAATTGGGTGGGAGGGTGGTGGTATCTGTGGTGGTGTGGCGCGGGCAACCAAAAGTGCATTATCTTCGGCGGTGCAAATAACTGGCAAACCGGGAAAACTCTCGCATAGCAACAGCAGCGCAAGTTTTGCTTTACGTTTCATGTCGCGGGGCACGGTGGCAGTCTGAGGCTGCATTACGAAGTGAATTCAAAATTTGGTAGCTTTTGTAGGTGGAAAAGTTGGTGGTGAGTGGGCGCGCGCACTCTCAATTGTAGGAGGTGTACCACCGCATTATCATTCGACTATCTCCGGTGCTAGCGAGGAGAGAGTGTGGTGGAATTTGCATCTGGCAGCAGACAACAAAGGAATGTTTGTAGCTGCAGGTTCTGGCCACTCGGTATAAATTGCACGCCGGTGGTACAGCTTCCACGCGGTTTGATACGGTTTCACCGTGGCTGGCTGGCTGGCTGGCTGGCTGGCGTGGTCCAAGTGGTGCAAATGTGTAATACCGCACTTGAAAACGGAATACAAATGTGTAGCACGACGTGCGAGTTTATGTACAAAATATAGAATTAGACCTTTGATTATTGCTTCTCTATTGCTTGCAGGCGCATTTTGGGAAATGGGAGGTAGTTTTTGCACTTTAAAGGGGTTACCTTTTCGTAGCAAATGGTAAAAAATCTTATATGATAAAGACTTAATTTTAAATTTGTTTAAAATTTAAGCCCAACATCCTCACTGATTGCATCAATTCTGGTGTTGATAACGACCCTCAGCAAGCTCAACTATTACGATACATTTCCTACCAGGATTACCATTTCTTGAAAGATATCTAAACATCCCGCGCGCTAGACAATCAAGCTACAAGCCAACTCAACGCTGTTCTTCATCTATTATGCGATACAATGCCATCATTTGACACCTCGTGTAGTGAAGGTGTTGAAAGGCAAATAAAAACACCGACACCTCTCGCACAACACACCACAACACACGGTATCATCTATCGCCCCAAGTGCATATATCGAGAGACCCGGCAGCAACAACCAGCCCATAGGGGAATAAGATGGCTCAGGTTTTTCGCCACCACTATCTGTTCCATTTGTGCAAAGCAGTCCTAATAAAGGGAAGCGAACAAACGAACCGAATGCGACTTGACAGTGGTCCCGCCTTATCGCCCACCGGCAAGGATGCGATGCGGTGACTGTTGCCAGGTGAGTAGAAAGTCTCCCAAGCCCAAAGATGCTGCTTATATTCATGCACACAGTATGCTGCTGTTTGGTTCGATAAGCTTGATGTTGCGTGCATCGTAGAATGCGGTGCCGATGCAGATGTATAGTTATTTCTGCTTCTGTGTTTTTTGTGCGGAAAGAGCTTTAGGATGTGGCTTTGTAAAAAAACCGGGGACAACAGCTATATGTAGGGCATACGCTGCTGCACTGGAGCATCGTCGAGATCGTGACAATGCATTCCAATGAGTCGACAAATCATAATAAGCGTTGTCGGTTTGGTTTGCGGTTAGTGCACCATTTATGCAGTTGCCTCTTCATTGGAAGGTGATCTCTTTCTGAGAGACATAAGGAATAAACACATGATTTTTGGTTTCTTATTTAATATTGTAATTTTTACATTTTAATATTATGCATTAATTTTAGGAGCTAATTGTGCAATATTAACTAATTTTGTCAAAAATCAACATTCAAATTCTATTTTGCGTTTAATATAGAGGCTTAGACGTTTGTGTGCCCATTTTCATCCATTTTATCTCATTGTGCGCTTCCGTTTCCCTTCTTTTTTTGGAGTATGTCGCACTTTAGCGCACGAACGGTGTTGCTACCTTGTGTTGCGAAAAACTAGGGTACAATATCAGCGATAGCGGACGATAGCGTACCGGAAGCTGTCCAAGGTTTTGTTTTCCTTTGGCACACATATCGTTGCTGCAACGAATAACACAGCACACACACACAGACACACCCAAAGTTTCGCGAGCATCGGTGGCAAACCGGAAATCGAGTGTCTCGTGTGTACTCTTTTTTAACGGCCCAACACACTATGCAACACATCCGCGTGTGCAAAAAGGATCCCCCCGACCTTTTGTTCGGGATTTCCCTCGAGAAGCATGCATACACTTGGGCGGTTGGTTTGCAGCGGTATATATCACACTCAGCCAGCCAGCCAGCCGGGTGAACGACACAAAAGTAGGCCAAAAACGGCCGCTTTTCGACCCCAAAACACCTTCTACCGGTGTACGGACGGAGATGCAGATTGGAAGCAGTTTTGCGCCGCTAGGATTAATGGAAAGGTTCTCCTGGTTTTCTCCTTTTGTTGCTGGTGAGAAACCGGTGCCAGATAGTGTGTATCGTGGTGTCTCGGCGGAGAGAAAGAAGAATATGCTTCTGGTTGGAAAATGTTGTCATCGAAGCCTATGCCAGTATGCCGCACAGGGACCGGCGCTTGGTGCTTCGTGAAGGTATGCAAATGAATTATGCGAAGTCAGCAGTAACGATTGGTTGGTTGGATAAAGGATTTGCAGCAACATTGTTGCAGCATCCGTGTGGGGGAAAAGGGTAAGATGGCACCACAGTACAGTTCAATAAGCTTGGCTGTGTTTGGGGGGAGATGTCGATTGCACCAGACATTTCTGACATTTTCGCTCTTCAAGGAATTAAAAATGCTTCCTTTCAATATGGCAATGATGATAATTGATGCTGAGTTGAACTAAATCACTCTCAAATGGTAAAAAAGAACAACCTCGCACAGCTTGGATCCTCTTCGGTATTGACTAGACTAGACTATTGTACTAGACCTCTTACCATATGTCATTTCAACCTGCCTCAAACGCACGAGCGCATCTCCATGTCCACTTAAATATTTATGTATGCCATTTCGTTTGCCGGAACCTTTGTCAAACGGCGAAACAGATGGACGCTGGAACTCAGTTAACCCTCAAAACCCGCGCATCCTGCTAGCGCGTGTCCGTGTCGTCCAGCGTCAAGGAACGAAGGTCACACAACCTCGCCCCCCTCCCCTCCCTGATGCGATAACGCACTCTCGACGTGGAGCAGAAGAAAATTTATACCCCAAAATTCAATGTCCTATTTGAAGTGGATACAATTAAGTAAATGGTGCCGAGAGATGGTGCCCCCAAATCGGCGTGACGCTTTCCGCTATTGGACAGTTGACCGATTCGGGGTTGGACATTTCTTGGACAGTTCTTAGAAGCGGGGAAACGAAATGACCCATAGCGAAAGCGCCTGAAAATATGCAATAACTCCAAAAGGGCAATAAAAGATACAAAAGGTCATAATCAGGGGCTCTCGATCGAGCGAGAAGATACGCATGTGGCTCGTTTAACTTGCCGGTGTATTCATTTTTCTTTGGTTTTTTGGTTCGGACAGCCCCCATATCTTCCAATTCCAATCCAATTTGTGACCGCGTCCGTTACCGGCCACATAAACACACATACTCACATACTTATACACAACCGACCGACGATTAGGCATTCTTCTCTGGTGCGGAACATAAATTTACGCCAACTTGCCAATAAAGCATACACTGCCAACTTGGGCCAAAAAGTTGCCGAACCTTTTGCTGGGCGGCAGGGGTGTAGGTGGGTAGATAGGGCCATAAGAGGAAGTTTCAGCTGGTTGTTGCTGCGTACTTTGGATACCCTGTCTCCAATCCCCTTGAAGGTAGATGAAACGAGGCGTCATATTTCACATCCCGTCGTTTTATAAATAGAGATGAAAAGTGTGTGATAACGGGCCGCCGCGTGAGGTACACAAACACGTACGGGTGGAAATGGATCCTTGGCACGAACGCATCACGAGAACGGTTTGATGATGATGGTGCGCGTGTTTATAGTGCCCCGGTACAAAGTAGTTTGGTGGTCGCATCTTCCCGGCAGTCCTGGTCGGTTCAGTTCCCCCCCCCCCTTCGCTCTATCAACACTCTATCTATCTCGCTGTGTGTGGTGGTGGTCGGTCATTTTCGGTTGTGCTTGTTAAAAACGACATATGAGAGCATGGAAAATAGACCCCCAGGGATGTGGAGTGAGCGAGTGAGGTTGTCAGGGACGTTTTTTATGTGCTGTAACCGTTTTTCTTACGAAACCATAGGATACTTTTCATAATTGAAATTGCCAGCTTTTGATGAACGGCACGTGCCGGGGTGGCTGGCTTTCATTTTTTGGAAGGTTGTGCTGGGGAAAAGCTTTCCCGGGAGCTTTTCCCAGTTCCAGTGGGCGGAATGATTGATATGCGGGATGAACGGAAGCGGTGGAAGAAAACACACATTAATTGTGTTAAGTATAAGAATCCTTTGTCATTTGTTTTAGATCAAATAATTGGTAAAATGATGCATTTTTCTAGTGAAATAAGAAGTTTAAAATTCAATAAATATTAAATGAACATTATGAAGGATTGTTATGTACCCCGAAATAATCTAAATGTGGGAACACAGCGAGGAGAGCGTGTTTACATGCGCTTACGATAACAGTAACCCTCATTTCCATTCCACATCTGGGGGAAACTTTCATCACAATCGTTATGACGGTTATCGCTCTTATGATTATTTTATCGCTGGAGAAAGGTGTATCTTTTCCCTTTTTTGTACGCTGTGCTAGGGGAAATGTGGAAAATATTCGTTCCCTATTTTTTCACTCCATCTTTGTGGCTTATTCTTGAGGGAGAGAAATGATTCAAACCTTCAACAGAAGGATGCAGGGGATGAGAATTTTAAATTGTTACAGCCGGATGTACAATGTTCGTTTCTGATTTGCACACATATACGCTCCCGTCATTTAAATGTCTAATTTGACAACATATTTAAAAGCATGTTTTTCCTAGTAAGTGACACTTTAACTTCATTTTGCTTTTAAAAAACAGATTTCAGAGATTTATCAAGCTACCCAAATTGAGCACAATCTAGGAAAGAGTGGACGAAAATGTAGATAACGATCAAAACAACAAACAAAGCTATAAAGTTAATCAGACAACATTACTTGAATATACAATGGAATGCCGAGGAACGAATAGGGCAGAGAGAAGGAGAAAAGAAACAGTTAAATTCACGATAATTGAGATCCAAAGCAGGGGTTACCCCATATCCCATCCGTTTCAAGGGTTCTGAACATCCGACACGCAACACCGTAAAACGCAACAGTGTGTGCTAGTAGCTAGCCTTCTCGCGCGGGCACGTACAAAAAACGTGTTCCATACTTCCCATAATCCTTTTCCCTGCAACGATACTACCAGAGGACCTTTCTACTATCAACGCGAGGGAAGGGGGGACCCAGGCGGATCGCTACTAAAACGAGGTTAGCATGTAGATTATCGAAATCGGTTCGGTTAACACGCCTCATTAAGTGATGGCGGTGGAAAATCCGGGACGGTTGGATATAAATTTCCTCAACCCAGGAAATGCTTTACCTTCGTTTGTTTGTTTGTTTACGAATGCTAAAAAAAGTACTAATCGCTGCTAATAACAAGGCCATGCGGACACAAGGGCCCTACCACCTACCTTCGAACTGATGGCGGTGGAGCTTTTCGGCGTGGTGGCGATGAGCGGATCGCCAAAGCTGGCCGGATCGTCCAGATTCACCTCCCAGGCGATGCTGTGCCGTTTCGACGGTGTTACCGGTGCGGAAAGGGACGGAGGCGGAGGTACTGTTGGTGGTCCGGGTGGTGGTGGAAGGGAGGATTCTTCGAGTGAATCGTCGGAGAAACGCTCATCGTCGCTGTCACCGCCCGGTCGTCCGGCCGTTCTTGACGGTAGCATGACACCACCGGCCGATGAGGGAAGGCGATGACTGCGTGCTGCATGGTGCGAAGCACCGACCGTAGACGACACCGGTGGTGGTACTGCTGCTGCGGCCACATTTTGGTGAAATATTCGGCTCAACAGTGAGTTGACGGGGGTGCCACCCTGGAGCGGTTGCAGGTGTCCGTGTGTGGGCGACAGGGACGATTCGTTGTACTCGGACTCGTTGTTCTCGGGCGAGGAGTTTTCCTGCGACGAGGGGGTGGAGTTGTCCGACGCCGGAAACCGGTGGCGCTCCATCGAACCGGACAGGGTGCGGGGAGGCATGCGGCGGGTTGGTGACGCTCGGCCGGGGTAGATCGTCACGGGGTGTTCGTTGAGGATCGGTTCTGCAATGGAGGATGATTCAAAAAGGGAGAAATGAGGCGTCAATTCTTCCAATATTTATTAATCAACCAAGAGATGAATTGGGTTGCCACTGAGATCAGTCTTTAAACAAAAAAATATATATAAACTGTTCCAAAGAATTCAGATAATGATAAAATTGACCTCCTTTGAACAACTGAACAGGAGCCTGAATATCCTTCTCAGAATATGTCAGGCACTTCTTTGAAATAGCATTTCTTTTCCGAAGCATTTGAATGTTTGAATGTTGTGAGAAGCCACCAACACCTCCATAGCCGTCTGTAAGTTCTTTAGCAGCACATTAATCATGCTTACCCTTATCATTCTAAAGCCCCCTTGCAAACTGTAAACCTACCTACACTGCCAGCACTCCACCAGAAAGCCCCGACCTAGAAAAGCCTTCTTTGGCGGGGTGTCAAATATCGCTTCGAGAGTTAACAGGCGCTCGTTTTCCGTGTGTATTTCTACACACGTAAATAAATGCGCCTTTGATTTTGTCCCTACCCTATCATGATCACGCTTGATCATAAAACTTTATTAGCAGTTACTAAATCAGCATAGACGCTGTTCTCAGACATTTCGTGTTAACAATGGTGGATGGTTGGTGGATGGAAATCGGAGGAGGATATTATGTGTCCACATGCCACCAACCGAAAGGATTTACAATACAGCCTTGAAAAGGAGAGCCAATAAAAAGGGAATAGGAGTCTAAATAGGTAGGGTTAGAACAGTAAACCCTGCGAGCTAGCGGCTTGAAGGTCTCCGGCAATCATATAAATCAATGGCCAGCATGCCTTAAACAAGACGCCATAAATGCATTTCCGTCTGGAGGCGGTGTCAATCTGAACGTTTATTTCCGGCCCATGTTTATGGTCACCTGTGTCTGTTTTGCCAGGTGTTTACAACATGTTGCTAAACAGTGCAACGGGTGTGTTTTACAACTGCAAATACCTGCTCTCGTGCTTCGTGTTCGTTTTGGATTCTGTAGTGTCATAAATTGGACATTACAGTTGGTGCTTTGTATTAAATTTCTTCAATATTAAATCGTATTATTTGGGGTTACTCTGAATTAATTGAATAATTTATTTTCGAAAACGAATTACTAAATAGAAATAAAGAGCTACTCAATTTGCCTTTACAATCCCCCTACCACCAGGCGAAAGAAATAATGATCGGGGCTGTAATCATTGAAGTGAGCCAAGCAGTAACCAACCATTTGATTAATGTTTGTCTAGCCGGTGTAAATACACAAACACCAGCAGACACAAAACGATGAAAAGAAGTAATACAGATCAATCAGTGCTCCCAGCGCCACCCAACCAGTCACAGCCAGCAATTGCGAATCAAATGGATGATTAAACGATGATTTCGCTCGCTTCATCTTATCGTCTGGGGGTTTCCCATTCCCGCGTAGTATCAATCGATAGGAAAGAAAACAAAACAATCCACAGGGAGCCGCAGCATCAGACGCCGAGGTACGAGGTACGACCAGTGCCGTGTCAGTGTCGTACCGATCGTTCCCGTGGCAAGTAGCGTGTTTTTTATTTCATCACAGTTTCATCGCTATTCGTTTGCAATGGCTGGTGCAGGTAGCAGGGCAGGTGAAGGTGGTCAATATTTTCTAGTCTGCTTGATTGGTGCAATCTTAATTGGAGCCACTCGTGGCAGCCCCTTACCCGAGCGGCAGGATGTGGAAGGAAGCATGGGTATGGTATTTCAGAGCAAGCTTACGTAGTCGTGAACCCGTATTGACGGTGTCTATCCGCTCTATAGATACCGATCGAGTGAACAGTTTGGCCGCAACGACTCCTACAGAAGGTAGCACCAGTACCACCACCACCGAGTATCCGTACGCAGCGATAGCCAAGCTTTACGCTAAACCTCGCGACAAGGTAGGAACGATAGCGTACTCGTCCGGTGTGCACAAGTTCCGGATCGGACCTGGGGAGGATGAGCAGAAGCGTCTACTCGAGGAGTATCACTATCATTTCGAAAGGGTGGAAAAGAATCTACCGCCGGTAAATATGTGTGTTTTATGTTAGGTTGCACAAACATTTTACACGAAACTTTTGCCTTTGCAGACGACGCAGCGATACAATTTTGCACCACCGAATAAATATTAGACTGCTGTAACGGTGCCAACGAAAAAAAAGGAATTGAAATATATGGCCTATTGAAGGTGATCGAAAGAATTAAACTCTAGTTCATTATCTCCGCAAATTTCCAACACTTAGTGATGGGAAATATCCATGTTAATAGGAACGGAACATAACTGGTTACTTTTCATGGAATAAACCTGCTAGGTTCTTTGAACCTATTTCAGGGTGATATTAAAAAAAATCAAATTATCTCATTAGGTTTCAAAACGTACGAAGTTCAACAAATCCCAGCGTTAATAAGTATGACAGCAAATTATCAATATTGGGGTCCTTTCCGTTTTAAGTTCGTAGGACGAAATTTCAGCCTGTCAGCTGTTTGCATTGTATAGCAGTTTTTACTGCATTGTATAGCAGTAAAACTCATATTTAATTCTGTCCGAAATTTGAAGCAAGATTTTGTATCATGTTTTAAATTCCGTACAGACGAAGTACATTATGATAAATTTCATAAAAATATGCGTTTAAACTATGACAATAACAAAAAAACAACGATATGTGAAGATATGTATGACAAATTCCTTTCTGGCCGTACGGGAACGATTCGTCAATTCACATAGAAGTTCTTCGGTTCTATGCTTCTACGGTCACCACAGAAAAGCAGCACCCAAACCCCGTTGATTTTAAGACCGTCGTTCTGTCGGTCTAGGGGACTCCTACACTCAGAATTGGGTGTTAAGAACATAAAATAATTTAAAAACTAAAAAAGTGTAGCGTGAGTGTGAATATGAAGATGATTGATGAAATTTTGAATCATAACGCCCGTAATTTAAAACATGAGCTCGAAACTTTCCGGAATATGAATCAAAATATTGTTGTAATTTCATGAATTTTTGCAATGTTTCGAGTAAAATTATTGGAAATTTTAATGTTTTTCTCAAATGTACAAGGTTTGCTTTAGTTAAGTGAGTTATACAGAGGTTCGACCGATAATAATTGAAATAGTAAGAAAATTTTGGAAAGCTTATTTGAAATTAAATAGGAATCTATCTTTACCGTACAGTATTAGTTGCTAGTCTAAGTCTTCTCACATTACTTCAATTCCGCATGAAGAATGAATGCTTTAACCATCTCAAGAAGAACAACATTTGGATGCAAAAAACACTACTTTGTACCATTGAAGACACGAAACGAACCTAGTAGGTTCGGAACGAAATCCCCATCACTAGTAAACTCCATACAGTACAATTATAAATGTTAAAGGTTATCATCAATCAACTGTGGTGAGTGTGCGAGTAAGCTGGGGTTGCGTGTGCTCGGTCAAAGTGGGTTGATTTTATTTTACTAATTTTAGAAAATAGTACTAATTGTAATTGCAAAAAATAAAACACATCTTCTTCCACTAACATATCCCCCATTTCGAGCTTAATTTCATCCCATATCTAACGCTGTTCTCGCTACTAAGCGTAGAATAATTACGACAACAACTCACACACCATTAGCGTCAGCCAGCTGCGTGCCTGTAGGCCATCTCATTAATCTTTGCTCTTTATACGATGCCTGGTCTCGCACACACACACACACACGGGCCCGCCACAGTACACAACCACAAGCTTCTGCTAGTAGTTTCTGTTCGATTATTTGTTTCTGCTCCTGTGCTTGTTTTCCTTTTCCCCGTTCCTGCTCTTATTTACTTCATTTCGCACATTTTCCCCCGGTGCACATAATTTCATCCCTCCGTGAAAGTGCACCGTAGAGAGTTGAGGCAAATGTCAATTCGCCTGCTGTGTGTACGTGGTGGTACGTGGGATTGGCGCCACGAAACGCGTTGGAACTTTGCAATGCAGCTAAATCCTCAGGCTCGGTGCAAAAGCTTCGTGTGAAGTGAAAGCAAATAAAAATATGCTTGCTGTTTTCGCTCTTTCGGAGCATTTTTCTTGTGCGGCTTTTTTTACAATTTTTGCTCGAGCGCAATGTTTTCTCTCATTCCATCCCATGGGGGTAAAATAGGATGGTTGTGGAAATGGTGGATGATCTACGGAAGAACGGCTTAATCGCAATGAGCACACAAAACGAAGGAAAAAAAAAACGCTCGTGCACAAACGTCCGTTACAAAGGACACGGGAACGCCACCAGCAGTGCACCATGGTTGGTGCACCGGTGCAAGGTGGTGGATGTTACTGATATGAAAATTTAATTTTTCCCCACAAACGCTATTAAGTTGTGGAAAGCGTTGCAGTGTACTGCCCCAGGGTTTCATGGGATTTTACCCGATGTGGTTGTTAACTGAAGTAGCCATAATTGGGCTAATTATGGTGCAAACGTTACGGGAACCCCGGATTCATTTTGTTCTGTTTCGCATGGTTTTGGAAAATGTGTTTAATGTTAAGAAACGTTAAACGAAACATTTCAATTCAATAAATGATTAAAATTAAACAGCACCATACTTAACAGGCCTTACTTTCGACACAAATTGCGACACAAAGATGAATTAAACCGAGAGGGGAGAAATTGTATGCAAATATAAGCGATAAGGAAGCATGCAACAAGGCAACGTACCGGGCAGTCGGGCCATCCCCCGCAGTACCGCATCGTGCACCGCGCTGATACCGATGCCGAGCTTGTTTCGGCCACCGTCCAGACTTCCGCCGGCGGCATCATTTGATCCGGTCAAATCCTGCAGCTTGGGTGGACTCGAACATGGAAGACTTGCGTATCGCTGGGGCATCGCATTCGGTGGACGCGTCTTTGGCTGTGGATGAAAGGGAGTAACAGAGGGAAAGCTATTATAGCTGCCGGCACTGTATGCGGAATATGATTAGACCAGACGGGAGGAGCGGGAGTGGGAGTGGCGGAATGGAACTAAATTCTATTATGTGGAAGAAATTTATGGAGCACAAAATTAGCTGTGCGATTATTTAACCCTACAAGATAAGAAATAGGACGAGATTGAAGATGAAAGAATGCTTGACTTGCTGTTAATGTCGTTTGATCATGTTATAAAAAGAGATGATTTTGCTGATAAGTTTGAAGGGTGATGATAAAATAACAAAAATATTTAAAATACTTTTAAAAAAATAATAAAAACATAACAAGAGATATTAAAATAACTTATGCAAAAGTAAACATTTCCACTTGGCCGTGCTTGCTTAGCGCCTGAAAGTATGCAATATTATTTGTTTCAATGTTAATATGAATTTGGTAAAACATAATTTAATTTTTTGAGCACAAATTTTATAAAAAAAGGTTTAAAAACACCAATAAAAATCCATTGTAAAAATAAAAAAAAATGCCGAATGGGCGTAGTTGTTAAGTCCACTACGAACTTTCTTCATCCAAGGAAAAATATTTACTTCTTACTACTATTTTCTTTAACAATTGTAGAGAACAGAAACATTAAACTTAATTACCGTTAGATTTTGAGACTTCTCTTAATATAGTCGTTAAGTTATACGAATCTACAACATGCTCGTCATGAATTCAAACCCCGTATGGAATAAGCTCCCCTTAGGTACTGCTTAGGTACTTAGGTCAAGTGCATTTATGGCTAAAGTAGGCTAGGACCATCTTGGACTGGTACGCCAAGTAAGAAGAAGTTGTGGTAAACATTATATGCGTCAAGAAACGAACTTTACTTCTTTAATTAGGTGTGTTCTATTCTGTTCAATTCCCTATTGACGTGCAGATTCAAGCTTTTATTGTGTTGAAATATATAATACTGTTGAACAATTTAAATAAAACGTGGTGCTAATAACATCATTCACCAAAGACCTTTCCTTCTCCGATTCTATGTTGGCGGAAGCTTTGGAAGTGCAAGTCGAAATGCAGGATTAAACCGATTATGGTTGTTTAGCCAAATAAGAAATTGTTTTCTGTAACATTTTATTTTCAAAACATTTGTCATTAATTAGTAACAAATTGTTGCAGCAATGTCTGCAAAACAAAATCCATAAAAAGGAATATAACACTCATTGCATACATTTAGGCGATAAGTAAGACTGGGCAAAGGGATTTTTATACAAATTATTGTTGTTGGAATAGTTAAAAGAGGTTTTGTGGAGTTCATTCGTCTCATAAGTTGTTACGTCAAGTAATCTTTTAAAGATAAATGCAACTATGACACCAGTCCTTAATGTATTCCGAAGAGCTTCATGGTTTCGTGCTAAAAAAAACGCCATTGATAACTAAAGTTTCATCATTCGATTGAGATTATTTTGTGCGTTGCGGTGATATAATCGAAAGATCTTTGCAAATGTAAACGGATTTTTATTTATCTTTTCCATTCCAAACAATAACCATCCAGTCGGAGTACAAATTGATATGAATTCAACAGAAAATTTCTTCTTTCTGTACTGCAATTCAATGCGCAATGGCTTGATCTTTATTTACATTTCTCTGTTCGTGTAATGTAATCCAAAAAAGAGATTCAATGTGCTGGCTTAATCGCTGAAAATGAATCAATCTTCAAACGCTCAAAACTTGTGCCTTCGTAAATAGATTGAAAAGGAGTGATTTTAAAACATTTTTGCAATCGGTCGGATGGTTTATGAATGGTGAATGGTACAAAAAGTTGAAAGCTTTGCCGATGAATGTCTGTAAACTGTTCGTCGGAACATCGGACGAAAAAAGGGATAAGCATTTCGATGGAACTCATTTTGTCGTGCATAATACGATTGCGAGAAAAGCGGGTAAACAGGGAGATGATAAATAATGCTCCGAAATCTAGGTAACGATATTGATGAAGGAATGGAGCCAGACATTTCCCCAACATTTGTATGACTACCACAGACAGAGATACCAGAGACATAGACAGTTCCTTATTACTCGATAATAGGGTTGATATCCATCGCTAAACGGGGGTGGATCGTTCCATCTCCATGCACCCCGGCCTCATCCGCCACGTGGCACATATATAAAAGCGCATCAGATTTTTCGTTCCATTTATTAGCACGCTAGAACGACGAGAGCAAACAACACCGTGGTCGCCCATATTCCGTCGCTCGCCTTATCAAAGCTAAGCGAATGTTTATTGAAAGAATTTTGGCTGTGGCATAAAATGTTGCTAACTACCATTTGTTTCATCCGTTTCATTTGACGTGCGCCTGGTGCTCGTTTGTTTTACGCGGTGGGAGCGAAGGCAGCGAAATTTATTTAACATTTGGTGTCCCCCCCCCGTTGTCAAAGCATCTTTCGGGCGCTTTTTTCTTCGCCTCGTTGCGCTATTCCGATTACGGGCCACAGATTGCTGTCCTCAACGTGCATACATAGAGAGAGAGAGCGTGTGTGTGTATGGCTGTGGCGACGGTGGCCAGCCGAAAAACCGGGCAGGATTTCGTTGGTAGAAATTACATTTTTATGTGATTTATGCTTCCGTCTGCATCGTTTCCTTGGCGGCGCGCTTCCTTGTTGTGCGGTGGGGTAAGCATACAGGCGTGCACACAACCCCCTCCCTTAGAGCTCCGTCACATGGTCCAAAAAAAGGGACCATATCTTCCGGAAGTCCAACCATGTTCGGTGGGGACAGGGGATGTGAAACAAAAAAGACGAAAGAAAAAGACGCCACAGACATTCTCTTCGGAATCTGTGAATGTTTTCTTCCTTTTTGGCTGTTATTTTCGGCCAAGGGAGCGAATAGACGAAAACTACCTCCCGCTCTCATTTCATTCCACTGTAGGGAGGGAGGAAGAGAGTTACATCTCGTTTATGTTTTGCGAGAGCATATCAAACGATTCACTAAACAGCAGCCGTAACGGGAAGATGGTTTTGTTGAAGGTACTTAAGCTAAACTATCTTTTCCTTAGCAAGCAGACGTGTGCGCAATGGGTCTAAGGAAGCAAAAAGACGCTGGTCGGGTGTGGAATGTTTCGTATGGTGAGTGGTTTTGCTGTGCAAACACAGCAAAATTGAGCTGGCATCATTTTAAATTTACTCAAATTTATTAGAGTCCTTTACGGACGGATAATGTTTGTCGCACGTTGGAATAGTCAGGCGTGATTGTCGAGCTTTGGAAATGCTGATGCCGAATCGTTTCTTGTGAGCAAATTGGTTAAAGTTAATATAGTTTATGTCTGTCTGGAAGACGCTGCGAGATGTAATATGTATGATAGTATGAGCAATTTGAATCGTCCATTTTCTTACTAATATTTTGTATAACAAAGCGGGAGGGACAGACCTGTTTTGCAGTGAATTAAAATTATAATGGAAAGCAAACAATACATACATAATTACTATTCAACATCCAACTTCGAACACTTTGTCTGAAAACAGCTACACTTCCATCAATGCGTCACTCTTAGTGTCACAAAAAAGGTTGCTATTCCATACCCTTCCCGACCATACCGACAAACAACGAGCGTAATTTCGGTCGCCATCCATCTGGTACGAATGGAAATAAAGTACGCTTTAGCTGGCACACAACAAAAAAAAAAAGATAATTTATTCAGGACCACATGCAACATAGATATGCTATTTGCGAACGAATCAGGCAAAAGTCATGTGCCCTATACCCCCTCGCTATGGGGTAGGTCAATAGTCGATCGGACCTTTAGGAAACCAACAAGCCCTACACCACAGTATTTCGTCCGTGCATTGGTCACACCAAGACTGAAGCTTTCATCGTCGGGCAAATGGAGGAAGACGACGTGTTCGAGAGGCTCAAAAAGAATATCAATAATTCACCGCACTTGTGGGGTAAAGCAACCGGGCTTCTCCATTTGCGGGCTCGTTTCGACGAAGGGAACGACGGGGAAAGGATTAAACGAGGTCCGTGTGTGTTGGAAGCCAACAAGAAAAGTACAGTGCGTTTTGCTGTGCTCGTGTTAAGCTTACCCAATAGGGGGAAGTGAGCTGAATCGAGAAAAAAGTGACTCCACATCAATCTACCAACATTTGCCTCTGCTTTGGTATTGATGTGGCGTGTCCGTTGCATTTCATATCTACCAATGGCAACGCTCTTATCCTTTGCCATTTTAATATTATTCTCACCGTACTAAGCCATTCATCTCGCTGGCGGCTTCTGCTAAGCAAAAAAGGGTGAAAGTGAAGCTGTGGAGCAAAGATGTGTTTGCAAATAAATATGGCCACCATACCCTCAAAATAGTACTTTCCCTCCATGAGAGAGAGAGCGAGCGCGCGCGCTGGGGGAAATGAGCAAATTTGTACGCAAGTGTGTTGGTTCTTCGAGGTGGCATGGTCATGGGAGGGTTAGTTGATTGAAAGTGACAGAAGGTCACACTTCCGGTCGTCTGTTGGTTGCAAAACACCGTGACCGGTCAGGGGCGAGATGATCCATTTTCGAAGGACGATGAAGTTGGCAAAAGGCTCACGCGTGTGAAAGGCTGGTATAGGATAAGCTGCCAAGGATCTGTAGGAGGAGTAGTGAGATTGGTTAGGCTTTGAAAATATGAAAAAAAGGAAAGGCATTGAGGTGTGAGTTTATATCACCACCGGAAACATTGACACGCGATAGGATAAGGATCAGGAGAGGGTAACGAGAAAGGCTTTTTTTTTGGTTCGTCGCTTTATCAGAAAGCTCCACAAAACAAAATGCGTGATGAATATTTTTAAACATTGTTCAGCTTAATTCATAAACGATTCAAAGCATCACATGGGCGATTAACACTTGGCTACTCATGCAGGGGAGGATTTAGGTGATATTTTTGGAATTGTTCGAGCTTATTTTTAGGGGGAACGTGTGAAAGGAAGCTAAAATTAGATACGATATGCAAAAAATAAACATGCTTTGGAATATCGAAATAGAAGCAAGATTCAAGGTGTCATGTAAAGGTTTTATAAATGTGGAGTAAAAGTTTAATATTAATTTAATTGCTTATTTGTAATTAAGGAGAGATTGATCTTAATCTGCACTAACGTTTACGTTAAAAAAGTGTACATGAGTAAAAAAGATTTGGCATGAGTTTATCTTAGTCAGCAGAAAAATATGATACCTCTATCAATCAAACTCTAACTGTGATGGCCAAAAAACTGAAGCTATTTCGTTCAGTAGCGTGCTCGATCAAAGAATGGCACTCCGTAGCGTCTAAAACAAGCTACGTGCGGCAGTTTGTAGACGTGGTATAATCCATTTTCGGCATCTTTAAGATTTTGGCACTGTTAGACAACAATCAAAGCATCGAAAGAAAGCCTGGTTTCGAATGGCTGATGACCCTGAGCGATTTCAGACTCCAAAGGAACCTGAAGGAATGAAGACCGAGGAACAAGTGCTTACATTGCTTCGTAAGCTTGGCCGGGAGGTCTATGCATACGGCTAAACAGTGAAATAGTACCCGAGAAACATAAACAAACATATAAGGAAGCAGAAATCGTGTTCACTGGTATCGCAGCGACAACCAATGATGCCAAAACTCATTGCGATCATTTCGGCGGAATTTCGATATGACACTCAAGTCCGCCAAGCGGACCACCATCACCCAGCTGCGTCCCATCGAATTTTTCTGGACCAACTTGATGCAAAGACTCTACGCCAACAATTATGTCGCAAAAACTGAGCAGGAGTTTATAAAAATCGAAGGTAGATCTTAAAACTTGTCTACACGTATGTCTTCGTTCAACCTGGCGAAAATTTCGGACAACTGACGAAAGCTCTCGCAAGGTTGTAGATTTATTTTTGCAAGTAAGTTTAAATAATTACCTTGCAAAGCATGTTCATGAAAATAAATTATTTCCCTTATTTTTTTCTACAGCCGAAAAGAGTCCATTTTTCAATTTTATGTTAGGTAGTTGATATAGACCTCTTTACTTTTTTACACTGCTGAATATAAAATATGTTTGTAATAAAAAGGGTCAATAAGATAGGCCTTTAAATTCGATCACAAACGAACGTACGGAATATTAAATAAGAGCTTTTTGTCGAACTAGCTGGAACAACTGGATCGTTGTTGCAGAACATCAAGTGCAATCGTTGTGAAATTATTAAACTGTGATAGTTCTTTTACTTTTAGCTACCTATTTTTCCTCCACTTTCGTGTACGTCGTGTACTCGTGTACAATAGACACTAAATAAAAATCCATATTTCTAACCGATACAAAAAAACGCTTAAAAAAGGATTTAAAATGATAATGAACAAACGTCTTGCCACATAGCATGCTCGACTTCCCTACCAACAACTTACCAGTGTTGTTTGTGTAGGACTTTTCGTGATGATGGTTTCGTCGTGTGAGGACGGTTTGTTGTCGCCGGAAGTGTCACTGTCGCCGATGCTGATCGCGTCCGAGGTGCGAATCG
The DNA here is from genome assembly GCF_943734735.2 of Anopheles gambiae. Taxonomy (NCBI): domain Eukaryota; kingdom Metazoa; phylum Arthropoda; class Insecta; order Diptera; family Culicidae; genus Anopheles; species Anopheles gambiae. Next base: position 44,059,406 of record NC_064602.1, on the reverse strand, counting down.
ATTGATTTCTGCTGCGCCACTCCGTTGGACCATTTTCTGCCACCGGTCGCCGTTTGGGCGATGTGTTTGGAGAGATTCTGCAAGAAAAAAAAACAAAAAAAAGGACACAAACGGGTGAAAAAGTGGCAACGAGAATGGTAGCCATGAGAGAGTCTGCGAGCGCACGCAGACAGTCGGTAATCGAATTTTCGGAAGTTGCTCCGGCGTGATGAAAGAAGTGGTTTCGTCAGCAGCAACCCGGAAGCGGTAGCGCAGTTGCAAGCAGCAAGATGCATGCTGTTGTACCGTGCGCACACACACATACAGACTTTCCCAGTCAGACGAGAGCCACATAATAACTCGCAGACTTCACAGACAATCACGGACGGGGAACAGATAAAGCGAACGCGCCGCCGTCACCCAAGAGCCAGATAAATCAGAACGTCTCGATCTCAAGCTGCCCTTCGTGAAGGCATCCGAGTGAGTGTGCAGCTACTCCACAAACGGTTTGTTTGGGTCGATGTGTGTGTGTGTATGCAACTATGCAATTCCTTTCCGTGTTCTTGTATCTTCTGCCTCGTTCTCTTTCTCTCACAAACACACGCAGACCAGCGTAGAATAAAGGATCGTGAGAAAAAGTTTTTCCCTTTCAAAAGGTTGTGCATTTTCTTTGTCGTCTGGTCGATGTCGGCCGGCGCAAAAATACGCGAAAGCGAAACCGGCGACCCATCGGGGTGTTATAAACATGAAGAGAGCGGGGGATACTCGCGGTCACAGACCCGACCCGTACACCGGCTGCAGCGTCTGGAAAAGGAGGCGTGCAGACACGTGGCGCGACATTGCACTTTTCCGACCTTCGGCATAGCATGGAGCCGCGTGAGGAGAATGCACACAGCGAGATAAATCGTTCCGCTGTGTTGCATTGGTTTTCGATGTCTATGTGAGTGTTTGTGTCTAGCATCACATTTTTCTTTACCGCCATATCGGTCTCGGGAGGGCTTTTTTGTGTTTGTGCAGGGAACGGAGCCCATGGAGCATAAGCACGGCTCCAGCGTACAGTCGGAGTTTCTTTCTGAATTTTGCTCCAATGATTAAAAGGCTTCGATAAAGGTGGATGGCGGTATAGTTGATGTGTTTGTGGAGTAGAAAAGAGTAAAAAAAGAATGGAAATATAAAACGAAGTTGAAGACTGCTTGACACTTTATTATGGTGCGCATTAAAGAACCCATGGAGAACAATAAACAGTGGTACGTGATTTATGATTGCAAGTGTTGCGAAAACTTGTTGCCTTCCTTTTGCAGCAGCAGTAGATAGATCATAATAGATCACAATAAAAAGGAATGCACCGGCAAGCAGTCGTCGTAATAGGATTCCATGACGCGCTACTGTCATTCAAAGCGGCTTAAAGTTTTGAGCATGGGCAAAAGGACTGCATCTTCATGCTAAGAGTTTTTCGTTTCATTTGCCGTATTCGATGACAGAAAATGGTTTGAACTTTCTTTCTGCTTTGGCAGAAAATTTTACGTCTTCATGTTCAAAACTACTACCAAACGCCAAATTACTAGAAGCTTAGGTAGGTGGTGCAATATACCTTTCCCACTCTGTTCTCCGGGGTTTTTTGCTTCACCTTTTCCCCCTTTTTCACATCAAACAGAACTACAAACTCATTCGCAATCTCACCAAACTGCCGACGAACGAGCAGGAACTGATGACAATGAAATTGTCGCCAAACTACCTTCACTTTTTCGTTCGCTTCGTTTTCTAAAAAATCAGAACCGAACACAAAACCCAAGTTTGAGGCTTGCCTTATGCCGTTTCGGTTGCTGATGTTGCATTTTGTTGAGCGAGAGCAAGCAACCAAAAAAAAGCACAACTTCTCGTATGTCGGATGCACTTCATGAAAGGACAGTTTTCGAGTCTAGTCACATCTCCCATCAAAGTTTCCTTAACAAAGTTTGCCATTTTTTGTTGCGAATATGTGTGTTCTATGAGTGGGTATGCTCGAACTGCGGAAAAAAGTACAGAAAATTGCAGGTTAAATTGGTTGCAAACAGGATTTGTGCGAAGAAAAGAATCTGGAATGCAAACACTGCTCTGGAATTGTTGGGAGCTTAGCGTCAGCTAAACGAAGAGAAATTGTTCCTGTTTTTGTGTAGGTTTCCGTTTGAGGCAAAGTTGTAACAGCACGGTACAAGTGGTGTGGTAAAAAGTAGATGTAATCTGATGTTGTGATAAAACGAAACGGTACAAAAAGCTGCTGGAAAAGCGGTACACGTTCCCAATTGACGTGTGAGCTGTATCTGCAGTAAAGAAACTTGTAGCAGGTTACCGTCTAATATAATCGTTCCGTCGGTTGCATTTTGTTCTAGCACTGGCGTGCCAAATTGTAAATGTCGATAAACAATTCGTAAAAAAATGTTGCTCATTGAATACAGTCAACGAAAATCAACATGGAATTTGTAATAAATTCTAATTTGAATGATTCTAAGAACAGAACAATGTAGAACAAAAAAACAATTACAAACAATAATACTCTACAACAGTAGTCTCCAACCTGTGGTCCACGGACCTTTTGTGGTCCGTTGCGTGAACAGATGTAGTCGGCGAAAAATTTGATTTTTTAAGAAGAAAAGCATATTACATTACATATCGTTCACTTTTTCCCACAATCAAGATTAAATTTCAACAGAATGATGTTGAATAAAAGAATAGAATAATATTGAAGTTTATTTTTGATTAAAATGCTTTGCAATAAGGCTACAATTTATAAGCCCTTATTATATGTGGGCTGCGGGAAATTTACTTTCAAACCCAAGTGGTCCGTGGTACTAAAAAGGTTGGAGAGCACTGCTCTACAATATCTACCATTAGCTTAATTTATAGTATCTTAGTTATTTATTTGATTTTGTATTGGGACACAGTCTCTCCCGTGGTGCAGTCGTCAACTGTCACGACTGTCATGGGTTCAAGCCCCGTTTGGACCATGTACCCCATTCGTAGATCACCGACTATCCTACTTTGTGTGATCGGATAAGTCACGGACTAGTGATGTGCTGTATGGAGCGCACCCACGGCTCCGATCCGACTCCGACTATTGTTAGTTCGATTCCGACTCCGGCAAAGTGGAACCACTAGATCCGCCCGGAGTCGGAGTCGTTCGGAGTCCTCTGGAGTCGACTGGAATCGTCCGGAGTCGACGACTCCGAACGACTCCGAACGACTCCGAACGACTCCGACTCCGAGCGACTCCGAAAGACTCCGGATGACTCCGGACGAGTCCGAATGACTCCGAACGATTCCGAACAACTCCGGACGACTCCAACTCCGGGCGACTCCGGACGACTCCGAACGACTCCGAACTAATCCGAACGACTCCGGACGACTCCAACTCCGGGCGACTCCGGACGACTCCGAAAGACTCCGAACGACTCCGAACGACTCCGAATCCGGGCGACTCCAGACGACTCCGGGCGACTCCAGACGACTCCGAACGACTCCGGATATTGCAGCGCGGACCTACCTTCCGGAGTCGATTCCGAATTTATCGGAGTCGGATCGGAGTCGACTCCGAATTTTTGCCAACTTTACCCATCACTATCACGGACAGCCAAGCCATTAGTGGTACTGGCAGGCCTTGACCGACAACGGCTGTTGCGCCAAAGACAGAACAAAGAAAATACTTTCGACTCTCTCAAAACGAGTGACCCTCTGAACGGTTTTTTCAATAATTTTGATTTTATAATTATTAAATTTTTGATTTTATAATCATTAAAAATATTTGAAAGGTTTTTTTCAGGATAATAATACAGCACAAACCGACGGTTCCGTTAAAACCTGTTTGAGCAAAAGTTTTCACCCATCCTGTTAAAAAGTGACGATCAAATTTGCTTATAAAAACATGCCATGAGACCACCTGGACTATATACACTTTGATTCTGGATTCCACCACCTGATCTCTTTAATGAACCTTCGGATAAATGAAAACACCACCTTGTTTTGCCATCTGCCACTTGAATCTAATTCTAGTTTTGAGGATAAAATAATCTAGAATGAAAAACGCAGGATAGTTTTGTGTGTGGTTTTGTATGGAGTGTTAACAGGATTTCTGCCTACTGTAAAAAAAAACTCCATATAAAATCTTTCTAGAATCGTGAAGGGCCCCATAGCTAGGGTTGTAGGTCAGTTTGAGCTGATTCCAGGAAGAAACAGCAACAACGTTGTATTAAAACCAAGTAATTATGCTTTTAAGGCCGCAGAGTATGCTTCAATTTGTGAACAAAAATATGTTTTTATGCTTTTTATTTTGATATCCTTCTGAGAAAGACATAAAAACCAATAATAAAAATAAATAGCTTCGTAGGACATGACAGCTTAAGATGCAATTTAAACCTAATCTCCAGATACTGATACGCTCATTACCGGCCAAAAAAATATTGCCTTATCAAGCAATGTCAGATCCTGACGCCTTCCTGATCATGAACTCAAAGTTTATCAAATTAATCCATCGATTGCTCTTTCACCTGTCCAATCAGTCAACCTCAAATTAAGCTCCACCTTGCCAGCCCTCGAAACCGGAGACGTCTTCCGACTGATGGCTCACCTTCAGGTTGATTGTGGCTAATTGAATTCGGAGCCGTTTTTAAAAACAACACACCAGACCATTCGGAGGGATTAACGGTAACGATCGAAACTTTTCCTTCCTTTTCGAAACTTACTTTATTTATGCTGTGAGAAAAAGTTTGTGTGAATTTCAATTAAATTTATTGAGCTCGATAAATTGAAGTCTTGCTATACGGGCAAACTCTGGCGCAGTTACGGAGTAAGACATATTTTCCGGGCCAGCTATCCATTAAAACAAACCAAAAAACATATCAATCAAATGCAACGGAAACTTCATCCCTGAAAGCTGTCAGAAAGAAGTACGGTATCGATGGAAAACTGCTACCATTTTTTACATCCTCAAGCACAGCTTGCCTCAACACACAGGCGTTCGGATAAATCAGTCTTCGTTTGGTTGTTTGCTTCTGCTATCGGTCGTAAGTTGGCACAGTCCACGTCCACGGGGAAACTTATCCGGATGTTGGAGCGTGCCGAAGAAACCTCAGCACGGAGGGCTGCTGGGCGCTTGCTTGGCGCAGGATAAACCAAACACAATTATCGATCAACTCGGTAATAATCTCTCGCTTTGCCTTCGCGCGCGTTACCACTGGGGCATAAAAAGGCCACCGTCGGCTGTGGCAGGGAAACGCAACAAAACAAGAAAGCCCTGCCAAGGATTAAGCACTTGAGGTAAAAGCACTCAAGCGCCCCCTTCAGCGAGAGGGCTTGCGATATTATTTTCCTACTAACCGAGTAAGAGAGAAGAATTTCGCAACCTACGTCTTTCCCGAAGCCCCCCTTTTTTCGTCCCGTACCGGGGTTGCTCGAAAGCCCAACAGAGTTCTCGGTGTACCGTGCCAAACACGGCTCCCGAGGGCCAAAGTGGATTAAAGCTGCAAAAACGAAACGAGCGCCAGTGAAGCGGATACGGAAACGATTTGGGTATTGTGTCTGTGCATATTTTCCTACCAAACCCGGCTGCTGCACATTACCAGACACCCACCTCCGGCAGGCTAGAATGCAGCCGGAAAAGCGGAAAAGTTCAACAACCGGTCTGGTTTGCAGCGACAGAAAGGGAGATGGATAGAGAGAGAGAGAGAGAGAGAGCGAGGGAGAAAGTGAAATAGCACCCACTGTTGCTGCTGCTGCTGCTGCTGCCTGGCGGTGCATTTTATCCTCGAGTGGTTGCACTCGGATTAAGGTTGCATTTTTAATCCATTCGTTTGAGGAAACGGGGTGTCTTTTCGCGGGGTGACGTGATTTTTCTTTCAAAGTTTGTGTATGTGTGTGCATGGGTGTGTGTGTGTGTATGTCAGGCGCTGTCAGACTTGGGGTGAAGGAGTGACGTTGACTGTTGGTTTGCAACCCGATGTAATAGTAAAAGGAAGTGTGTAGTAAAGCTTTTCTCCCGCTGCTGGAGCACACAATAGCACACGGGTCGGAAATGAAAATTGGATCCTTGTTTTGTAGCCATGTTTTTGTGTGTGCACATGTGTTAGTAGCTGGTGTGTTTGTGGCGATGGAACATGCTATTAGAAAGGATGGCAATTGTAAAGAGCTTTACTTCAAATTACTTTACTTCAAATTTTATGTGAAGTGTTGGTAGACTGATCATCCTTGCAAGCTTTTTAAACCACGTCATACATTTGAAGACAAACAAATCCTTAAAATCATATCTAGTATGGCAATGTACAAGTACTTCTACGTGGCATGGAAAGAATCACATATGAACCCGTGTTTCATAACATAAGTTGCAAGTTACTGAATGCTCACTGCTACACATTCCTTGAAAATATTATACCAACTTTCAAATAGAATTTAATCCAACTACTACAGATATATTGCGTCAGTACACAATTGGAAAGTGGCGTTTCATTCGCACACAGTCAGTGGAAGGGTAAATAAAATATTTAATGTATCTGCATCCACGGTCCACGGAGATGGTGAAAATGTCAAGTCAGCCGACGGCGTAAAACACACACACACACACAATCGCGCTGACATAGTCATACGAGACGACACGACGTCAGAAGGCTCGAAAGTGGTAGCAGCCGGTGAAGCCTAAAGCACCAGACAGCCTATTTTCACTGATTTCACCTCGCTTGCGACCTCCCGTTTCCCTCCAATCCTCACCAATGGTTCCCGTTCTGCATGGTGGGATTTGATACTGGATGAGACTGGATCAAGAGGGCTCCTCGATTGCCTATATATGTGTGTATGTAGCAGAGCGTTCAGGTGGTGGCGTTCATGTGCCCAATACGCCAGACGTGAATGTGTCCTCGTGACTTCGATATTAGCATTGGATTACGTACAACGTTCGCCGCTCAATATAGCGAGTCAAATCAGATCCGGCCGTACCATCGGTGTGGGTTAGCAAAGCTTCTATATTTGCAAAGAAAAATCGCCGTGCGAACGGTGATCGAATGTCATGTGTTTCTTCTTCGTGGATGATGTGTGGTGTTCTTTTTCTGCATTTTTTTTTCGGTGGGAAATGGGTGCCTCGAGGATATATTGGATTTTACGGTTGCTGATAAGACCTATCGTACTGTAGTTATGGAGCACAGTGTGGAACGACAAAAAAGTGGTTGAAAATGTGTTTGAACTTTCTAAGCGAAATATGGATTATCTTACACACAACAATAAAAAAATATATTAACATCCATTCAACAATACTAAAAAACTGATCTCAATACGCTAAAAAATGATTTTTGACCATCCTGGAACATACATTCTATCTACTGTGTACAAGAGAACGAGCCTTCGAAATCGTTGTAATGTACAAAATTGTACATCCTAGCTCAATATTGAACAATTTTGCATTCGCTCCGAATATCGTGTGCCTGCCAGCTGCCAGCCAGCAGGCAGTTGGAAGTAATTTCCGATCGTCTGAATTTGATGAGTCTGAACCTGATCTGATCAATTGCACCATTTTCCACTGTTAGGATTTCTGCCATCTACGGTCTGCCATCGTCCCGACGACCTATCGGCAGACGGACCCTGGAAGTTTTCCTATTTACTCGATCGATCGTCAGCCCGTTTGGGATAGCGTGTATGTGTGTGTTGTTGGGAAATTATTAGCTAACAGGGGCATTAAACTGCCATTACACCATCGGAGCTTGGGCGAAAGACGGTGGTGCTGGTGGTGGTGATTAATCTTCCATGATTGCAAGATAAATCCGAGGTTGAACGAATCCGTCTTTACTACGGTGGAACCATTACGATGCGGATGCCATACATTCTCGTTAGTTTCGGGATGCGCGAACTCGCTACGAGACTTCACTTGATAGACAAGTGTTGTAAGTATAGTGTGTTCCCTCTTGCAGTATCTCCGTGTACCCAACCGACTACGTTAAAGCGGCAATGCGGTGATGCTTTTAGGCCAGCAGTATTTTGAATTATTTAACCCTGCTGAATGCTGAAACAAAGATGTTTCACCGGAAACATTTTCGGTCAGCGCTTGACAACAAAATACCTTTGCAGCGAGTGAAATACCGGAGCTGGGTTATACGGTCACTGATGGAAATAACGCCGTCGTTGAACGATAGTTTGCCCGTTTAAATATTAAAGCAATGAGGCAAACACGACGGCCCCATTGCATTGGGGTTTCGATAGGCAAGTCGAGTCCTTTCCTTTCGCAATACACCATTTCGCATTCCGTGTTTTCTTCATGCTTAATCGAGCACAAAGACTCTATGTGAACGATCGAAAGCTGCGGATTTCGGTTGTGGTTTGCTGTGCTAAAAATTGAATTTATGGCATGTTGCAGCATGGCGGAGGTACAGTGCTTGAGTTTGGGCATGGCGAGTCAATAAATACGTCACATTTTGGATGTGTGTTCCCCGCAGTACTGCGGTAAAACGCGAATGACTATGTTAATTGCTGACATGGTGTGTATCGTTGTGGCAGGAGAGAGCGATTGTGTAGTTGTGGCTAATTATTTTTCGATCTTGTTCTTGGAACGACTGACGTTGGAATGCACAAATACACCACAAGTGTTATTTAAATGCATCATTATTGAATGTCATTACAACATTTTATTAGTAATCAGTCAGAAACATGATTAGTCAATCAATCAATTCTTCAATATCGTTGAAAATAATAAAGCAATCAATTAACCACTGTAGGGACTAGCAAATGCATCGGTTTAGTAAAAATATTTAAAACTTTTCCATTGGTTTTGCGGTTTATGATGTGTTAGGATGCTTGACCGGATAAACAAATGTGTTACAGTCAACCACATCTGCCATTTCAAATCAGTTGTCAGGCATACGTCTCCACAAAATCCCACAAAAACCGCATCATATCGAGCTGTCACTTGAAAAACGTCAAGCAACGAGATGATGTCCGAGCCATAGATAACCGTTTTACAAACGAAACAGAATCAAAGATTGGTCAGTATAAAAATCCTTTTTCACCTAGATTGCACGTTCTTAAAATAAATAATCCAAACGAGAAATCGTATTTCCACATACGGGAATGGGATTGAGTTCGTTCTGCATTCTCGCTGGATTCATTTTAATCGAATTTTGCGGTTATCAGAATGCCGCAAGAGCGCTTCTCGGGCAGGCTCTATATATGAAACGTTCAGGGTCTTGCGATGGAAAAACAACATGCACGTTGGTACGTGGCACACTGATCCACACTGGTCCACAAGCCTGTCCTTGTCGGTATGGAAACGCAAAAATGACACACACACACGCACATAGAAATGGAGAGTATCAGTTCGCCAATGTTGCCAATCCGCAGGCTTATAGATTCGTTACGAAGAATTGCGTCGTCCACCTCGAGCACTAAAAGGACGAAATATTTCATCAGCCTGAACCGTTGATAGCCAATAGACTGGCCACCGGCTGCCTTGGGTATGCGGTAGGTCGCAGCATGCAGCAAGTGGCCGCCGCCGCCAACGTCGCTGTTGTTGTTGTTGTTGTGGTAGTAGTGTGCCAGTTTATGCACGTGCAAACAAAGCGAACGAACGGTCTGGGAAAGGATGAGATACTGTGCCAAAAAGCGGTCCACCACCCCCAGCTGGTAGATGACCTAATAACTCAATTTTCAATTTAACCAACCGATGATGATGGGAACGGTATCCTGTGGTCATCCCGTCCGCCTGTCCGGCCCAGGAGACCAGGGAGAGACAGCGTTTCTATGGTCGATCACCGCTTCTCACACCGGCTTGTCTGCCGTCGCCTTGACAGGTTATGAGAAGCAATGCCCTCCTTCCACCCGCAGCAGCGCTATTGGCTCAGTTTGGTTCGTTCGATTTGGCGTTGGTTGATTATCGGAAGGTATGAATCATCGTACGTACGTTCGATTCCCGTTGCCGTGGCGTTGGTTTGGCACCGGAGTTTTTGGCATTGATTGAGCGATGGTGAGTGTATCGGACGAAAATTGGGTCGTGCCGAAAATGAACTGCAGTGAAACGTTTTGGGAAACCATTTTTGCAAGCAGCCGTGGTTAAAAGGCCGCGCTGCATTGCGGTGGCCATGCTGGACGGGAGTAAGATTAGGTTTGATGGTGAATTATTGCATTACTAAATACGATGGTGCGTCGACATGAAAATCAAATCATGGGGTCAAATATTAGAACGATATGTACCTTTATGTAATTATTATTAATGTTACAGTGCTTTAGAACTAGTATCACATAACTAGTTTGAAATGAATTTATTTTACAAAACACTAAACAGATCCTCAACTAATTTCACTTCACATCGTTCTAATCAATGGAACGACTTTACATTTCTACACATTTCCACCAATTTGTCATGTAGTTGTCTCCGGTGGGTAAAGGTTCCCGCTACTTCCGCAAACGTGTTTTTCGCGATGAGATGTTCTGCCGGGTTGCAGAAAACTTTTAATTAAAAACAATACCAATTCTCACAACCAACACAGCATGGTGGAATTATGAATTAAATAACAAACACAACAAAAAAATCTTCTCAACTTCATTCGGTAACATCACACGACCACAGCTGGTGCAGGTGTGGTTAAACCAGCTCTGCACAAAAAGACAAACATCATCGTGCCAAACAATTGCTCGCGCTTGTGCTTATTGTGCATCAGAATCACCTGAATGGTGTAGCTGAGGGGGTTTGAACAATACATTGACAGATAGAGAGAGATATAGAGATAAAAATAGACAGAGAGATAGAGAGCACTACATATAGATACAGATATGAAGAGATATAGAGCGAGAGCGGGAGAAAATATCTATTTAAGGTAGTTAGAAAACAAAGTTACTGAATGTTGTTTCGCTTTTTACAAACATCTACCCATTTTGCGGTACCAGCCGTATGTTTGTTGCATGCATTATATTTATTCTAGGTGCTGGTAAAACTTGCGAGCTTTCACCGTGCTCAGGGAGATAATTGCATTCCGCTGTACCGGTGGTGAGCGAATGGTGATCAAATTTAAAACTTTCTCGTCAGCAGTTAGTCGGTGCGTCGGCGGTAGAGGTCGTTATGTTGTGGCGTTTAGCGCCCGTGTCCACCGCCGCAATGTTGAGCCTTTTGTTTGTTATGCTTTTTGCGGGCTAATAATCTACCTTTTAATGACTGGCTAAGGTGGTTGGAGGTCAATGACATTACTGACCTAGGACATTGTCGGGCCTACACGTTTTCTTCATAACAAATTCATCAACCATAGAGCTCCATTAGTGGCTCTGCTGTTTTATCGTTTGTTTTTGATGTACCAACATGTATAAAAAACCCTTACTTTGTGCAAATGTGTTCCAATCAAAATGCGTGTTTTGTTGACAAACGAGTCAATATCAATTTTCCCAAAAACCTAGTCAAATGGTGGTGTTAATTTTTCTCCATAGCTTTTTTATTTTTTATTTGCTACTTCCAAATGTTGCGGAAAGCAATGTCAATCATGTTCATTCCTCCAAAGAAAAAAGGAAATGTTTCCATGGGAAGCTAATCGGTGCTAACCTTTAGCCATTTCACCGATGGCAAACAATAATGGAATCGTCTCAATTACATGAAGCGTGACCTTTAAGGATAGAGTTACGAAATAAACAAGGATGTAATCGAGATGGAGATACAAGGTGAAGATATTTCCTTTTTTTATAAATATTATAGAAACCAACCATTAATAAACATTTAATGGAGGCGCATAGCCTTTTCTCACTTTTTTGTAAACATTTTACCATTTAATTAGTAAAAAATAATAAAATGATTTAAACTAATACACCATCAAATCATAAGCGTTAAGCTGCGAAACAATAAGCTTTGAATAAAAATAAATTTTCAAACTCGATGGAGACGCATGGTACTTCTTGTGATTAAGAGAGAATTATGAAAGAGGAATTGCAGAACTTGCAATTATTAGATACTCAAACATAATCATGCTCTGCCAGGAAACGATGCAATACTCATTTCCATGAAACACACGTTTTACATAATGTATGCGTCTATAATCAAGAAAACACGACAGCAGACAAAGCAAATGAAAAAAAAAAATAGAAAACCTCTCACACACACACACGCACGATTCAAGCGTATCGTAGAATAAGACCGTAAATAATCGAGCCCACTATTTATGCAGTGCAGACATACATGAATTGGTGAATGGATGAACGTACTACGGGGTCTGCTGTCTGTGTTGATGTTTGCGTTTTTCATTCACTATGCAAACGAATGTACATAGACCGGCAAATTGTACCCCCAGCACACGTGGTATGCCGGAAGTGAACAGACCAATTCAGTGGGTGAAAGAGAGTGAAAAGTAGTCGAGGTACACAGGAACCGAACCGGTGGTGCGGTTGTCTGCTCAACAATATTGTTTAGAAGTAGTTTTTCGTTAGAAATTTTAAGAATTTATGTAACATAATCCCTCAAACTTATTTTTAAAACAACGTAAAAGCGGCTTTCATGAAATTTATTTTCAAAATTACTAACTTTTCGTGATCCATCGCTCGTCACGTGTACACTAATGCTATACACACACTGACATTATTATATTGGTACCGGTGTTTGCGCTTGTTGTTAGTGCGGTACATGATCTTCTGTAACATATTGTGCCGATCGGTCGTGTAACCAATGAATGAAGATGTTCCGCAACAATTTCATCAACAGACTGGAGGTTCAACATGTTTCTGCTTACGGACAAGAGCAGAGACATCATGCTTCTTACGATAGCTAAAACTACCTTAGTTTTTCTTTCCCAGTCTGTTCACACTCTGGCTTCATCTTCAAGACCGTTTGCTTTCCCTTTGGCCTGAGCGAGGCTGTATGTGCACCCCGAGGCCAGATTATGTTGACATTTATACACCCTCTCTCCCTTTTGCCCTCCTCCATGCTTTTCCCCCACAAAAACGGTCGTTCATCGTGGATATTCCTTCTTCGCGTACCAGAAGAGTGTAACGCTCCCGGTGTGGAATGTTTCATCGCTCTAGCGCTCATGTGTTTACAATCTAGGCTGTAAGACTGTAGGAGCACGTTTTTACTATCATCTATCCGTGCTCTGTGACGACCCTTGTGTATGGTTATGATTTTTCATCAACTATACTGGCGGTATCATCACCTTGTTCCAGCGGTGTGTGTAGTCAACTCCAGGAAGCGTTGAGGGAGTGGACCAACCAGTACCAGTGCAAAGCGTTAAAGTCGTCGGCTTTACTAGACGTATTTGTTTGTTTTTAATTTTTTTTTCGACTTTGTTGTTTTATTCCTCCGTCCAGCATCATCACAGGCAGGAGACACTTTCCAAAAGTGGGCCGTATGATGGGGAAAAATGGTAGACTTACAACAGCGACACCAAACGCAAAGAGCACGATGTAAATGAGCGTTCCTGATTAGCTGCTAGTACATAAACAGCAAATAAAAAAAAGCAAAACATAATGCTCTTCAGGCTTTTGTTGTTTGTCGTGCGAGACACAAGGCAAACGGGAACAGGCCGGTAGAAATGCTTTTGTTTGCTCGCTGCATGAGGATAAGAGGCTTTTGGGTGGTGGCCTTTGTTCGTCCGGGTGCCTACGGATGGAAGCCGGAGATTTTGTGTTAGAGTATGCTGTGCAAGTAATTTGGAACACAAAATATTATGTCTTCTCAATCATCTGAAGCTACAGCTAGTGTGCAGCTGCAGTCGGGGGAGTTTTGATAACACCTCACCTGTTCGTTGTTCACTATGTTTGCTTTAATTTTAATGGATGGTAGAGTGAAAACAGCAAGCGGGGAACGAACAACGAGACAGACGAGAACAATCACAACGGAAATGAATGTTCCAATTAATTTTAATTAATCCCCATCCTCCTTAACCATTGCGCCAATGATAGTTCCAGTGTGTCAATTAATTGCAAGCAATGTGCTGAAACGGCTTGAAGGAATCGACATAAATTATCGCATAAACTTCGAATGATCAAACAGAGGTGTGTCATGGAAATTAACTAATCTATTTTAATGTTACACATTTGCGATTTTACATCTGAATACCTTCAAAATACGCCCAATTTTCAAACACCAAGCAATGCAAAGCCGTTTTGGTAAATTTTAAAGCTACCTTTCTAGTGGCAGCGCACCGAGAATAGGTACCAACCAAGCCGGTGGCTAAAGTGGTTCAAACACTTGAAAGCATTTTTTGTTTGTTTTCAAGTGCTGTCAAAGCACAAACTCATTCATCCGTGCGTCTAAAGGACCTTGTTAGTTGTTTGAAGCAGAAAAAAAGCACCGTTTGCCTCTGTTTCCTTTAAAACGACTTCTTCCGCTTCCGCGAGAAACTTTTGATTCATTCCATTGCACGCAGGAATGCTGTAATTTGAATGTAATCACGCTTTTTTTTCACGCTCTGTTGCAAGCGCATGATATGCATCTCGTGGAACTTCCCTGTCAAGCCTTTCTTCGGGCAGGCACATAATCCTTTTCCAAAATGCAATGTAACACATACATATACAGTGAAAAATATGCAGCACAAAAAACGTAACCATTTACTCACCTTGGTAGCAAATTGGATATTATTCGTTCCGCTTCCTCGGGCGACGGTGGCGAGTAGGATTCATCCGTCGGCACCGGAAGCGAATGTTGCTGCTGAAGCTGCCCATGCTGTGATGATGAATGCGGATGTGTTGGTGCAGTGGCCTCGTCTGTCGGTTGAAAATCAGGTACAAATTTGGCCCTGAAAGTATTTGTGTAAGTGGAAAAAAGAAGGAGGTAAGCACAAATTCGGAAAAATGCAATGAGATTTCTGTGATGGCTGTGTTGGCTGTTTTATCGACCCGCCATGGAGTGCGGGTTTTAGAAGGCGAATGATTGAAGTTGAGCTTCCGTTTTCGCTCCTGGAAACGAATGATTTGTCTGCAGGATCGAGACGATCGTACAAGAGGTGGTCGTTGTGTTAGCAATTCGTTGCTTCACTGGTTGTGTGTTGCAATGGGGTTGTTTCTGTATGAAAGGGAAGCAAAAAGGGGCAAGCAACCAAATCGAGAAAATTCAGCAAATCGATCAAGTGGAAACACAAATCTGATCACTCAAGTACCCGTATTTGAATGATGTTCGATTTTCCGTCTCCGAAAAATCCCTCCAAATAGCGCGCTCTGTTCAACATAAAACATTAAAGCCAGCTGCTGCTGGTGTGCCGATCCCGTTTAAGGCAGAGTATTGAAGCAAAGTGCCTTGCCATTTTTTGAGCGCGGATAAAACGAGTATGCCATAAACAATCCATCTCCTGTCCATTTCTTTTTGCTCAGGTAGCGCCCACACAAAATGTATCAACAAACATATGTCCGTGTGTGTGTGTTTGCGAACGCGAAGAACTAAATATTTGAATCCTCTCGAGGACGAGCTGACAGTTTATGTGACAATTTATTAAGCCTTCGGTTCGTTTATGGCTCACTTTATTTTTACTTGTCTTGTCGCGCGTTGCTCTCGCTGCTGGTCGTAAAAAGTTCACCACGCCTTGTGCCGGGAGTTCTCCAATGGAGCGAGGTAGAGGGGTTTGGTAGAGCGTGGAAAAAGCATAAGCAAATGTGGCAAATGCAAGTGACAATTCTTCCGAGCGATTTGCTTACTCCTTTAGAGAAAGAGAGAGAGCGTGGTTAAACACCCCAACATGGTATTGTGCTTTTGGGTATGTCGTGTAGTGTGTTTATGTGTGTTTGCGCAATTCGGAAGGAAATAACCGAAACAAGTGACTTGTTTCGCTTTCTTTATTGAAAGCTGAAAGGGAGAACGAGTGAACCAAAAGCTACCACAATTCCTTTAACCTGCTTTGAAACGGTAGAATTCGACAAGGCTCTGACGACTGAACGGATGGTAGAAACGCAAACGCAACGTCCGGAAAATACGCCCCAAGGATTCGAAAAAATATCTTCAAAAATTGCGAAGAAAGTTTGCGAAAGCACATAAAACACGAGAATGGCGTCGAACAACGCTCTTTCTCTGCTTGCCTAAAATATCCAAGAATCCGAATCCTACGAAGCTTGTCTGTGTGTGCAGCCTTGCGGCTAAAACCTTCAATGCCTTGTTGTGCAAGATTCGTGAGTGCCATCGGTACAAGAAGGGGTTATGAAGAACATGGTTTTACGACTGCTGGATGGTTTTGGCTGCTTTGAGTCGCATTCAAGACTCAAGCACTGTAGGCAGGCTGCCGAAGCTGTCCATTGTTCTTGTACAGCTTTGTGTTTTTATTTCTTTATATTGTGCCATTTTACGATGCAACAAGCATCACCCACACACCTTCACCACCACAGGCACACTAAATTGCGTCCTCTGTCAAAATTTCTCGGACTGGAGCGGTTTTGTTTTGCACACGCATTCTTTCTACAATCATGTTGCGGGCGCGTTCGGGAGATGCTCTGTGAACGTTTGAAGCATCGTAAAATTAAATAAAACAGTATCATGTTGCCAGCGAAATGGAAAAAAGCTTTTTGGGACAGGCTGTTGAATCGACACTTTGAGTTTTAAGCAGTGGAAAAAAATGAACAAATTAAAGGGAAGTTGTGTCCTTGAATAATGTACTTGAATGGGTGTTGCTTTTAAATCGTGATGAGTTTGAGGATGTAATTAAACATTCAAAGCTTTTTCATTTGCTGATTAAATTAGTAATTTTATCCAACTATAATCAAGTATATGTCTTCAATAATTTTAACTATGATAGCAATTTGTTGTCGAAGCATAACAAAAAAGTGCCGTATTTTAGCGTGTATAACGGCCCCCAACCCCTGATGCGTTATTCTATAATTTTGTTTTAAACTTTTTTTAATCCTAAACGGAGTCTAAATGACTTACGCTCTCGGGTTAAAAGGAAATCTAAAAGACTTCGTTTAGCAGATGGTAAACGACTCTAGCACTGTAAAAATATGAAAAAAGCTTTTGGCGCCATCTTTTCGGTCGGTGAAACTTTTCTCGCTGAGAAGGTGTGATGGCCTTCACACCTACCCTGTGTATTGTTCTATGGTTTGGCATCTCGAATGAAATGCCAACAGTATTGAAGCAAGCAAGACTTGAATCAAGATCGATGATCCATTTTTATTGAGTTTTGTTCTGAATGTTAGAAGGCCATTTCGGCTATGATCATATGAAGGTATGCGAAAGATACTCTTAGAAAAGATATGCAATATAACGATGTATTAAAATCAGCATCTATTGAACAATCCAATGAATCTTCGAAATTTTAAATTGTTGGTATGAATGTTTAATTTTTTCAGACATACATATAAGCTTAATCTGTGTCGTTTGGGAATTTTACAATGTTTATACAATTTTAATTTACATTACAATTTATAGAATTGCTCACTGCTGTTTTCTAGAGCAATTATCAATTATGTCGTCCTTATCATCATAACCTGTATAAATTGCACTGCAT
Source organism: Anopheles gambiae (assembly GCF_943734735.2). Lineage (NCBI taxonomy): Eukaryota > Metazoa > Arthropoda > Insecta > Diptera > Culicidae > Anopheles > Anopheles gambiae. Next base: position 44,042,031 of record NC_064602.1, on the reverse strand, counting down.
TGGATTTCTAATGAATAGTTACTACCCGTCTATAACGATCCTCTTCTTCTTCTTCTTCTTCTTTGGCTCAACAACCGATGTCGGTCAAGGCCTGCCTGTACCCACTTGTGGGCTTAGGCTTTCAGTGACTAATTGATTCTCCCCCATAGCAGGATAGTCAGTCCTACGTATGGCGGCGCGGTCTATTTGGGGATTGAACCCATGACGGGCATGTTGTTAAGTCGTACGAGTTGACGACTGTACTACGAGACCGGCTCAACGATCCCCTTAATCCGATTTAATCCGACACACTAAAAAACAACATTTAATTTGTTAAGCAGCACCACTTCATTTTGGTTATTTAGTTTTGAATAAGCAGGGAATCGAAAGTACAGTTTAATTAAAATCACACCACCATAACGGCACTTCATCAACATCAAGAGCGATGACATTTTTTTCAAACCAATTCAAACCAATGTGGGCGGAAAGAATGCGAAAACTTTTCACACTTTATTATAGCGCGAACTGAAGCTTTCAGCGGCGAACGAAGATTTCTCCCGCACGTACGTGTAGGTAAGCTTGCAACAAAAAAGGTCCGTCATGGTGGCACGTAAATCACGTTCCCCGTGTGCTAGAGGAGTGTGTTAAAGCTGTGCCGCCGGGTTCGTTAAACATTAGCCTCATTAGGGTGTGTCGGTAGCACAAGTGCACTTAAGGTGCGGAGCAAACGAGTAAACGAGCCTGCCCTGTGCTCAGGACGAACCTGGATTTGCTTGGAAATTGTGCCTCGTTTCACGCGTGTATATGTGTGTTGCTGGTGTAATCTTTTCTGCTGCTGAAATCCTTACATCTTGCTCATTCAATCGTTAGAAAGAAGGAAAAAAGACCAAAAGGGCTTGAGGCATATATATGAACAATAAAATAAAAGAAATGCAAATGCATTTCCTGAAAAGTAAAATTACACCACTACCAAAGCTCGGTGCGTACATACAGGTTGTCCAATAAAAAAACTCTGCCTCTTTTTTCTTCGTGTGTTACAGGCATGCTAGTGAGCGGAAATAATTGCACCCCTGAAGTTCAGGAAGGCAAGCCTACTGCCAGACATAGCCGAACCCTTTTGAAATGATTCAATGTGTGTGCTTCAATGCTATGGATGTATGTATGTGTTTGTGTGTGTGTTTTTAAGCACGACGGTATCATCGGACGCTTCAGCGTCCACCAGCACAATCAACATATTATACACACAAGTGATATTATACACGCTTTTTCGTTTCGCAAAAGGTGCTTTATGATATTAAAAATCAGATCGGACTCCAGCCTACCTTCTTCCGTTCATGCTCATGTAACCATCGTCCTCGGACTGGTGGCCCTGCGACGGGCTGTCCGGTTCCACGGCCGGATGGTGATGATGATGGTGATGATGGTTGAGGTGGTTTGTCCGGTCCGGTTCTTCCTCGAACTCCGACAGGACCTTATCGAGCAGTTCGAGCGATTTTTCCACATCATCGGTTGTGCTGGGAAGGAAAGAAAGAAGCGCATTAAAAAAGAAGAGCTTTATTAGTCTCATTATCGATATTACTGGAGCAGGGGGGCGCAATCTGTTAATGACTGGGAGTGAATATATTGTGGTAATAAATTACAAAAAAGGCTGTGGTTATAATAGACTTCTGCGTGGAAAAGTGTTGGAAGTACTGATAAGGTTAACTAATTAAATTAATCTTTACAATGTTTATATTTATTTCAAGTAGTGGCTCATGAATATAATTAATAATTCATAAAACATTTGAAAACTGCTGAAAAATCTTCGCTGATGAAAGCTCAATAAAATTGGTTTTATTTGGCACTAGGAAGTGATGCACCATCTCTTACCATATTTTGATTGATTGCGTTATGCATGACGTGTGCAGGGCTAGATTGACCCCCCACACGGACAGTGAGTGCTAGAAAATAATGTTAATTACTTCCTACAGAAATCCGCTCGTTTTCCACGTTACTCTACTTGACCATTTCAACCAGCAAAACGGGTCGAGGACACAGAGGAAGCCACGGTACGGGCGCTAGGCGCAGAATGAAGCGTGTCCGTATTTCTATGGCACTTGATCAAGCGGAACATGCGACGGAACACGACAGAAGTAGTAGCGGTAGTGCTAGTAGTAGTTGGGAAATGAAAGAGGATGTGAGATTTTTTTTTGCTTTTTTCTCATCACCACGTTACGCCTCGATCGCATTCCGCTAATGATGGATCGTTATGCTTTTAACTGGGAAAACTGCTGCGGGCGTGCCACTCGTCAGGATGTTGTAATGTAATACAACTATCCTGCTGTGAGTGGATGGAAAGTGGGAAACTACGGCACACAGAGAGAGAGAGAGAGAGAGAGAGAGGGGGGGGGGGGTGTGGCACAGGTTGAAAGGTTGATTAATGAACGTGTTTTAGCCGGAGCTTCCGTGAAGCATCCGGTAAAAGATGGGGCGGTAATGGTGGTAAGGATTGACACGTTACGTTGGAAGAAACTTGGCACGTAATTTGAGGAATGTAAACTGCAAGCCATTGGCACTTTTCCAAATCTAGAAGTTTGCTCATTGCTCAAATCTAGAAGTCTCATTTGAAACAATAGAAATACTTGGAATGCGTTTAGCTATAATTGCAGCTAAATAATGCATCACAATTCGCTGGTTGCCTACTCTCTGACGGGAATATTTTATTCAGCACTAAGAGGAATGTGCATTAATTGTTGCACTTGACAAATGAGAGAAGAAAAAGGACAAGATAAACCATAAACATGGAATGCATTTTACGCGAACAACAATTGTTTGACGGCACAATGGCCCATTCCTCTCTCTGTTGTGTCGCGTTATTTTGTTGTTTGAGAAAGGTAAATTTTTAAACACCTTTACCCCAGTGAAGCTGCCGGTTCGTATGGAGCGTTGCTTGGTGCGCCTAATGAACGGGCCGTCGGGCATACGCGTAGGCGGAAGTGTAGGCAGCAGCACACGGGGGATTGCATAAATTATGATTCGAAAAGTAGGACACAACATGTGTGCGGGAATAGGCTTTTAAGGAAAATGCCAATCATGGGACGGGGGCGCATGTGCCCTCGAGCAGTATTATTGGAGCGGTGGAGACGAGGGTTTCACGATAAAGTCCTTAAAGAACGCATATTTTATTCAGGATCCTACACCCTACGATTCTTTGAATAAATTAAGGCTGATGCTGATAAGAACACAGGCCAGAGAAAGTTTTGGTGAACGATTGATTTAGTTACCGCTGACATAATTTGTATTACGCGCTAAAAATGATGTACAGCCTTTTACGCTCTTACACTTATTTTGTCATGTGACGTGAAACAATAGACAACAGTTGTATGTGTATTAAAATAAGACATTACTTTATTTTCGTAACATGTTTTCTTTAGGCTACTTTTTCTGTACCAGAAAAATTCTATCAAACACTCTTAGCTCAAATTAACATCCAACTCTCTTAACCAAGCCCGGAGGTAAATTAATTCAGAGTGATGACACAGACATTTTTAGGGCAAACTCCACGCCGTTGAATGTGTACCGTTCAATGTCAATTTGCTTATCGTGGATAAAATCTCATTTGTCTGAAACTAGACTGCAGCAGCACCTGACAAACGCTATTACTGGACGGAAGAGTGACCATATCCGGTCGGCACCAATTTCGGGAAATGTCGAAGAAGAAATTGCACGCCCCGAAACATCGCGCCCAAGAGATGGTGTTTGACTGACGGACGGAAGGTTCTTCTGACAGACCATCAAAATTATTATCTGACCCAGAATTGGTCCGGTTGTAACTTTCACGGCTCTGGGCTAGAACACTGACTTTCCGTGAAAGTGCAGCCTCTAGGTAAATTGGATGGGAAGTTTTAAAAGGTGGTATCAAATTATAATGAAGGTAAATTGTATCCAGCAGGTAAAGGACGAGTAAGAAAGTGTTGTAAGGACGAGTAAGTGATGTAAAGAATGTGTTGTGAAATGTGTTTTGTGGAATTGTGTAAAAAAAAACGATCTCAAGCTAATCTTAAGCAAGCAGACCTACAAGAATAAATGTTTTATTTTGTGCTAAAACCTTTACCAAACATGAACAAGTTGGCTATAATTTATATTCTGAGATCTTGCCTTGCAAAAGAAAAATGGGGCAATAATTGGGCCGTTTACAACGATTGCATCATCAAAGTGGACTGCCATTTCCAGGTAAGAGTCGTTACGATCGAATGATAATGGCCATAACCGTTTAGAGAGGAGCAGCCAACTACTCCCATTCGCCTTCAGCTTTCGGCCGAAAAGATAGGAAATAAATAGCTCTTTATTCGTGAGCAATGTTCGTGATTATTTCTTGTGAAAGCTTAGATTTAGATTTAGCCAAAAATAAATAAAAAAGGAAACTTGGAATTTGAGAGCTTATTGCGTATTACAAGTCTGTTTCATGTGTACAATTATTTTAGGAGAGATATTTCGTGTTGAACACGTGGTAGTAGTAAACCGTGCCATTTGTCAAATTTCAAGCTATACTATGTTTATGAAAGTCCGCAAAGTTCTCACTGTTACTTTTATTAACTGCTTCTCACCGCATTGCTTACTCCCTTATAGCCACATCAATATGGAGTAGCTGCCTGTTTCAAAGGGTCCCCTTTATTTTGGGCACTCCATTAGCTTTGAGAGCAAAACGGTACTTTCAACCAACAAAACCCACTTATACCGTGGGATTAGACCACCCAAAGCCATCCGTGTGTAGTCTGGGGCCTTTGCTGGATCTTCCATCCTGACACCCTTTGTGTATGTGTCGGTAGATCGATTTTAGTGAAGGCTATTTTCGGAATTTGCACAATTGGTTTTACGTTTGAGTGAGTCGGGCTGCGTGCGCTGAGACGCGTTCGGAAGCTGGAAGAGTGTTGATGGCAAGCGGTGAACTGAAGCGGTAATGGCGGTTTGCCAGCTTGTAGCCATGCGTGTAACAGTGCCATTTAATGTCGTGTTAAATGTGGTTTGCATGCAAAATGACCGTTTGTGTTGTTTTCGTAAGGGGACGTCATGATCCCCCGCTCGTGGCTGTGTTTCTCAGAATCAATGTTGAAGCAACGCTTCCTTATTTTATGTACGCTTGGGGAATGTGCAAGTGAGTTACAGTTTTTTGTTCTATTTCGGGATGTTTGTATCCCGTTCCTCGGTAACGATTTGGAAGGGAATACACTTGTTATGAAGGTAGCGATGAATGTTGGAGGAGGAAGGTTTACGGAGAATCTTTATTGTACAATGGCCCGCATAATCGCAAAGGATCATGTAGCTGCAGACGAACCATTTTGACGACTGGGAAATTGCATTACGCAGTGTTGGAAGTGAAGTCAAGGAGCTGTTGTTTGAGCTATATGTTTATTAGAAATTGTAAAAAAGAAATAACGTTGGGAACGCTAGGTTTTGTCAGGAACTGTAGATGATTATCTTTATTTAGATTTTTTTTATAACCTGTTTACATGTGTGTCCACCTATTCACGTATTGATAAATACTAGAAGAGAGTATAGATGTTTTGATATTCATCAAATCCCGTAACTTTTCCATATGTTTGCATTCTTTTTATGATTTAGTAATTGTTGCATCTAATAGAACTGCATTTCTCACTCTTCCGCTTTAACCTTAACATCAACTCAACAACAGTTGCGATAGTGCCGCTTTTTTGCCGTCTCCAACTTAGTTCCATGACGTATGTGCGCATTTTCGTGATTTCTCATAATTGAATTAATTCTCCAGCACCTCACTTTCGTTGTCGTACGATTCGTCATCGTCAGTAGCAAACGCAAACGAGTTTGAAGCCAAAGTGTCATTCACGCAGGAAGCACCCACTGTTATTGACTATTCGCGTGTAGATATGTCTGTTCGATTCGTTAATTGGTCCAATTTAGAAACGATGTAGGCACAAACCAAATGCAACTCGATGAACACTGCTCGATGGTGAAGGTTGTCAAAAAGGCGAACGGTAAGCGGGGTTCACTTTTGAGTTGAATGAATCGATGCTTTGAAGGACATCAAACGGTTTCGCAAAAGCTGCAGCCTTCTGGGAAGGTAAGCTACGGTAGTCGATTTATTGATAGTAGGACGCCTAAAGGTTGCACTTCACGTGATGCCCTGTGTTAGTGGTCATTTCGCAGGTGACTGAGATACTAATGTTATCACTTTATTTTATTATATTTGAAAGAAAATCGTCCACTGATGAAACGATAAAGTCAGTTACACTGAAAAGGAAGCACGACGCTTCAAAGGGGAAATTTTAAAGTGACTTCTCTGTGAGGTTTCTGTTTTGCTGCTTATGAGAGGCGGCAACAAGAACATCGAAATCATTGCGGAAAATTAGAACCTTTTTTCTCGTTCTACGACAAACTTTTCTCCGATGAATGGCGGAGGCTACGGAGCCATGCTCTTTTCCTATTTATTAAGCGTCAAACTGAAGCGCAACCTCGCAAATGGCGACTCCCTGGACGGCAATAGCCACTTTAAGTTGTCCCCTAAGCTGGTCTACGATGAGCTAGACACACTAGAGCGGTGCGGGTGGAGCAAAAATGGCATCATCCGCTGGTGTCGGTTCGCAAGCCGGCACGATAGACCAACTTTCTGTTACCGGTTCTCCGGGGTTCTTCCATCGTTCGATTGCCCCTCGGCAATGATGGCTGTCGAAATTCAATTTAAATTTTGTTTACTCAGACGAACCGTGGCGCTACATATGTAGCGCCGTGTCTCACCGTTCGGGTGGAACCGAAAAAGTTGGTTGCCTCAGTTGGTGGGAAAAGTTTGAGCTTTTCAACACACTCGTCAGCAGGACAACAGACGGCGACTTTGAATGTTTGTATAGTAGCTAAGGTATCGTAGATGGAGCAGTCGAAAGTCATCTTGCGGTAGACAACTAGCGACCGAGCGCTGGAAGCGATTGTAAAATTAAAACAGTGTTCCAAATGCCTGTACATAAAAAGTGACAGTAGACAGGATACAGGAGCAATGTGTTGTGCTATTTGAATCCTTTTTTGCTGGATAGCTGTCAGGTTGGCGGTAGCTTTATTGGACCAACAAAGTTAAAACTTTCATTGAACATTCCCTTGTCAAGTTTATCAGCCTTCGTTTTACGTAGCTCTGTACAGGAAATTGAAGACTTTTGAAAATGTTACTTGAGACAAGTGTTATGAATCATTCGTATCATATTTTTTGCATTTTATCTTACTAAGCATGGAACTAAGCACTGGAAGAAGATGGTCGGAAATGTAGACAATTTAGTGAGGGTATAAGCAACATAAGTCGGGGGTATTCAGTAAAGGGGCAGAAATGCAGATAAAGTTGTTGTTTGTACAAATGTTGCAATAGTCAGCTAGTGTATAGACGACAGTACAAGCAAAACATGCCTCGTTACTCGGCGACGAGAATGATAAACTTCTGGGCAACAAACTGAGCACCGGCAAGGATCAGACTTCAAAATTGCCAACCAAATGATCGGAACAGAGCGTGGGTTCGTGACTAGCGCCGCAGTCGTTGATTGTGCTGTGTGCATTTGAAATTGGCGTAATTGGCATAATACCAGACAGTCTTGTGACTGTGGAATGTAACAGTGGTATATACCTTTGGCCCTAACTGCCGTTGAAATCAATCATTTTGGTAAGCAAATGTATCATGCGGCACACAACTATCGTATCGAGCGCTACGGTCTGACTTGACATTTTTTATTCGTTTCTGTTTTGCAGCGAGACTCGTAGAGCGTAGGAGATCGTTAAAATTGTTGTTGTTTTCGATAAAGAATTAGCACGTCAAGTGGAAAGTATTCGTTTCATTTTCTACTAAAGGCTTTTATTTAATTCTTCTGTGACAGTTCATGAAAGATATGTAAAGTTTATTTTATATTGTCTTTACTGTATTGTTATTATAAGTTATATTAAAACTGTATATGTTTTAATCATTATGGAAACAAGATTCACGATCACATGGGACATAATATTTTCGACCAGTCGATTTTCCTCGTTGACGTACAAGGCCCCAAGAAAGCTCCTCTGTATCGTGTCCCTTCAACACAATAAACTTTCATCTTAAAATAGCACCGTACAATAAAAGGACACACTGTTAATGTCAATCTATTGTAGCAAAAGCTCAGTACGCTTAATCTGTTTATTTTTCCAAGCAACTAAAGCCATCTGCTGTACCTTCCACCCAACCAGCTCTCAAGACAGATAACCTTCACCTCTAGAGTATAGCGTAAAATGGTTTCCTGTTGAGTGGGTGTATGATGTGTGCGTGTATGTATTGAGCACGAATGATTACTCGGGCAGGAAGGAAACATTAGGTTGAAAGATATTTTTAGCCTTCTCCCCTCCATTGAAAGGTGTCAGATACAAGTGTGCTAGACGGGCTTCTTCATATGAGCGTCCTTCGCGTATGTCACACCACGTTAAGATCGTGTGTGAACAGTTGAATATTGTTGTAGCGCATTTTCTTAAAGTGTAAATTTCGATGAAAACATTTATCAAACGAAGAGGAAAAATGCACAATTTTGGCTTCAGATAAATCGATTGGGGATACATTCAACTCTATTTCTATGGAATGATAAAAACGATACGATTTGCTGTTAGCAATTGATTGATAAACTGTGAATTCACTTCGAACGTTTGGTGTGCTGTTCGTTTTTATACGGCTTAGACAAGCTCATCAGAAGGTGCTTTTTTGTGTGTCCTTCCATTAATCTGCGCCATAGCAGCGGCTTCAAATGCTGTTGTGTGTCCGTTTTTCTTACACACTTTCAATTTGGATTGAAACCACTCTATCTTTACCGGGGCATGATAAAGTCGGACCAACTGTGGCTCAAATCAATTCCTAGGCTCGCCTGTGTCGGCGAACAAGACGATAGAGTGCCAGTCGAAAAAATCAATAACCAATCACACCGGGCAGATAAGGCAGAAAAGTCCGCCTTGCTTCCGTTTTCCGCACGCGAAGCAGAGGAGTGATGGCGGAAGAGAGAAATGTCCTTTCATACAAACGTTGTGTTATTGCAGCAGCTCCGTTAATGTGTGTGAGCACGGCAAACAACAAGCAACACTGGCCGGTGCTTCCCAAAACGCATTAAAATTCTGCTGCCGAAAAAATCGCCAACCCTGCCCCAACTACAAAGCTTCAGTCGTAAATCGAGTTCGCGAGAGAAAGAACCCCAAAAATGCCACAGAACAGCACACACAAAAAAGCGAGCGATCGGCGAGAGGCTGAGAGGCATAACGCATGTGGTCACAGATTTTCCAACCTTTCGCTGCCTTCTCCGTGGGCGCGCGCGTGACCCAACAACAATGATCGTCGTCTACCCGGAACACAAGAGACCCCTACCCCAAAACCGGCCACGCAGCATCAAACCGGCGGGCGGTTTTGCGGGTTGGTCGTAGGGGGGTTTTACGATGCCATAAATTTATTGGCGGAATTACATACGGCAGTACTTTCGCTTTTAACGACTTCCGGATTTTCTGGGATACCCGGGCTGGTTCGCTTTGGAGATCATCCGAAGCCCGCACAAAAAAAAGAACGAATGTCCTGCACAAACAAAAAAACTCCTCACGCTAGAGCAATCGATATCTTGGCAATGACCCGAAGAATGAAATAAAAGCGAAGGAAACGGTGTAAAGGGGAAGAGATCATTGAGGGGTTTCGCGAACGGTGGACATAGGGGCGGACGGCCAGGTGGGTTGAACAAAAAGATTACAGTAAATTGCTGCAAACAGGAAGTGAGAGAGTACAAGTGCACGACGGTATTTCAGTGTTTGTCTGTGTATGTGTGTGTCCTTGTGTTATTTGTGGTGCCGAGATTAGGAGAGATTCAACCGAATGACGATATTTACCGGGTATAAACACTCTGATGAATGGATACCTTTTACCCGCTGGCGAAAGAGAAATTCAAAACACGTACTGGAGTTTTTTATCCCAACAATTCTCAGCACGAGATAAAATAGTGGCTTATTTGAAGAAGGAAAAAAAAGTACAACTACACACGAAGGATCAAAGCGTACCAATTTCTGCGGTGCAAACTTGAAAGGCAAAATGGAATCTTTTTATTCGGGCAGCACAGAAAAATGGTATGATGTTTGGTGCTCTCAGCACGAATGTCGTGGTTATGTTTTGCCCACACTCGTTAGTTTGCATTCAAATCGATGGTTACGATGGTAGAAAATGGGATTTTGATGGTTTCATGCTATCGATTGGGAAAATCAAAGTAAATCCAATGAGCAAATAAACATAAATCACAATACAGCTACCAAAAACGTGAAAAAATGCTATTGAAGGACCAAAAAGATGCTTACATAAATTGACCTTAAATAAACCGACGGCGACACCACAAATGCTTGTCTGGATGGTAATTTGCATTGTTAAAGCTATTTTTATGACACTCATCCTCTTAAACTATCCTCTTCGAGCCGGTACAATAATATAACGAAAAGCTATGTCTTTGAAATCTTGTGCTCGAGGAGTCCGAGATTTACCCAGCAAACGCTCCGCCAACGCTCGGATGGGGGCCACATTTATTAGTGGTCAAACCCTCAAAGGCGTATGCGGTCAAGCGGGATCCACTATTCTTCCTAGGGTGTTGCAGCTTTGTGATCTACTCGTTTTCCAAAAACTCCCACAAGAAAGACACTGAACTCTTGAGCCAAACAGCACACTTCTAACGGCAGAAAGTTTTCTAATTAATACAGTCCCATGCCTTGCCTTCAGCCAGACGAGAGAGTGGGAGAGAGATAAGATGGTCAGCAGCAAATTACCTGCAGTCCAGAAATCATCCTATGAAGTCATCAATAACGATCCCTCTCACACACACACACACAAAGCAGTGGGCTGGTCGCAGCCGTGTTGAAAAGTTTTGTCTATAATAATTAATTTTCATTTTGTTCTTGGCATGTTTGAGACTTTTGTGTTTGAAGATGTGTGCAGCAGTTGCATGCTCTCTCTCGCTATTTCTCTCCCACTTCGTTTTTAAAAGACAAAAGCTCGGTGGTGTGAAACGGATTTATAATTCGATTCCAAGCGAGTCTCCAACTAAAAACGGTGCTGATGATAATTTGCATTTTATATGCAAAAACATTGCCCCCACGGGAGGTGGTGAGGGACAAGGTGAGGGGTAGCGTTGTGGAAGAAGGATTCTCGCTCGTGAAAATTCAAACCTACCTATAGGAACCATTTAGTGGCTTTAAAAGATCCTGACTGTTTTTTTAGTATGGATACAACCGTACCGTACTACCTTAAAACCAGAGAAGTCTCTGAGAACAAGACAAAGGGAAAACTCATCCCACGGATGGGAAGTTGTGTGGTTTAGGGCATAAGCAGCCGTCTGACATGTTTAATGAATGTTTCGGCTGCTACCCAGATTATGGTCGGTTTCAAAGCACTCCCTGTCGCTGCTGGAGAGGATACGGGCCCGACCGACCGAGCGGATAGTAGAGGGATAGGCTCTAAAGCTGCGTCGCCGTTCCGTTGCTTCTAAACACAGGAGATGGAGATGGTTGCTGGTGGTGTTGCTGTTGCCGAAAACTAAACCGGAAAGAACATCATCGGTGGGTTTCTTCCGTCCAGCAGGTTGAGGGGACAGAGACTTATGGGTTGCGGTTGCGGGAAGGATGGGCAAGCAACGTGAAAAACATCCACACAAAAGCATAGTCGGGCAAGTAAATTATCCTTCGAGATGACAAAGTATTGAGCGCGGAAAACGGGAGAGTCTTTTGCACACAAAACGTTTTACTATAAGCGTTTAGGGATTACGGGCAAATGGCGAATATTTAAGCTCTCACACCTCCCCTACCTAGTGTGGCAGCTTAAGGGATGCAGTACATTCATCTACCATCTGCAGAATCGGCTACTACCATTTATTTCACTTTAATGCCGCCGCCCTTTTTGGATATGAATCTGAACCATTATTTTATCTTCATTAAAGGACGCACAACCACACATGCAATTGTGCTTCCATTCTGCACTCCAGACACACACACACTACCCCAACTCATTACTAGTGACGATAGGTTCTGTGCGTTCCCGCAGCCATTAACATTGACATTCGTTCATGGTGGCGCGGTAAAAGTATAACAACGCTACAGAAAAACAGTCAAACGATTTCCCCACGCCATGCTTGACAAACAAATTGAACGTTAACTGGCGTTTTATTTCCATGCCACACCAGAAGTAGCCAATGCGTTCGCTCCCCTGTTTTTGGTTTTTTTGTACTCCCAACAGCAAATCCTTGTCGCTTTTTTTCTGCATGCCATAATGCATCATTCTGCATGCCGGAAATCGAGTTGGATAATTTACGATCCCCACTACGGTACGACGAGGGCAAAATAAATGTTAATGGGTGTAAAAAAGGGGGAAAACTTCTAGCCGGGCGAGAAAGCCGGCTGATGCTGGGGTGCGGAAGACTTTTAACAACAGTATCGATGCTCTTTCCTCCATCCGCGAATGTTTGGCATTGTTACTGCTTCCTGGTTCGTAACAGGAGCATTTGAACAGGGCTGCCCTTGTGTTTTGTATGACCCTTTTGTACCGTTTTGGTGGTTTAATTAAAACATAAATATTCATTCACCCTGGATTCACTTGCCGGGTGATGTTCGTGTACTTTTTGGCATGTACACTTGAACCTGTCCCCTGTTTTAGCGGCAAGGAAAATGGTTCATGTTGTACGGAAGGGTTCGGGAAAGTTGAAAATACACAAACAGATCAGGTGGGGTTTAATTTTCGGCTCGAGTTTGGTTTGGTTTGGTCAGTATGGCAATTTTCCTACCCACTGTTACTGCAGCGAGGGCTTTATTGCCTATGAGATGGCCAAAAAACGCAGCCCGAATGGTTGGGATAATCTGTTTAAAAAACATAAAAATAGTATAACAAAAAGGGGTGCGATTGTGTTGGTGTTTATCCAGTGCATTGCATATGTGCGGTTGGCGTGCGTACACGCGTGGAGATTTAACGCATCAATTAATTTGCAATAGTTTATAGAGCTGCAATCGAAACACACTCAATATTGTACGTGCGGCTGCAGAATTGTGTGCGAGCAATTGAATACTAATTGAGATAGAAAGGATAAAACACAACAGAGAAAATATTACTTGAAAATGAACGAATGTTTGATTGAGGCAAGGTTAAAACAAAACATGAAGTTCGATCACTCATTTAAACATGATAATGTCATTAATAAAAAAAATAAATAAGTCTCATTGGTGGATCGTAACGAAGAAAAAAGATTAATATCTACTACCCCGAAAAAAGGCCTGCTCGGTGTAGCGTCACTGACAGGTCAAGAATTTTGATTGGCCTCACCGATCGGTCCCCATTTGTCTGAAGTTTTGCGTTCGATGGATGTTCAGTTCGTATTTCGTGCCTTTCAAAAGCAAGGGGATTTATGAAGCCAGCAGCCCATCCAACGATTAGCAGACAATTTTCTACCGGTCACGGTTCGAAAACCATTATTTACCGGGCCACACCATTGGCAATCTCGAGGGCAAACGAGGTACAAACGCACTAAAAGTGCTCGAAAGTAATGGGGGGCCACCACCGAACGGCTTGACTCCATTATTTACGCCAATTAGCGTGAGTTCGGTTGCGGAAATTCGCGACCATTTCCAACCATGGTTCCTCCTGCCCTCACCACCTTAAGGGGGATTAAATTAATGGGTTTTTGAAATGGTTCACCGATGGTCTGTAAATACAACCTCCCTGGTCACCGGATCGGCCGACACACCAACGATACAAACAATAAACTTGCCAGAGCAGGTGCCCGGTATGGTACCGGAATCAATTTTATTTCCGAATAAGAAAGTCAACCCTATCATCAGCTATTGGGGTTCGTTCGCTTGATGGACATAGCACCGTATCACGTGCTGCTGCGCTGCCTGGATGCATTCAAATGCAGTTGATGATGCGCTGACATAGGGAACTCCACATCGGTGTGTGGTGAACAGTTGATTGATGCTGACATTGTAAAGAAACTGGAGAGAGACCACAGGGGCGTTTGTCACAAGGTCAGGGTCTCACGTTGGATCGGAATCATTTTTTTGAAGCAGAGCACAGTTAAATAGTATTAAACCGTTAGCGGGCAAAACCTATGCGAAATTAAAATACGTGTAACATTTTGTACTATACTTGTAAAAATTTTCCTTATTTCAATAATTGTCATGTATGTTTCGTTCATATTTAAAAAAAATCTTTTTGGTTAAAAATATATTGAAATCGTTGAATATAGAAATATATATGACAAATACTAGAGAAAACATAGAAAAAAAAACTTTCTCAAACATGTAATTCTCAAAGTAACGCAAAGAACCTATTTTTCAGATCAAAGCTAACATTATTCTAACCAACCACTACAAAACAAACGCCCATCATGCATTGTGCAACCGAAGCGTTGTGAGGTTTCCTCGATCCTTCCCGCTGATAAAAGCGAAACAAACGCAAGGGCAATTTTGCAATTTGATAGCCACTTGAAGCCATTCATCGAAGCACATCATCTATGTCAAAGAGCAGTTGTTTGTCGTACGAAGAAAGCCAACCACTGGTGCACCGCCTCAGGGACTGTGGTGTATTATATTGAAATCACACGTCTCGCAAATTGGTGTTATATTACTGCTCGGTGCCGTTGTCAGTCCAGACACGGGACGAACGAGGAGAACGAGAGAGATTTAAATGAATCCTTTTGAGCCTTAACTAAGCGTGCTATCCATACGAATTACACAGCACTGGAACTGAAACGCAATATCACTTACGACCAACGTGCCCCCCGTTTTAAGCGGCGTCTCTCTAACGACTGCATTGATGCAAATGCCGCACCTTTAATCGAGTCTACGAACACAAACGAAGTTCCGATTGTTTGTGTGCTCCCGATGATATCATCGGGTTGAAATGTAAAGCAACTGCTACCTTACCGTCACGCTTTGCCTCCCTGCTCTTGTATACACGCCCGTCCACTAACACTAGCCTGTCAATGAAGCTCTGATTTATTTCCAATCGAATGGCTGTGCTTCGAGCGAGTAAATCAGTATTGCACCGCAATCGGCACACCCACCTACCATCACGATCCGTGAGAGACACCTTCACCCTCCCCGCTCTGGCATTGGTTGATGAATATTAAAAATTTAAATTTCCATTACCAGGTCCAGCAGCAAACACCTTCGGGACGGGAGGTTCGCGGCCACAGGATGGTGCCCTCGGGTGTGACCGTAGACGAGCAGTGTGGGTGAGAAGAAAACCCCTTCACCGTGCAGCGCCGTCTGCTGGGCTGTGAATCTGGTTAAGTCAAGTGCCGCTAGACATTGCTGTCAAGAGTGCATTCCTTCATCGATTCGAAGCGGGTAGCTGTAGTCGGGCCGGCGTCGATGACAGCAGTTTGACAGGATGCAGAAACATTAATTAAGGGCTTTGAATTTGAATTTCTTTCACTGTCACTGTAGTCTGACACTTTGGTGAAGGAGGAGAATGTTTACGATTGCAGGATGGAAATGATGAAGACGTTGAGCAATTATGCGAGGAAGTGTTAAGGAAAACGCAAAGTTTCTCTTCGTCAGTGTGAACATTGAAGACGGGTTCTCAATCGTTGCGAGCAAAGCGCTAATTTAACTTTTAAGGTTTGAAGCTGTAACAAGTCGACTATTCAAAAAGTGAGGTCCATCATGTCATATCTACACAGGCAAAATGAACATGCAGAAACCAAAATTAGACACATTCTTGCTTTGAAAAAGGCCATTTCATATTTATTGATGAACGTTATTTGGTTATCTTAGTCATTGATTAACTGCTGTGTGATGTAGAGCGCGTGAAATGCACTTTTTAACTCGTTATAATTGACTGTTACACCGCGGCATCGTCCTAACGTTTATTATTGCATAAAACTAACCTGGATGGAAATACCTGTACTGAAAAATCACTGTTATCAGCCATAGACTTCACTTACCTGCAATGAAAAATAGAATAAAAATATTATTATTAATACTAAAATGTTTCAATTTATAGTAAAAGATGTTTTTTTACTGCAAAGCAAAAACCACACGCACTGCATAATGTAATTTTTATTGCCTTTTTTCTTACTGTAACTAAGTAACAAATTGTGCTATAGAGCAAAACAAAAAAGCAACCGAACAGCAACACATATTCATAAGCTTCCGAGAGTGCACATAAATTGTCAGAGTTTCGCAATAAAACATAAGTGACTGCTCGTAAAGAAAATGAAACTCCAATACCCTGCGGCGAAATGGAAGGACTTTGGTGCGATAGTAGAGGAAAAAACAGCAACAAACATAGATGCTCCTTTATGGTATATCACCCAATTGATCTCGTACAGTAGGCCCTCATGATATTTATTTCACCCCAGAATGTCACTAATGTCGTATTTGACGTAAGCGCAATTCCCATCACAAAGAAGTATGTTGGAACTGTGCGTGTGTGTTTATAAAGAATGCTACTAAATTGCAATATCTTCGTTGCTCTACTGCTTTTCCTTTGCTGCTTAATCTTAACCGGAAGTTTTGTTGCGTTTTGCTTCCCACTATCATCGATTTATGTCCAGCGATAAACGGTTTAACGATTACGCGTCCTCTACCATTGCCACTGCGACGAAGTGGACCCGAAGAAGCGCCACACGCAACCATACAAACTGATCCGTGGTAAAAATTAATTGTCCTCAGTTTTACCATGAATATTCACGAGCCGGGAGAGGCTTATCACATTTCATTCGGGAAACCATTCAAGTTGTATTAGCGCGCGGGAACGGGGCACCAAATGTAACCGAATAGAATCTTGCACCCTCCAGAACAAGTAAGTAAGCTATACCCGTCGTCTTAATTTTCGATCAACTCAAGTGGTTTTGAATGAAAGCGTATCTTTCCTGTGATGAAAACGTTGGCTGTTATGCAACCCCATCCCGAGAAGTGAGTCTCATCCCGAGAAGCCGGGAGCGAAATCGAATCTGAAGTTTTTATCCGGCCGGAAACAAAACAACAGAAGAGGGTGAGACACATCCAACTTGCCTGCTGAAGCGTTGATAACAAACACAAACGCTTGCCTTGAGAGTTGAGTAGAATATTTCAATTATGTTGCTGTCGAAAAGTTTGCACGAGATGCCGCCAACTATAGCGGATACCGGATAGCTGTCACCTGTTCCCCCGTCGGTGGCTGCTGCTGTGCTGCAAGCAACTCCCTCGAATGAAACGATTGCCGCGAGCCGGATGGTGCACGAATGATTTCTGATTATTTCTTTGTCTGAAGCCGTTGCTGCTCGCATCGCAAGAAAGTAAGCAAGAGCCCTCGGACTCCACTCGGACGAAAGTTCTTCACGAAATGGACTTTTGTTCAAGGGCACTTGCAGCG
Source organism: Anopheles gambiae (assembly GCF_943734735.2). NCBI lineage: Eukaryota > Metazoa > Arthropoda > Insecta > Diptera > Culicidae > Anopheles > Anopheles gambiae. Next base: position 44,024,693 of record NC_064602.1, on the reverse strand, counting down.
AATTGGAATTATGATAAATGTACATCCCTCCCCAGGATGGGCGATGAGCCGGAAACGAAGATTCCCGTGTGCAAGGATCAAATAGGGCAAACTAACTGGCAGAGGGTGTTGTAGAGGTGAGGAGCAAACTGTGTACGGAAACTGCCCGCGGCTTGCCATTTCGGTTTGGAAGATTATGAGACAGCTCCTGAAACGTCAGTTCTTAGACAAAAAGCGACACGTTGGTGAAGTGTAATGCGGGAAAGGAAACGGAAAACACGAAAACAAAGCGGAATTGAGGAAAAATTATCACCGACGGCTGATTGACTTCGAGGGCTCTTTCGAGTGTGAAATGTTTGTGTCTTGGCAGCAAACAAATGGTGCTTCGGTTTTGCCTGTGGACCCAACCGAGGTCCGATAGCAATGCAAATGATGATCGGAAATGATGAACTTTTTGCCACGGCACCAGACTTTGATCGATGGTTGGTGAAGGAAATCGAACGTCATTATTAAATGTCACGGTACTAATAGGGCAGTTTCAATCATCTGGAGATAAGAATAGAGAAGATGTAACATATTGAGAGGCTTGAACCAGTGATTTCTTTTGTAACTGTTTTTTAGTTTAGTGCCGTAGTGCGATCCCATGGTACAGTCGGTAATTCGTACGAATTAATAACATGCTCGTTATGGGTTCAAGCCTCGTATGAACTGTCCCCCGTAGCAAGGATTGACTATTCGGCTGCCTGGTACTAAGAAGTCTCGATTTGCCTGCATCGGCTGGCATAACCGCGAAGGTCGTTACGTCAAATAGAACAAGCAGATTAGACAGTTTAACCACATACGCACCAAATAATATAAAGAATAATTTGTATACCATTATATACCTGTCTTTTTCAATCAAATTTTGCATATGCCAATAAATTACTGTCATTTGCTATAATTGCTCATAATGTAATACAAAAAAAACCAGTTCAAGTAATGAATTCACTAATGCTTCCTAGATATGGCTTCCCAAAACTGAACAAATAAATTGATACTGATAAATAAATAATACAGAGGTTTGTTGTAAAAAAACAGTTTAGGTTGGAAAATGTATAAATTAATCAAAAATTTAGTTAGTTATTTTTTGAATCTTTAATATTCAGAAACATTCTTGCGTTTTTATTGAGTTAGAATATCTCAAAAGAATGTCCAAGAAGCGTTGCTGTAATAATTCATCCATCCAGTCCTGTGTGTCGCACGGAAACATTATAATTAAGCACTGCATACATACGCATCGACCCCGGACCAAGCAGCACGATCGTGTAACTTGGCGATGAAAACTTCATTTTATAACACCGTTTCACGGAGAATTTCAACAAGCTATGCGAGTCTCCGCGCCACCACCAGGAAGCTGACAAACGCGGACGAGCATAAATTAATACTTGAGCCGTCACATCCGTCCCCAAAGAGTGGTACTTTGGCGAGCGGGAAAACTTTACATCTTCTTACTGTACCTGTGTACGCGCCAGGCATGTTATTCTCATCAGATTCCACGTTCCATCGGTACCACCTGCACATCGAACGGGCCCGGCCAACGGGTGTTGTGGTTGTGGAAGATTTTGCAAAACTTTCTTACTCTTCATTTATGATCCTTCGGGTTTCGGGCGACCCGTAGTGTGTGCTTTTTTCCCGAGTGTACTTGCTTTGCCTAAGAGCATCTTTAGCAGCATGGGTGAATGCTGGGAGGGAGGGTAAAAATTTAATTTTATCATGTTTTATGTAAATTTTACAATGACACCATTTTTACACCATCCTGTGATGCTACGGAGCAGAAAAGGAAGATGAATGTTTGCGATGCTAGTGGAGGGTAAAACATGAAAGCTTCCCTTGACGAATCGATCAGTTGTTATGAATTTTCTTATGACAAAAAGGTCCTTCGAAAAGAAAATTAATTTCAAAATGTGTCACTTGCATTCCCAATTAGAAATACTATTCACATGAGTCACGTTAAGACTTAATATCTTTACCCATCTTAAGAATGACGAAACCGTGTGAACTGTACAAGTAATAAATATGATCTAATTTTGAATAGGAAAATCATAAGAACTTTTTATAAAAAATGAAACCAAAATGAAACTTCGACAGCTAACCATCATTTTTTATTTACCTTATTATGTTATGTGTCAAACCCCCTCTCAAATCGCAATGCCTTCCTTTAATCAGAATGAACAATTCACCAACAGATTGACGCTAAGTTGTTACAGCATGCCTAACCAGAGCCAGCAGTAAATGTTCCACCATCCTTGGGAACGATTTACTGAGCCGATTATATACACCCAGCACGAAACAGAGCTCCTGCGAGCGGGAATACAGATAAGATACCTCTGCCAGGAACAACACCCTCGAAAACACCATCCTCTGTGCACACATTTACAAGCTTTGCTAGGGAAAAAGCTTACCCTCGCCGCCAGCTTTCTTCGGGAAGGAATCGCGGGGAATAATTAAATATCAGAACTTTATGAATTCGCACAAGTGTTGCTTGACGATGAGCCGCCGCGCGTCTTGTGTTTCCGAGAGAGCGTACAAGATAGCGTTAATTGCAGGTTAAGTGAGCAACTGTAACGTCCCCCCGGCCGACGAACAACTCCCGGTTCGTAGCTTCAGGTCTCATTCGCATGGTCTCTGTAACCGTGTGCCACGCGCTGTAGGTGTAGGTTGTACAAACGTAATTAAAATAATATGATCGTGTACATGAGTCGAAAACGATAACTGGTGGTGAAACTCGGAAATGTTGGTACGATTTGGCGAAAGGCGTTGTTTGAGAAAAAGCTTCCCTTCTACACCACCGTTGGCCATCACTTCATTGCCAACGCTTCCATAAGAAGTGCGGGTGAGCTAAGCTGAAGTTAATTAGGACGGGATTTGTCTACTCACCGGAATGATTAGATAATGTGAAACAAATTCTGAATAATGTCGATTTTCTGCCAGAGGATGCGGGGTGAAAAGTTTCGAAAGTGCTCCTTAGGGAACGATTTTTCATTCTTCAATTTAAAGCGCTTTAGGAGTGAGAAGGATTAATGCCGTGTTTAAAGAGAGCAGGCGTGGTTTAAATTGCCTTTAAACTGAACTCTGTCGAATAACACCCGATCGAGCAGAAAAATAAGCACTAAACCTCGCTCGACTAGCGTGTATCGATTAGGCGAACCGAAACAACACAGAGAGTCGGTCCTCCTTGTAGCGGCGATTCGAACGTAAAAACGATCATTTGATTTGTTGCACAATATTGCACCATTTGCCCGAGTGTCGTTGAGGTTGAAGCTGCATCGAGTGCAACAAAAACCAATGTGTGTATGTGTGTTTTACGGTGACTGATTCCAGACAAACAGTGCCGGTTGATGTGTTCGACATTCTTCGACCTTTTGGTCCAATAGCTTGTAGTGCAGTGTTGTGTTTCTGCATGCGTGCTGCCGACCGTATAGTCAGAAGAAATGAAAGTCTTTAGTAACACAAAACAACACATCCTTCTGCTTTGCTGTTCTGACCCTAGCCCGTCATCTTGCTCCGAAGATGGATCGAGCGGTGGGGCCCTTTTGGCTTTTACTTCTGACTGCCAGTCTGCCCCCAAAGGGGATTGTCTCCCTGGTTGCGATTTGCGGTCACAGGCTTCGAGTGTCGAATCGCTTACAAAAGTCACCCATTCGTAAAGCTTGTTTGTTTATTGGGTTTCCATTTTCATCGAACACAGAGGTTCCCGGTGGATAGTTTCCCCGTCGCTGCGGGAAAGCAGCTTACGAACAGACTGCTTACTGCACGAACAGACACACACAGAACTGTACCCCCGAACTGTTGGAGGAGCTCAGTGTCGAATTTGTTTCCGTCTCGTCTGCTGCTTCGTCGCTCGATCTATTGAAGCAGCGCTTCCGGGTGTCAATAACGGAAAAAAGGAATCCTGGATTGTTATTTATTTGACATTTGTAAGACATGGTTAAATGCATCCCGAAATTTATCCCACCCTTGTGTGAGAGTTTTGCGGGATTCGTCTTTCCATCTGTGTTGTTCGATGCGTAATCGGATCCTCTGTCAATGACATGTTTTGAGGACGGCCACCCGTAAAAGGTGTTAGTTTATTACTGTTTATTGTGCTGAGCGATTGGCAGAAGATTACATTTGGCTTCCGGGGGCGTTTGATCCGACGATTGATTGTTTCATCAATGATACTGTTATGATACTTATCGCGCATGATTGTTTTCCCGTTGTTGTTGACAATGCCATTGAGGATGAGAGTAAACATACAGAAAGCTAATTAGCTACTGTTATGCAGTTGTAAGGCCCGTTATTCATGTTAGTTTTTTTATTGTTTGTAAAACAAATCTACGATTCAATGAGCTGCAAAAATCTTTTTTTGCAATAGCACAAAACGAGAAATAAAACGCACAGCCATAAAAAATTCAATGAAAACCTATTCAAATGGAAATTATAGGATTGAGGAAGGTTTTTATCAGGATTGAAATAACTGTCAACCACATCATGGTGCAATAAATCAAACGCAACCGAGTCAGTGAACATTCTGTATACCATTTGTGCATGATTTTGTAACGAACAAACACACTTATAAAAACATACCTGTCGATAATAATGGTATGATTTTAATACGCCAAACGAATTGCTGAGTACCTCCAGTTTCATAAATAACAATCAACAGTAAATACTGTTTGCGTCTACCATTAAAGAAAACATTTAAAATCAAATCAGAATTATCTCTTAATAGATGTGATTTACCGAAGACATTCGATTAGACTGAACGCACGCATGATCGACGGAACAATATCCTTGGCACGACAGACACAGCAAAGGTGATCATTATCTTAAACATAATGATATTCCTTTCCGACGAGGCATCTGTTCACCGAGAGCACCATGCTGCTGTAGAATTTGCTCAAAAGTCATAACATTCATGTGAAATTACCCAGATGAAAATGTTTCTTAGGTATCGTCCTTTTAGCCAATGTTGGACGTGAGGAACATTCTCTTCTCCCGAAGAGATACAGTGTTGCGTACCGGATGTTATCGTCTTAGCAGCATACGTAATAATTTTCCACAGCATGTTGCTTGTAGTCTGTAGTTTATTGTTATGGCCATTGGAAACGGAGGATTCCGTCGCAACTGGGCAAGCAAAGAAGATGCAAACGTATCCTTCTCAACCGCATAAGCGAGCGGTGTTCGTACGGCTGCTTGAATTGAGAACAACGAAACGAAAAACACACTAAGACATAGTGCAACAGAGCACAACAAAATCGACGCGTAAAAAGTGTGCGTGAGCGGAAAACCCTCCGTTCTCCTCGGCATTTGCGATGTCCTCTGCATATCCGTCAGCGTTGCGCATGCTCCTGCTTTTCTCCGACCGATACACATAGGGAAGGAGAACACAAAATCTTCAACGACCGTGCTTCAGAACACCCGGCAGGGAAATGTTTTTAGATCTACGGTGAAGTGTTGTGTAGGGCGCTTACAAGCAGGAACTGATTGTACGATGAAAAATACTTTCTCTCAGTACGACGTTCGACTTCACAAAGACAAACGTGTTTTGTGCAACGTGAAACAACGCAGGGCGGAAGGGTAAGAACCCTTCAGGTGAATATCCTTGAGTTCATGGATGTACGTGAACCGTGAAAACATGGGTGGGAGGGAGTTTGTGAGCGATGCTGGAGGTTCACCGGGGAGAAGATTGATCGAAGCTTCATTCATAAGTTCGCCTCGAGAGCTCTCGGAGAGCGTGGCGTGGTTGTTGAATCGCTTCTGCTTCATTTTAAAACAGACTCATTACTCTCTTTCACACACTATTTCTCTCTCGCACATACATACACACACTGTGAGAATTTTCCCGGCAAGGATAATTGTGAGATAAAACGTACTTGAAAGTGAGAGCATACCAAACTGTTTCCGCATTGTTTCGACCACCCAGGTGGAGCTTTGTAGTAAAGTACGTGCAGGCGTATACTCAGCGCAACACAACGTACACTCACGCGTCATTCTACCGGTATGGTTCGTTTTTCATGGTCACATGATAATGACACCGACGACACGTCGATGATTGTACGCTTGTGTTCGTGATGATTCGGGAATATCTATAAGGCTCCTTTTGCTACCAAAATAAAGCACAAAAAAAGATATTTTTGTCACTTCTACGCACCCGTTCATGCAGAAACATTATAATAAAGTTTTCGGCTCGCTTCCGGACAACGTGTGCTGAATTTTGGTACCAAATGCCAATTCACCATTACGCTTGAGCATCCTTTTAATACCAACGGCCTGTGTCTGGGATGCCGCGGACGTGACGAACCGTTTTCCGTCTCCGTGGTACCACCCAGCCACGACTGGGTAGAAAAATTATGCAGACACTCTTCTTTTCGGCCATCCAACCCAAACACACTAGTTGAAAGTTTTACCGCAACGGCAGACAGTGCAACAACGATTTAACCGTAGCTCACATTATGCGGGAAGGCGAGTGGCGCTGTCTTGCGGGGAGGACCAGCGCACTGTATCCTTTAAGGAAGCAGCCGAATGTTACTAGGATTATCGGCAAAGGAAGCTATGCATGGCACACGGAACGCGGAACGATAATGAGCCAGACGCCGCGGTAGTTTTTGCTACAGTCCTCTACACCCGAGCGCGTGCTGCACTACATTCGGAAGGTCGTGAACGCCGCTCGAATGATGGAACACCCCTATACGATACCCATGGGGACGGAAAAGTTTTCGGCGTGATTTTTATACCACTTTTTTGCTGGTGTATTTTTTTTTCGCTCTTGAATTGAACACGGCGTTTGCTCTGCTTCTCTTGTGCCGTCGTGGCAGCTCACACACGTCTACACGAAGTTTCTCATGGCCATCGACCCGACACCCGAGCGAGGTCGAGGAAATAATTTAATTCATACGACTTTGAAATAATACGACACGGCCACAGTCGGTGGTTGGATAGCAAGGCGGGACGGAAAAGGATTCCAAGTGAGAGAGTGGAGGTTAATGCTAAAGTAGCCTCGCTTCGTCGAGGGCACAGCGAAGCTTAGCTGCTGGTCATTAATGCAAAGAATTTATGCAAATGCTACTACGGGGCTCTGCATTTTGGCAAAATGGGAGCTTAAACGGCGACGGATGACAGAGTGCCGGAGGAGATGGAGAAAAAAAACTCGCTTTGGGAAAACTTTTTCGTGCTCAAGCAAATGTTAAGGGATTTTATAAGCTTTCGTTAAAAATATCCATACCGTACCTCAACTAAAAAAAGGACTACCAGTATGTTTGCGGAAGTAGCTACTTTTCCCAATTAAAAAAAAAATCTTACAAGACTGGGGGCTGTGTAAAAGTGAAAGAAATAGCAAACAAACAGACGTATAAGTGAGTGTGAACAGTTTGTCGACCATATGCGAGCTCTATTAACCCAAACGTTTCTTGTGGATTTCCATTTCGCCATTAAAAAAGATAATAATTTCTACTATGAAATGGAAAACAGAACTGAATTTTAACAATGTATAAATGCTCGTTGATTTGTTCGTTTCCACAAATTGTGTTTTTGTGTGCGCACGTGAAAGAAAAACGACACAAAGCTTGGAAGCTCTTTCCCTCTTTCTTTTACATCACATCGAGCTTCATTGAAAGCACACAACTTTGCAGTAGCTGGATCGTGTGATAAGGCACTTTCTGCTTGTGAAGGTGAACTTTGCATTGGTGGGATTTTTTTGTAATTTATGTGTGCGATGACGGTGGAAGGCTAAAAAGCGTACCAAGGTTTTAAACATTTTATGAGTTTCAATTAGGGACAAAAGGGTGCGAGAACAGCACTTTTAAGCTGATTAATTAACTGATAGCGGACCAAGTTTGTGGCGGTACCGGAATGTCCAGCCCGAACCGTTTCGGTTATTTTTGTCCCCAACTGCTCTTGGGTACCCTTTGGCTTTACGTGGTACGTTGGTTGAAATATTTTTCCAACCACTAACACAAATAAAAAGGACACCAAACGAAAAGCTTGCTACACGCTTTCTGTGGGTGTTGCGTGATTCGGCAGGTGACAAATTGAATTGAATCCTTCCCGGGTGAGCTGTTCGCCCCACAACCATCGACGACCACGAGCAGTGGAATTATTCTGTGTAAATGTTTTCAAACACACTCAATGGTTGGGCCCACTGCTGGGAGTCCTGCAGTGTGTTTAGTGTCCGACAGTGCGGAGATAAATATTTGTTTGCCTTGGCCGTGGATTAACGGTGCGATCATGCTGACCTTGATGGTTTATGGATTACACAAACTAAATCCAAGAATGTTAATTAAATGAAATGCGAAAGTTATACTCTTATTTAGAGCATGTAATGAATAAGAAAGATTTATGACGTATTCTTAGCAGAGAACTTTTGAATATTAAATGTGTATGGGATTTTCTATTTCTAATCTAAAATACAAAGAATTATAACTGGGGCGGGCCCTGAGGAACAGTCGTAAACTCGCACGACTTAACATCATGTCCGTCGTAGGGTCATGGGTTCAAGCCGCATGTGTACCGAGCGCTTGTAGCAAGGACTGATAATATTAAATGATATTATGATGATATTAAAAAGTCTTAAAAGCCTGTATAGCCGGCAAGACCGACCAGGTCATTACGCCAAATATAAGATGAATTATAAAAATCATTGGTTTTTAAATAGGGCTTACTTAAATTTCGGTGAATTTATTACTTCATATTTTTTTAATGCATCAAATAAGCAATAAAGGAACAAAGGTTCCTAAAAAAAGGAACAAATAGTATATGATCCATGGGGTAAATCGAAAGATGCACCAGCAATTACAATGTCAAGTGGATTTTTTTCCTTTCCGGACTATTCACAGGTAGTAAAGAATAACTATCCACGTAGCAAGGAACAACACGTAGAAAGCCTGTAAAATCCGGCCAGGCCAAAAAGGTCGTTATGGCAAAGAAGAAGAAATAACATAACTAGGACAATGGCTAGGTGTAGTTTAGTCTGCCGGACAATCTCTGCACCACAGACGGTTGTCGACAAGGAGTATATTATTACAGAGGCGCTTGTGTGGCTCTATTGACGCCTCGTTAATTCTATAACAGTAGAAACATTTTGCTCCTAGTATACTGTTAAGGCCAAGGCCAATTTAAAGCAACAAATTTAGGTCAACTGACTTTGAAGGTAGCACTGCCGGGTTCGTCCAAACTTGACCAGAATGTTGTTTTATTTATTTGGCTTCTTTTTGGTGTGGTTTTTTTATGGTTATAGGTAATCTATTTTGTTCAGGTAAGTAAGAGATAAAAAAATTTAATATTTGGGCAACATAAGATGCAACAACTTTAAGTGATAAATAAATAAATACAAAAAAATAACTAAGTAATCACATAAGTAACAAATAATGAGAAAAATATCACAATACTGAGCACACAGCACATAAAAATATAATATAACACAAATTAATCATTTAAGTAATTATTATGATTTTGTGTGTGAAAAGAAAAATACACCAAATGTAACCAGAAACGTGAAATTTCGAGCAATCGTAAACGCACTAGGCCAATTATTCAAAAATACATACCTCTTAGCACATATTCAGCACCATCTTTTCTCAAGGGTTAAGTGCTCTCAGTATAATGCATGAAAAAGCGCAATTTCATAGATACCAATTCCAAGAACATGTGGACAGCCAAAAAAATACTTTTCATGCATAGTTACCATACGCTAAACAAACAGCAATTTAGTGAATTGTTACTGAACGTACTGTGCACTACACACGGGCTTCTATAAGAAAGAATGATTCTGTGCTTTTTTGCGGAAGCATAGTCACACACTTTGCAAATCAGGGAAAAGGGATTTCCTAGAAATACTGTTTGCCAAAATATTCACCAACCACCAGCGTACAAACTTAGATTAGTGTAAGGACCTCCCTCCTGAATTCCCATATCCTGCTTCCGCGTTCGAACTTCCACCCCGCTCCCACCGTTTTATTGAATCTGTTTTAAAACACAGCAACTTTTATGCCTTTTTATTCACGCTTTTGCAGAACAGTGGCGGACCAGCTTCCGTCCGTCGTAAATCATTGCATATTGTTTGAAGAACGATCGACACGGTTCACTTTTCCCGAGAAAAACGGCACGAAAAACAGGCAGAGAAACGTGCCCATCTTTTCGCTCCATGCCGTCCGTGAAAACAAAATCAAACCATAACCGTTACGTTGAAAACAGCAGTCAACAAAAAAAAAAAAAAAGGAAAAGCGCCCGAAATGCTAAACAAACTTTGAAGGTTTTCGCTCTCCGTAGGGATTTTTGCCTTCGCCTTGTAGAACCGGGAGGCTGGCTTTTGTTTTTCCGGGTGGTGGCGTGTGCTCCCGGACCGAACCGGAAATGAGCACCAGCAAAGTTCGGGTTCTTCCCAGCGCCTACCACGATCCACGAGCATCCCTATGGCCTATCCCTTTGTGGACGGGTGAGGAAACGGGGCGGAAAAACAAATTTCCATCCGTTCATGCCTCGATAAAGCTTCAATGCCGTTCGTGCCGGCATTATGCGTAGTGTTCGTTTATTATATGCCCTCGAAGGGAGGGAGGATATGGTGGTGAACGGAATTGAAAAAAGTCCATTCTCCAACCAGGAGGACTTTAAAACAGATAACGGCAGTGCAACAAAAACTCCAACACTAAAACAAAAACTGTGCTCTTCAAAATTTAGAACGCTGACCGGAGCTGCTGTCTCGTTGACTGCCTGTTGGTTGGTTGGGACGATTGAGTGGCCATTTTGGTATGGTTTTTTTCGGTGATGGACACATACACGACGTACCAACCATTGCGTAAAAGACCTCTTTTGCATCCAGCAACCTTTCACTCTTTGGTGGCATCCCTTTTTTGATGGATGGAAAATGATATGCTTCAGCATGTTTTCGGATGTGGTTCATCTGCATTCAAATACACAAACCCCCACAACCCGCTGTCAAGGGTTGTCCGGGTCCGCTTGGGATGCCACCCTTACGTCAAGTAACCGCAGACAGATTTGGCACCTTTCCTGAGGTCGGAAGCACCCAACCAGCTAGCAGAGTCCAGTAGCACGGGGCAGGAAATTGCAGGAAACTGTCGGCTGCCCCTGCTGATGTATGTATCCTTTTGTCTGGGCCAGCACTCGGTGGCTGTGTGAGTAAATCAATTTGCATTCTTTATCAATGCTTCCGGCCGAGGAGACGGCACCGGGGGCGGTTCGTGTTCTCTCTTATCGAACGAATGCAAACCCGTGCAGAAAGGACCCCTTCACATTGCTAGTAGTGGATCAAATGGAGCCCAAAGGGGACACGATGTAAGGCCGGAATGAAATTCACACACATAATAATGAATATTGATGCAGTAGTCGTCCGTACGAAGCCGCAGTGCTCCCCTAAGGCCGTTGGTAGAATAGGTTGGTGTTGAAATTGAAAATGTGCAATCGTGAAGGTAGAAAAGGGCAGTTTGGATGGGAGATGAATTTCACTTTCAATGTTGACATAGTGGCTATGTGTCCGAATTGAATAAAATCGCGAACTACCGCTTAACTGCAACATTTAAGATAGCAAGCTTGATATGCAAAGAAGAGTAGATATTTCATAATTTCGTGCTAAAGACGAACAGTTTACCCTAGAAACTAGAATCTGTATAAATGTTAACACATATACATGGAATACATTTCTCTAATTTAACACCTTTGCCTGCCAATCGATTTCTGTGCCTGATTACAAGTGGTGTGAAAGCACAATAATCAACATCTTTCCACGCACTCAGACACGCGTTGTGACGCTTGCAGCACAGGAAGCAAGCGGAACGCTCGCCACGTGCTCGAGAGCTGTCAAGCCTCATGGACGCAGACCCTCTCAACTGCAACGCAACATCAAATCTGCAACTCATAACGACGACCAATGAACTCCGGAGGAGAGTGGAAAACGGAATACTCCAAGCCACGGAAAACACAGACCGCGGTTGACACCACCCCTTTTTTCTGCTCCCTACCGCTTTGCTCCGTTCCGCGTTATGGCAATTTGCAGATTGAAGTACATACAAGTACAAGCAGGCGTATATTACGGCGACAAATCGTGCCAATGAAATTGTCTCCCTCGTAAAAGGGAGCAGTTTTTTTTGCTGTAGCTGTGCTGTCCAGCACGAATCACCCCCCTACTCTCCATGTGTGTAATGACGGGCTCATTGCAACATTGCGCTGAAGAGTATGTGTGTGAATGATGATAGCAGTGGTTTCGGCATTCGTTTCAAACGCGTAATGATCAAAGGGCGTCTCGTTGGCGTCTGACACGGTCCCAACCCACGCTTCCTCTACTACCCCCAAACGTGTTTGATTTATGGTGCACTATTCTTCCCTCTCAGAGTGGAATGGAGTATTGCCAGGATCTGTGATTCACGTACCAGAGGCCGTAAAGAAAAATTCAAAAGCAACAAATCAGTTGCATAGCCCAAAACTGAAACTGTTCTACGGTGAAATAACAACACATATTTAGTTAGGCGATTTTTCATAATGTTTGTTATGTCCATAGAAATAGTTGATGGTTTTATTCAAAAAATTATCTCGAGTTGCTAAATGTTTGTCAACTTTATCTGTGATGCAATCATCTATAATAATCTAAAGATATTTCAATGAAAAAAGGTTAAACAGTTTTTGTTTGTGAAGGAATTATATATAATTAATAAACACTGAAACGTAAATTTTGGTATTAAAGTATTCTCAAATTGATGTTTGTTTGCATTTAGTTCACTGTCTTATACAATTTTTTTAATACGCAATATTACCAATGTTATTTGTTACATTTAATTTTCAAAATTCTTTAACACATTAAAGTTAACCAACAAACATAGCAAATGAACATTGAAAAAATGCGGACATGTATGTATTTTAAATTGTTATGACTTTTATCCCATTTGACAAATATTTTCATCCATTGTGCTGTAATATAACAAACGGTACAGCTCCCTGCAACCCAATAGCTTGATATTGCAATACGCTCTGATTAGGCACCGTGACAACAGTCATTAGGGACAGCTATCTTCTGGCCACTGACAGAACGAACAGCAGCAGCAGCAGAACCCCACTTCAATGGTTGATATCCATAAAACGATAGAAAAGAAGTTCAGACATCCTGCATCTGACACTTTCAGCACCTTTCCAGCGCACGTGCCCGTTAGCCTGGGGATTTAGAGTCGCACAACCAACAAAAAGTTACCAAATTCATGTTCTGTAACAAAAACCATCAATTATAAAACCGATCATGTGTCGAATGTGACCGCGTTGGTTTAATTTCAGGGTAAAAACCTTTCAAACTAGACCGTACGATGGACGGAGAAATTGTAGCAATCGGGGGTCCTTTTAATGGGTATTTTGTGGCGAGTTTTTCTTAATGGCAATCTGCTGTGCCGTAGACGTTATAATGGTTGAAATTGTTATGAGTGAACCTGTTCAGCTGACAAAAAGTGACTCAAAACATTCCACTTTTTGCCGTCTGGTAAAATCAGAATGCAGACTTATTGATTATGCTACGTGCTTCCTTCAGATATCCCTCTGGAGAGTGAAAGCATTCCAGTTTTTTGCCATTATTGCTGGCAATAGCTGGTACAATGGCCGATGCAATTGCAACCAGACGGTGGCGAGAAAATTGCCAAAAGTGGCAAAACATAGTAATTCCACACACCCACCGCCTTACGCCACTAACCATCGCATATCCTTGCAGCGGACGATTATGCTGTGCCGGCTGCCAAACAACCAAACTCCCTAATGATAACGTTAGCTAATTTCTTTCTCACACGAAAGTGCCTCCCAAATGGCGGGGGGAAGAAACAAGCACCCCAGCACAATGGGAGTTTTGTTACGATCCGAATTTTCGTTTTTCAGTTTACGACCAGCTCCGAATGGAGACAGTATGTGTGTTCGATATAGAACACACCGGGCGTCGAACTTCCCGATGATAGCTTTCCCGTGCAATCGAACGGTAAATTGATGTCTAACTTTAATGGGAGTGTCATTGCTTTGCTGGGGTGGACCGAAAGTTTTTCCCCGCTTACCGAAACAAGGCACACATAGGGAAAACAACACTGCTAGAAAAAGCACATTTTCCACACTTTCCACAACACTTTTGCCAGCAGGGACAACAATAAACCGAATATATCCCAGAGAAATGCATCTATCTGCCAGGTTCTACCGACCAAAACTAAACTGCATCATCCCATTAGAGCAGCATGTGTACGTGTACGTGTCCATCTAAACGTCCAGGGCTGGCGATATATTGCCCTTCAGGTTCCGCTTTTGTTGGGGTTTGAATGGCGCCCCAAAAATGATTGTTGTTCGAGTTGCAATTCGGGCGTGTTACGTGTCGGTTGAGTGTTCGGTTGACCGTGTGAAATGCATCTTCAATCCTATTGGAAAACCGTACAAGAGGTAGATAAACGACACTGGTAGCGACACAGGATGATAAATTGATCCGGGAACAACGAGAGAGCTCACGAAAAACTTTAACTGCATCCAGTAGACCGACCAGCAGACGGGGTAGTGATTTGTAGTAAAGTATTTAGAGAAGTTGTCGAGAAGTACACGAGTGCATTGACATCGAACACGGATGGGATGGTTACGAAGATGTACGGGCTACAAAATGTTTCAGAACAAGCGGGTGGTTGGGGTTTGAGTTGTTCTGAGCAGTGATTGTTTGGTATTTATTATGGATGAAAGCACTACTTACTCTGTTTTTAGTCCATTATGTATTGATTCTGCTTTCGCCATCGCTAACGCCGGCCAGTTCTGGAGGGGGCAGAAACAATCGTCGTGAAAAGTGTCACAGGACGACTTCTGCAAGTAGAATAACTGTTGGCGCGTGGGTCAACCAAGAAGGGTGGTGTCCTGAAAAGGGAATTATGGAAAGATTGTTTATTTAACAATGAAAGAACATGACGATACACATACAAAATCGTAAATGTTCGGAATCAACTTGGTAATACTGTATGTCTTAGTTAAGCCAACCTATTTGAAAGTCTTCGAAGTTGATTATTTGTGTCTTACACTATACAATAATAAACAATAAACACTACGTTTAAAATAGCCAAACTCGGCTTAATGTCGCTGTTTAAAGTGACTGACATAAAGGAGATTTATAAAGGAGAGAAAGGTTAAGTAACGTTTGGCTGCTTGTCACATATATCTCCTTTCTAGACACTTGCAATCGTAACACTTAAACTGTAGCAAAGGGAATTGAAAGCAAAACAAAAAAGCACGTATCCAAATTCGTCAATCAATTTGGCCCCAATGAACCACCGGCAACATTTCGATTGCACTAACCGTCAGCTTCCACTGGAAGCTCGAATTTTGTGGCATTTTTGGCCCGTTTTACGAGAACTGTACCATGAAGATGACAGACAGGGAGAAGCAACGGTATAATACGATCCTTATGTGTTTCCGTTGTGGCACACATGTTGCTGCCTCCCAAAATTGTAGTCTCTTTTCACGCTGAATTTCCATATTTCACAGGAACCGGGAGTGTGCATAGCAATTGAACCAAATTTCTGGTCCCTGGCTTTCAGATAACGCAATTCCATTTTCCGAACGGTTCCTCCCGGGGGTAAAGGCGTACATGTGGAAGTGAGTGAGTGAATGAGTATATGTGTGTACACATTTTTACATCAAATTGTCAACCAAACAAGCATCCCGTTGAATAAAGTTGATTGCTTTCGCTCGTTTCGCGGATGCTTCGGGGTAATCGATGCGTCGCTGCTGCTTTTCAATTTATTTGAACTGATTTTCACGACCTTGGAAAGATGGTGTGAGGTAAAATTGTTGTCAGTTTTTTTAAGATGCATGTAGAATCAGTCAGGGTTTACTATGCATTTACGAGTAATTTTAATGTATATTATGTGAACTTTTTTAACCCTATTTATTAAAATCAAAGCTAAAAATTAATTCAAATAATAAAGATGAATTTCTAAATTCCATTACGATAGTTATCTGTGTCGTTAATCTTTAATCTTAACAAAGGGGGACAAGTCTTGACTTTTCTTCACATCACAACAAAAACGGAATAGACTCGCCACACTCCCTTGAACGTAATGCAAGATGCCAGTAGCGGACTAACCTTCGCACTGAACGGAGAGCAAGATTATCTTGATGCAAAAACAGAATGATCTCTTTTCATTCTTTTGCACTTTCACAGGCACGTTGTCGGGAGTCAAAGTCTGCCTTTTTTACTGCTTCCTCTTGACTACCTCGTTTAAACATCTAACGAAGGGTTAACAGATGCTGGGATGCGCACTGCTCTGTCATGATGCGGGCAGATAGGTGATCGTTTGTTGTTTTTGTCTTCAAGTCACATACGTATACGTGCACATAGCGCGTACACGTGTGTTTGTGTGCTAGCTCGAAGCAATAGATTAAACAAAGCGCAGCTGTGTATCATTGGATTGTGCTCCATTAAATGTAAAGCTACATCGTGGCTTACTTCCACCGGAGCGATCCGATGTCGTTAGTTTAATCGGATAAACTGTCGGCTTGGGCTGCAGATTGAAAAGAGCAAAACGGGAGCGCTAAAAAAACTACACACTTGAGGGAAAGTATTTACTCTGAGATATTTACAAAAAAAAACCCTCTCCCAGACATTTTGCCTCACGTACCAGGATCGTACGAGATCTTGCCTGCGATGCCTGTTGGGCATGTGCTATCTTGGGTAGAGAGGGTGTACCGCACTGGAAATGGTGGTGATAGGTAGGGTGATCACGAAGCCTAGATAAGAACTAGCAGCACAAACGACAGCCTGAAAAGGACGGAAGAAAATTAAATTTTGTTGAGAGTGATGTGCCCGATAGGAACAAAATGTAGACAAGTACTACAAACAATCTTCTTCCTGTGAGTAACACTAGATAAGATCGTAAAAAGTTTCAAGGGCGCGGCTTAATTATCCTACTTAAATTAAAGAAAATTGTTTTACCCACTCCTATCAAAAATAACAATGAAATGATTCAGTTTTACTGTTGTTTTATTGACATGTTGAGCTATAAATTATTTGTTAAGCAGCATAATCAAAAAACAAAAATATGTGCTGTATCTGTTTTACAACTGCGTTTTAATATTCCATCAAACAAAATATCACATGTGCAACATTTACAATCAATGAGACATCTTAAATGAAATTACAGAATATCTCGACGAGCTATAACTCATAACTCATAAGTGTTTGTCTGCTTAGCTCATTTAAATTTATTAATATCAGCAATGAGTAGATGCTAAAAATAAATTATTTAAAAAAAAATGAAACTCTTTATATCTATTTTTTATTGTTGGTAAAAATATGGCAACGAATCACTACCACTTGCTTGCACTAGCTCAACGTCGCATGTATCAATGAATTGCAGACCAAATTTTGCCAGAAAGGAATGACAAAAAAAAATCAATTTCATACTTCTTTGCTTCCTTTTAACTTCACCGGAGACGCAACTGCATTTTGATGTTGGTGTTAGGACATATTTTTGGAAACCAAGAAAACCCCTTCCGGGTCCAATTGACCTGGCTCCTCCAAGCCTGTTTCATCTATTTTTTTCCTGTCGCCCAGAAAATGTCCGATGTTGTTGCAGTAATACAACATCCTTGTTTCGATTTCCCGGAGAGAACGAAAATGTGTGTGTGAGAGAGAAATTGTGGATATCATTTCCGGCACTTTAAGGACATCCGCCCTGTTAACCAGTGAAGTGGTTGATAGAGACAAAGTAATGTCATCAGAAATCATTCTGATGACTTTAAGAAGATTTCCTGGGAAGACATTTTCGTAGCGCAGAGCACACAGCTATGAATGGTTCCTATTGGTTCATTTTTCCGCATGACTCTTTCGTCCTAGATGATTTTCAAGAAAAGTCCTTTAAAAATCCATTCATTCAATTGTCGTTCTTACAGGGCGAAATCTTAATTCTCTTATTTTTGTTCATTTTCTGATTTTTCAACTGCGTATGGAGAAGGAAAAGAATAGAGCAAATTGAAAAGAGCTCTTCATTTCATTCTTCTCTGCAACTTTTTGCGCGGTAAAATCGATGCCAAATCTACGACCGTAGAGTATAACAGAGATACGATTTGTGAGCGCTTTGACCATGTGATTGAAATTTTCGATAAAAAAAAAGTTAATCGAATGAAGTGGGACATTCTACTCTCTGGATAAACACTCATACAAAAGGAGCTTTGCATCCTAAAATGTACTATTCAGCGAAGTTTTTGTTGTACGAGTTTGGTTTGATTGATATAATTGTAGTAATTGTGCTAATATATTCATCTGGTGATTAATTATATTACAAATAAATACCGTTATGATTCAAATTACGGACAGCTTCAAATTCCGGACATTCGGAATATTTTGATTGATTATCTTCATACCCAGTCCCTGACAATTTAATTTTAACTTAATTTTAGATGTTTGCCATGATGTACTAGAATAAATTAAAAATGTGTCTGGCTCCTAGTACGTCCTGATGCCACATTAAAACAGTTCAATACAAGCGGTATTCTTAGCAGCTTTGCTTCAAACCCACGTCAGTGTTATTTCTACTATAATTGCTATTAATTGCGTCTTTCTTTCTTTTCTTTTTGGCTCAACAGCCGTTGTCGGTCAAGGCCTGCGTGTACCACTGGTGGGCTTGGCTTTCAATGACTAATTGATTTCCCCCCATAGCGGGATAGTCAGTCCTACGTATGGTGGTACGGTCTATTTGGGAACGGAACCCATGACGGGCATGTTGTTAGTCGTACGAGTTGACGATTGTACCATGAGACCGGCTATCGCGTCTTCGTGCGTTCAAATACATCGCAATCCATTGTGGACGTATTTATCAACGTGAAAACAACAGTGTTTTATCATATTGTGTTCTGAATTTTATTGAACCACGTATTTAATTCGATACGGGAAACAAAGCAAAAAAAATCTTGTTTTTGATTCCAGACAGCCGAAGTAAATTGTAATAAATTGTATAAAAATTAATTTTTCAGATAGCGATAATAACAATAAAACAACGATATTCGAAGATATATGTGACAAATGCATTGATGGTCGTACGGGACTCGCGTTGCAGTCCTTGGGTTTCTATTCATCTACGAGTACAAGAGGAAAACAGCACCCAAATCCCGTTGTATTTAAGACATAACTGCAGTCGTTCTGTCGGTTCAGGAAGCCACCGACATCCATAATCAAGTGTCCAGACCTTAAAACAAGTTTAAAATTAAAAAGGTGAAGTTAGTGTGTGTGTAAATTTGAGGGTTATAAAAATAATTTTTAGGCTACCCGTAATTTGAAACATGAGCTCGCAAATGTCTGGAATATGAATCAAAATGTCGTTGCAGTTTTATGATATTTTGCCAAAAATGCCTTAAGTGTCCGTAATTCGAAGCAATACGGTACATACGCTGAATATTTATTCAGCATACATATTAATTAAAAAGAAAGCCGTTTAGTCATAAACCATGCAAACGATGATGCTCTTCCTCTTTTGAGCCTTTTTTATTTACCTTGCAATCGTAAACCGTTGATTGCTCGCTGCCTACGGACACTCACTGCGTTAAAAGACGGCGTATAAAGTTATGGAAATAATCATCGCTTTTCATTAGGCAACAAAATGGCGCTGCTCTGCTAGTCTCTAGCCCAGGCACGTCATTATCACCCAATCCTAGCAGGAATGGAGCCGTAAGTTCATTACCTTCCTAGCGCTAAATGGAAGGAAAATTTAAGAACTACCAGCACCGGGGTATGTTTGGCCTATGTTTGGTCGAACCCCTCCTTAGCTTATTTGCCCCATTTGATGCCATTATGCCGTAAAGTGTGGGCAAGTGAGTACTAACGGAAAGCAAAATTGACTCCATCAATCGCTTTTCGACGGCCAGTTGACCATAACCGGATCCTGAAATGTCCAAACGGTGTCCACGGTGCGGGCACGTTACGCCAATAGAAGCAAGCGCAATCCTCTACTATAACCATAAGCGCCTCTACACGGTTTGATGAAAGTCCAACGTGCCAAGAAGAATGGAAGCGTCAGAAGGTGAGAGAACTTTTTTCCACCTATTTTTCCTTCTCACTGGTTTTGCTTTTCCTTTCATCGGCCATTGTTTCGCACACTCTCACGCTCATCAACCGTCGCTTGGTCGGCAGCCGCGGTATCCCACACCGATCTTTAACACGTGCACCGCGGAAAAAGAGGATTTAGTTCCCGGGTTGTTTTTTTGCCTGCTCTTCTTTAGTGGTTACACCCGGTATGCTCTGTTCACGAAATAGAGTTTTCCCATTTCGACAAAACACAGCATCATCGTGACCGTTCCGGTGAGTGTGTGTGTGTGTGTGTTTCGGGGCAAAAAAAAGCCAACCCGCGACTCGGAACAGAAGATAACAATGAATCTTCAGCCAAGTGGAAATGATATTTTTCTTGCCATTGCTTGTGTCAAGCAACAAAAACAGCACGGAACAACGCGAATAAAGTAACAGTGGCTGGCGGTGAGATGGTGATGGTGTTGTGACTCTTACGAAAACATAATACATGAGCGAGCAAGGGTGGAAGTTAGCCGCGATAGCCGCCTATATTGGATGGAAGTGTCAGATAAAAAAAAACCCATTGATGATACTTCGGGTAACATCACCAGTCGGGCTAGTAGTTGGTACGTGAAAATACTTACAGGAAATCCCTCTCAACAAACAAAAACTTACATCTCACCAGTGATGAAGCAACGGAAATGGTGGCCAACAGAGAGAAGCGTTGAAAGCGAAAATGATGAAAGCTAGAAGGCCACTTGGAAGTGTTAACTGAATTAATGTGCAACTAAATGGACAGTTTGAATGAAAGAGTTGAGGCAAAAGCCAAAAAAAAAAGAAATTCAACTTTAGCAAGGATTGTGATGCAGCATAATGGAAGGGAAACCCACAAGCACTGCAAACACGATGACCAGTGCTACACAGAATGATTGTTTTAATGGATTGAAATGTTTGGCGGAAACCCCGTTTTCATCTCCGCGGGGCACAACAGTTCGCTTTTGTTGAGTTTCGCGTTTCAACAAACCCCCATTTATCGGGGGCCATATTGCGAATGGTATAACTAGCCAGCGCAACCAACATTGCGATGCATTTTTCAATCGAGCCAAAGCGTTTTGGTGGGGTGGGAAAATATGAAAATGGAAATCAATTGCAATTGCATTCCATTTGCACGAACCAGCCAATGCCAATGTGGAGCAGGAGGGACAAAAATGGCACAAGAACAGTCGTCCTCGGATAGAACGCGACAATGGGCGAAGTATGGATGGAATGGCATTTGCCATTGGAATGATATTTGCACTTTTTTCTCTGCCGTCCCGGAAACGATTCCATTTGCATTGATGTGGAATCGTTTTTAAACATCGCACAAAGCGATTTTAAATCCAAGAATAAAAGCTTGTTCAATAAGTAGGCGTTAAAGTATGGTACAGAAATTAAAGACTACTCCGTGGCGTGGGATGCTAAGTCGGATAATTTACGCGAGCGTTTCCTTTTCCTCGTATTGTACAGCATCAAGCGGTGGTGATCCTTTCAGCAAGTCTTCCTGCTTGCGCACCTGAGCAGTAAACATAATATACGTGGGCGCGATTGTATTATTTTAAGCATCTGACAGTGGAAAGGTTCTCCCTTCCGAATTCAAAACAAACGCCACTAAACCTTCGGCCCACGAACGCGATGGAAAATGGAGGAAATATTTGCCAGCGAACACAGCTGCATGTATTATTCCAGAGAGTGGCCACCATTCGGGCAAAGGCTCGGGAAAAGTGCACAGGCCTCAGGCAAGACTGACTGGCAGCTTTTCCGCACGTCGGAGGCCCACGCAAATAAGCCACAAATGGGAGGGAGAAATGGATGCGTACGTCAGAGGGTGTACGAAAAAGAAACGATAGACAGGCCTACGAGCAAGGATAAGAACAGTCAAACCGGAAATGCTTCAAGTGGAGCGAAAGCGAATGGCAACGATGGTGAATAGTGGTGGTTATGTGGATGTGGCGTCGTATGTGAACAAGTTTCTGGCGGAAGGAACCCTTACACAACGGGGATGATAGAAGATGATGGCCGTCGGTTCGTGGGAAGGGAACGGGAACATGGCAAGGGTAAGATTTTTTGGGATGCTGTGGATGTACTACGTTCTTATATTAACGGAGCGCTCCATAATCATGCCAATCGTAATCATTCGACTGATGGAAAACTAAAGTGCCCCAGGGTGGTTGCAGGGCAGCAAACTATAGGATAGTAGCCAACAAATTTTTGGACAAAATAATTTGTGTCGACCAATGACACTGTTTTGCTCATGTTTACAGGTAATTGTTTGAAATATTTTACAAATAGTTTAATAAATTCTTTTGGGAAAACATTATCCCATCATCTCTTTGCTTTCCACACAGGTAGATTCGGTGTCCCTAGTCGGTTTGGGGAAAGTATCCAAATATCCTAAAGGGATCGTTAAGCGTTCCCTCCTCTAGTCGCACGCTTGACAGGCGTACGTACACCTGCTTCTTATCAGAGGAATGTCGTTGTCCCTAGCTCAACCTTTTTCCGGGAGGTAACAATAATCCCTCACGTTGCGGGATGTGGGGCCTGAGCGCTGATGCTTATGAATGAGGAAAAGTTTTTCATTTACCTTATCCCAAATGGCAATGATCTTTCATTTCGTGGTTTGAGAAATCTATTCCACGTAGATCTAAGGGACACGCAAGACCGCCCAGTTTTTCACTTCCGAAAATTTCTCCCCTTTTATTTTCCGCTCGATGCTACACCATTAATGAAGTTCGATTTTTCGTTATGGAAAAATAACCATGAAGCAAGCAACTTTTCATCTGGTAAAGTTTTCCCTCATCTGCCAAGCAAAATGACGCTTTTGCCATCTCCGCCGTGTGTGCGCTGAACACGATTTGAGGGCGAATTTCCCACCTTATTCCCGCCAACAACTCTCGAAGAAATAGGTCGAAGTGTTTCGAAGCTTTTTTGCCCTTTCCTGTTCTTTCGGTTGCGTGCTGTGGTGGAACGAATTTCCTACAATCCCCTCACCTAACCGATAGAAATACAAACCTGGAATGGAAATTGAGCTCATCAATCAAAGTATCGATCCTGCTCGTGTCCGCTTTAATCGTGTGCTAGATAGAAAAAAACATCACAATATTTTGGCCAATATTAGGCGCAAAAAGATGAAAAACATACATTATTCTCTTTTTTATTCACTTTGACATCATATTTGGGTAATTGCTTCGATTAGGCAGTATAAAACCGGGTAGAGTAGGCAAACGCGAACGTAGCGCATAAAGACTGCCGGGAGGGTTCTTCCTCATTTGAATTTGATTGTAATGAGTTTTGGGAATACATTTGCAAGTTTAATCTGTCCCGATATGCTCGGTGCTCGGAAATGTTTACCGTGGGTCGAAACAAAATTCGTGTGTCAAAACGTCACCCCATGGGACAGGGTGCAAAATCGCTACGTAGCAGAAGCGCTTGAAAAGAAGAAATGAAACTGCGTGAGGCGTACAGACAAATGGTTCTGTATGTGGATTCGGACAACGGAAAATATTGTATCATTTATTTGAAACCTTTGAATAAATATGCATAAATGAAAGGTAATTTTGGTGTCAAAAGTTTCATATAAATCAACAGAGTTGTGGGAAAATTGGATCGCAGAAGAATGCCTCGTCGAAGGAAATGTTTATTTGCTGCAAGTGCTGAAAAATGAAAATGCAAAAAAGCCACTTTAAAATGTTAAATTTGTTTACGGTTCCTTTTTGAAGCTATGTTTTAATGAAATCGCATTCATCTTTGTAGCGATTTCAGCTCCGATAGCTCTTTCATTACACCCTCTCTAAATTTAATCTTGTTCAATTTAGAACACCTTCGAGCAGTCGGTAAGCGGCAACAGCTCGGAAAACGCATTCCCTCCGCACCAACTGCATTGGCGCAAGCTCCACAAATTAACGAGTTTATCCTCCGGCAATGAGATCGGTATAACTCGACGATTTTTATGTAGCGAGTGTACCGCAATACAAACACGCATTCACACACAAACACATACTGCCGAGTTTTCAGTAGAATACATCCTTTTGGCAAGCGGTAATATGCTATGTAGAGGAACGGAAATTTTGCGGTTGCATGCTCGTGTTTGCGGTTTATGTATTGAAATGGTAAAGCGTCGGGGTCATATTTTGCATTTTTTCGGATTTGTTGGTCCTGCAAAAGCAATATCCTTTAATAAGTAGTGTAATGATTTAGTTTGTTATTGTCAGTATGCTATTGTAATTGAATTTAACTAACATTTTTCAAAGCTGTTCATGTCGAAAAAGATATGAATCCTGACCGACGAATTTGGAAGATTGATCTCTGATTGAAGAATATAATCTATTTGACAACTTAATTAACAGAGCAGAGAATGATTCCGTCTCGAAAATAAACAATACGTGAAATACTAATATTGATCGATCGGTCCGGGAAAGGGGTGTTACCTACTTAACCTCATTTTTATGGCCACTCCAACTCAAAAAAACATCCCAGACAGCATCATGGCTGCTGCTAGTCAGACTCCATCCAAGGGTGGTTGAAAAATTCATAAATTATTATTTCAAGAGCGTCCGGAATGGATGCCCTCCCAAATTTTACGGTCACATCGGTACATCGACACTGTGACAACGGTGCCGTGGTAAACGATAAAAGCTTAACCACATCTCAAGGTTGCTGGGAAAGAGGACGAGCGAGCGAGAAAGAGCTTTATGATTACGGAACTGGATAATATCTTATTTTGCCACTTGATGAAAAGGGGATACCGTTCGGTGAATATTTTATCTCTTCAATAAAGTGGATCAAATTTTGTTGATTAGTCCCTCCAGCTTGGGATGGTTTATTTGCTAGAGGTGTGAGCTGGTTTGTCTTAGTGTTCAAGATATTCAGTAATAAGTTATTGTAACAATTGTACAATTATGTATTTCTGTATCATTTTTTTAAAATATAAAGCAACGATATTAAAAATATGAAATAAAAAATACACATAAAATTTAAAAATATCAAAATATTAAATTCCTCTACATAATTCATTTGGGACCATATTTACTCCAGCAGTTCGTTAACACTATTTTCAAACCGGTTTAGCAACACCGGGTACACTATTGTCCGTGTCCTTTTCAAACAAACCATCGCTCAAGTTAGTGGTGAGAGTTTATTAAACACTCCTAAGAATTAACGCTTAAGTGCAAATCGCCACAAATTGGCTTCCCAAAGCGGATGATTTATTCTACCAACACCGCACTGTACTGCCCCTCCTTACATCGTTCCGCAATCCTACCGAATGTTCGGTGGTAGACGAGTAGCGTGTCAATTTGAATTATTGAAATAAACATTATCACGCTCCCAGGATATCGATAGACAAAAAGCCGAGCAACTGAGAAACACGAACCCCAACCTGCGCCACCAGACAAACAGATGGAGAAGAATGTTTGTGAATCTAACGCTGTTCAACATGGGGCTCAAGCTTGGGATTAAATGGTTCCACAACGTCAAGCCCTACGCACCGTGCTGGGGCGAACATCTTAAGCACAATCGCAAATATTGCGTGATCACCCAAATTGGACGGCCGCTTTTGATTTTCCCCAGATCGCATCTAGGGAAGCCAGCCCAAACTTTGAATTATGTTTTATGATAATGACATTGATTTTCTGTCCCATATTGCAGTCGGGCGCGGGAAAAAGGGATAGTCGTTTCGGGGGTGGAGAAGAAAAGCGTTTTGGCTTTGGGCGGGCGAACCTTTCCAAATCGAAACTGCAAAACATCAACTATGAATTTGTAAAAAGTTTTCGAAACCTTTTTTCGGGTGCGTTTTCTGTGACCGTGTTTTTTTTGGAACTCTTCACCGGAATGTTTGGTTTCCCCCTTTTCAGTTGATCTCTTTTGTGATGTGCTTCCAACCACTTCTAAAGACCCTTTCTGTACTAAAAGAATCTCCTCCTTAAACATCTGCGGAAGCGTATGCAGAAACAGAAAAAGAGTATCCTAAAACCATGCACGAAAAGGGTTAGGGCGTGCCGGGAAGGAGGAATAGCATTAGCATAGCACTAATTCAATGATTGTTCAAACAGACCCGACGCATCGACTACATCCTTCCCACCGAATGGAAACAAGGGTTGAATATTCTTTATTTGAGTGATTTTGTTTCAA
This sequence comes from Anopheles gambiae, assembly GCF_943734735.2. Taxonomy (NCBI): domain Eukaryota; kingdom Metazoa; phylum Arthropoda; class Insecta; order Diptera; family Culicidae; genus Anopheles; species Anopheles gambiae. The sequence continues at coordinate 43,998,535 of NC_064602.1, read as the reverse complement.
CGCAATTTAAAATACACTGTTGTAACGAGGACACAACAGAAAGCTTGAGTTTTGGGCAAGGATGATCCTTCCGAGGTTAGTTAAATAGATACCTTCAATCAAATCGTAAAGAGAGTCCGAATTTCTTTGAACAGGAGGCAACACAGAGGAATGGAATCAGCTAAGATGGTTTGTTCTAATTCCAGTTGGTTGCTCATTCCTGATTACTGAGGATGATTTGGTGTGTCCCAAACTTGAATCCAAATCAAATTGTTATTATAACCATGCAAATTTAAAATATTGTAATAGACTTATACAAAAAACCGGTACTTGTATGACCAGTATAACTTATTCAATTTGTTAGTACGATAAAGTTTGTAGCAAGCTTAAGTTATTCAGCGATGGAAAAACATTGCTTTACGCACAGAACTGTCTTTATGACTTTCCTGAATCGAAGGATGCCAATAGCACAGTAAATCGATTCTCCAGAAGTCATCTCCAACCATTCTCTGCATTTGTAATACCTGCATTCGATGGCATCGAATGTAGCAAAGGCATCTGAATAATGCAATTGATTTGCTTTGAAAGGATTGTGTTACTACCTAATGTTTGTGCTATCGTGTTCCACAAACCTGTTTGAAGTTGCAGACATGAGATTGAGTCCTACTGTTTGATAGTAATCTGTTACTGGTAAGCTGTTTGTATTTTATGGACATTTTCCAGCTTGCTTCCTTGCTGACATAACGAAAACAGCTAAGGAGCAAAAGTGTGTTGATTGAAACATCTCGAAGGATGCAGTATCGGTCTTAATTCACAACTAAATTGAATTGTTAATTCTACGGTATATAAGCCCTTGTTCTCAACTCTTTTACTTGAATCGCTCAAAGCAAATATGTATTTATGATTTTCATTCAAGCTCATTCTTCTAATTTTTTTTATAAATCTGCTATTTTCTTTTCATCGTGTTTGTAGGGAAACTCAATCAAGCCTGTTTGACAGGCGACAGATTTCAAATTAACAGTTACTTCGCGTTTGGTTGTTTTCCGTTTCAGGGACTATCGTTTAAAAAAATGGTAACATAATTTTCCTTTCCAACAATATAATATCCCTTCCGTCATCATCATCCTTATGGGTTATATACGGGTTCGAGGGGTCGAGAGTAAGGCCACACGGAGCGCTCCCCATCATTGACACGTGTAAATGATTGCTACTTGTTACGTGTGGAGCCGCTCATGGTTTCAACGCTGATGTTTCTGGGCCTTTTTTCTAAAAAAAATGACGACTTCTTTAGTCACTCACTTTCATCACTTTTTGCTGGTTTCAAATTTCGTGTTTTTTTCAGTTCCCTCCCTCGCTGAAACAAGGACCAAAAAGGCCCTCCGTTAAATTGACTACATATCGATACTGGCTGAAGGGGACGTGTCCCATATGGTTCTCCAGCCCTGATGCATTCGCGGGTATTTTTTGCCCGCTCATTCAGCAAAAGGAGGGCGTAGAGGTAGAAACTTCTGTGTCCAAAGCACAGAGAGCTCCATCATTGCTCGAGAACTCATAGATGTACTGTGTTCAATGATGGGGCGAAAAATAGATTCCTTGGAAGGTTCTGAACCAGGAGTGCACGGTGAGGTTTTGATAAATCGTTTTTCCGAGTTTTTCGAAGCACACAAGCGAGCGTGTGTATGTGTGGAAATGGAGTGTTGATAAGCTAAGATACCGGTAAGTCGCAGCTGGCTGACATAAGTGTACAAGGGCAATGGAATTGTGGGTTAAAGTGCAACTGCTTGCAGGGGAAGTGAAGTGAGCCGTTACTAAAGTTCGAAATGGTATTGAAGTATATGCATAAAACTTCCCGATTGTAGCCGACAGCCCTTTTATCGAAGCGAAGGAGCGGGAAAGAGGTTTATACCGAAAATACATAAATCATTTCCATGTGAGCTTGACTTTACTTTTGATGGTTTAAATTTGCTTCCAAGGAGTGAGGTGAGCTGCGAAATGTTCACTTTCAATGGTTAAAGAGCAAACTAACTTTACAATCTACCTTAGCAGGCACAGTCGCGACCGAAAGTACATCGCTAGCAATACCGAGCAAGGCGAGAAATAGAACGAAATCATGTGTGAAATGGAAATTACGACATTTTTATGAGCTCGCCTGAACCACCCGTGACGGAACGCGATGTGTCCTACCATATCTGGTTCATAGAGAGGCGCTGCTGGCTGTGCAAGGTAAGCTGCAGGTGGTTTTTACGAGCTGACATTTAGATGGAGAGCAACATAAGAAATATGGTTTCCGCAGGGGTGGGCTCGCGCAAGGTGTTATTGCTCCAAAGTCTGCGCAAGTGTGTGGACGAGGTAATAGGATGATTGAATTCAATTTGCGTTAATGGTCTAATTGGTACGCTTAAATTTACATTTATCGATTGCCGTTGGCATTTGGAAGGAGTGAAACAAAATATTACCAATTTTCTGTCCACAGAAGTGTTTCATTCCTAATGCGAAAATTAATGCAAACGTGCAACTGGTGGGTGAACACGGAACAAATCAATCCCATTTTCATCCCCTGATCGATACCACTTTCGCGTCACATTCTGCAAATCACGATAAATAATGAATACTTTGCCTAAACTATTGATTCGCATAATTGAGTAAAACACTTCCCTAGCTACCGCATCCGAAGCAGCCGCTCCTTCGCCACCACAACATAACGTAGATAAAGAATTCGATTCGTCATTCAAAACCAAATGGCATCGGCTGTCCCTTACAACGAGTAAGCGAAAAAGCGACACTAGGATTCGGGCGAATCCACCCATCCGCAAAGCCGATTTATGTTTATTTCATCATCATCGTCGTCCCGAATCAATTATTGTCGGCTAACAATTTCACGCTCAATATCCGCCTCCGTTTGCCAGGGCGCTAAATTAATTCACTAATTTAGAAATAGAATTTCCGTACAAAACTCCCGCAGTGGGGGTGTGTCGCGCGAAATTTGGGTTGCCTTATGGATCGGTCGCGACCCAAATTCGAGCTATCATCCCCAAACAGAGTATGGAACTGGAAACAAGAGGCACGCGTGCGTGCGGACGAACGTTTCTGATAAATATTTCAAACCTCAATCGATCGATGATTATGAGCCCTAACTGAATAGAGCGGGAGTTCCCGGTAAAACTCTACGCGTTGGTTTTACGGGGTACCAGATGGCTAGCATTTCATATGGAGGAATATGTTAAGATATGGATTTTTTACACTGATTGGGTTCTACCCAAAGTTTGAGTACATCCTCATGCAAAGTCATAAGCTGTTGGGATAATCTATTTTATGCTTTAAAAACGAGGCAAAGATTCATGTAAGCTACAAGGCGCTAGCATACAATCGATAAGTAAAACACGGCAAAAGATTCGAGCCAAATCTGTTCCAACACATTGCAACATTCACGTCACAAGCTGAGGCCCCCACGGTTTGGTCGCGTTTAAATGCCAAAAGCATACGAATTACAATCAAATTGTTTGGGGTAAAATCAATTCAACGACGGTATCTGTTTTGCGTATTTGGCAAGAGGATCTTTGCCAAACAAGACAACATTTCTCTGTTCCCTTCTACCCATCCGGAAGTTCCGTTGCCCGCCACTGGAACCTCCCTGTCTTCTATCCCGGAAGTAGTCAATTACACGCCGCTCCAAACGGAGCTGCCGCGCGAAAGCAAGTTCCGGAAGAAGAAAAGTAAGGCATGCATAAACAACAAACAGCAACACAACCGGACGACGGTAGAAATGGACCAGAGCACACTGAACGAAACAACGGTTCACAATCAAACCGCATCGGCACGACGGTCACAGCTCGGCTGAACCGGGCGCGAGGAAGATGACAATTCACGTGGGAGAACCGAACGCTAATGAAACGTTGAAAGTTTCTGCTCGAGGCGTGGAGTGATACGGGTTTTGGGACGCAAAAACGGATAGCAATCGGAGAATACCGAACTGGACGACGACGAAAAGTAAATAATCAGTGTACGCAGAACAATTTGGAATGGAATGGGAACATTTTTTGCTGTTGTTCAAAATTTAGTTCCGCGAACTCTGGGAGCTTCTATAAATGTATCTTATTCCGACTTCCGACGGGCACGAACGGAAAAGTTATTTTCCGTTGCTACTACTACTGTTGCATTTTCTCCTACGTTTGCCTTATTCGCGATAAACTAATGTTAAAGAGCAAAACAAGGTGATGCCAACTTTCTCCGTAACATCACTTTCAGTGCTACAAAAAAGGTACAAGATGGCGCCGAAACGAACCATACCCACATTTAAATGATTTGATTTGCAAATCAAGCTCTACTCGCAATGATTGAATGATTGCGGCTGGCACAACCACGTCTTTTGAGTGTTGAGGTGGGTTGATACAGTATATCATCATAGTATTCGTAATTGTAATTGTTCACAAATGAAATAGTTGCTTGGAATTTAGTGTATATTACATGTAAAATTATTTGTAGTATTATTTATTTTTTATTTATAAAAAGATACTTTTTTCTATACTAATAAATAGTTGGTCCAAACAGTCCAAAAGTTCTATGAATTTCTATGCTATTCAATGAGATATTCACATTCACATGGTGACTTGTTGTTTGAAAAATGGATAAAATTGAAACCACCAAACGCTCCAATTTGTAACAAAAAACACGATAAAACCATTATTTTATCCTACGAGCAAAAAAGGAAATAAATTAAATAACATCTGCTAGCTTCGTGAGCAACGTAATTCAATCCAAAGGCTCTGACTAATCAATTACGTAGTGTCATTAAATATAATACCTAAATCGTCCTGGAGAAGTTCATGAGAAAAGCAGATTCTGATGTATTTCTTGTAAGCTTACTTTTACGCACCTGAGATCGGTGTGTGAGATGCTGGTGTGTGTGTGTGTATTATTATATAATGACAGCAGTATTGTAGAAAATCAATCATAAACTTGGGCCAGCAAGCCATACGACGTATTGTCCAAATCAAGCAAAAACTGCGTTGCACTAGAATTGATTACATCGATTCGATAGAAAATTGATTGTATTTATAGAAATAATGATCAGATAAGCTGTAGCGAGCTAGATAGGAGAAGGCTCAATAATATCCTTCCTCTCCTCTCAAGCCACCTGAATTGTAGCGGTGCAGCTGATGCATCATCAAAGCTCTGACATAAGCGTATCGCTCATCCAATCTGGGCCACTCGACACACGAACAAATTCTCGGGGATCAAATGGCAAGAAATTATTTAAATTTCACGATCCACCCACTTTACGACGGACGAGAAGCAATCATGCACGGGTGAAAAGAAGATTGGCGATCACAGTGTGCCACATTTCACAATCCTCCCCAAGTACAATCGCTTGCCGTGCACAGAAGCGAGCTGCCGCAAATTGCAATCAGCTGCCGAGTGGATGTATCCGAGAGTTCACACCAGGTGCAAGGTGGTGTGCGCTCCGTTGTAAGCTATGCTCGATATAACACACCAAGCCATCCGTCTTCCATCTAATAGATCGGTGTTATGAAATCAATTTTCTGTCGAAACTGTCTATCGTCCAAACCGGTGGGAAGATCATTTCCCCGCGACCAACATAGCGGTGGAAAAAGGGCTCACGAGCGATAGTGAAAGGAAGAAAAAAAAAAGTACATGTACAGATAGAAAACTTCACATTGAATTGCACCTTTTCGTTTTGGAGCTCGAGTGTGCTGTACTCGTCACACCCTCTTGGACGTGCTTTTATTCTTCTTGCCTATCTCATGTATCGTGTCTAAGGCAAATAAAAAGGATAAAAGTAATACCCGTGCAAGGATACTGGCGTCGTTCGCAAATTGTACGTGCTCTGGACTACCTTTTTGCAAATGCAGCAGCGGCCGTATTGTTTGGAGCGGGTTTTAGCGGTTCAAAGAAGCTGCTGGAGAGACCGATGGGAGAAGCTTTTCAGTTGAGTGCCGGTAGCAGGGCAGGACGGAAATTGCACCGAAAAGGCAAATATGCTTCCATATTTTGTGGCTTCCGATGGTTGTCGCGCGGGCGTGGAAGACGGAACGGATTGTCATATTTTCATCTTCACAGCAGGAAGCGGTTTTATCGATTTTCGATCCAATAGATGAGCTTTTCTCCTTTGTGATGGTGTCGGGGTATATCCTAAGTTTTGTGCATTTCTTTTTTGTTCAAGCATTTAATTGGCATAGTGACGAGGTAGAAAATTGAAATACATGCTTTTTTGTTTTAGGATACTGTCACAGTGGAATTTGGCAAAGCCTGGAAGTCGCATAACCTATATTTTTAATTCTAGTTTTGAAATTGCACAAATATTCCAGTAAAACATGGTGATTTAGAATTTTGCACTGCACAAATATAAAAACTCATATTAAGCTGTTTTACGCATATGGGTTTGAACCCATGACAGCAATGTTGTAAAGCCATGCTTCTCAATGACTGTAACAACCAAAAACAAAAAAAAAGTATATGCTAGTACTAAGTCAAAGTTTATTGACATGTCTAAAAACTCACACCAGTCATAGCACGGACGCGGACTTGCCGCCAGCCGATTTTGTTGCGTAGAAAACGAGAATAAGAAATGCGATGGCGTTAAAAAGTTGTTTTATCCATAAACAGCACCGGTTACGTTTTTTCTTCTTTGCATGTCAACGCGATCGTTTCATACACATTTTGAAACCGAGATGTTTTCGATCTGCTCTTCGAGGTCTCTCCAAATAGAGCACGAATAACAACAACATTTAAAAAAGTTCATCTTATTTGTTTATTTGCTTAATTGCATACTCTACAAGTCTTCGTTCAAGTTTTCTTGTTCCTTTCGCACAAGTTTGTTATTTAAATGTCACCGTCTGATTACTTTGCACTCATTCGTGTTGATTTATTTCCTCGATGGATCAAGAGCGCACGTTTGCGCGAGCATTCGAAAGCCACCGACCAAACGACGATCAATGGGTTTGTTTTCCCATTTGAATCAACACGAACCATTAAACCAAAATTATGGCCCATCTCGCCGCCCCTCGTGGAGTGACGAAGTGGAAAACGAGCACAAGAAATACGGCACACGAACAGTAAGCAAATTAAAATTTATTGCTATTTTTAGGTTCTTTTATGGAGTGTGCTAAGTGTTATTACTTTTTTTTTGTTTCTAAGATCGTAGAAAATGATTCACCATTTTCGACATAAAAAAGATATTGCTGCAACGCGATTCTGTTAGAATGAATATCATTGATTTAACGCGTAACCAATTCAGTGCCGATTGTTTGGAATTGAGTGAAACATCAATCATTTTGTAAAATTATTGCTGGACCCAAACAAAAGACATACCGGTGGTGAAAGCAAATTCCTCACGGGTACGCATTCAAACCTGTCGAGTAATTGAACGTATCTATATATTCTGGCCCAAAACTAGGCCACCCGCGATCGTCGTACGCACATGTGGAGTGCGCGTACTCGGTGCCAGCGGTGGCATGACCATAAAAATATCATCCCTTACCAATCAATTCGATTCTCGACCACTGCCGGCTATTCCCAGCACACCGTCATAATAATGCCCTTGGGTACAGGCGGACACAGACGAGCACTAAGGCTTAGGACACGGGCAAACATAAAGGCATTACCTTTAATGGAAAACCGTTAGCACCTTTTCGTGTCTGTACGTCCCTGCCCAGCATTGTGGAGTATGTCAGCGGGTGGAACGCAAACCATTTTGGAGGGTAAGCCCCTGAACAAAAACAAAACACAATAAAGCGTACCGTGGTGCAGATATGTGCGAGCCATACAAGACGCCTGTCACCGTTGCTGCACGTCCTCTTTGCACAACAGCTATGGACATGTTTATGAAAATCGAAACATTGCTCAACATGGTGCTTCTTCTCTCGCGTAAAACGCACCACCGGGCGACATCGCGTATGCGGGAAAACAACGAAACCGTTTGGGGGGTTTTAAGCCAAACCTGCCAGTAGCCCAAAATTGCCAATAAAACTAACAGCTAGCTAGATAGTGTGCGATGCGATGTTTAGGATGGTGCGCGGCCAAACCACCGAATGCGGCCAAAAATATAGTGACATTGCGGTTAGCTTAATTAGACTACGGGTGGTTGATGGTTTTATGTTTTGTTTTAGCACGGCTAGATCAAGCGCTGGCGAATAGCAAATGCGTGTATTTACTAGTCGTCTGTGTACACATTAGCCAACAAGCTTGGTATCAGTTTGTGTGCAAATCGGTGTTCGGTGATCGATATCAGTGAGCGGTGGATTATTGGTTAGGATAGAAGGAGGAAGCTCTGGTGGAACATGATTAGTGTTAAACAAATAAAGCTGCCCAGTGGAATGGCTCATGGTGGAGGATGAGCAATTTGCAAGTATAACACAACAATAGATTACATTATATTTTAAATTGTTAGCTTTTGGAACGAGATTGATCAAATTATAATCGTTAACCACGAATTCATGGTCTCGATAAATCACCCCGTTGTTTCGAGTGGGTTTAATTAATTGAGTGTCAAAAAAGCATTGCTGCACATTGCAAGTATTGTACTATTTCAACATATTCGAGGTCGACGTGTAATATTCAGGATAATCGATAATTAACTGTTTTATTAGTTATGTTATTGCGATATAAGGCATGGAATTTAATTCCAAAAACACATGATTTGTTTGATTTATCATTGTTAGCAATAAATGCAGTCTATAGTTGAGTATGTAATTAAAATATTATTATTACTTATTATTATTATTATTATTATTATTATTATTATTATTATTATAATATTATTATTAAAGTAATAATGAAATATGCAATTTAATGAGCAAAGCATTTTAAAATATCCTTGGTTTATTCACTTTGATAAATAAAAAAATATTTATTTGTGGCACACATACAAATAAATAATCGAGAAATAGTAATCAAGGACTTTCTTTTTACACACACCCTCAAAAAAAAAATTAAGAATACGTAGCAAAAAACAATTCCAACAGCAAAACAGGTCGTCAGTTCCAGAAGCTGTTTTAAAAAATCTCCCTAAAGTACCACACTTTCTTGTTCTCCCTTTTTCATTCCGTTCGACCAATCGCGTAAAATGACCTACTGGTGGACACTCTCGCTATCTCTTTGCAGCTCACCTGCTCCCTCACCAACCGTACTATCTACCGTAGCATAGAAACCCCGCGGTAACTATACATCGAGAGTTATATTTATGCTACACCGTATGTCGTGTCTTTAGCTAAGTGCCTATTAAAAGCTCATTTTTCTCACAATAATTTTGACTCTCGCACGAACGAACAAACTTTCCATGCCTAATGTGTCCGCTGCTGTGCTGGAGCTGAAGCATTTTTCCTCTTTCCATCGAAAGTTAGACCATTGGTATTCTGTAGCCAAGGTACTGGCATAGCGTCGGATGTGGACCGTAGCTGTGGTTAGTAAATAACTTTAAAAGCAGACTTTAAAATGCATAGAGTGGACCAAGTGGAGCTATTTGCTTACCAGGCACACGAAACGGAAACCGTGCTCCGTTTTCCTTCCTGTCTGTCATTTTTCTTTCGAAGTGCGTGTCCGTTTGAAACCGTTCTGTATTGTGGATCACTTTACTCTGCGTGCCAGATACAATATGATATGTGCAAGAATTCACAGTATTATGTAGCGATATCACAAATACAAACACGATTCCCGTCGCATTGAGTGCAGGTGAGATGCTTCGGTATTCAATGAATAATCTCTATCAATGCATTATGTGCTTCGCAGGGTAATTCTTGCACGCAGAGATCTCTAGAGCTGCGTTGAATTTTCCCTTCCAATTGAACTTTTCGCATTTTGTGTGACTAAATGCGGCAAACACTTGGGAGGAAATCTGTTTACTGCTGTTGCCAGTACAACAATGTTCATAAAAGTAAAAGCAATGCTATTTGAGAATGGTATTAAAAAAAACTTATTGAAGTGTTCGACAAGAAACATGAAAAGAAAGAGGGTTAGATTAAGGTGGGTGGCAATGTTGAATGGAAACTCAACGTCCCTCGTATTTGTCGACACGTGCCAGACGGGCTACGCGTGTCTCTTGCTAGATAACTATTCAAAATATAGAAGAGCAAAATAGCCCGTTATAGGGCATACGACATTGAATGCGACAAATAAATACAAAAATAGTTAAATAGCAGATAAAAAATAACACAAATTATTTACTTAAAAGTAATATTACGTAAGTACAATGACAAAATATAAAAAAAATATGTAAGAAAAAATTATTGATTGTTGATTTTATTTTTATTTCATTAAAAGCTGCATTCCAACTGTTCCTTTGAGAGCACAAATTCACTCAAAATAAACCATGTACGCAGTGGCTCATCAATCACGCACTGAAAACAACTGAAATGTTCTCATTACTCAAGGAGATGTCGAAAAAAATATGACCAACTCCTGCAAGTCTAACATTTCATTCCACAAGAATGCACAGCACAACTTATCGTGCATTGCCATTACAGGAATGCCATTCTTTTCCGAGTTCCTAAACTTAGGTCCATCAATTTTGCCAAACTGTAATCATTTTCATCGTTCGGTAGGAAAACGACCACTATTGAGCGTCACACTTTATGCTGAGTCACAAATTTTAAACGGCTCTATAGTGCTCACCGACTAGCCTCCCCGAACCTATTCTGAGCACGGTAAGAGAAGAAAGTGTCAAAGCGAGCGCAAAAAGGTTTCCCAGGGAACCTGGAGGTCGATCGATTGTCCAGTTGCAACACATCACCCATGTGCGAATGCTTCAACCTCTCACCCTACGGAACATCGTTTCTTCTTTTTTTTTTGCTTCTCTAAATTACGATCTGAAAGATTAGTGAACGGAAGGGAAGCTATAGCCAGCGTGGGAGCAGCAGCAGCACACGATGCTCCAAACCAAAATAAAACCGGGTATGAAAGATGACCCCTACACACCGCCCTCCCCATGCCTCAAGCAGCAGTAAGTAAAACGTTGGTGACGAAGCTTAGCGTAGATGGACGCCTTCTTGTTCCGCCCGCGAATAAACTTCAGTAGGTAATGGTTTAAGCGGGCAGATTAAAAATAGTTTTCCCGACCTAGTTCCTCTTCGTCGTGGGTTGGGCGGCGGCGAGTTTGGGTTGACCATTACGGACCAAACAGCGAGAAAAGGAAAAAGGCACATAAGCTTTGTGCAAGCTTCTCTTACCGCTCTCCCCTTAGTAGGTAAGTGTAGAGAAGGTCACACAGTATAAGGAAAATACATTCTTTTATATCGAGCTTTTTTTGTTGCTGCTTGCTTTTGCCATGAGGGTGCAACTACTTTCGAAAACCGGATAGCAGCAGTAGCTAGCTTTGGCGTAATTGCAACTTTGTTATTGGGCTTTAGAAGTAGAGTAATGGAGCTGAAAACAAGAGGATAGTTAAGGTAGGGCAGTGAAAACCCTTACTGCAGCTGTAGAATAGCTTCAACCAATCATGTTCAGAGACATCCGGCCGGGAGGGGCATGATGATGGTGCATATAAATAAGTACAGCTTTCTAAAAGACTGCAAACGGTTGGAGTACTGACACAGTTAGTGACATTTTTACTAAGCATTGAAGTGTTGGCACTTGCAAGGGATGTGGTACCATTATGTTTAATATGTTAGAAGGCTTTGAAACATGTCAACAACACAACAAACGAGCATGACACTCTCAAATTTGTTCCATGCAGCCAAACATGACTGCGAATGCATGCAACAATTTCATAGTTTCAGAATTCTAAGCAATATTTTTAACATCAATATTGCATATAGCATCATTGAAAAGCGTATTTTCCCCGCATCGATTTCCATTTTTTCAATCGATCACTGTCTATCAGTCCCAACAATGGTGACACAATAGTGCAATTCCATGCCATATTTTCGAGTTTTTGCTTTGTGTATCCTCAACATACGGTGAACAAAAGCCAATCCATCAAATAGTTTTCAATTTCGGAGAATAATCACAGGTAAATGGAAAATTTTGTTCTCACACAGTCACCACAACAACAACAAAAACTCCCTTGTCCCTTTTATTCACACAAGGATCTAGGGCATATGTTGTTGTCCACATCCAATGCTGAGTTCAGAGGTAAATGCATAAAATATTATGCGAAAAATCCTTGATCAACGACGAATGAAAGTACAAAAACAGTTACAAAAACCCAAAGTATAAAAAGCCTGTTCAATTTATTTCACCACCGTACCACCGGATAAAGGATGCAAAGCATATCATAAAAAACGGGAAAACAAAATGTTACAATACGCAACGAAAGGCGGAGAAAAATGTGCTCATATAAGTTGGCGTAGGTAACAAATTATTCAATTACACTAAGACGGGAGACGAGGTGAACGCAACATTGGGCACGAGTTGCGCAGATGCTTGGTGGATTTTTTTTGCCACTAAAGCATACTCATTTCGAGCGAACGTGAATAATATACCGTGGCAAATGGAGTTGAGCTGACTTGTCCACGTGGTCAACAGTGGCCACACATCTGCACAAGCATCAACGCATGTTGGAAAATGTTGATCCCGGTGAGCGAAAACGAAACACAAAAGCAGGTCGCATTTCACTACCAGCAACGGTGAAACAATGTTACGTTTCCGCGGCTTCATAATTGAATCGAATTGTGGATGGAAGTTTGGAGGGTGCGCGCAACCGTTTTTCTCTTTGCCAATTCGATCAAATATTGACAGGATTAAACTGTACTCGATCTAGAGCAACCGAACCGCGTCATGCCCGCCTGTTTTGACAGGTCACAAATAAACCGAAGCAAAGCAACTGTCACTGTGGCCGCCTGTTTAGCCTCGTTTCCCGCTTCCAGCCCGATCCAAAGTAACGGAACGGAGCACAGCCCATTTTCTTCCGATTCATTAACCAATTGTTTAAATAGGGTTCAGTGAGCAGCGATTTCTCGAACGTCTCGAATAATTACATCCACGAGGGCAAGTGGGGCAATGAGCCCGCTCCACGGGTCTGCCCGATACTTCAGGTTAAGGTGCCTTCTCCTCAGCGAGACCTTTCTCGAATGGCAACTTCAAGCTTCAACTGTGTCAGGTTTTAGCTAGTCCAACTTCCGTTCGTCTCAATTATGTTCCCCTGCCGATCGGATGCTCTATCCCGGTGGTTGGGAAATAAATATTGCGGAACCCATGGCTGAACGGGAAACCAAAAAATAAAAAAATAAGAAAGAAAACTCAAGGGATAATTGGTACACGCGTTAGAGTAAAAGGCCAGGGAAAAACGGCCTCGAAACTAGAAATAAATCGCTCGATCATCAGTTTTCGCTTTTCTACACGACCGTGCACGTGTCTTTTTTTCGCTCTATACACACACACCATCGTTGCTGCAAAGGGGGATAAGTAATGTGTGAGTCTGATGACTGATATTTATTTAATTATTTTCCACTTTCTCATTTTTTTTTTCGTGTGCTACTGATTTTGTTATACCATTTTTCTTTGGCACCTCGACACATCCGGCCCGGTATTATTAATCGACATCGGTGGCTCTGTGATTCAGTCTGTTGTGTGTGAGTGCTTCTTTTTTCTACTGCAGGACAGAGTGAAAGAAACGAGGGGAAGAAAAATCAACAACCTGTCCGGAGATGGCGCTTCTTCAGTAGGTCACTCGGTCTTGAATGCGACGAGATGACGCTCCCCAGGGTACGTCTGATCTGAACACACGCATCAGTTTATTAGTGTGCTTCAATTGGCAGAGCATTTAACGAAAAAAAAAACAAACAAATACAAAAACACACACCACTAATATTGCAAACCCACCCATGTGCACGGATCCGTGACACCGAAGCAAACAAAAACACTGAACTCGTTCGATTGTGACACATTTCGTGTCAATTGGAGTTGTGTGCGTGTTTGTGAGGAAAAAGTATAAAACGGCAGCTTTAGCGCTTCCAACACTTTGAAACGATGGATTGCATTCACTTGAGTCACTTAATAAATCGTCTCCATCACTATTATTGCCCACAAGCATCATAAAACAATTAGCCCCACACAGCCACACCCCGCTGCAAGAAAACAAGGGAATGGAGCGAGGGATGTTGCAGCGGGTGGTATGTATGTGTAGTCTTGTGGTGGTGGGATTTGTAAAAAAAATAACTACACGAACGGTGGGCGGGAAGTGCAATTGCATTCCGTGCAAACAGTAATAATTGAGTTATTTATTTATTAAATCGGAAAATGGAATGAAATGAGTTTACCCTGACCGCCGTGGCCGGGAGCAAGCTGGAGGGTGAATAGTTTTTGAAATGTTTATGTTTGCATCAGCTCGTAGGGCTCCGAGCGCAAATCATTAATTCAATGTGATGTGTGCACCTGTGCACGGGGAATGATTGTCTACATTTAGAATATTTGTTTTACAAAATAAGTTTGCAATGTAGGTAGTGCTTTAAACAATTCAAGCAAAATAAAAGCTTCAAATCTATTATTTTCCCTTCGTTTACAACAACTTTACATCCGCAGGGAAACCCGATACAGCCAAAGAAGCTGGCTGCTCTGCGCCTAATGCGAAAAATCCATTCAGTTATTTGTCTCCACCGTCTCTCGTACGATTTACACACCTCGCCGCCACACCCGTTTTAAATGCCCCCCCCCCCCCCCCCCCAGAAGCTGAATCAGTGTTTGAACTTTTCCAACAATGGTATTGTTCTTTTGACGCCTCGGCAAACAAAACGCACAAAGCTTTTCTACGCCTTTTCCGCTGCCGCTGTCTGCTAGCTTTCACTAAAACTTTGCTCTACCATCAAACCAGCGACGTTCTCGTGCAAACGAGCGGAGCGAAGTGTGTGTGTACCAGGCGGAGAAAAGTGTGCTAACTTTCTTGCAATCCAGCAGTGCTGCTTCGTCTTGTACACTTTTGGTCTCTCGTTTTCTTTCTCCCCATTTCCCCCCACTCCAGCACTTAGTCCCCCAGCCCGGGCACATTATCGGTAGTTGTTCGAGCGTAAATCATAAAACAACAAGTGAAACAAAATTACACATCCTTTTTGTTCGTTTTTTTTTGGTTTTTGTTTTTTGTTTCTTGCTTTTGCTTCACACGAACCACCGGATGGGAAAGCTATAAACAATATAAAACGCCTAGCCGAAAACAAGCACTAAACCACCCAGCGGTGGAAGGAGTGTGGTGCGATTACATCATTTTCAGCACCAACACCATTCACGAAACCGTTTTTCCCCGTTCAGAACCACCTGATCGGGGCCATGTCACCCCCGAACGAACCCTTCCGACCGTGATGGATCGACGGGCAGGAGGGGGCGGCTGACTGTGGGTGTGTGTAAAGTCGCGAAATTTGCTGACTTTTGGCGAAGCTTCCGTTGCTCACTTTTGACAAAGTCATTCTAGCGCAACACGCTACGCCGTTCACGTAAACAAAGCCGTCGAGCGCCGGTATTACGGTAGTAGGAACATGTTGCGGCACGCACCCGAGCCGAGGTCGATATCTTGGGACGGTCGCACAGTCGGAGGCGGCTGGATGGTGTAATGTGGCTGAATCTCACGAACGCGACGATTGATGAGATCATCGGGGCGTGCTGTACTGGCGTCAGCTTAACCATCAGCATCTGGAATGCGGGACGAATCGGCGGGCGATCATCATCTCGGGTGCTCCCACGCGTCATCAGATCGATAGAATGATGGAATGAATGTGGAGAAGTATAGAGTGATGGTTTGATGCTAATCATTTAGGAGTAGCTTTTACCATAAATTTCAAAAGCAGCGATTTCTTTTCTCAATCAATGATCTGTTTCCTAATCAGTAATGTACTAAAAAAATACAGAAATTATGTTGAATTATGTTATGAGAAATTAGAACTGTGCAGATAGTAATAATACATAGCTAATAACATAGATCTCATAATGATTGCTCGTGAATGCATTCGAATCATTTTAATCCTACTTTAAACAAATTACCTTTTTTTTCATTAATAATGCTTAAAAGTAAAATTGTAGCGTATGTATTATACAAATGCTTCCACGAATCAACAAACAAACACGATGCAAATGAATGACATCATTGAAGCATGTAATACAATTCCTGCACAACATAAAATGTGTACATCACAAGCAAACCATTTATTGCTCAACAGAACTTTTTAAGCAAATTTAGGTCAAAAGATTCAGATGGAAACCGTTTTTAAAGCGGGTTGCTCTCCAGAACAACCATTCATCGTACGATGGCAAAGAATCGCGCGTCCTCCATTAGTTACGACATACTGCACCATTCCCGCATTTGTTACCTGCAGGAACAATTATTATCCTTTTAACTGCAAAACACCATCATAAAAACGAATTCTTCTATTGCAATTTTTCTTGCTCTATCAACCCTCCAAACACGCTGAACGTGAGCAGTTACATTAACTAAACCACCACTTTTTTTGCACCAACTGCAGCAGTGTAGGTTTACCTTAGCGTCACACGCGATAAGTTAATCCTCCAACTGCGGTTAAGGCAGGTGTAGATTTCATTTTTGTAGGTTTACGTTGAAGACTAGATGTCGCGTGCAAAACTCGAACACGGCATGTTCACGAAAGCAGTAGTAAACGCTCGTTGGAATTTGTATTGTGCTTTAATGTACGCGTAAATTGTCGCGTTGCAGATTTTCCTGAGTGCAGCGGAAAAGCTTCCCTTGCATGCTGTAAAATGCTGTGACCCGCTCGAGGCAGAACAAAACCCCGGCAAAGTATTAAATTCCATCGCTGTAGCGTGAAGTCTTACGGTTGCTATCGTGGCGTTGTAGTTAAGTATCGTTCTATTGCGCACTACAGCTCGAGAAAAGCACAGAGAAAATATTCTTTCACCGTGATAGTTTGTGCGGGATGAAAATAAATGAAAGAACATAATCTCGAGTCATTTTCTTCAATTTTCTACACTATTCAAGAAGTGAGGGTACTGAGTAAATATGTATCAAATGCGGTAAAAGTGACATATGCGAATATTTACACAGGACTTTTGCTCCACTTACAGTGCCTCACATTCAAAAGCTCCATCTCTATCTTTTGAAGCTCTTTTGATAAATTTGTCAATAGAATCAAATAGTTCAAGAAATTAGGGACAAGTTCAACAGTCCTCAGTTTTCATGATATAACAACGTGCCCGTCGTGGGATCAAGCCTTAAATGAACCGTCTCCCCACAAAAAAGACTGACTATCCGACTGCTTGATGCCTACTAATAAGTCTTGAGACCCTTATAGGCCGACATGTCCGCGGTTTAATTCCTTGAGAGGTCCCTGAGAGGTTTTAATAATTCCTTATTTTCTCGGTTACTGATTTGATTGCAATTTACGTGTTCATGATTTACAGAGATAACTAACATGTACCCAAATGTACGCTTATTTTAATGCACACGCAGTGACGCTGATTTCCGATGCGCACTGTAAAACGATTGCACGGCAATGAAAACTCATCATTTAACAGTATCCACGTCGTCATCGTCACCGTAATTTGTCATTAGCGTCTCATAACACGGACCAGCTTGTCCGAGCACACAGTTTACGTTCTCTGTCGCTCTTTCCATCCTCTCACGTCCCCACCCATAATCGGTTCATTCACAGCTGGGATGGGATTTATGCTGCAACTACCAAAGCACTGGGTGGTAAAGCAGGGCGAATCTCGTGTCATTACCCATACCACCACCTCCAACCTTACGCTAATTGTAAGAACGAAATGCATTCAGGCAGGTGCACTGTTTTTCAAACTGTCGCGCTCGGCGCGCTCATTCCAGCCAACGGCCGGGGCCAGAACGTGTCCGCAAAAATCGTATACTTGCAGGACGAATGAACGACGAAGCACGTCTCTTCTCGTAGCGCCAAACGGAGCAAGTGTCACCGAGATGTCGCACCATCGCAGGCTATTCATCAACGCCGGCGCCATATTTAAACACGCCACTGACACTCGAATCGAAACTTTTCACCCTCCCCCCTTTTACCGAAGAGCTTAGCGAGCATGGAAGGGATGGTTGTGTGAAAGATTTTTCAACTTAAATGATCCTTTTTCTCCCAACCACGGACCAGACATCAGCGGTTGGTGCACGGTCGTAAGCCGACTCATTCTGTCAACTTTTCATCCGACACAGTGCGCCCTTGAAGGTTGACGAGTTGGCTAGGCAAAAACAGAGGAAGCCAGTACGGAGGAGTGTCAGTGCGATTAATATCATGCTTCGTGTCCACTTTTCTCAAACGAATGACCAAAGAATGGTTAAAATGGCAAAAAACACGCTCCACAGGTACCGAGTCCACTGTTGGGGAGGTGAGGTTGAAAACAAAATGTCTACCAAAGGAAACACGCACCACTACCGTAACCTCTGACAGCTTCGGGACAGCCTTGTACAGGGTTGTAACGTTAATTGGGATGGGTTTACTCAATGACCGTGCACGATCGTTGGGCCGGTGAGCGAGAGCCAGGCGTGGAAATGTCCGACGTGGGAAGGGTGGGTTGGCTGACTAGCTGGGGGATGCCGTTTAAAATTAATGAATTTCGACAGTTGTTGCGCCACGATTATTGGGGAGGCCAAATCCCTCCCGCACACGCATCCCCACGCCGTGCGCCGTGGTCTAATTGAAAATTAAACATTTTTCACATTTTCTTGCGCAAGGTTGGCGGTGGGTAAGCTGGGCACCGAGCAATAGAAGGAATTCCGTTTCCGGAGACAGGTCAAAGAACGGTTCAAGAATTGGAAATTGGATGTTGTCGTTCTGGTTTACATTTTACGAAAGTTGTTCAACAAGGGGTTTACCCATGCCGTTGGAATGCTGATTAGGGGGTGGAAATTAGGCATTACCAATCAAACGGTAAACAATATTTCGACCCTTTGAAAAAGGGTGGTGGAGAGGAAGTCAAGCAACTTAAGATAGTCTTAAAAGTAATAGTAGACCACATATATTATTTGGACTACTGTTATATGACTTTTATTACATAAATTGTATTAAGAACAATTAGACAAACCTTTCTGTGTTGATAGCGGAGCGCATTTAACATACCTGGAAATATAAAATGAAAAATAAAATAAAATTAGTTTTATAATAATAATTGCAATGTGTAGGAACTGTTGAAACAATTTCAAAATTTGCAAGATTAATTACACAAACCGAACAATGATGTAAATTTGCCCGTGGCTTAAGCATGTAATTTGGTCAATGGTAACGGTATAAAACAATTTACGTTTAATGAATAGTTACTGCACTCTACAGCCTTGCCCAAAGAGATAATTGAATTCATCGGCAGCCAGTGTGTTTTTCGTTATGATCCTTCCCAATAATTCATCCGAAAAACATGAGGTTAAGTGTAAAAAGCAAACAATCCATTAACTACGGGACAGCGTGCGCACGAGCCGCATTCATTTCACACATCCATCTCGCTCCCAAACAGCCGTTCGTTAAGTAATGCCAATAAAATTAGCATTACTCGAAGCTTCCGCTTTCACCCACCCATCCATGGATCCATAGGGGCGGACGACCTGGTGCTCAGCTGGTCATATTTTGGTTCGCAATCAGAGCTCTTAAAACTCATAAAAGCAGCGCCTTTTTTGCTATCCATTACGAAAAGTACTTCTCCGAGGGAGGTTACTGCTACCACAGAGAAATTGCTACAAATGGTTGGGTAGATGAAGATGTAGATCAAGATGTACCAACACAAAAGCGCGACGAATGGGTTTCGGTTGCCATTTATAAAAGCTTATCAAAAGATTTGATGGGTGGGGTTAAAGCATCATTTATTTCTATGGAGATGCACATCCGAAATCAGTTTTCGGCCAAAAAATTACCGATTTATATCGGTAGTTTTATTTCCTTACTGTTAGAACTCCTTAGCTGTTGATTAAGAAATTTACTTTTAAACTAAACCGCGTTCATAAGTTTCACAAAACAAGGCATACTAGCGTCTGAAAAGGTAATTTATGCTATTTATGCTTCGCTCGTTTACTTGACGCAGAAGTTACGAATTTTTGGGTAGGATTCATTAGCAAGGAAAAAACGCTCACCGCTGCAATAAAAAAATATAATAAGCAATAAAAATGATGCCTCATTATTTACCCAGCTTTGTTTTCACTTTTCCACCTCGGTTCCATTACCACCAACCAAGCCAGCTAGCTACATCGCAAACCGAGCAGAATGCATCCGGATTAAATTTATGAAAATAAATCTTCGTGTAAGTAAGACGCAAACAATTTACGCACCGCAGGTCACACCACTTCCTGCACACCCGTAGAGGTGCGATTTCCGCCATTCTTTCATGACTTTTTATCAGCTTATCTATTACTACACACGTACACCAGCAAACTAAATTAAAAAAAAATCTTGTCGACCAGCATCCAACGTAAGAATAAAAAACAGTTTATTTTTTACTTTTATTTTCGCGGAATGCAACCGCAAATGCATCGCGCAGCGAAACTGGCGCGCGGACCAGAAGAACAATAATACTGCACACACCGGAAACCGAACCCCAACGGCAACCGATTCACGCTCGACGCGATGATGCCGACCCGACTGTGGTGATGCAACGTCGCGAGGCATCATGGAGGAGAATCTAACGTAACGCGTCGGGCAGGGAGTTGCAAATTTCAAACGCCTGGCGGTTGCTCCATTCCGTTCCGTTACGGCGATGCTGCTCGGTTGGGTGTATGTGATTTTTTGTTTGTGTTGTATTTGGTATCTAATGCCATTTGTAACCTTTTCTATTTGGGCCCGAAATGCACTCTATTGTGGGATGGAAAGGGGGGGGGGGGGGGGTGTACAATGCATTTCGCTTCAATACATACAGCATCACGTGGCGTCATTCCTCGGTTGCCTCACACATTCGGGTTGGTGCTCGCTGCCTTTATTTTTAGCGTCCAAATTTGCTTTCCGTTTTGTGTATTTTGCAATGTTTTTAAGTTTAGACGCTCATTGGAGGATGATGATGATGTAATTTGACACTTTGTTGTAATGTGTAAGTAGAAGCAAATGTGTGAATATCATTAAGCGAGTGTTTTCTGACGCATGATACTGTAGTTTGAATAATTATTTCATTTAACGTACTATAGCGGTACAGCTACACCACACGATAAAGCTATTTTAAAGAATGCTTCGCTATTCGATTTAGCCAGGTGATGCTGGTTTTACACCGCCTCAGAAACCTTGTAAAGATCCCTCCAGTTTGCGAATAAACCCGTTTCCAAGCGAGCTGTCTGGAATATCGTTAATGCTATTATCGCAGCCTCGATTCGTGCCGGGTAAATAAAATTACAATTCCGTACGGCACCCGCCGATCCGTGTTGACTTAGTACGGAGCCAGCCGCGTCAGGTGATCGTGCCAAGATGGTGGCGATGTTTACCTTGCAGATTAGCAAACGCTGAGGAAAGCACTCGGGAGAGGGTCTGTTGTTTGAAGCCGGCTAGGGGTACGCGTCTGCTTTAACTCGAGCGAAAATATTATGCACACAGCGTACCGACACAGCTAGGCCGGTACGATTAAGTATACTGTGTAAATAAAGGGGCCCGCTGCCTTGTGCAATGTAGCTCAAATGTGATTAACCTGCAGGAAGATTCCTGCAATTGTTAATTGCGCTTTGCAAAAGGTTGAGAAAAACAAGAACGGTACGAAACGAATCACGTTTGCACAAATGCTTTTCTTCGTTTCGATTGCAACATAGGCAATAAGTAAAAGCTCAACCTGGTTGACTTATTAGTTGGATTACCATTCCATTACTTTCAATAAAGTGGTTTCTTCCATAATAGTCTTTTTTGTGTGTTGCTGCTGCTGATGCTGCCAAACGATGATGGCGCATTGTTGTGTCGAACCACTATTGGTTTATGCTGTCATTCTATGCAAAATAGCCAACAGTGCAGTGGCAGTAGTGCCAGCAGCCAAGCTGCTCTCCATTTCGAGTGCTTTCGGTTCACTTCGTTTGCGTTGGCGATCGTATCTCGAAACCGGCAGATAATTCAATTCCTACCGATCGAACCTCACTGCTCTCGGAATTGTGGTTTGCTGCTGCTGCTGCGTCACTGTGCGATGTTCGTTCGCGAAGTTTGCACTACAGAGTACGCGCGGAAAGCCACCCGCGATGAACTGCCATTGGGGTGTGGGCGCGGTGGTCTTTGGTGCGCGCATAAATGAAAACCCAATGTAATCCAATTGAACGTAACGAAGCGCATACCGACGATATGATCGCACACACAGACGGGCTGCGAAACAAGCAGCTTGCTAATTTCAATCCCGACGACGTCTTGACGACGAAGACGCGACAAGACAAAAAGCTCCGAGCACATTACAGCGAATAAATTCCCTCACTATCTGCATTGCACTGCGGCGGCTGTGAGATTGCTCGGGAGGGGGAGTGGACGTTTTGATTGTATTTATTTTGTTATCATCTCGCTGCCATCTCAACCTCCGATAAGCACCAAGGGGGAAGAGCCGAGGGCGAAGAAAAAAAAGACCAACATTACTTGCATTGTTTTTCCTCCGGAACCGTCAAAACGTCCATCTACAGTTTTACTTCTACGTTTTCCTGGGGAGAAAAGTACAACTAGAGCATAATCGTAGAAAGCGGAGGCAGTAGCAGTAGCAGTAGTGCTATCAAATCTCTCCCCCCGAAAAAAGACACTCCATAATTTGCTACAAGTGCGGAAGTGATGAATGCGAAATGCTATGGCAACATAATGAACAGATGGAATGGAGCATGAAAATTGGAGAAGACGGCAAATCAACGGGGAGACAGAGAGAGAAAAAAAGCATAGAGACAATCTAGATTCCGGAATAAGAAAAACAACCCGACGGGCGACCGACAGGGTAAAAGATAAATACTAATACCACCCAGCCCCCACCATAAACTTCCAGGCCACGACGACGAGTCACAAATTTTAATAAACGTGACTCCATCCCGCACTTTTCCTCTCGGCACGTGATCATAGCTTCCGTCCGACGCTAATTCCGCCAGTTATATTTTCGGCTTCAAACTTCACGTTACAATGGGCATGGAAAAGCTGCAATGGTTGGAGGTGTGTTGCAGGCGACCGGAGAAGCGGGAGTTTAAATTTCGTAAGTCAGGGAGACGATTTAAGAGAGCAAATACAGAGGCAGGCAAATACAAACAACCAAACCCACACACACACATACAGACAAACCGTTAATAAATTGAGATGAATAAGAAACGTTCCGGCTGCAGAAGCCAACGAAAGGGAAAGTCAATGATGAAGTTCACCATGGAGAGCAGCACCCCCGTTGGTATCGGTTTTTCGATGCGCGAAGGCAAGCGCAAAACCGTTTTGGGAGCGTAATATTTTAATTAAATGCACCGTTGCTGAGGTGAAGGTAGCGTATTCAACGTAATTAAAACCATTATGAAAACAAATGTCGCAAAAAATAATGCTAGACACATCTCTTCAAAGGCGCCCACCATCACACGCAACCCGAGGTGGTAAAGCCAAAGAAGAACGAAGTTTAGCGCAGAAGGGTACGATTTTTTTTTGTTTTGCTGTTGCAAGAAATAGGAACATGAAAAAATGGAAACATAGGAGCAATGTGGAAATGAGGTTTCGGAAAAATTATCACCACACTTTATGGATGGAGAGAAAATTGCTTCTGGCCGAATTTCCATTGGCTTCTACATTGCCTGGCGACGTAAACAATGATTTGGAAGAAAGTGAACAATTTATTTAGGTAAGTCTCAAAATTGTAACTGCTGCTCCGAGAAGGTGAATAATTAAATAAGGACACTGGAAAGTTCATGGTGACTCATGAACATGGTTTTAATGGAAACACAAGGATTTTAATCTTACATTAACAGGGACGATCTTACTACGGCTCAAAGTAAACGTAATAGTAAAGACACATTAAAGAGCTTCTTCTTCTATTTGGCGTAACGTCCTACGCGGACATGCCGGCCTTTACAGGCTTTCAAGACTTAATTCATTACCAAGCAGCCGGATAGTCAATCCTTGCTACGGGGGGACGGTCCATTTTAGGCTTGAACCCATGACGGGCATGTTATTGAGTCGTTCGAGTTGACGACTGTACAATGCAATATCAACCATTGCACGAATAAGGTAAAAGTTATTTTGGACATTGATACCTCCAAATCAGTGCTTAAATTGCATTTTACTGATTTATTAAATTTCTCTATGATGTTTACGATTTATGTAAAACACGCCACAAAATCCTGCAGAATTTGGCAAAAAATTGGCTAATACAGTAAAGAAGATCCTCTATTTTTATTTAGTTATTTACTTGATCAAACAATCCATACGTGATAATCCAAAAAATCACTAATTTGCCAGTCTCAGTTCCGAGTTTTGCATTTGTCTTTTTAATAACTGTATGCGCCGATCATTAGCGTGAATAAACACTTTGAATGATGAACAAGCGCCATATGGCATAATGTAATCGCCATGCACAACACCATTTCCACAGCATGATTAGATCACTGTTTCGTGTGACTTATGGCGATTTTTGCGCTATGAGAAAAGCGTACAACCGTTTTTGTGCTCTTTTTTTCCTCCTACTCCCACTTCCTATATCTGCACCCCAACCGGGTTAGCAAAAAACTACGAACAACTGGTGCGCCGCTTGCATCTGATCCGCTCCGCGTTGATCGATAATTGGCCGATGTGCATGATGCAACCAGGTGAGTTATTTGACACACACACACACACACACACACCAAAAAAAATCGCTTACTATCACCTCCATGCAGCATCACGTCACACAATTTCACCGTCGATCACCTTCTCCCAGAGCTAGCAGCTCGCATTGGACAGCTACTAATTTGCTTTTCGTTGCGAAAATTAACCCCCACAGTCGGGTGGAAATGAAAGCACAACCACAACAAGTGTGGGAAGGTGATGGTAAAGATCAAGCCGGTTGCCGTTCAACGACAACGACCGGAGCTGGTGAGAAATATGAGAAAGTATTACAGAAAGACGGGTAGCAGAGTTGTACCTTTTGCCATACGCACCCGCGCGCTTCATGTTAAGTGTGTAAAACACTGCGCGACTAACTATTTGCAGCAAAACCTCGCAAAGCAACCTGGAACGCAACCACCGTCGCCATCGCTCATCCCGCGCAACGTAACCAGGCGAAAAACAAGCGGAAAACTAATCGCCCCTTCGGCAGGGCGAGCTAACTGAACTTTAAATCGGTAACGCCGGTTAGCTTTCTTGCTCTAGGGTTGTCTGTTTCGTTTGGTAAAGACATTACCGCATCGCGCGCTTGTTTCACAGGGCCATCAACAGCAATGTGGGACTAGATTACGCGACGCAACAAGTGTGCCCATGTCGGGGAGGAATAAAGGAAATTAAAGTAACGTTTGTTTATGTCATGCCACAAAGGTGATGGATTTCGAATGGGAAGAAATTATTCAATCACTACAAAAACATGAGGAAGAAACTATGCTTTTGTTTGTAAACTGTGTTTGTGTATGTTTTTCGTTTTATTGTCAGCTTTTTGTGTGTAATTTTTATTTCCCATGATTTTTTACCAAAAAAAAAAACAAATTGCAATATGTTACAAGTTAATGCAAGCGCAACGTAATTGGAAAATAAATCAAACAACGAACCGATTTAAACTTTAAATCATATTTCCAATTGTTGCAGTTTCGAAAATCTGTGCACCGAAACCATGTGTGCGTATAGGAGCAGTTTCATTGTGTCTCTCTTCCCGAGCTCGTTCAATTTGTGAACACAAAATGCTGAACTATTGCCCTTTTTCCCTCGATTTTCCAGCAACCTCAGTCCAGCCCTCCCAACTTTAACTACCAAATCACCGTCCGGAGCAAATGGCATGCATAAGCTAACTGTGATTTATTGGGCCCGCACAAGTACCGACACAACACACACACACACATAACCAGTCTCGGTCCCACTGATCCAATTGAACGAAGCGGAATTGAGCCTGGTGGAAAAACAACATACCACAGCGATCGTTAGAACAAGCTAAAATAGCCATCACACCCCCCCCCCCCCCTGCGCCACTACATTCGTTGTCAAACAGCCAGCCCGGCACAGACTCCGAAGCAAAGCGTTTGGTTTCGCGTTCAGCGTTTTCGTTTCCGAGACCTTCCGGGTTAACGAACCGGGCACACGATCGATCAGACCGCTTCTTCTTGGTTGGCCTTGTTTCAGAGTGGGAGAAAGGGGAGGCAATTGGAGAGGTTCATCACTTATGCTTACGATATGTAAACAGGGTGGTGGTCACAGCTGACCGTTACGAATCAATAGTGAAGCAATACAATAAATCAGTTTCTTAAATAATTTACGCTTTACCAACATTGTTGAAGCGCGTGCGGGAATGTTGGAAATGTGTGCACAGGCAAGCGAGCAAGAAATTTAAACTACTAGTCTGCTCAAACCATCACCAACTGGTTGTGGTTTTGTGACACAATGTTTACTTCCGCTCGCAAACAATCCCAAAATGAGGAGAGCTCATTTACCAACCCTCTGCTGAAGCATAAAAATCATAAAAAAGTGTTTCCTGAAATGCTTGTATTTTCAATTTAGGAACTTTTTTTTATTTCACCCAACATCCGATTGCTACCGGGCAACGCCGGGGATTGGGGTCTCCCTTTACGGCGAGCGCCGAAAGTGTGGTTGGTAACCGGTGAAGGAAGGATGCGCCCATCTCCAAGCTAGCCCACTTGAGCACCAACCATAATTCAACGAAATAATCACCCAAATTAAGAAACTCTTCTGGCGGGTGGCATTCGAAGGCCCGCCCGCGAACCGTTACCATTAGCAACGAGTATTATCGCATTACGGAAAACCTCCCTCGGTGCCCGGGTTTTCATTACGACCAGAGCGACCATCGCGCGGCTATGCTGAAAATCGTCCAAAGTAGGCTCGGTTTCAAGCAAACATAACAAAAAAAAGGTTTTATTTCGTCCCAGCAAAGAGAGCGAACGAGAAGGTAGATAGAAACGAGCGAGAAAAACAAAACAAATAGACTGATCTACGGTGCGCAGGTTGACTTCTCCACCGAGCGAAGCCTTTTATAACCCTCGAAATGGTGGTCACCACCGTTTTGAACCCCCTGCTAACCCCACTGATATTCGCGGACCAAGTTTTCCACGAGAATCTGTACTTCCATCATCTCCACTTCTAGCACCCTCTCATAAACAACGGAAGCTCATCCCGGCTCTAAGCCCGGTACGGTCCCCGACGCTGCACTCTGCACACAAACGCTCTCCTTGGGATTGTTACAGATTTTGGAGCACTTCTTTACCACCGCACGGCTGCGGGTTTGGAGTTGGACCCTTTTTTCGGTTGGACAACGCCACAAGCAGCGGTGTGTCTGGTGCAAGAGGTCCACGTGGTGTGGTCGCTAAAGACGAAGACTGAGCGCTCGAATTCCACAGAATGAGATCTATAAATTTAGGCTTTTTGTGACTCGTGCTCAGAATATCGCGCGGGCGCTATCGGTAAGTCGGTCTTTGCCGTTAGGTATTTCTTCCCTTCGTTCTTTATTGATCGCGTTACCATTTGGTGCAGTTGTAATGGTGAGGAAGCACGCGCAGCAGAAGAATACTGGAGCAGGCAGGGTTTTCTTCGGGACATTTAGATCGGCGATGGTGAAGCACATGGACAAGGCAAACCTTCCTGCCCCAAACAATTCAATCTGCCGGTCATGAAGGGTTTTGCCTGAGGGCACCTTTAGCCATCCCCCGTGGTTGAACCTTTCTGCTCTTGGCCGTTCGTTAGCGCATTTCCATTTGTGTGCTGCCGGAGATGTCTTTATCTGCGGTCGGCGATCGACACGATTTGTTTTGGGGGGAAAAATGTACAATAAATACAATGCAACAAGCAGTGCCAACGCTGGTAAAGAAAATACATTTCGATATAGGTCGTTGAGCATTGTTATTGGATGCCTTAAGTATCTTTCTTCAGGTATGATGCTTGGTTACGTATATTACCGAGGTTGTTTAAAAAGCTCTAAGGATTGCAAAAAAAAAAATATTTTTCGAGTTTCAAACTAGTCATAGACTTCGATGAACTCCTTCCATGCATTAACATTTATGAGAGAACCCGTCGTTAGCAATGACATTACAAAACCATCCCTAAAACTCAACGATTTTGCTTTTCCATTCAAGGCCACCCCGGAGAATAGACGCTCGATGTCTAACTCATGATCTTGCGAAACGGTTGTCCCACGGTCACACCGCAAAAAATACGTACCGAGCCTAGGTTAGCATCATGAGCTTACAAATGGTTGAAAGATGAAACAAAAACCACAGCAAGTCAACCACACCACCTTGTGCCTAAGAAGCTTCACAGAGCGACAACATAAGAAGATGGTTGAAGCTCCGGCCACGATACCACCAATGTACCAGCCCAGCTCGACAACTTCGTGTGTCTCTTGCGGCGTCGTTCGTAACTTCGTGAGTGAACTCAACCTTGGGGAGCTGTATCGGAGTCAGACACTTGGACAGAAGTTTTCGAAGCAAAAATTCAACTCCTGGGCCTGGGGAAATGTGAAGCCCAACAGTCCCGCGCAAAGCAGGATGGTCACAGCCGACCAGAGAGAGAGAGAGAGTTCTATAAATACATAACGGACATGCAATGCGGCAACCATAATTTTCTTCACACCATTGTCTCCCCACCGACCCTCAAAGCCCCGCCAAAACATCCATCGAGCCTTCTTCAGCTTTTCTAAAGAAGAGTTTTTACTTTCTTTCTTCCGTGTTCTTTGTTTGCGTGTTATTCGCTGGACTGCGCTTTACGCAGGGAATGGGGATAGGTAGCAGAGATACCACCCGGCAGAGAGGTCACAAATTATGGTCGCCTGACCGAACGTACGGCTGCTTTACAGTTCGCTGCTGCTGGTCGACGGAACAACAGCATCTTCAAAGACGTCCTCAAACGACGAATCGCACAAATGGAGCACAAACAAAGCAAACTACGCAATAAGATGAACTGAGACCAGGCGTTCTAAAAAAAGGTACCTCAAAACTTGGGGTACATAGAAAGAACACACGCAAACGCGGGGCGGGCAGCGAAGGAAAAAGGGGAGCTTGATGTAAGAATTCGCTGGAAACCAATCCTCAACGCAGGAACGCTAAGCGTGTACAAATTTGTCATTCGTCTTTTCTCTATCGTTCCGGTGGAGCCTAGCTATTCTTAGGTAACACAACACACACCGCGCCACAGTGTGCATTTGTGCTGCATTTACCGAAAAGTGTCTTACCCAAAACTCGTAGCACTTACTCTGTGTACTGTTCGCTCTAATGGGGCGGGTTGTAAAGTGGCTACGTGGAGTGGTAGTTCCATGAAGATGTACTTTAGACACAGGTTTTTGCTTTTGCTTGTTGAACAGTTTTTTTATCATCCAAGCGTAAAAGAAGAAAGACCACTTTGACAGTTGTGTCCGTGATGGTCGCTTTATCTGAAGTGAGTTGATTTTTCCTAGAAGTTTGGAGTCCATTATAATATGTAACGCTTTTAAAATGTATCATTTTTTGTCATTCTTTGAGGAAATGTCATTTACAAAGATTTAAAAACCCCTTATAGACATGAGAGACGATAATAGCAGCCACTGTCTGTAATGTAGGAATTACGTCACGTGCTATGATATCTTCAAAAGTGTAGAGGTTCGAACAAGGAAAAATATCGAACGGTTAACTATTTATGTGCGGCACAGCAACATTGCTGTTGAGACGTTATCAACAGAATTCTTTCGTTCACCCGAATGTACAATAAATATGAGATACACAAGCGTTTTTTAAGCAACGTAGTTAGTTTATTGTAGCTAAAAATTCAGTCGCTTGGTTCGGGGATCGGTGAAAGAATGGCTAAAGATCGTAACCTTTGCCACGTTCGGGAATTTTCGTGTTATCGGGACTGCTCGGCCCGATCGTTATCGAAACGACTCTACTTCGATAGTGTCCTCTATCGGGATTGACGGAAAACAACACTGTGCCATCGAATTGACCGTTAATATTTATTTTAATATTTAACAATTGCATGTAACCAAAAATTTATTAAACGTCTTTGCTAGTAAGACTGTCTTGTTTTTGACTTCGCTGATTCCAAGTCACCTGAGGTCTAAAAGAATAAAAAAAAGGCACATGTGTAAGATCTATCACCCAGCTGCCCTCTACAGATTTAGTTTCAGCGTTTTTCAGCTATACATTGTCCGGATCATCTTTAGCAGAGTATACGAGCATCGACTGTGGAGCTGTGCTTAATGGGCACTATGGTGAACTGGATGTGCTGAATGATAAAATATCTGGGGCACGTTATGAGACTGACTACCAAGAAAGTGTTCGATGGAGTTCCTCACAGTTCTACAAGATGCACAGAGGCGTGACACTGAGCTTAGCTTCAAGTCAGAATCAGGTTTCAAATCCCAGGGACCGTACCGGTTGGAAACTATTGGTCATGAACAAATGTATCACAAAACTGTTCATGACCAATACTGAGGATCTGGTTAAATACTGTTATTATGAGGCTTTATAGCATAATCGAGTTAAAATTAGCTGATTGACAATTTTCTTCTTTCTTTGGCCGAAATAAAAAAAACGCATCTGTACGGTTTTGCTACTATGCAAAAGCTTATTGCCTGAATTAACTGACTATGAAGCGAAACAGTACACAATCAGACCTTCATAAACCATCTTTCACCGAACCATTATCATATTACCTTGCCATCAGGAATGGGTAGAAATTTACTTATAATGTATGCACCCATCGGCTCCGGTTATTTGCTTGAACAAACATTAGAAAATCGATGGAATTCGAGCGCAAAAACAGCACCGATTAAGCGTTTTGCCACAGTATCATCATCATTCGTTCCTCATCCATAGTGGTCGGGGAACGGTGTGCCTGGGGATTTGTGTTTTTGCATCTGTTCCGAACCCGTATACATGCGATTAGTTTCTGAGCGGCCACCGAGCGAGAGGGAGAATGCAGAATGCCTTCGCATTAGTTTACCATCATCAGATGGCCATCAGTTTTCCATCACATTGCATTCGCACGCAAAAACATGATGAAATCTGCGCAGGGGATGAAGCCCGACACGCAACACGTTAGTTGGTGTTCGATCGAGCAAGTAGCACCTTTGGCCAAGGAGAAGAAGGCCCTCTCGCCACCCTTTCCGGTGCACCCGTGAGTCTGGGGGTGTTCTGACTAATTATTTCACTTCTTTGAAAGTTTTCACCCGCCGGCAAGGAATGTTTCGTTCTGCACTGCCTAACGCGCGGGCACACACACACACACGCGTTCTTTCTCCAAGAGGTCGGTCAAGTTGAACCGATAAATCGTACGCTTGTGCGAAGGGGTTGTGCCAGGCCGAACACGATTAATTTCGATAGCAACTGGCACGGGGGATGAAAAGGCGACTTAGGGGGAAAGATAGTAAGACGTTTGAGGAAACCGGAGAAACTACCAACAATCAATCCCCCGGTTCCTTCGCATCAATAGTGGGGATGTTTTCGTGTTCCACACATTGGCAGCTGATTAATATGCGTAGCGCAAACAGCCAGCACAACATCTTCAGCACAACATAACCCTTATGCTTGGTTGACTGCTTTCGGAAGGGTTCTCACGTTGCATGGCGATGTAGGGGGCTCGGACCAGCAAAGACAGGGCGGCAGGAGAGATGGTGTTGATTGACCGTAATTGAGCAGAAATCATTGCAGCACGATAGGTTTCGTTTGACCGTGCGTTTTGTTGCTTCAACCATAAACACAAAGACATGCAGGTATGTCTCTCTCGCACTCTCTGCCATCAGTGCTAGGGCAGAGTCCTGAAAGGCATAAGGCAACTTGGATTTTAAAGATTGAGAAATAAATCGCACTTTGTTTCTCCAAAGAATACTTTATTTCCTTACATAACCCATCGAAGGCAACATCTCGCTCTAAAGTCGACTCTTACGTCAGCAAATTCTGCAACAAAAACCTAAACATACACTATCCTTTCAAGCAAATCTGTTTCCCTGCTCTGCCATCCTCCCCCGTACAGTTTGTTCTCTTAAATTAATCCTTCATTTACACATCCGGCAGTATTTGTTTTTGACATTAGCATCCATTTTGGGGCTCGAGTGCTCAAGACACACACTATACCTTTTCCAGTTCGTTTACTTCCCGTGCCAAGCCCGCAATCTTTTAGGAGAGTTTTCCTGCCTAGTTCAGCATGTTTTTCTGCAATACTGTTCCAAACCACAAGCCTCAATATGAAAAACCCTTGGTATAGAATACTCAACTCGACTAAAAGATAGGGAGGAACACACACGTGCCGTTGAAACTTCCTTCCATGCTTTCGGCAACCGAAGAACTGATCCGGCAAGATCCTAGTCGGGTAGCAATGCTTTTAGCAATGATTATATCGTATGTCTAAAGGGCCCTGCTATACAGGAACCTGACGTACGTCAGCAGAAGCAATCGTAATGCAAAGTGATGAAGAAATTAACCTCACATCTCAGTGAGTAAATGCGAAAATGCGTACGTATTGTTTTACTTAGACAGCGCACCAGGGAACGGAGGGTGAACAGACATTATCATACAAGCCGATCTGCATGCAGGAGAAACTGCACGACCAGGGAACGCGCAATGTTGATAAGAAACGTCAAAACCAAAGGCATCCCTAGGAGAAAGAGAGAAGACTGTGTTCGGTTGCTGTTTCCGCTTCGTTAGATTTTGCGTTACAAATCTTGTGCTTGTGCCGCAGTGTTGCCATGGTTCGGGGTAAGAAAAATTATAAGAGGCGAAACAAAACATAATCACCCAATGCATCATTCGGAGTTGTCTGTTGCCCATCTCGACACGCAATGTAGGGGTGGAAATAAAGAAATCATGCACAAAGTACAAGTTATTTGTTTGTATCATTTGTTCTGTTTGTAGGAGAGGAGGAGCAAGCGACTTTGTTAGAAAAAAAACAATGTAAAAGAAAGCAAACATTCATGTTGAATTCCCGATTTTCCAAATTCGTGCAGCTAACCGTGCATGATGTGCTAAAAGCACACAGTTTAAGGACACTTTTCCTTGTGCAATCTCCGCTTGGTTTCTCGCACTGCTCCGCCTGTGTTTGAATTGTTGTGATGAGATTGAAGCGGCGTTGCACGTGTTTGCGGTGGATTAAGATCTCTTCACCCTTTTATCGTATGTTACACCCAATAGCTTGCACGAGGACAGATGGCTTAGAGTTCTGTTTACCATGGAAACATCTTCCGCCGGCACCACTTCCGCTTCCGGAAAAATCGAATCGAAAAATAAAATAAAATGTTGGTTTAAATGGGAAACGATTTTCTCGTCTTTTTTCTTGTCGTCCATCCGCCACATCGGTGTAAACAATAAGGAAAACTGCACATTTTATGGTGGGGTTCAATCTTTTCCTCAAACAACGCGCCACCACAATTTGTGATTGGCACGTGGCATGTCTTTCCTCGTGGTTTAAGCGAGGGTGCATTTTTACAGTTGCAAAAACGAGGGAGAGAAATAACTTCAGCACCCTTTTTACCGCATTTTTGTTTGGTTTGCACAGATAAAAAAACCGAAACGAAAACCCCGCCAAGTCGCGCGCAAGCATGGTGCATTACATTTTAATTGGCAGCGAGCGTAATGAATCGCATTAATGCGCTATTACACATTGGTCGGTAATGATTGAGCACATTATGCAATAAACGGTGGTTTTTATTTTGCATTCACGTTTATGCGTGTGTTGTTTTTTTTTTTATTGATGTGACACATTTTGTCCTGCCTTACGCGGCAGGTCCAATGATTTGACTTTTCTCTGATTGCAATGTGTCAACGGAGCGGGCAAAGTCGTAAAGCAAAAACATGTTGCACAATCCGTACTTGAGCCTGCTGGCTAGCGAAAGGTATCAAACAGCTGTCATGTATTATTGTGACTGTGGGAGTGAAAATTTACATTCACTAGAACTGCTGGCAAGTAGACGAGAGCACGTTTGGAGCGAGCTGTACTAAACTATACTATTCATTTTATATGTGATTTACAGTTTGCATTTGGCAGTCACTTCGCTGTGTTATGCGTTTTATTTAATGAGGTTAAACCAATTTACATGTTTTATGCCGAGCAAACAAGAGGCTGTAATAAATTACTTTGATCTAAACAAGAAAACCATTTAACACATACACACAAAACTATAGACTCACACTTAACAATGACTACCAAAACCCCTGTAATATAGAACACAGCGCACGAAAGATTCGTAACGTGAAAGTTAAATCCTTAATAGTTTAACTGTTGAAGCTGTCTCTATAAATCGCCTTCCTTGCAGTCGTATCTTTCTGTCAGGATAATCATTTCACGAACAAAAAAAATGTTTTTTTCTACCGTCCAATACTATCCGAATCATTCAGATGGTGGTATTATTCACCAACGAGTGGTAGAATTAAATTAAAAATACGACTATAAGAAGTTGATCATAAATTTGGCGCTGGTACAGTGGCATAGGCAACTTGAAAATAAAACCGATACAATCAATCTATTTCTGGGTGTTTCCGCCATTCGATCGCTTTTACGATCATTCACCACGGTAAAAGAACACACACCGAGGGGTCACGGCGCACGCTGCGGGAGAACTCGATAAATATGTCCATCCATTTTGGTATTTTCGGTTTCATCTTTCGTCAAATTCAACGTTTTGTGTTCGCGTCTAGCGTCTTATCCCATTCTAGTATCTCCCTTCGCATGCGTTCCACAATAAACTCCCACTGACACTGAGATGCGGTGGCGAGGCAAGCAAAGGCGGCGAAGAAATAAAGCGCCCCAAAATGGACAAACCGAGGAGGTTTGGAGGTTTGGTGCACCAGGTGGAACCACTTTTCCAAGCTTCGTGCAGACACAATATGGGCACGATTTTACGTTACGAAACTCCGTTTTTGTAGCGCCCTTTGTTGTTGGATGGGTGCCTCCTTCGTCCGTTTACATTTTGCCGCGCAGCGCATGTAATTGTTCCGATGAGCCACGATTGCTTGATAGCTCTTTTCCAACGCCCCAACCCCCTCCTAATCGAGCCGATTTATGTGTTTCGCTTTTCCGCTGCGATTGCAGCCGGCACGATGATTTTGATCGCAGCTGAGCGATGAGAAAGCAGATGACACCCTCACTATGTTGTGTGACCCTTTCCCATGACCAAGTGCAAATAGCGTAGAAGTCAATTTGTTTTTCGGCTCGTTCGGGAACGATGGGAAATGATGGGTTTAAATGCATTTCACTGTCCCTACGCTCGCTCGCTCGAGAAGCTATTAACTTTGCGTCACACACACACATACACTGACACCTACCGTAGTGTGGCACTAAGGGGATGGGTGGAATTGTGTGTTGTGACAAATTTTACGCTACCGGCGTTTCAGAGGTCGCGTGCCAACGGGGGAAACGGAATTGGGGTTGCGACAGCAGAAAAGAAGACGATTTGTCCCCTGATCGTGCCGGATCAAAGGCAAACCACACACACACACGGACTGCATCGCTCGACTCGAGACAGCACACGTTTCACTCATAATGCACCCGAGATGCAGCGCAAGACATAAGGGTGCACATAAAATAAGATCCCCCTCCCAAACACTGGCACAGCAGCACGTAGGTGGTAACAGCTGATGACGGCCAAGCGAGAAGATGACCGAAGGGAACCAACGCTCACCCTCACTCGAGCTGCATTTTTTTTTCTCTTGGACGTGTCTGAAAGGTTTCGATTCAATCGAAGAAGACGACGGCGATGGAAGGCGAGTTGGAGGATAATGATGCCGAACGATGAAACACGATGCGTTAAATGTCGCGCTATTTAGAGTGTGGTGGTTTGTGATGGGAAGAAGAGGCTTGCCCAAGGGCCACTTCTCTCTCTCTCTCTCTCTCTCTCTCTCTCTCTCTCTCTCTCTCTCTCTCTCTCTCTCTCTCTCTTTCTCATAGTTTCACAAAACTGTATGGACAAATAATACACACACACGAAACAAGCTGCTACGAAATTTATGTTGTGAGGCATTCTCGCCCACGCGCACGTTTCGTTTGAACGTTTGCCCACGATTGCCCTTCGACTACGGACGACGACGATGACGACGGCGATGACGATGATGATGCACGGTCTGTTTCGATGGGAAACTCACTGCAGGCAGGGGGTTTCATAGTACAAATGGCAAATGCACCTATTTACAGCCCGGTGCCCTTCGAGCGCTGTTTTTCGTGCGATGCGATACCACCTAACCGTGCAACCACCGTGCGCACAGGGGCGTCGTTTATGAAGGAAAGGAAATGAAGGTGTTTCAATGTCGCTTACAGAAAAAACGGAATTTCACCAAAGTTCTTCAAACGAGAGAAATTATTAATCGAATGAGCATTTTGTGTTTTCATTTATTTCAATAACGATACATATTTAAGGTTTCATTTGCCATACAAAATGGACAGGCTGACTGAGTTTTAAAAAGAAGAACACAACGAGTATTTTTACAGAATTTGGTTTTTTGACCCATTAAGATTGCCGATGACTGTTTTATGCTATTGAACTTTTCCATAGTCTGGTAGATTCTCGAAACCCTGTAATATGTGAGCAACACGTTTATTCCAATATGGATAAGTCATTTCTAAAGCGTTTTAATCATTAATATTTCATGTTCTACAACCATAAAAAATGGGGATATACTGACTTCGTTGAATGAAATGGATTTTTATTATTATTGTTTATTCAATCGTACATCGAAAACGGCTTAAAGAGCATCAACATACAACAGAAAATGATACAGGTTAAAATAACAAAGACCCGGTTACGCAACAACTTATGGGAACAACAAGCATAACACATTTTTGAATGAAGACAAGGACATGTTGAACTCGAATTGAGACAAATGTTCATTGAAACTGCCAATCATGGTTAACAGCAGCTTAAGAGGAGCGTTACGATCGTGATTTGTACGTGAACGTGTAACTTGCAGGGTTTATTGATGCTGGGCGGAGAGTCTGGCTATAGTAAATCCAAGCTTCTCCTAACAGATAAGAGTCGTCAGTAGTTCTTTATAGTAATCCAGCAATGAACGTGGCCTGATTTTTATGTCGCTGAAATCCCGGACTCTGAAGTCCGAATAGTTTACAGCACTCACTATAAGAAGGTAACTCAGATTCGTTAATCCAGCCTTGCTTGCGTACATCGAAATGAGTGAATTTTCGTTTGATTGCTTCAAGTCCGTTTATCCACTCAGGAAGATCACCTCCGGAAGATGGGTCCGACAAGTGTTATCCAGTGCTGGCCAGAACCGTCCAGAGTCGTCCAGAGTCGGAGTCATCCGGAATTGGAAGCGTTCGGAGTCGTCTGGAATCAGAATCGTCCGGAGTCAGTGTTGTCCGGAGTCGGAGTCATCCAGAGTCAAAGTCCACCGGAGTCGGCCAGAGTCGGATACGACTAGAGCCAATGGTAGAAACCCTAATCATAGAAAGCCCTATATACGATCAGACGACTCCGGACGATTGCAGACGACTCCGACACCTTACGACTCCGACTCCGCACGACTCCGACTCCGCACGACTGCGACTCCAGCCGAACGAATTCGGACGACTCTGGCAAAATCGGATTCAGAGTCAGAATCGGACTAAGAATAACTGGAAACGGATTGGAGTGATGAGTACACAACACATTCACATTCAGATTAGTTTTCATATTGAGCCTACACATCTGTTAGTTAGCACGACTAATAACACTTCCGTAATAAATTGAAAGCAGTTATATCAAGAATAGCTCTTTACACTAGGTTTACGGAACCTGTCAATTTGACGGAATTTAAATTTTGAAGCGAAATACTAAAAATAACTTTTGTTTAATCTTGAATTTTACTTTTCGTAAATTTATCATAACATACTTTGAGTTTGTACCATAAGTTTCATTTTCATAACTTTCATAGATTTTCATATGATGCAGATGATATTCAGATGCATATCTCTACGGAACCCGTCAAATTGCCGGGGAGGGGGGTTGATTACATTTAGTTTATTCGGTTAAGCTGTGACATTTTTCAACAAAGATAAATGTAAAAATTAAAGAGAACTATAAACCACTTATTATCATAAAAAATCTTGATAAATGATTTCAATAAAGTGGTCTCAAACGGAATTGCTGATCAACTTATTCCTCGTGTTTTTCGAAACTCCCGCGGACATCGGTCAAAATGTGGCATTGAAAAGCTATTGGTTCATGTGTTCGGTAAAACAATATCGACTGTTTCAGTAAAATAGCATTATGCAGACATTTTTTTATGGAAACAAAAACAAGATAAATGATTCTTTTTTTATTCAGAATGAACGGCTTTGGCAGTGCTGCTTATGTTAAATTATTCATAATTTTAATTTAAAAAAAGGTTTTTACATGTTTTTAACCAATCTAAATACGTATTTTTATCCATCCGTCAAATTGACGGGTGTCCGTAGAGATAGGTATATAAGAGACGCCGGTAAAGCTAGAGTTAAGTAATAATAAGCCTAACGCTTTTGAGCTTGTTCAGAAATTTTGCGAGAAGTGAATGTTGATATTGGCCGGTCTCGTAGTACAGTCGTTAACTCGTACGATTTAACAGCATGCCCGTCATGGGTTCAATCCCCAAATAGATCGCGCCGCCATACGTGGGACTGACTATCCTGCTATGGGGGGAAATCAATTAGTCACTGAAAGCCAAGCCCACAAGTGGGTACAGACAGGCCTTGACCGACATCGGTTGTTGAGCCAAATAAGAAGAAGAGAAGAATGTTGATATGTGATGCCATATATCACTAAAAAGCTAGAAGAAATGAATAAAATATTTTTTTTTTCTGTACAATTCTAACCGAAGCATTTAAGTTGACAATAAAGATAAAGCAATGCGTTTTAATATACTTGAACGAAAAATCAATGAAAAGGATTCCTGATCGAACCAATGCGTACTTCAACCCAAGCCCCAAGATACGTATGTGTATCTGAATGAAACAAAATGATTCAAAAAACATAAAATAATCATCCAACAACAGAGAGTTACATCTTTTACATAAATATTTAACAAATTACCACCCACATTACAGCACCGCGTTACAAAAGGCTGTTGATAAAATCATAATAATTATGGAATCATTCAATGTTATTGTTACTGAAAGCCAACTCATCACCACGCAGCGGTACAAAACAAACCGGCGGCTGCCGGCTAACGGTGCAAACGCGCGTTCACTTCCGCGGGTTTTGTTTGTTAGTTCGTATTTGCTTTCACGTCCGTTTCGGGTTGTTTCGATAAAAATCACTGACAACTCAGGGCGGATGATGTCACACTAATATGTGCGTTCTCGCGTGTAGGTATCGTAAAGTTATGGTAGATTTTTTTAAGAAGCATTTTTCATGTGCTTGCGATACTTGGGAGACACTTGCCGGTGAAGGCACCGTCAAGTGACTAACTTCTCTGTTGAGTAACTGAGCATTTTTCGGCGCAGCTTAAGAGTTCGCCCACATGGGCTCCGTTTGGGGTGAGGCAGCGCTCATGACTCATTAGCGCGCCTCCGAAAGTGGGAGATTTATATATCTTTGCTTTGAAAGAGCTTATCCCATAATGAGGATTGCTAAAGAAGAATAAGCAGCTTTTGACTTTTCTTAAGCATTCAAAGCTTAGAAGTAATATTGTGTAAATACCGATTAAAGTTTACATTTTCTGGAACGAACTTTAATTTTGAATACAAAATAACACCACTCCCTTCCGAGCAATAGGGCGTTCAACTATTATTGGACCGTTTTTACTAAGTGGCCACACCAGTGTACGGGCGCAGAACCCACGCGTCCTCAACGCCACCTCCTACACAGCCCAACTGCAGCTGCAAATCTCGACCGCCTTGCGACGGTATCTATTCACACACTAAAAAAAAAAGACTTGTACAAGGCGCGTGAGCGTCTTGCCTTACTTTCAATCATTGGTGCACCTAGTTTTTTTCACCCCGAGCTGCCCTTAGCAGTGGTGGTTTTCGTTGCGGTTAATGTCGCCGTTTGATAAGTACCTACCGTTCCCCACTTATCCTAACGTTACCATTACACACTTTCCGATCAACTATACACTAAACTGGACTGAAATTGGACTTTGTGTGTGTGTATGAGCGCTAAATCGAATGGCACAGTTCGAATGAAAGACGTCAGACGCCAGAGGGAAACGAGGAAACCACCCCAAACCAAAAGCAACTGCAGAAAAGCCGACAGGGAAAGGGTTTGCTTGTTGTTGTTTTTTTTTCGATAGAAAAGTAAAATCACCTCCTTTTCCCCTGCTGTTTGAGCGGAGGATTAGATTCAGGTCAATCGAACGCCAGCGTGATTGAACTATCCGGCGAAAAGATAGATACTCGCATAAAGAACCAGTGTGCACAGTGAAGGGAGTGAGTGTGCTGCCGGGTTAGGGGAATGGGACGACGAGTCGCGGTGGTCGTCTCGTTGCTAGCGAGAGAAAATATTGAAACGCTTGCGATTAAGCGATCGTTCATAGTCGTTCGTTTCTGTGTTCCAGATTTTTTAACGTTTTGGCTCTTTCTTACTGTTCCGTGGTTAGATGGGAAGGTTGCAAAAAAAACCACAATATCCATGGGGCCCCCATGGGCCAATTTGAGGTTACGCCTCTAGCCACTGAAGCTCGAGCTGAGAGCGCATGGGTTTGGCGCGCAAAAACCAATGCAATACACACGAGATAGCGATATCGTGACGCTTTAAATTAGCTTCAATTTTTATGTTTATTTTAATGCCCCACTATCGCTGCCGTTTGATAGCCCGGTAGAGAAAGCTCGCTCTATGCCTGCCTATCATCCTCAAATCTCGGTGCCAATTTGTAGACAACACAACGACTGGGTGTGATTGGCTTCCCAGATTGTGTTCGGAGCTGAAATCGACAGGCGATACCACCAGGCGTTCTGTTAGCGGGGCAATTATCGTTGAAATGAATATTTATGTTGCAAACAGTGTTTGAAGTTTCGGTGATGCAATAAAGAAAATTGCCAGCCTTTTGGTGGGATGGATTAACGATATTCAAGGTTTTGTGTAGTTGATTATGGCAGTGCTTTGCTGATCTAATTAAACAGTTGTGGTTTTAATAGTTTGATTAGCCTATAGATTGTGCGAGGAAACTTCTGGGATTGATTTCCGAATTGTTTAATTATAGCCTATAAAAGAGAAGCATTAAAAACATAGTACAACCGTACAAGAATACATATTGTTTGTTGTATTGAGCCTAGTTTTTCAATCAATAAACTGAGACATCTAGAATAATAGTTTTTAACGGGGATACAAAATAAAGCAATAGTAAGTCAATTTTTATTTAGTTGAAAAGATTGGTCGTTCAGTGCATGAGAGGAGGTGAACGTGAGATATTAAAAATAAATAAATCGTATTTCACAAAATATTAATAACAAATACTTTTTTGTATACCAAATTTAGGAACGTGGTTTTGGCTCAAATCATTACACTAGATTACGTACAATAAAAAAAAACATCATAATAAGGGTCTGAGCAGCTCAAAGTTTGGAATGATTAAGAACGATATAAAATGAACTATTTTATCGTGGAAAACAATTCAAAACATAAATTGTTAATTCAAAACATAAATTGTTAATTCAAAACATAAAACATAAACATTAAATGATGTTTAATGTTCCATACTTTTGCTTCTGATTCTCGTTCACTTCAAATCAATGAGTGATTGGAACTTAAGTTAGGAGGTTATTAGAAACCATACTACGACATCGATAACAATTTAAAAAAAATCTAATATGAAGAAGTTTCTATATAAAATTTTATTACACACATACGACAACAAATGTCAACTGATATTTGCATTTTAATGTAATAGTGTGGAAATGTCCAAGCAATTCCATGAAAGTAAAACAAAAAATATATATTGCATATTTATGAATGAAATCATTCTATCAATTAAAATGGAATTGTATTTAAACTTAAATTTAAAATTTATTATAATTATAGGTTTTTTTTATGAAGAGAGCATTCAAATTTTACCTACCTGATTATAAACTGCTGCCTTTTTTCGCCCGTCTCAGCTGTCGTTTTATTCTGACAAAGGTGTTTCTAGTGCTTGATTTTATGTACAAATTTACGAACTTAGTTTCACACACTTTCCAAACATTCCATACACACACTCACACACTCACCACACGTTTTCAATAACACACTCAAACAATAGAATATTTCACACCAACAGCGAAATGCATCGACAACCGGTTGGAGAATTTACCCTCTTTCTAACACACGCTTCAAACACTGGCGCACACTTTTTACTTTTAATTTAATTTTACCACTACATATACCAATTACATAAATTTACATAGATCGGATGCACACAGATCTGACCCTCTGAGCTTCGATCAACACTTTTAGCTGAAATTCTTCTATCATACACACAAAACTCACTCGCACACAGTTAGGCTTCGGAGTTTGCTTTCGCTACTACTTTTGCAGTAAATTGCACATTGTACACAAACAATTGTGTGTGTTTTTTTAGTTGGATTTCTGCTGCTGATGATGCTGCTACTGTTATTGCACCTTAACGTGACACACTTACACTTTTAACTGCTGTTTGCGGAGAAGAGAAGGTAAAACAAAAACTATTCAAACTCGAGCTCGATCAAACGTGCACCAAACGGAACTGCAAGAAATGTGTCACGGGAGGGGGACAAGAACCCCACAAACGGAACATGGTACCGCGGAAGGGGGAGCCTTAAAAACGGAAATGGATGTGAGCGGGCAGCGTCGTGTTTGGGGTGACACTTTTAATTATTTGTTCACGCTGCGCTTCGTTAAACGCGTGATTGCTTCTTCTGCCCTTGCTTTCGTTGCGTGTGTTTGTGAGTCGACTTGTTTACATTAATAAACGGGAGATTTGATTTGTGTTGGTCGTCAGCTACACTGCCCTTCCGGAGTTGACTCGTTCAACCGTTCGAGAAAGCTTTATGAAATCATCAGCTGAGCCGCCGTTGTATTGGAACCACATTAGAGAGGCACAAAAAAAAATACACACAGCACTGCTAAGAAACCGGTTTATTTCAG
The DNA here is from genome assembly GCF_943734735.2 of Anopheles gambiae. Taxonomy (NCBI): domain Eukaryota; kingdom Metazoa; phylum Arthropoda; class Insecta; order Diptera; family Culicidae; genus Anopheles; species Anopheles gambiae. The sequence goes on along the minus strand of NC_064602.1, from coordinate 43,955,605 downwards.
ATGCAACGCAGAATTGCAATTGGGCGTAAACAAAACTGCAAGCTGGTTTGCAAAACGCTTTGACAGAGGCTTGTGTAAGCGAAAACACGTCAGCTGATTTCTGCCGCAGCATCGCACCCCAGCGTGATGAGCGGATGAGAGATTTGCATAGAAAAAGATGTATTAGAATGAGCATGATAAGCAGCCAGGCAGGAGCGGGCTGAATTACGCATGAATGGCATTGCGTAAAGCTTTGTGCCGAAATTCCGCATCCACGCACTAACCCATGCCGCCCAAAAAACGTCCTTCGGTGTCGTGTGAGAATGGAACCATTATACGAGGAGAAGGCAATCTCTCACGGGCACACCACTCAGCAGCACAAGATAATATGGATGAGGCGATGGTGCCGTGTTCCTCTCTCCCGAAAGTCCTCGAGAGCACATCATTGCAATATTTCGTCCCCAAAAACAAAACGAAAGGGTCCTTGTGTTGGCAGCTACACATCCAACATGCCCACTTTGCCCCATACAATGCCGCACTAACGCACTTGGTGTGTGTGTGACCGCCACCAACACTGCAACGATTGCGAGCAGCATCCGCACCCGGCAGGAGGTGACAAAAATTCAATGAAATCAATGAAAAACAGAGCCGCCAGGCGGTTCTTCCCGGCCCGGAACGTCACATGCGCACGGCGTCCTCCGCTCTTTCGACTGGCGTAACGCGCGTACGTGCTGCTGCGTACCCTGGGCGAGAGCACGGGAGAGGAAAATGCGATCTGTGTGCGTGTCTTGTTGTTGTTGTTGCCGTTGGTCCACCCTAGCAGCAGAAGCCGAAATCACCCTTAGCGGATTCGGTCTTCCCTTTTTTTGGGGGAAGCCACTGCGGGGGCCACGCAGGGATTGGAGAACGCGGAACGAGAGTGCCGCGACAGGAAGCGTCCATTGGTGACGCAGGAAGTTGGCGGGGATTTTAGCTAAAAAAAGGGACATGAAACAGGGCCCTGTGGCTCTTAAAGAGGAAATGCTGATACGCCCTTTGCTTGCGTAGCGATATTTTCTGGAAATAAAGGAAGACGGCTTCAAGTTGGAAAGGGAAATTCAAGCAAGGGGAAGAGTTGCTGGAATTCCTGTGCGATGTTTCGAGAGCAGTTCAATAAATACTTTGAAATGCGCCTAATTCAAACTCAGCAGCACACGGTACTGGTTTTGGGCTCTAAATTTGAAGGAAATATTATCATCTGATAAGAGCGCGTTAACGCAGGAAGAATCTCTGTCTGCAGGAGAGCCAAACCAAACAAAAATAATCTTCCATCATATCATTGAGAGAATTTTGCACAAAATAGTAGTACGGAGGGAAGCGTTCGCACGAAGATCAACAACACAAGCACGCACGCACACAGGCAGACAGAGCCCCCTCACGGTAGCGTACACTGCACACTATCCGCGTGCTCTCTCTCTCTCTCGCTCTTTCTGTTTCTCTCTCTGTCACCACGGTAGCAGCTTCCGTGTGCTCAGGGTCACCGGTGAGTTTGATGACGGCTTTTTTGCGTTGCTAACTGGAGCACAGCACGCATGGAGGAGATGGGAACGTGTGTGCGTGCGCGTGTGTGTGTGTGTGTATTTTGAAAAATACTAATTTTGACACATCTGTCAAACAAACCCAGTGCTAACTACGATGAAGGAAAGTGTACGGATGAAACGCACACGAGTTTGGGCACAGGAGAACACAAATTGCAAGAACGGCCGTATACAGAAGCCGCACAAATACACACCGCAACTCGGTAAGGTGTGATTGCTACCGATCGTTACATAGGCACTTGTATTTGTTGTTTTGCGGGGCAGACATTCCATGCAAAATCATTGCGTCTGAAGTAACTTGCCTTCTACACAAACCACATTCACAACAATACGGCGTCGTTTTTGCGCATAAAATACATCTCCCAATTTCAAACACACTGCACAAGACGGCAACAGAAGCTTCCACACCCCAAAACACCCAATCTGGTTCCGCTCGTGCAGCGACTCACTCCAACGACGCACACCATTTGTTTGTGCTCACGCCAAGAACGTTTGGTGTACCGCACCGACAATGCCGAGGGAAGGGTATGATTTTGGTGTATTGTTTTAAGACGCGTAAAACACTTCTTCCCTTGCTATACCCACTCTATAAACCGGGCACAATAGAACCGAAGCACAGTTGGCAGATGCAGTACGGCCGCAATAACAGCACTCTGATAGACGGACACGCGTGCAACACCTTCACGACCGAGCTCACTGTTCAAACTGAGAGCAGCGGCAAGTCAGCTGCTGTCTCTGCTGTGAGGCAGTTCGAGATGCAATTATTTTTAACCACGCTCGTGAGAGGCGCTCTCTTTTTGGCTGGCTCTCGCCAATAGGCGGACTTCTCTCTCAATACCAATTTCTGGAGAAATTACAGGGTTAGTTACTAGAACTAGTGAAGTGAATGTGTGGGACGCGTGTGTTAGTACGCATTTAGTATCGCATACAGTCTTTCCTCAGGATCATGCGTTCCGGAGACATTCGCGTATTTCAGAATTTTACGTATGTTGAATATCACGTTTTTCAGCCAGAATATTGATTGTTGATGAATGGTTGTTTTTAATTAAATTTAGCAATCGTATGGACTAAATTACATAGTTAATACAAATTGAATAGAAAATTTGATTATTTCTGTCGTTTTAGCTATTTGAAACTTTCAACAATAATTCAACATATTTTGCTTTTTACAATTATTGTCAAATTTATGCTGATTTGACTTATGAGCTGTCAAAATTGAGAATTCGCGTAACTCGGGGAAAGACTGTACCAATACCAAATATAAAACCAAATGAATGAAATTAACATTTTCATTCGATATGTTTCAAAATGTATTTTTGCAATGTATTTTTTTAAGATTCGAGACACGCGCGCGTATAGTGGACTTTGGGGTTTAGACCCACTGGTTGTAAGATGATAGGACTTAGCGGCACCTTATCGGATTCATTAGTGGGTCGAAAACATTCAATCATCCACTCGAGTGTTATGTAGAAATATTACTTTCAGTTTTATACCTAAATATCTTTAAGATAATTTCGTCCTTCTCGAACCTTTGAAGGGGAAAGTGGAGGGACCATCATCATCATCATCATCATCATCATCATGTTGCATTGTTATTAGACAAGTGTTTTGACTTTTTCCTATTACATGAAACTTCTAACATTTTTATCTATTTTTTGAAACCATTTATCAGGAGAAGTAAGGGAAGAAAATATGCTGATAAGTTGTAGAAGTTAAAAGACTTTGTATCCACCTTTGTAGATATCCAGAATGACATCTTATAATGACAAATATTTGAAGAATACTTCTACCTTTCATATTCCTTTGTTAATTTTTTTAGTTGAAAAAATGACTCAATAAATATATGTATTTTTGTTTAACAATTACCATCTTTTAAATATTATTCTACGTATTTATCATCCTTTTCGTAAATCAACTTGCAATCCAAAGCATACAGTGTGTATTTGCCAAACCCCGACCCCGAGGAAAATTATGCAGTTGGAAAATGTTTATATTATGTAAATAAAAATTTGGTATTCATAAACATTGATTTGTTTATTGATTGAATATAAGATGATAATTTCACGTCAGATAATACAATCCAAGATATTTATGGCAAAGAACTCAAGTTGGTTAACCGAACTGGCTTATCAAGAATCCTCCCATGACCATAGAAATGTCACTACTTGTATGAAAGGACGAACATCTTATTCAAATTTTACTCATCAAACCCTTTATTTTTCTATGGTTTTGTATATCGAGAGAGGTATAAACACAGCCAAGAGAGAAAACCAAGAAGATATCTGCTCTGCTCAGGAACATTTACAAATTCTGACTGCCTCGCAGTTCAGTTACAGCTGACCTAACATCTATCAGCGCTCTCGCAGATTCTATGTAGATTAGTCAAAGGGGCTAATGTACCGATAAAGAAACGTTTTCCGTCCACAGAGAAGCAGCTTCCGTATCAGTAAGAAATTCACGAAAATGTATGATAACACTTTAAAATAAACCTGTTGAAAAATAAAATGCTTAATACAGAAAAGAGTTTGCAATGATACATTAAATTATCTACAAACCTTATTTTAAACAGATAATTATTTTAAACCCTCCCCTAAAAAAACTACAACTTTATTGAATGTTTTAGTATAGAGCCTAATGTTGTTCTAACAACATCATGCTCTCATGATCATGCTTATGAAGTAGTGCTAAGTGACTTTGCCCAAAATAATAATAGAAACAGGCAACAATAGTGCTAGACAGATTTGATTTGCCGTAATTCATACCGAGAGCATGTCTATTACAACGCGTGCTACGCATCATGTTATAATGTTGCCTGCCACGCTTAAGGTGGGTGTGAAATGGGACGCCAAGGGATCGGGTCACGCGATCGCATCTCGATCATAATGCCGGTGTGTTGGATGTTGCCTGTAATTGTAGATGAAATGTTTCTATTAACAATAATTGCATGTTTTGTTGCAACGCAATAATATGTTCAGCGATGGTAAGGGTCGGTACGCAATGGTAAGAGCAGATAGGGAAAAATATTTCATTAAAGTGATGAAACAACCCATGACTGCTATTAGTAATTTTTATACCTTACAAACATACTTGAAAGTAGAAATATCTGTTATAACCACAACAAGGTACTCCGAAGACATCCTTTGTGCACGAGCAATCCGTTCAATCATTAAGTCGTTCTGTTTCAAAAACTCTGCTGTCAAGGGGTTGTTTCCGGGTCTTCCCGGTTTTTTCCGGACCGTCAATTGATTGACACCACCGAAGATCCAATACTGATTTACTTATCATACCGGCCGGTAAGCAGATCGGGCGGGAAACACTGAAAAGAGCACGGCAGTCACCGTGCACTGACTGCAGTTTTCCGGCTGTCAAGATGACATCGACCGATGCGTTCGTGTGATAAGCGGCTGCTGTTGTGCTTCTGGCGTGGTCTTCTCTTGGCCGTGCGACGAACTCGCCGGTAGGAACACACCCGCCGGTGGAGGCAAGCATGTATCATTGCGAAATGCGCGAGCTACTCCGCCGTGTCTCGAGTGGCGTACTCGCATGCCGCTAGAATCGGGAAGGTAGAGTGGTGTAGGGCGCGGCGACGTCGACAGCCACCCATTTTCCGTTTTTCCCCGTCGAGTGGCAATGTTTTGTCTTCTACATACGTGATGGGAAGGGCGAGACGGTGAGCTGGTATGGGGTTAAGATATGTCTCTTCTGTTACACAAAAGCATGGCGAGAGTAGAGCACGGTGACGGCACCGAAGTTTTCCACGCTCGTTGGCCAAGTTCGAGCACAAGCCGCTTACAAATTGGTTCTCAACTCATTAGCCCGTACAAGTAAGGTTCATAGGAGTGTGAGTGTGTTTGTATGGCTGTGTGTGTGTGTGCATGTGTTTGTCACGCGGGACAAACGACTCCAAGAAACTGCATCCCAATTTTAGCGGCACGTCTGCAGCGCTGCAAACCCCCATAATGGCTGCAATGCCGATGCAACCAAAGAGGGGATGGGGATTGTGCGACAAGGGGAGGGTTGGCATGTTTCGTTTCATCATAAAATATGCTCACCAGCAGTGAAGCAATTAACGATTCCAGCAACATGAACTCGTGTTATGCCATGTCTGCAGTTGTGTATCTCGGCTACTCGGGCCACTCGGATGCACTGTGGAAAATTGTGGAAATGTGGTTTCTGTCAGCTCTGGTGTCATCGCGTTGGGAGCGCTCAATTGTGGTTGCATTTTAATCGGATTGGACTCCCCATTTCATTGTTGTTCCGTCTTCATCTTTAATAATCGCTACCCAAGATGCATACGCCATCGGTTGATGCACTTTTCGAACGCTCAACGGTTGCCAGTTTTTACCGTTGATCGCTTTAGACAGAAGCGTTCAAGTTCACAGCCTACATTCAAGAGCAGCCCGATTGAAGTAAATCACCGTCCGATTTTCACTCTTTCATTGAAGTATAACCAGTTTTTTTCTATTAGTTTTCTTTTTTTCGGATTTTCCCCCAATCCGTCGTACCATTTCTTGTCGTGTATTGCAGCTTCGCACCTTCTGTTCGTCGAAATAGCAATTTAAAACAGTGGCATTACACAACCACAATCGACCGCAGATGCTGTGAGCATGCCGGGCGTTTGGAAATGAGGATGAACACTTGCTAAAGAGGAGGAGGAAGAGGAGGGAAATCTTTATTGACGACTTTTTCTCTTAATTTTCTAACACGAATCGGACAGTGAGTTAATTTTCCAAATTAAAAGCCCGTTCACGATTGAAAAAAAAAACAATAATAACAACCACCACTTGGAAGACTCGTTGTTGAATAATTTCACTTTCACGTGGTGAGCCAACCGGGTGCTTGATTTGATTTTACGACCCGCACCGGTGGTGCGGTGGTTTACTGCAGTTAGGCACCCGGACCGGTAGCAAAGCTCCCAGCAAGCAATGAGACACACAGGGAACCTGGCTCATGCAGCGTACCATCTTCTGTCGAATGTGTGATTAGTTAACGCATCTGCAGCTATATATAAAGAGGGTTCCTTTTATTCTTAATGCACATAGAGGAAGTGTATGCCAAATTTTACCATTGTGTACTGTTTTCGACGTTTTCCCTCGTTTTGTATACAATCGTTCGAACAAATGTAGCTTAATGTGGCAAATGTGTTGCTGGATTAGGAGGTTTGTCATCTGGAAGCACACCTTTAAAAGGGGAATTTAAAATGAGGCAAAACTAATTGGACGGAGCTGAGCAACTGTTGCTACTGGTTGATGGATCATTAACGCGAAAGAAAGTTTAAATAAACTGAAAATCGATTGAAAGGTGTTTCGTTGATTGTGTTGAATTACAACAATAGCTTAATTTTGTAACATTTGCTTGGTGCTTTGACATGCGTTAATTATTTTATTGAATATTTAAAAACTGTTAAACGTACACATTAGCACGCAGCAGTTAGTAAACTGTGGAAAGATGTCGCATGAAAGAAAGGTTACAGATAAACGTCAAAGAGCGTAATAAATGCAGACTATACAAATACAAAATCAGTTACAAATCAAATTACATTTTTAACTTAAAACAAAATCATATATATGGATCCTATAGATAAATATCTACCAAAACATCCTATTGATAATAATCAAGCTGAGAAAAAGTTTAATTGCTATCTCCCCAATCATTGTAAAACGCACGGTACTGTTTAAAATAAATACAGAATAAAAGAAATTATTAACTTACTATTTATTATCTCTGACATGATATTTGCCAAATTGAAAAAAAGGAAATTAAATCACTACTAGAGTCGTGCGCATCCTTGTGGATCTAATTTGACTACTATGGATCCATAAGCTCTACAATTTGTATTGTTCATATTGTTTGATGTTTTACTATGTGAATAGTTGCTAAGATTATTAATCACACAAAAGGCATATTAAAGGCAATAAAAGCAATCAGAATTCTTGTAATCTGTGGCTTAAACATTCCGACACCAAAAATTTAGATATACAGACACTCGGAGGATTAGAAAGATAAACACAGAAGTTTTTGAATTTTTTACCACTACTTTTCCTTACTTGTTTTTTATTTGATTTATGTTTAACCTCTGAGAAAACGGAAAAAGCATTGTAATCTGCGAGGAATAGAATATTGGTGAAAATAGTAGCGCAGTTACTTGAACGACGTTGATGAACTACCTCACGAAACCCATTTACTGCATTCTATGATTTATTGAATGTGGTGCTTATTGACCCTAAATTCACGGAGCGAACCGTCGTCGCATATGACCATTATATTTTATCCATGCACCAGAAAACGAAAAGCAATTGGTAATGATAACAATTGATAAACCTCTTTAATTTCCTACGTTTTTTAATAAATGTTCAGCCCCTTCCAATCCATCTTTTCCAAATCAGATCGATCCCATATCGAACGTTAGAAAAGAATGTTGTCGTCTTTATCTACCTTTCCGGACATGTAATTCTAATCTGCTATTTCAATAAATATGATCACATACGTAAGTATCACAATAACAAGCTGTAAAAAGAGATCACATTGTTTAAGCTTTACTTGAACATTTCAAACAAAACTCGACCCAACACTTACCGTTCGGATTAACGTGTAGTCATAGTCAAATATGTCTTTCGCGGTCAGCTTAATCCGATTGCGCAGCAACTGATGCAAAAAGTAAAACCTTAGCTTCACCATCTCAGCATCCAGCCCGAAGTTCATATCGAGAACCGTCCCTTGCACCGCATCCATTTCAAGTTGATGTTTTTTGGCCGCGTGCATCAAAAAGCCTATGATAACAGGCGTCGGAACGAAACAGAAGATTTGCACTAAAGCAGGATAAAGTTTTAGACTTGTGCTACTGAGATTGAGATAAATGCCAATTGTCTCCTTCCTTACATTCTACTCCCCTCTGCTGCTTCTGCCACATCGCATACACCCAGTACAGATCGAACGCCATCTGTGCGAAGCTGGAGGCAATGTTGCACGCTTGCGAAAACCCAAACAGCTCGTTGATGCCCTCGTTTATCTGCCACAGCTCGCCGTACAGTGCGCGGTACTCTTCCAAGCGCTCCCGTTCGCCCGTTTGATGCAATGCGACCAATTTGCGCTGTAACTGGCGCAGATTGGAGGCCATCAGACTGATGTGCAGCAGATGAAACACGTGCCTAACGTGGCTGAACGTGTACGGGTAGAAGTTATGCAGCCAAAACCAATGCCATTGCGTACCGGGCGTAAGCTGGTTGTATATTGTAAACTCGACCAGAGCGCACACGGCTACTATCGTCAGAATGGCGAAAAAGTAACGTAACAGCACACGTGCTAGCTCGTCTCTTCCAATCAGCCCAAGAATGGTACCATTTCTGGTGGCGAGAGCACGATAGCGCATCCAAATCGAGCGATGCGTTTCAACCTCAAACCAGGAGTCGGCCACGGTTACGAAAATCGTCAGCAATCCGATGACGTATTTGAAGTAGTTGTTCATTGCGTCGGTTAGCATCAGACCACCGAAGAGGTAGTTGTAGTGACGTTTGGCCAGTATACCGCTGATCACTGCGCTGGCTAGATGCAAGATACTCCAGACCGAGGATGACCAACGGTGCTCTCCAATAGCAAGACCATCGGCGTGGTGTAGTTTAAGCGGAAAGTTGAAAAATCCAAACAATTGAAACAGTAACAGAAGCCAAGAGAATGCTCCAAAAGTAACCAGGATGAATAGTTTCCTCACGGATGCCATCGTGTACTAAAAGACAAGACTAGCGCAAATCATCCTAGAAACGATCCTGATGGGCAATGTAGTAAGGGAAATGAAATATTCATTGTTGACAAATTTACCACAACCATGCAATTTTCTCATCAACACTCTTCCGACGTACATTTTATTGTTTCACGAGAACGTTCTTCGCCCAGTACGTGCACAATGAACCTCGTGCTACCATTGCTCCCCAACGGGCAGCAGCTACTCTCTGTAGCATTCCGTATCTTTAAGTGCTTCGGTTTCATACCATTCCCGTTCGATTGCTGCACGTTCGCTCTGACACCTTGCAGCAACGTACGATCGCTGTTACATCTGCCCATATTACAAGTTTCATTCTACCTAACTCTCTTCTGCATCATAATGTCGAACCGAGTGAACTTCTTTTTCACTGGCTTGCAGATCCTCAGCCTAAACGATATCATCAAGTATGGAACGCTAACGTTGTCCGTGTTTGCGATCTTCATAGATACCGTCCTGCAGCGAAATACACATCGGCTTGTGTGGGAAAAGATCGCCCTCATTCGACTCAGTGCACGGAAGGTCTACGTTAAGCGTTTCACACGCCACTACTTGTGGAAGTTTTATGGCTATCTAGCGGTTAGCGCGTTTCTTGAAGCACAAGTACTCTACCTTGCTTGGGATGATCCTTCCGATCTGGCGTACTGGCTGGTGATCATGATTTTGCACGCCTTCCTTCGGCTGCGCCACCTTTTTCACATGTTCTTCATCGACACACTGAAGATACACCTGCAGAAGCTACATCATGATTTGGTGGATGCGGGTGAGTACATGGCGGATCTCGTTGAGCAACCACAGGATATGGCCGTGTTTCGAGCAATGTACGCACAGTCTGTCGATCGTCTGCTGTACCTGAAGAGTGTATACGGCCAGCTGTGGGAGCTTAGCGACTGTATCAATCGTAACTTTGGATGGTCTCAGATATGTAACTTTACGGGCAACTTTGTGCAACTATCGTGCGATCTATACTGGTTGTATATGTCAATGAAGTGGTTTGAGGCTACAGAGTATAAAGGTAATACATTTTCAATCATTCTAATTTGTGGTTTTTTTTCAAACAGTGTTCTTTTGTTAGTAGTAATCGTGATTACGCTGCTACCATCGACGTCTATCATTGTGCTGCTACTTAGCTCTGCCGAGTCTTGCCTTGGCGTGGTAGGTACATACTCTCCTTGACGAACGATCGTGAATGATCTAACAACCGATGTTTACAGGCCGCCTCATTACAGTCTGCACTGTTGGATATTCCGATGGGAAACGATTCTACGTTTCGAAAGATCATTTATCGTTTTGGCTTACAGATTGCACAGCAACGGATTCGTTTAACAGCACACGGACTGTTTGAGATCAATTATTCACTGTTAAAAATGGTAACATTTAATGCAAAAGCAAAGTTTTCTCTCGTAATCACCTGAAGCTGTCATGTTTTCCTTTTCATTTCCAGTTTGGCACAGGAATAACCACGTACATGATTATTTTTATAACGTTCTCAAAGGATATTAAACTGGAAGATATCGACGATGAATAGCTGTAGACGCAGCACGCGATGTTATTAAACAAGCTGTTTCCATTAAGGCAAATTAAGCCACATCCATCACCGCTATCAGAGAATCATTTTTGTGGATATAATCACCAACCTGTCAGTTGGACGTCTTAATGAAACCTTATTTGCTGTGCAAACTCGCCATTGTATCCTGTGCTCCTGCTTGCGGCGTATAACATGGAATGTTTCTCCAAAGTGATCGTGCTCTACCAAATTCTGGCACTGCAATGGTTCAGTCCTAAGCGGCACCGAACCTTCGACTGTGAATCGCTGTTTTTCATTACGCTAAACTTTTGCATTATTACGGGGCTCTTCTGTTGGATCTATCAGCACCAATCGTTGGTGATTTATTCCGACAACGCGCTAGGATATGTGGTAGATTTTTTCAAATTTCTGCTCATGGTTTTTACCTACTACTCACTTTTTCTCGAGAGTGGCTACCAGCGCGGCGTGCTGTATAAAGTTTGGGACGAGCTGGAACGACTGCACAACATTTTCCCGAGCGCGAAGTGGGCTCTACTGCCCCAGGCACACCTGCGTACGGTTGCACTGTTTGTCGTGTATATGTCATGGTGGGAGCTTACGTATGCGTACTGGATAACAAAGTCAGCTCGCAGTTCCAACTTTACCATCTTGTTCTGGGTGCTGTTTCTGTTGCTACATCTGCGACAGCTACAAATCCTGCTCTATACCAATGTGTTGGGCTTTTGTCTGAAGGCAATAAACAGTGAGCTAGCATGGACGATCGAGCTAAGCAATGGGGCCAGCCGGTACGGGGGTCGTCGAAGTGATGGACAAATTTGTGGCTATTTGCGCAAGCTAATGGAAGGATTTGCACGAGTCGAGCGGTTGCTCGAGTTACTTAACCAAGCGTTCGGCTACTCATTGGCCATTATAAAGCTGATCAATAACATCTACATACTAACGGACACGTACTGGATTGTTCATGGGTTTATGAGCGGCAAAGTGTTTGACTCAGTGTGTAAGTAGCGTGCAAAACAAGTTTAAGACAAAACAAGTAATTTCTCTGACTGTACGTTGCAGATTTGGAGTGTTGTCTGTCGTCGAAATTCATCTGTTTGATGATCAATCTCCACTCCAACGAGCGCATCTTGTCGGAGTTTCATCGTACGCGGGTGCTACTACACTGCATTCACCTTCGGTGGCAGTTACGGTGCGATCAGGGCTGGCAGATGGTACAACACTTTCTGCTAAAACTAGAATCCACTCAACCGTTTGCGATGACGGCATTAAGTATGTACCGGTTGGACTATGGCACTTTAATGCAGGTGGGTGAACATGAAGTAGCTCTTCCAAACAGTTAAGTTACTAATGCTGTGTATTTCTAGATAGCTTTCAACGTAACTACATCGATTTCACTCTTCATTCAGGCGTCGCAGTAGCTGTACTATTAGCAAGAGTTGAGTTGCTTGCAGTGGTTGCGTCTGTTGGCGTATCCTCCTTGGGCATGAATTGTATGAAAATTACCATGTACGTTGTAATAGCGGCTGCGATCTAGGTTTTAAAAATAGTAACAACATATAAGCTATTGTTTGATTGTTACATTAAAGCAAGGACGTCTACTAAACCTCCTTCAGCAGCACAAAATCCATATCGAAGAAACCACCGAGTGAAAAGGACATTGGAGTGTGTTGAAGCAGGAGCGAAAAGTTTTCTAACTGCAAAAAAATAATATGAGTCAATCAGAAAGAAAACAACAAGAAAACAAATAGAAAAGCACAAATGGAGTCCCTTGTCAGAAATGCACCATCAGTAAGCCTCGTCTAAGTCATACGCTCTGTATTCTTCATTCGTCATTTTTTGTAGCAAAGCTACTCCATTTGCTCTGTTACTTATTTATCGACTGATTAGATCTGAAAGCACACAGCACACGCTCCATCATATTGCAACGTGACACCGTGTCACCGTAACAATGACCGACACAAGGGCGTACGGGACCGAATACGAACCATTTTTGCAAGCAAATCTGCCTCATCACTGTGCAGCCGTTTGTACAGCAACTGTCCCATCTGGCCAACCTGCAAAACGGATGCAAAACACACGCGATTGGAAGCGACTGTCTCACTGGATGACCTGGCCAGGTGCTTACCTGGTTCTTGCAGTTTTCACACGCCGCCAGAACAACACCGAGCGCGGTAAAGGTGGCCACGATGCTGAGGATGTATGCTGCAACCAAAGACGTGAGTAGAGGTTTATGTTCTGTTCTATCTGTCTTACCCCTTTTTTCGGCTTTCTTTGTTCTATCGCTCATAAAAATTTTACACTTTAGCATTTTTTTTTTTGCTTTAACCGCTAGCGCCAACAGGATGAAAGGGTGAAAATTTATGATGGTACAAAAATCAATAGCCTCCGTTTGGCCTCCCAGTGCAACCGAAGGGGGAAATGTATTTTTAGCCAGCAAAAGGTGCAATAGGTCAGCAAGGGGTGGTTGGTGGGTTGGGCCACTTACCGAAAATATCGTCGAGCTGATTGAGATAAAGCAGCGCGTACAGCGAGTACAGGTCGCACGTGCACTGGATAAAGTTCTGGAGCAGATTGGCCAGCTGCGAGTAGACGCAGCACCCGTTCAGGTCCTTCGAGGCGTGCCAGAGCGTTAGGTACGTGCCTTTCGCCACAAACATTCGCCGAAGAGGCACACGATCCACCTGGGAGGTGGCACCGATGCTGACCGGGGATTTCATCGTCGAAAGTCCCGTCCACGAGTCCACGATGACAGCCGGTCGGGAAGGGCCGTTCATCTTCCAGCGGGTCAAAGATGTTTGGGCTTTTGGGGGAACAGCAGTCGCCTCGGTCGGTTTGGGCCGCCCGGGGGATACCCCATCGGTGATGAGAGACTCCAGCTGTTCCCGCAGGATGTCGAACCGGGCCGTTAGGCGGTCAATGTGGAATGCGTGGTGAAGGTGCTTCAATCGAATGATAACCAGCGATGGTACGGTGAGGCACCAGAGCGCTAGCTGAACGGGGTCCGAGTAAACCAGAGCCAGTATTCCCAGTTCGATCGCGCAGCAGAACGCACAGAAGAGGAGCAGTTTGTTGCGGAAGTGAGTCCGAGCACGGGCCAAGCTCAAAGCAGCCCTATCCGTCAAATGTCCCAGTGCGCCATCGACCGATGCTACGCGTACGTCTAGGGCACGGTAAACGCCACGTGCTATTAGCGCCTCCAGTAGCACCACCAAATGCGTCACGATGGTGATGGAAGTCTTGATGAAGGGAATAAAGTTAATGCCGGTACCGGTGCGTGCATCGGCAAACAACCATCTGCGCTCGATGATACAGAACGTTAGCACACCCACGTACAGAATGCAGTTACCGATGCACCACAAAAGCGCCAGTGAGGAGCCAAGAGGGGCATCCGTGCTGGCGTATGTCTGCAGCGCACACAGTTGAAATATAAGTGTCACAAGCATCTTTTCGAACAGAGTGCAGAGTGACGGCACGACAGAAACGGACTGATCGTAATGACTGTTTCCCCTACGCAAAGGACTGAGATTTCTTTCGAACCATTCGCGTGTATCGATGCGCCCTGATGGACGTGAGAAAATCATCAGCCGGGGAGTTCACGTTGACGGAGATTGATGATGTGGAAAGTTTTGAGATCGTAACTGGGGCGATTTTCTGCCCCGATGACAGTGGGACATTTTGAGGCATTGTTTCGCCATTGGTGGGTGGGTGAGTGGCAGGCGCTAATTAAGAGGTGATAGGTTTATCTAATAACAATTAGGAAGTATTTCGCTTGGATTGGAACACAGCAACGTGGAAAGAATGCGACCAAAGATTAATACATGAAGAGCGAAGATTAATACATGGAAGGTAAATATTGATCGAGTATAGATTTTTCACCCAGTTTTCCGTACAATGGCATAATTATTCATCCTTTTTTATTACATGTTACATGGATCATAGAGCGGATTGAGTGACTGCACTTTTACACGCACCTTTTGCACGATTCGAGCAATTCTGAAGAGGAAATATTTTGTAGTAAAAAAAACTATGCAGTCACACTGAGTTTATACAGGCCATTATAATTACCATATAACTGAAATCAGATTTTGCTTGAAATGTGTGGAATTATACGAATAGCAATAGGTAAATGGAAACGAAAATGCATATGTTATTTAAAAATATTTTTAGTTTCCTGTTTGTAAGTCTCTCAAAAATTGTTGCATATCTTTCTAGAAAATATTAAAAAGCACGTACATGAGCATTTAATTACTCCAACTTAGGAAAGCGACGTGATTCAACCAACCTTTATGTAATAATTTTCAATCCTAAATTCATTTTTAACTGGGTTCATGATGACTGTATTTCGTTTCATTACGAGTATTTGTTGATAAATGACACAGCATAAAGCTAATTTATTGAACATAATTTAGACTAAGACATTTTTTACAAAGTATTACAGACCAAAGAATTCTTCCAAATTCATCTGAAACCAAACGATTTCAAACGAATTTGGTGTGTATATAACAATATTATTTTTAACAGGTTGATATGGGTCTTTTTCATAGTTGTATAGTAATTATTTGCAAATTTAAGTTACATACAGTCATTTAATTAAATAATCAACCACTTTCCCAAACGCGATCGAATTCGAGAACGATCGTAACGATTGTCAAAATGACATGAAATTGTGGTTTCCTTGGATGTTTTTTTAAAATATGTTTCCATATTGTACGCTTAACTGGGCAGGAATATTGTAACAATGCAATGATTTATTTTTGTAATGTAATGTAATGTAATGTAATGTAATGTGATTGAAATGATTAAAAAGAGACACATTTTGGTCATGATTAGTCACTGGTTGAATGTCCTAGAAAGAATCAAATATCAAAATGATTGCAGAGAACACCTTTAAGGCGAAATCCACAATTCCATAAGCAATAATAAACACGATGTAGTATTATGTTGTGACCAGATTATGCTCTTTGTTGTAATCATTGAACGTGTCGGTTTTGGGGATAAAATTGATGTAAATCACCAAGTACGATGTAATCGATCCAAAGATCTACAACGTTACAACAAACGAGAACAATATTTTGTGTAAAATGAAACAAATGAATTTAAATATTTTCCTCAATTTTCTCACCGTCGTCAATGAGGATAAGCGTATATCAAAGAAGTTTGCTGCAGAAAAGTTGATCTGCTCGTTGTCTAATTGTTTAGAAAAGTTCTCTATCTGCAAGAAGACAATTCGTTTTTCAAAAGAATGAGAAATTTGGTTTTAAAGATTCAGTACTTACTAACGTGATAGTTGTTTGAGGCAACACACGATTTAGTACACTATGAAGATAATAGAAGGTGATTTCTCCCTGTAAGTAAGAACTCAAATGAGCACGTAGTATAACAAACTCCCTCCAACGTACCTCATCCACACACTTCTGGCAGGTGTTGAAAAGCACAAAAAACATCAACACCGGTGAAATACCACACAGAAACGATTCCACCTTGTAAAGGTTGCCATCGTAGTGGAGACTGGCGTACATCCAATATCCATCGATGGTGGTACATATGAACAGCATCGTTATTACAGCAAACAGTTGCCAGCCGAAACGATCGCTTACCTCACCGGTAAGATCTTTCAGCAGATTTTGCATCGCTTTCAGGTGTACCAACCGGCGATGGATCGCTTCGGGTGAAATGGCCCGCCCGGCAGTGGACGCAGTTTGCTGCAGTTCGTTGTTAAGGACGCGGTACCGATTGCGCAGATATAGAACATGCACCAGAAAGAACGAGTCACCGAGCCGAATCAGGATGAAGAACCAAACCTTCAGTAGCCAGTTTCGGTGCCATACCGGATTGCCTGAGATGCGCGAAATGATAAAGAACTCGCTCACTGCTGGTATCACGTTGAACACGAACATAGTGCTGAAGATGTCATCGGCAAGCTGGTGATTGAATCGCTCCAAACATCCGGGAGCAGCACCGTGCGCTTCAATTGATCCGTCAATCTGATCCATTAGCAGAGCAATCCGCTTCTGGGTGGAACTTTTGAGCAGCGACAGTGTCAGCGTTACCAGCGGAACTGCCAGCGGAATTACGAACTGGATAGCGTCGGCAAAGGTACCGGTAGCGTCGCTAAGAAAGAAGACAGCTTCTGGTTTGATCAGTGAGTAGGATAGAACGATAATTTCTCCGGTGGTGTAAAACGACACGAACACGATGGTTAAGGTGTGCAGTGAGGTCAAGGCCTGTCCATGGAGAGGTACTGGCGTGAAGCCGAGAAGCTGGAACAGAGGATAAATGGAACCAAATCGACGATCGTAAGGCACGTGTTGGCGAGACATGCTGCTTGCACTGAACTGTTCAATAGTTGTGCATTGTGTCTCCGTTAAAATGAACTCCAAACTACTTTTCGAGAAGGAGTTAAACATTGATTAATGATTTGGTTATAGATAATTCAGTGCACGTGTCATACCGCACAGTTTGTCGTTGTCGGCGCCTTCTGAAAAGCTTCCTAGTTCGTTAGACGGTATTTAATTTTCTCCCGCAAACAGATAGCTGCCAATAGTTTAGTTCTGATTAAAAATTGAATCGGCACACATCACCAAATCCGGTCGCGAAATCCGCTACGAATACCCAGTCCCCGGTCCGGTGGTCAATGTTCGCAGAGTGAATTACATTTTTGGACAGTGCTTCTTGCTCCCTATTTGTGGAAGCTTTTTGGCGGTGCTTTGTCGCCAGCCAGCCAGCAAGGGGTGATGAGTAGGATAAATTAAATCATGAAAATTGCACAACCCATTCGGGATAATTACTTTGCGCGTTCGCCACCCTGGTTGAAAGGGGGGAGGTTCAGAGTTGGCACATATTTACCTAACCTAGATAGAGCGAGGCTCGTGTTTTCAGTTCGAGACATGGAACCGCTGGAGCAATGGTACGTACTTTCCGGCTACGTACGATTCCATCAGTGGCTGGGGTTTCAGCCGTATCGATTGGCCAGTGGCAGAGTAAGTCCCTTCGCAGTTCTCACCTTGGCGCAGTTTCTCGGAGTGTTGGTTAATCTGGCGCTCATCATCTACCGGCGACGGTGCATTCTTTATCACTGCGAAGCGATTGGAATGGTGGTGGATTTTATCAAACTGCTCACGATCGGACTGTCAATCCTGGTGATGTATGTGGAGCTTTTCCGTACCAGCGATAATATTTGCGGATGTTGGCGACTGCTGTACAAGGCTCATCAAACGCTCCAACGGTACGGTATGGTTGATCACCGTCGGTTGACTCGTGTCATGCGTTTGTACTGGTGGTTTGTGCTGGGATCGCTGCTGTACTTCGTAGTGAATGAATCGTACCTGTACCTTTGCGCAGAACAGATGCAAACAAAACGGTTCTACGTGTACTTTTTCGCTCTGCAGTATATTTTGAACATAAAACTACAGCAAATCATCTACCCAGCGATCCTGCTGGACTCGTATCTGCGTATGACACGTGCCGCATTGGAGCATCACGTGGGGTTACTTCAATGCTCTGAAAGGCTAGGAAGTATGCGCTACATGGAGTTTCTAGCCGGTAAGCTAAACGCGTTGAAAGCACTGTATAGCGATCTGTTTCAGGCGAGCGTTGCGCTAAATGAAGCTTACGGTAGGACGTACCTTATCATCTACTGCAAGAACTACATTCACATCTTATCAAACTCTTATTGGGTGGTGTTTTGGCTGCTCAACAATCAACGACATCATGCTGCAAGTTAGTATCGACCATAGCTGTAATGGGAAGTGTGTGGACTGGTGCGAGCTAACGTGCCTTTCTATTGATAGGGATTATAAGTCGACTTATTTGTCGAATAATATTGCTGGGGGCGACGTTCTATATAAACAGCTGTGCAATGAAATCGGCCCAGAATCTTAGACACCGACTTCACACGATGGATCTTGGCATTCAAATTAAATGTCAGGCCCTGTTTACCAGAGTAAGTATTTGGAAAATAATGTGCATGTAGAAACGGCATGTTGCTTTTTTACGTTTTAGATTGAAAGCTTCTTACAGCAGACACAGTTCGAAAGCATCCAACTTACAGCAGGTGATTTTTTTGACCTAAACTTTAGCCCTATATTAACGGTAAGATTTTTGTCTCATTCACTTCCACAAAGAAAATTCTTCTTAACAGTTTGTATTGCTTTCTAGATTATCTTTTCAGTTGGAGCATACATTTCAATATTTATCCAGCAAGCAATCAACCAAATAGATGAACTTAAATGTAATGATTATGAAAAACAATGTTAATAGCATTACTTTTAGTACAAAAACAAAAGACGAAAAAAAAACAAACATCATTTAAAAAGGCACGTGTGTTTACAAAAGATACTAAAAACCGTTACGTTCGTTTTTCAAATTTTGAAATGAAATATTTCATAACAATTCACAGCAGTGAAATTATTCGTATCAGCACAGTGGTATGGCTCACGACTTTTCCTCCCTTTATTTTGTAAAACTATCTTACATCTTGAAGTAAAATTATTTGAATGCAAATAAGATAAAGTGAAAGTACAATAAATTGATAACCTATTTACTTTTTTTTTTAAATAACAGTGTAAAGCAAAGTCAATTTCAGCCAGACGGTAGAATGACAGCAACCGGATAATCCGGGCTAGCAGAATTGCGAACGAATCCAATTGTAAACACGTCTGTGCAAGTGCCGTAAAAGTGTAATCTTTGTATCAATATTCACGAATAGCAATCACACAAGTCACAATGGAGGAAATATTAAACGATTCCGTTGTGAACGATGAGCTGGAGGTAAGTGGAATGCTCTCCCCTTTTTGTATTTTCTTGTAGATTTTCCTTGCAACTTTCTGTGCTCCCTTGCCCTGTGGCATTCGTCAGCACTATTTTCCAGTCCAATTGTGCGTAGAATGAATCACTAATGCGTCTTTGTTTGTATTGTTTGAAATACGACTTTCATATTTATTGTAGAAGTTCGAGAAAAAGTACAACGAAGAGCTCAAAAATGGAGCCGTCTCAACCAACACACAGTTCGAGTACGCATACTGCATGGTACGAAGCGACTTTGCCAGCGATATGAAAACGGTAATGATGCAACATTGATGATTATGATGATGATGCTGATGATGATGATGGTGCATTATGTGTCATAGGCAACACCGGTAATAATTGCTTTCCTTTTTGCTTTTCTGTTTCAGGGACTTGTCCTACTGGAAGACCTGTTCGTGAAGCATCCGGAAGGACGTCGCGACTATCTGTACTACATGGCAATTGGGCACACAAGGCTAAAGGAGTACTCGGAGGCGCTGAAGCACGCGCAGGCCTTTCTGGAAATTGAACCAAACAATCAGCAGGTGATAGCGCTGGAGGAGCTAATCAAGAAACGCATGGACATCGAGGGACTGAAGGGTGTGGCGAAGGCGACCGGTGCGGCCCTTGTCGTCGGTGGCATTCTGGGGCTGGGGCTTGCACTGCTGAAGAAATGAAAATCACCTCGCTAAGCCCTCCGGCGCGATCGTGTCGGGCTGTCGGGCTTGTGCGTTTCACAACAGAAGTACACAGAGCTTTGGTATTGCAGACCGAACTTTATATAGTGAATGGTTTGTTATTCAATTTCAATTCAATTTGGTAAGGTTTTAGGTAGCGAGTAATGTAGTTTTTAATGCAAACCCATCCACGGTATGTGATGTAGGAGAATTCAATTACACTCAATTGGTTTAATTCAACTTGTTCGGGTGATTGTTTACAGAGTACCGAATATAAGTTTCAATCTTGCTTCAATTCTTCTTTCATTTATTGAATATGCTAACGTTATTTCATTTACAAGCGTTAACGCGAACCGAATCACTGTGTTTTCCCCCGTACACACTTGTGTCAACAATGAGGCAGCTAACTAATGCCAGTCTTTCAATCTCTCGCTTAAACCTCTTTCTGGAATAGCATAAATGTGTTTCCGTGGCTTATTTCAACTCTTTTTTTCCGATATATTTTAAAATAATTATTTCTTTAGCAACTGGTAGCTTGTTGCCGTACTGAAAAAACAAAAACAAACGTCTGTGTATAAATAATAATTCCGGCACAAGCGTCAAAAAGAGAGAGTCTTGAAAATGAATGTATCAAATAGATTGTTTGTTAGTGGTAAGGCTACTATTTGTAATCGGAATGAAGGTACAGTGAGTAGATTTATCTCTAGCACTGTACAAAACTTTGAGAATCAATGTCACAGAGTGTCCTTGAAACAAACAGAAAAAAAACACTTCTAATCGATACTGCGTTGATAAGCGTACACACAGCGGGCAAAAGGGTTTACTCCATGTCGCACGATATCTGTAACCGGTTTGATACAACATACCGGATTGATGAAAATGTGTTATTCATAATCGATCCAAATATAGAAATATTTATTTTAATCGCTTTCTGTTTTGTGATAGAAGTTAATGTGCATCCAAAAACAATTATATTGCAAAAGAAAAGCTGATAGACATCATATCAGTTTTCCGTCGCTAATTACACGCCCAATCACGGGACACAAAAGGACACTTACGGTTTTAATGAGCCCAAACACCCAACGATCCACCCCTAATTGCCCAGCCGCACGCAACCCGATCCTTTGCCCCGGTGGCAGAAAGCGAAGGCAGTACAAACGTACACTCCCTGTCCGCAGCAGTATGGTTCTGATGAGGCTGTTCTGTTTTCGACTGTCCGTTCGCCTCGGTTCAATCATTGTTGGAGGATTCTGTATAGTAAGCATCACTGAGACACATCCGTTGTGCCTGAAAGCCTATTTATAAAACGCGAAATTGTCCATTTTCTTTGCTTATCTTGTGCCTCGATGCAGCTAGAAACAATCGTAACGATGATAGCGCTGGCAGCATTGGGTGGTGGTCAATTTTTAGAGCAAGAAGCATTGTACTACGAGGAAAACATGCACCTGTACAACCCGGACGATGTGTTCGTCTGGTTGATTGGGGTGTGCAAAACGGAGGCCGCAATGTTCTACACATTGATTATGATTGGCATGGCGCTGTACCTACCCTGCTGCGGTACAATGATGGTGGGTGCATATTATGTGAGTTTAGATTTTGAAAGGGGAAGGTTTTGAACGAAAAAGCATTTTCAGTGATTTTTCCCTACTCTTGTGTCGTTGCAGATGAAACGCTACCTTTTAGTGCCGTTCATAGTGGTGGAGCTGGCGAGACTGTCCTGCATCACACTGACCCACGTGATCGGAATGATGGTGATTAAAAAATCCATTAACGTGGGCTACCTTATAGCTCTCACCATTGCCGGTGGATTTGCTTTGTGTAAGTAGTGTAGTAATGGGAAGTTGAAATGGAGCAATCCGTCTTATCCGGTTTGATTTGTCGCCACAGTACTGCTGTTCTACCTATGGGCCTGTGTGGTGGCGTTGATGCAGATACTGAAAATAGTCCGCTCGCCCGAGTACATTGCCGTGTTCGGGGACAATCCGTTAGCCCCGATCGATCCCGGCGAGACGATCCCGGCCGGTGCATTGCCGACCGATCCGACGACGGTCGAGTGGAACGGAAGTGGATTTAAGCCGGTGCAGCGGAACACTATCAGCAAGAACCTCGAGCGGTTGCCCCCGACGGCACTTACGGTGGGTCAGTTTAATGGGCACAACATGCTGATCGATGACTTTCGCCCCCTGCACAGTCGCTACACGCGCAGTTGGGCTATTTAGAATGGAAAAATGGAAAGAAAATATTAAAATAAAATTATATAGAATAGAAAATCTGCCAATCCATATTTCAAAATGTGCAATTTTTGACAGTTTTTCCTTTAAATAGCTTTAATGCAATAAATAAAATAATTTTCACAACTTTTTCCTTATGAAAGAACCGCTCGCCTGTTCCAATTTGAATACTTTTTGCGCATATGCAAAGCGGCGATGGTGATGGGTGACGATCGTCCTGCTCTCAGGGGTCAGGGTACGGATCAAAACCGGGTGTGATAATGGGGACTGTGCTGTGAAGAGGAACGACAATATTGATAGGAACGACAAAGCCCGCTTTATAAAGCGGGAACACACACAAACACTTCACCCCTTATTCTCTCCAAAGTAAACAAAGTACTCGTGATGGCTTTAGTGTGTTTAGCCCCCAATCGGTTGACGATTCCGCGATCGAATGCAATCATCGGGTCCGTAATTCCGATTATTGAAGGGTTGAATGTTTTATTTTTTCTAGCTTTATTTCTTTTTACTGTTGCTGACCTGCAGCTGAACGGTTTAGTGCAGTCGACCGCGATCATTCTCGCCAGTACTGCTCACATACACTACGAAGAAGGGGGGTTTTTAAATGCATTTTGAACCCCGTGGTCTAGAGGGTGGAAGCAAACTCACCCATACTGTGAGGGGGTTTGGTACAGTGAGTGATCACTTATGGATCAGGTAGGATCGAAGCTTTTTATTTTAATATTTAAAATACTTTAAATTAAAAAAAATCTCAACGTATATGATTTTAATTATAAAATTTACAGTAAACATGCATTAATAAAGATAAATTATTCCATTTTTAAGAATGATTTTAAGAAATACATCTTATTACATACATCTGCAAGTTATTTATTGCTAGTCTTATGATAAATGCCGTGCATGTTATGGTTCTATTCCTATTTGGGACAAATTCTCCGTAAAAAAGACGTGTCGATAATTAGGGGTAGTATTTTTTCCCATGGTTTTGCAGCCGGAAAAGTATGAACGTATAAAAGAGAGATAGAGAGACTGTAGTTAAAACAATAAATACTGCTTAAAAGTTACTAGTTTTTATTTTTTTGTAAAAATCACAATATAATAAATTTGGTGATTATTGTAAAATTATTAAGACTTTGATGAAGAAATTACTAGTGTTGGGTCCCGGTCGGCGGTCTCGTGGTACAGTCGTCAACTCGAAGGACTCAATAAAGTGCCCGTAATGAATTCAAGCCCAGAATGAATCGTCCCCCCATAGCAAGGATTGACTATCCGGTTACGTGGTAATGAATTAAGTCTCGAAAGCCTGTATAGGCCGGCATGTCCACGTAGGACGTTACGCCAAATAGAAGCAGAAGACTAGTGTTGGGTAAATCTGATTCAGATTCATGAATCTGAATGAAACATTGAAATGATTCAATCAATCTGAATCTAGATTGCAATGATTCTTGCATCTTCAAAGATTCATGAGTTTCAAAAGACTTATTAATTTCCAAAGATTCTTGAATTTCAAAAGTTTAATATATCTCGAAAAAATCGCGAATCTCTAGGAGTTCATGAATCTCAAGGGGTTCATACATCTCCAAAGATTCATAGAGCTTAAGCTGTTCATTATTCTTCTTGGCGTAGCAACCTACGTGGTCATGTCAGCCTATACAGACTTTCGGGACTTCTTGGCAAGTAACACGCAGCCGGCTTGTTTGTTTTGCTACGCGGAGACGGTCCATGCTGAAGATATATGAATTTTATTGATTTTTTGTATCTTTTACATTCATGAATCATTGAGGGTTTTTTATCTTTCGCGATTCATGAATCTTTGAAGAGTCGATTCGAGATTCGAATCACTCATCTCTGAAGATTCATATGAATGATATTCAACTAAAGATTCATGAAACTCAACACTACAAATTACACGATGTAACGTACAACTTAATGCACCAAATGGTGCAACATAGTAGGCGGCGTCCCCCCCTCCCCTTCAAAACATCGGCCTCGATGTGGATAGATGGGCACAAAAATGGTAGGGCACTGTATCTGTCGAATCGGAAAAAGAACATCCCTTCCCTGCATTACCACCCAGCGTTCCGCATAGTTCCTTCCTTCTTTCGGTGAAAACAGTGCCCCCACTCGTGATCGTGCACGGGGCTTCGGGTTTGGCCGTTTGCCATTTGTCGTTTTGCCTCCTTCCCTACCCACCCAACACTGCGCAATCTGTTTCCCTTTCGCTCGCACTCGGCTGTTTTCTATCGGCCGCACTGACCATGTCAGCCGCATCGCATCGCATCGCGGTTGCTTTGGTTGCCTCGTCGCCTTGCCCGATAGCCAACACACAGGCCAGCACACGATCAGCGCAGAGCAGCAGGTCCGTGTGTCCGGTCACGGCTCGCCTTCTCCACTAGAAGAGTTTGCGTGTGAGTGTAGTGTGTGCTCGAGAGTGGTGGTGTGTTTCTTTTTTTCGTCGGTTGTTTTGCAGCTGCCTGTCCGTTCGACTCGACACAACCCAAGTGCTTTCCATTCATTCGTCCACGTTTGTCCCATCCGCGAGGATCGTCGGTCGTCGCAGAAAAGCAGTGTGTGCGGGCAGCATCTTTTTGCGCGCGCGTGTGTGAAAGTGTAAACTGCTAAGAAAAGTGCGTCGATTTATTAGAGAACAAAAACGTTGGCTTTCTTTTGCGTCCAGAACTGTCTGCAGTGCCGAGGACAGGGATACCGTTTCCGTGTCTGTATTCGATGGAGCTAAAATTAGGTCGCCAGTCGTAGAACATCCTCTCCCTGCCGGCTGCCGGTGGTTGTCGTGCAAATCTGCCGCATGATTATTGTGCACCCGTAAACCGAGAACCGGGGGAAAATCTAACGCTTGGTGTTGGTTGAGCGTGTGTTTGTGAGTGAGTGTGTGACCGTTTGTCGCATAAACAGTGAGTGCAACGAACTAGTGTGAAGTTTTTTGTATAAATAAAGAAATAAACAACAGACCGCCCAACGATGGATAAGCAGTACGTGCTAAAGAACAACATGTAAGTGCCCGTAACGCTTTTGGAAGTGTTGTTTTGGGGGTTGTTCGCGTTTCGTTCTCTTTACACCGCTGGTTCCGTTTCGTTCGTTTTTCCCCCTTTCGTTTTCCCGGCAGCGCACTTTTCCCCGCTTGTTTACGAATACCGTGCTTGCCAAGAAACACACAACGGACTGTCAAAATCGTGTTCTAAACAATATTTATCATAAATCTTAGTGTGCGCTGATTCTTATAGGACCTATACTGTCATACAATTGCCATAGCGCGCCAAACGAGCGCATTTTCTTGCGTACATTTCCAGAACAATGCCGCAACACATTCCCTCTTCCCCAAAAGAAGCATCCACGTGACGCATACAAGAAAAAACCCCTAAAAGTGCACGTGGACACGGCGAGCTACCTGGCGAGTATTATTTTTTAAGGGGCTATTTTGTTTTGGTTGTTTTCGGCTCTCCCCCCTCCTTCTTGACAGACAATCAACTTGACCTACTTTACGGCGGTGTGCTTACTGCGCGTCTTTAGGCAGCGGTAGATTTTGAGTGTGACCGTCCGCAACCGGTTTCGCGTCGAGAAGCTGGTTCAGCTGTTGCAGTCGCCGCTGTTATTCGGATTCGGATTTATAGGCTTTTTCTGCGACAGCAGCAGACATTGAACATAGCCTTCCTTTGGCGTTTGGCTTCCCGTGGGTTTGGGGCGCATTCGCGTGTGTTCGGTTTTCTAATCTAAGCCATGCTGATGCTGACTGTGACCGGTGGTGACCTTAGACGCAAAACAAAGTTATCGATCGAGCGGGGTGGTTGCTGATGGTGGTGCTGATTGCGATCGTTGGGAATGGGAAAATTTTCAAAACGGTCCGAGAGGATGGAATTAATTTTATGAATTATTGATAGTAAGAAAAGCTAAAAAAAATTATTTTTTGTTAGACAACTTTAATCCATTAATGTAGACCTTCTGCAATTCCCAACTAAAAAAAGTTGTTGAATCATGTTTCAATTGCCACACGCAAGATTGCCGAAGAGACTTTTAAATCAAACGGCTGGTAATGTGAGAATCGTCTAGATAGAATTCGACACCATAATTGTACACGGCTTACTTCACCCTTTTAAAGCTGGCTACATTTCACATCTGATACAACGCAACACAAAACGCCCATCGAACACACCAATCGAAAGATGCAACTAAATAGCACTCCAGCAGAACCTTCTAGAATTGGATACTCAATAGCCACACTGCCAAATCGAATTGCGCGAATCTTTTCGTACGCAGCTCACTGTGCACCGTGCGTGCGTGTGTGTGTGCATGTACGTGAGTGCATTTGAAGGAAACAAACATTAATTAGTGTAGCATAACCTAAGCATCGGGCAGGAAGGAGGGGAGGGGTGGTTTGGCGCTGCGTACTGATTGGCAAACGCTATCGGCACTATTTGGTCAACCCGCGGTTCGCTCATGTGTGCCGCGTAATCCTTGATGCGTTACAGTGCGTTAGAATTAGTATAGAGGGTGGGGGAGGGGCGTTGTCGGTATGGTTGGTTGCCTGCGGGTTCTAGGAAATTGCCTGCGTGTAGTAAGCGGGGCCATCGGGGCGTATGCGGCACGTAATCGCCCCGCCTTTGGACAGATCGCTGTGATTTGAGCGTCTGTCACCCGGCTGACAGCGTAGTAAAACCTGTCGGAAGCGGTACTACTAGCTGTCAAAACGTGTTTACGTTTTGTCGGTGACATTTTCATGGCTTCATGGAATGTCACATTTTGAATTTCTAATTTCCATTAAACGCTCAGATTAGGTGTTGCTTAAAAACGCTTCTAAATAAATCTTCCAATCGTTTAATGCCTGTATCCGATGGCACAGAAATCCTTCGAGGTCAAATGTGTACAAATATGCGCGGTGCAAAACACCCCTCCCGGGTTGGCCCGGGCTCGAAACTAGGTTAGCTACGTTCTACTGCTGCTGCCACCGGGCTCTCTGCGCGTCGTCGAACTTTGGCTCGGTTCGTTGAGCCGCCTATCCGTGTACGGAGCGCGCTGAGTGTTTCTAACAAAAAAAAAATATCCCCTCACCCGTCCACCCGTCCACGTGGCTGCCGACGCTCGCCCATGATGTTGCCACCGACACTGGGCGGCCTTCAAAACTACCACCTTCTCCGGCAGCACAGCTCCTCTCCGTTCCGGAGACAGCTTCCCCCACCACGCGCCTATGATGCGCTTATGAAACTAAACATTCGAGCGCAAATTTGACCGTGTGCAGTGTGGAAAACGAGTTAGAAAACTATAAAACCCCTTTGCCGTCACCACCACCATCAGCCTGATCACTTTCGCGATCGCGCGGTCGAGCGGTTCTCGGCACAACCGTTTGCCCAACCCTCCAGCGCCAGTCAAGTGCGCACATTTCACGACTGCACCCCGGCACAGTTTGGTGCAGTTGGTGATGGAAGCTGCGCGCATAGTTGAATGAATCGAACGCGAACGCATTACGAAAGCGGTGCGGTAAGGCATCCTTCACACACACACACACGCGCGTGTGTCACACCGTGACTGCTGGAGGTGTGCTGCAGAATCCTCCACTCTACTCCGAAACAAACCGGTGTAAACTTAAACTTGGTATCCCTCCTGTTGGCGAATCTTTTTTCGCGAACGCTCTTAACCCTCGAGGGGCGACGATTCGGCGGAGTTTGGGGGCATGCGCAGGGTTTACGGTACCGGTTCGGTGTACCCTGTTTTTTGCATGTGCACTCTTGCACTCTTGGCTGCCTGGGGCTTGCGAAAAAATGTCCCCTTAAACCCCATTCCTCGCTCCACCGCCAGTTGTGTCGCAGGGGAACGGGTTCTACGAGCGATCGTTACCCTTGGAGTGTGATCGCGTGTGTGTGTGTGTTTTTGTCTCTTGTTGCTGCTGCTGCTTGGTTGCATTTTAGTTTGCCTCTTCGCCAGCCTGCCTGGTCGTTTCGTAATCCGCGGTGTTCCGCTAATCGATGCCGATCCGGGTTTCGTGGGACCGTTTGATTTGGTGGAATTGATGATTTTTTTAGCGGCAGCAATAAAAGCAGAACAAAAGCTACGATTTTTGTGATTATTTTGTTGGGGGAATACATTTTAAGGTGCAGAACATGTTATGATTCATCGTTAATTTATGGTAAACAATTCAACAATATTAATTATGCAAATCACTTTGATGGCTTCATTTCTAGCTGTTTATATCAATAAGCAAAAATATTAATGAACAACAGATAGAAAAGAGTTATCCTCTTCTCAATGAGGTGCCCTTCTTGAATCCACAATTTGCATAATATCAGGTCTTTGAGGGATAAAAAAAAGGATTCGAAAGTACCCATGAAATATGATCGTAAATATGTCTTATATCTGCTAATCTCTAATCTGCTAATAAGTTTAGCAGCTACAGTTTAACCTATCGCGTTCTGTTAATTAGCCAACTGCTCAGCCCCCGTGCCGGAAGCCGAGGCGCAATAGGCTCCGTAGAACATTCGACATTCGCCCCTTCCACGATCTAGGTCAAATGGCAACGCATGGCAGAGGCCGTGTGTAGCATGTTGAGCCGTGTTGTGTGCCAATGCTTAGTGCGCATGGATATATCACTCTCGTGTCTGTCCTACCCGGAAGCGAACTTGAAGGAGATCGTGTTAAGTTGTGTGAATGCGTCCCCCGTCCCCGTCATGATTAGTCCACCTAAGCCGGTGGTGATGAGCCACCTTTTTGCTTGAGGCTTTCCTATTCACAGACGATCGGCCTAAAACCTTTTAGCAGCAACACTTCTGCCCGCCCCTGTAGCTAAGTGACTGATAAGCTGCAAACGCTGCTGTGAGTGTTCGAGCCCAGCCAGGGCAACAACACTTGACTCCGGGTGGTTGGTCACTCTTGGTCAGGCTGATAAAAGCTGCCGGCCCTTTCGGTCTTTGTGTTCGTTGTTTCAACCCACCGTAGCACATGACGTCAAGCTGGTCCGAGTAGTGCTGATTTGAATATTGACCTCCTCATCGCAGTGGAGCTGTCGGGCTAGGGCTACAGCTCGGCCATCAATATGCCCTGCGGAATGGAAATTGGAGTGTGTACTCATCAATCACACCGAATGGGGTTAGGATAGGAGCAAGGGGCTTTGTGCAACGCTTCAGAATGATGTCGTTTGCGAGCAGATGAGAATGGCTGGTATCTGAAGCTGTTAATGAGATACGGCAGCCTCATCATTCCGCATGCGTCGTAGCTGTGCTGTGTAAATAAATTATTAGAAACAGTTTTACATTTTCATCTCATTAAGCAAAAACCCACTGGAACGTATTGAAAATCAAGTTCGATGCACTTCAGCTGATTGATGGCCTTAAGGAATGTGTTTACAATTCCGTAGAAACTGTTAGTGGTTGTGTGGAATTGAAATGTAAGGTTGTTAACTGGCACCAGAGCAATGATTGCATAGAAGGTGGTTCAGTTCTCGGTTTGTTAGAAACACTGACTGTTCATAATTTACAACCCACCCAGTTGTCGTGGTTGAGGGTGCAGGAAGCTAAACCCACACGTGATGGAAATACCTACTTCCTAACCAATAATCTCCAAAACCCTGAAATTATCAAATCTACCCCTTCACAGGGAGCTACGCAGGGTATGTGAAGGATGCCCTTATCGGCTTGTGCAAAGGTCGGTAATTCCAATTTTCGGTAACATCTACGTCACAGTCACAAGGGGTGTGATTTGGCCAAGGTACTCGTTGGAGGCAGGAAGTAGACGGAACTCTCTTATCATTAAATTCCAATGGAGGTTATAGTTGGGAGGTTTCTATAATCCGCTATGAAGGGTAACCTTACGTGGAGAAGGTTGCTTAGGATGCAATGGCATTAGTGGATAAAGCTCATATCTCCATCCAGCAGATAATATTGAACTACTAACGGTATAAGCGACTCAAAACGTCGCAGTTTAGCCACAACCAGAGGTTACAATCACAAAATTCAAAGCTCACGTCCTACCCGACCCTTGATAGGTTGTTGATCCTTTCGGCAGTGATTGGTGTACACCGTGAGGGAATCAAAATATTTACAAAAACTACGCACCGCATCAGCGATAACAACGTCTCAAGGCTGTGTTGCGCATCAGGAAAGAGATGTCTAAAAAGATTCATAGTAAACAGTTTTTGCCTTTCCAATCCATCCGTCTCAATCATTTGTGCGTTAGCTTAGTTCTGTTCTTTTGTGTCTGAGTGTGATTCAGATAACTTAAAAAGAAACAGAACACATAACAGGGCATCGGCTTGAAACACATGCTCGCCCGGTTTAACGCGCCGAACAGTTGTTGAGGATGGCCGCCGCCTGCTACTCGGATTCCTTATCAGTGTAAAGTCCATTCGAACTCCAAAGTCCAAACGCGACCTTTTGCTTCTCGCTGGACGACGCTTTAGCAGAGTATGGAGGCGTACAGCAGCGGGGGTGCTACATTTTTCAAACAACACCCCGTTCCCATTTCGGTGAAGGGAGCTCACACTGAGGGTGGATTGATGCAGGTCTAACGATAAGGAGCAGCGGTTGAAATTGACTGCAAATTTGCTGCACTTTTGTTGGGCGTTCGCTTGTCTTGTCGCAGTAATACGACCAATACTTAGACAAATGTGTATTAGATCGAGTCTCCGTTTGAAGAGCTGAATGTTGATAAGGTGACCAACCTCTTGGTTGGAGAATCATTAGACTTTGAAAAATTACAACCCGGCATGGGCGTGGAGGTAGTTGTTACTCGTGTCGCTCCCTTGGAACCATTGCGTCAATTCTTACGCAACGGAGCGGGTTCAGCATCTTAAGTGGCGTTCGCCGACCGGGGATCACAGAGCACCGTTTTGAAATTGCTAATAAGTTCCTGCGGGAGCTAACAAGCGTTATGCCATTGGTCCGTGTAGCAGTTTTGGTACGTGACATTTAATTGAACAGTTAAAACGAAGTTTGCTCAATGCTACCTCCATCGGGGATAGCAAACAAATGATGAGAAATCTTCTAAATAAACGTTGTAACACATGGTGTCTACCGATTTACCTTCAAGCTTCCTGATTTGCATGTTTGCTTGTTAAAGTTTTTTTTATACTACGACATTCGCTAGACGCTATTTACCGACCAAATGTAAATAATTGTAGATGATTCATACATCGGCAATTGCTTTGTGGGTTGTCCAATTTACTTAGCGGTACAGCTGTTCGAGTGCTGACAAGGCACATTTGACGAATTGAACTTCGTGAGAGCTTTTTTTTCTTTTTTTTCTTCTCGCTTTAAATTAGTTGACACTGTATGGTTTATCGACACGCGAGGGTGACGTTTGAAGGAATGAAATTGATTTCTCATATCGTTGTTCAGAGCCGATTTCTTTTTTTTTTTTTTTCAATTTCTGACTTTGGATTATTTGCACAATTGTTCTTTGCGTTAAATAAATCTCTATGATAGCTATTTCCTGATTTTGATTCGATGTTTGCATTTTAGATAGCACAAAGAAGATGATCTGAAAGTAAATTTATAAAAGAAAAAATAATAATAACACTGAAAGGAAGACTTTTTTAAATATCATACTAAGAATCATTTAAATGCAACAAATGCTGAAAACATTTTCATATCTTGTACTAATTTTCACATTTTTTTTCTTTTTGCACATTATTTCTTTTTGCACATTGGAGGATACTGCCAATTCCGAAAAAAATAATTTAAAAAAGCTTGTACAATTTGAGATCAATTGATCGCATCGAGCACTTGAGTACTTAGCGGACGGAATTTCGGGTCTGAACATTTCAAAATCAATTTCTTATCATTAGCATTATCGCTAAACTGCGACAAGCATTATCTTTTAGCTTTCGTTCCTTGGAGTTTGATAATGAGACACATACAGTCTGAACAATTAATTCCCTTGACATTTTTAGGAATTATATTTTATTTAAAGGATATCTGTTCAACAAAGAAAAGGATGGGCTCAACCTATACTTTCAAAAGCCCTTCATTAAAAAAGCACTTGTTGCATGCTTTAGCAAACTTGTTTGCAAGCCTCACCCGCATGCAATAATGCATCATCATCGCCATGGAGATCGACTAGGGCAGGTTTTTTAATCTCTCCCTCTCTTGGCAAGCGTTTGCCGCTCACGCTCCGCTCACTTGTACTTCCTACAAAAGGGTGCGTGTCTAACCTTTACCGTGCTGCCGTGCCGCTGTGTTGGTTCTGCTTTACTGCTCCTTGCCTCGTCACCTCTCCTCTCCTGTAGCAGACGGAAGGGTGGCCAAGCTAGGGGTGAGGGTGTGAGAGCAAAACGGGCAGCCGCAGCTGGAAACAAAGAATGAAACAGCTTCGATTGCATGATGACGGATGGTGGATGGAGGGTGGTTAGGCGCTGAAGGTTGCGGTCGGTAAGGCAAACCCTCCCTTTTGCGCTTCCCCCGACCCGAAGGTACACATCGGATCGTACCAATACAGTCGTACTCGAGGGCAGGGGCTCCGTGACTGTGTGTATTTGTGTCTATGGGGAGGGTTTTGGAGGACGTACGCAGCGATTCACTGGCGTCTCCATCGTCTTCTTCCACCGCCATCCGCACACCGCTCATCCACCGTCTGGCGTTGGCACACAGACACACAGCCACGTGTACGTGTGGTCGTGTGTGCGCGTATATCGTGGATTTTTGCTTCCCACTTCGGTGCGCAACGAGCCGGAGCGGTGCGTTCGAGTCAATCGTTCTTTAGCGCCCCGCGGGACACAGAGCACACAGCGAGACCTGCGTGTTCGGGCGTGCCTTCCGTAGACACAGAGTTTGCGCTTTGTCTGGCCGTGCGTGCGTGCGTGCGTGCACTACACGAAACAGCCAGCCGCAATTTGCAGTGCGAGTGGAAAATCGCGAAAAAGAAGTGACCCAAACTCCACTCACACGGATTGAGAAAGATCACGACGCGTGCGTGAATCACTGTGTACGAATACGAGGCGTGAAAGTGCACACGGTGCAGTGCTCGCCACCGTCTCAGTGAGAGGAAATTGAAGCTTGCCTCACGGTACCGGAAGTGCGATTCAATACTCACCGCAGGCGGTAGGAAAAGTAGCGAAAGATAAAACCCGTCGCTGGCGCGAGTGAGAGTGGTTTGATTGCACAGAAGAAAAAAAGAGGGGGAAAAGGCAGGAAAGAGAAAGGAAAAAATAGGCACAGTGTGGAAAGTGCAGCGTATGAAAGTTCCACTGCAGGTGAAGCGAAATTGCATCCGCAAAGTGGTTGGGGTTTGTTTTTGTGTGGTGACTTACGACGCGAATCTGTGACGCGATCAGTGCGATCTGTGTGGGGCGAAAAGGCTCCGACAAACACAATTGAATAGCAAAACACACAGATTATCAAAACCGCAACCCACCCCGTACGTCACAGTGACACTAGAACAGTTAGTGGTTAGGGTAAAGCGCGTGCGGGTAAGCGAGGAGACAGCAAAGGAAAGTGAAGCAACTTCCCTGCGTTTTGCGTGATAAGCAAGAGTGCATCGTAATAAGATTGCGTTACGGTGATCGTTAGTTTTGCGCGTTTGCTGCCGCTTCTGTGGTCGTCTTTTTCTAGCTCCGGCGCGTTTGCCAGCAGATATACAAAGAAAGCGACACCAGAGGGAAAACGAACGTCCAACACAACGAACGAAACGAACGGTCGGTTGAGAACGAACACGCGCGTTAAAACACAGCCCAACAGACACAACCCAACAAAGCTTCCAACATGGCGGAAGCGATCGACCTTGCCGGTGGTAGCAGCGGTCTCACTAACAATCTGCTCGATGATAACAATAGGAAAAATGGATCGGTGCGGGTGCAGATCGTACCGTCGCAGCCGAAGACGCTCTCCCATCTGCCGACCCGGCCCCCCGTCGATCTGGCCTTCCACAATCTTTCGTACCGGGTCAAGGAAGGACGTCGCAACAGTAAGTAGACGTGTGAAGTGTTTTTTTTTTTTAATTTTATTATATTTGTTATTTTTCCCCCTTGCTCCTTTATGTGTAACGCATTCGTAAGAATACACGCGGCATACTTCCTGGTTGGTACGTGGCTTGAGAAAACATTGTGAATACAAGTTGTCTGCAAGAAGCACTGATCAACTCTCGTGGTCAGTACGGCTGGATATGTTCAGCTTTTAGCTTGATGAATTCGCAGCGACCCGCTGGTCTAATCGGCAGACGTACCAGCTCTATAGCATTGCCGTTCGTACAAGGATTGATTCTTGTTTAGATCGTATCTGATCTTTGTTAATTCCATCATTTTCGATCATCTTTGCAATGTTAAATGAAAACATCAAGCCTTTACAAAAACAAACATATTGCTGCTTGCATTTTAATGATCAAAAACAACATAATATTCCCAGGAACCCCACATTTGTTTGTGGATACAAACATCTCACGCAATTTGCATGCGCATCGATTATAAAGTCGATCACATTACGATCGTACGATGTTGTGTGGGGATTTTTCTGACACACCGGTTAGAAGAAGCAACTGTGTGTGTGTTTGCTCGCTAGCAACTTATTTGCAAACGATTCAAGTAAAACTGGAAGGAGAGAGTGTGTGAGAGAGCTAACAACCAGCCAGCAGAAAATAAAATATCCGGCTTTTGACGATTTGGCACCGGTTTGCCACTTACGGAAGGGTGGTGAAGGTTATACAATGAAGTAATCATGTTAGATATTGTTTTGGCTCTTTATTTGCTGGTTTGTTATCGCTATTTTAACAAACTGATTAAGCATGACGTTTAACGATAAAGCATTATCAGCTTAATGTTGGTGACGAAAATCCACTCTTTCGTTCGGGGAGCAACCTTGATATTATCGCTTTTCCTTCGCAGTTTTACCACCTTAAAAGAAAAAATAGCAAGATGACATTTCAAAGAAGTGAATGGAAAATAAAAGACATTAAACGTATGGCTACACCATACATTTTACACATCAATTACAGCAATGTACCTTCACCGAAAAAAGAAAAATCAAGTTACGTTACTTTATCTCGTTAACCTCGTGCTTTACATTTAAGAGCGTCCGCTCGGTGCTGTATGGCCATTAAGCGAAAGCTTACCCTGCAAGTCGCAGAAAAACAAACAATTAATGCACGATCTTGCAGCAGCAGGCTGTGTATGCTATCATGATCGCACACGCGTGGCTATTAGCTGACCTTATCCCTATCATTTTAGCTCCTTTTGTGCGCGCGCCACGTGATACGGACAGACGCAGTCACCCGGACTCAATCCGGAAGTGGAAGATCGATCAGCCCGAACAGTCAACCGTCCAACAGCAGTCACGTGTGCCGGTGGGGTCAAGACAGAGGCACACCTTCCATTTTCGCAACGGAAGAGTGCATGAGTGATTGTTTTTATACCAGCCACACACTTGTCAACCGGTTGGTGGCGTCTAATTAGACCCGTGGCTTGCGTTCCTCGGCTGATCCCTTAACGCGGAGGTTGTGGCTCGCGTGGGGACCAGTTTTAATGTGCAAACGACCTTTGAGATCTGGCTAATGGCCGTGCAGGTGGATGCTCTTGGTGGAGCAGTTTTGGTGGGCTGCTGTGTTGGCAAATCTACATACCACAACCTTCAGCCTTGGGCATTGGGTAAGGTGCGTTGGGTGATCATGCGAAAAGAGACGTGTCAGCAAAGATAGAAGCTTTTATGGGAACGGTTGATGAAGAGTGTATATACATTTCAAAGTAGGATAAAATATGATAATGTCTCTGCTTGGTTCTTGAGATCAAATTACTTTTCGTGCGATGACTAAGTTGTTGCAAAACTAACGTAGGACATACATCGCAGTACTTTTCATAACAACTTAACTCTAATAGTGATTTCATTAGTAATTTAACTTAAAATAGAGTTGCTTCGATTATATGAATGAAAATATCTTAAATGATAAGAAAAAGAGAATACTTTTCTAAAACATTGACCGATCACTGTTTGTAGTAGTGACTCATGTGAGAGCTCTTCTCAATTGCAAACGATTAACTAGCTAACTCAACATGATTCCTCCCAAATGATCACGCATTCTAAATGGTGAGAATATTTCACTCTTTTAGCGTTACACCTGTTCCTGCTCGAAACAATCGCACCGTTTGCGTCATATCAGTTTCCCTCGAATTCGAATTTTGAAATACTAATGCTGATAGACATGAAATGTTAATTAGAATGGAATTAGAAATGAACACCTTCAGCCATTGTTAATTGTAACGATAGGCTTCTCCAAAAATCTTAGTAAATTGCAATGGTAGCGCCTTTTGGAAGTAGGACTTTAACCTTCCTCTAGTAGCTTGTGCCGATTTCACTCAAAAAGAACAGCACAACAAGAAACCGATGCATTTTTGCCCCTTGTCCCCTACAAACACTGCATCGATCCGGCTACATTGAGTCACTGTTTGAGCTCAAGGCAACGATCGGTCAAAGTTTTTCTTTGTGAGCGGGTGTGATCGTACTGTACCATTAAACTGATACCGTTGCGGATGATGAGTAATCCTGTCTTGTCCGGGTTGTGGATGTTTTGCAAATGTAAATGAAACCAATCTAGCGTACTTTGGAACTTCGTTGCAGTGCTGTGCAGTAAAAAGCAACTATCTTCTTTGTAAAACTGTATGGAGCTTTCAAATTTGCACTTGGACATTACGCACGACTGAGATCAACCCTCAAAAGGGAGTAAGATGATAAGCCACACTGGGCATACACTTATCATGGGCGCCCAATCGGCGTGAGATCGATTGCTTTTTGGGGAGCACCGTGGCTTTGTTTTGTTCGGCATCTTATCGACCGGGGATGGAATGAATGCAACGATAAGGGCGGACGGTGGCCTGATGTTTTGTGACCCAGCAGCTTAGCTTCCACGGCCACAGCCAATCGTTTCGAAACGGTGTGTGACGATTTCAATTTATGTAAGCAAACACGTTTGCAATGGATTTTAAAACAACGATAGCAGAGCTAGTTACGCTTGGAGCAAAATTATGGGAACGCTTGTTAGAGGAAAATGAGGGCATACAAAAATCAATACTAATGATAGCCCCACGATGAGATCACCAAGCAATCGAAGCAAAGTTCACGCGAGGTTAATAGTTATTTAATAGCATCCGGATGCCTGATTGTTGATAGAGTGTGGCGTAAACTACACGACTACTCAAAAACTAGGATGAACTGCGTTTTGGAATATAATTAAAACATAAAACCACGCATCTCCTGCGGTGCATCAATTCCGGCTTGTTTATCCAACTAATCGGCTGGCTCTAAATGACCGATCGTCTCGATCGATGTGTCGATTGTTGCTGTATCGTTGTATTTCTTTTTTAGAACGATCTGTTGTGTAGATATCATTAATTAGTTACATCACTGATGGAGATGATCATGCGTTGTTGCTGAAGCTTTTTTAATTACTCACTGTATGATTTTGATAGGCGGTTGGGAACGAAAACAACCGTGGATGTACAACAGGTCTATTTATTATATACAGTGAAACGTAAAAATTGTTCATATGAATTTTCCAGACTACGTTCTAAAATGAAAGATACACTTGGCCTGTCCTGTTAAGAGTCTATTAAGAACCGGTTCTAGGTTTGATGTTTCCAGTGTGTTGTTTATAACTTTAGCCATACTTCTGGTTCTTTTCTGCTTCTTTTCTGCAAACCACTTTCAACTAAAACACGGACGGTGACTCCCGTATCCAGTTTTTAATGCCAATGTAACGAGAAATACGTTGTCCAGTGAACGGAATAAACCATATCCACCTAACCTTGACGCGCGGGGTACTATTTCGCGGAAATTCCCTTTTTTCCGCGAGATTATCTCCACGACAAACAAACTGCTCCTGCATTTTAAATAAACCGGCTTGCAGGTTCAGGTGCGTGTGTGTCATTGTCAACAGCGAAGTTTGCTGCCTGAGCTCCTACTCAGTTGGGCATTTAACCGGTTTTTCGGGTTGTAGTTGTCCGGTTGCCAAAAACTCAGCATCTCCAACGTCGCTCATATTTATATTGCGGCTAGGTTTATTTCCCTTTCGGACGGAGTACGGCTTGAAGATGTTGGAATCTGTATGTATACCTTTTTTTTAGATCCCAACGTACCAACAGCGGTCACCGAAATTGACCTTGCCATTCCACAAACATACAAGCCGGTACGGTGGCGGTAGAACATGCTGCTCGAATCAGACGCCAGAGTTTTGAATTCGATCAAACGGGCAAGGGGAGATGGACCGAATGTGTGTAGCTTTTTTCTCTTTCTTCTGTTGTTCGTGCTGCGGTAAAGAATGTTGAATTCCAATTTAACCTCTACTGCTCTGCCTTCTCCGTCCAGTGAGACGGTATATGCAAATTGTTTACGAACATCAACCATCCATCTCGGTCGTGCTCGTCATTTTGCTTGATGATGGTTGAGAGACGTGTGCTGATGGCGTTGAGGCCATGGTTGATAACACCTGGAAGGTTCGGGGATATATGCCTTCTATAGGATGATGCGAATATCATCGTTTTTAATTTTCGCCCCATGCGTGCCTATATTGTTGTGCCAATTAGTACCTCAATGTCACCAGAATGTCATCAAAATGGACTTGCCTTGTTGGCGGCAACAAAATCAGTTGATAAAACAAAGTTACTTTTAAGTCTTTTTTATTTCTTGGGTTCCAGACAAACGAGGTTGGTCGCAGGTTAGTTGTTTGCATAGCGAGCAGGCGATGTTCGTGTAGCGATGCACACTGGCAGGAGGCATGCAGATCAATACTGGCTCAATTATTAATGTGGGAAATGTTTCTGAACCTGACCGAAGCGTTTGAGCGTGATTCCCAATCGTGTGTGTTGGGAATTTTGCCTTCGTTTTACCTCCAACATTTACAACTCGGTGCATAATTTACCCTCACTAACTGCATGCTGATTGCTGGGATTGTTTGAAATAGCTTTTTGCACACCGCTGCTGATGTTTGTGCTGGTGAAATTGATACGCGAAGCTACGCACGTAAAATATGCAACACTTCGCGGAGGTTGATGTGGCTAACGGCTTTACGTAGTTGTTATTGAAATCATTCGTTCTAGCATGTGACGTTTGATTTTCACCAACAGATGGAAAAACCTTGCCCCGTTCGCTGAGACCTTCCAAGGGGCGTCAATTAAGTGCGGCCTCCAGCACAAACCAGATCGACGCCAGTGCTGTACCGTGCACATTCTCGCGCTCCTTTAGCTTGGGTTCACCACGCTATCGAACAAGGGGTAGTAATTAGTGTGCTTTTGCTGGACCTGACTACTAGCAGAAGGGAGGAAAGATGGCAGCAATCCAATCACTATTTAATCACGCTGATTCTGAGAATTTCCTGTGCGGAGATATATCCGCCATTGGGTTTCGCGCGTGGCTGTTGCGAAGTGTAAGGGTATTTATTGATGACGATGACTTGTGCTTGGGATATTGAGCAGTGACACTAACGCGCATCCAACTTATGTCAATGAAAATATCAGACATGTTGCGAAAACTGTTCTACACCTTGAAGAAATGTGAAGGCTTCTTAGAATATATTGCAGACGTTACAATTGCGGCAGGTGTCACATGAGGTCAGGTTAACGTAGAAACCCGTTTCGAATCGTACGTTTACCTGTTCCTCAGATTAGCGTAATAAAATTAGCATGGATAAACTTCCTTATTGAATGTTCTTAAGATTGTATTTGTAAAACAATAAATAAAACCAATATATATAATATCAATAAAACAATTGACCATTACTCTCTTCTCTTTCTCTATAGATGTGAAGACCATTCTGAAGGAGGTGAGTGGCAAGCTTCGCTCCGGCGAGCTGACCGCCATCATGGGACCGTCCGGTGCTGGCAAGAGTACGCTCCTGAACATCCTTTCAGGCTACAAGTAAGTACCGTGAAACATACTTTCCTTTTCTGCAACATGTTTCAACAACAATTACGCTCTCCCTTCCAATCCAAGGACAACGAACATCGATGGATCGATTACGATGAATGGCAAGGAGCGCAACTTGAGCCAGTTCCGCAAGCTTTCCGCCTACATCATGCAGGACAATCAGCTGCACGCTAACTTGACCGTGGAGGAAGCAATGAACGTGGCCGCCAGCTTGAAACTCAGCCAGAAGGTGGAGAAGAGCGAGAAGCAGCATGTGGTAAGTGGAGCATCGTATCTCTGCGCGACCCAGTGGTGAACGTATCATTGATTACCATTTTTGGTTTGCAGATCAAGGAGATTCTGGAAACACTCGGTCTCGAGGAGCATCGCCCAACGTTGACCCGCAACCTGTCCGGTGGGCAGCAGAAGCGTCTCTCGATTGCGCTGGAGCTCGTCAACAATCCGCCGATCATGTTCTTCGACGAACCAACGTCCGGCCTGGACAGCTCGACCTGCTTCCAGTGCGTGAGTTTGCTCAAGTTTTTGGCCCGCGGTGGCCGCACCATCATCTGCACGATCCATCAACCGTCGGCCCGTCTTTTCGAGATGTTCGACCAGCTGTACACGCTGTCGGACGGGCAGTGCGTGTACCAGGGCAGCACGCGACAGCTGGTCCCGTTCCTGGGCACACTCGATCTCGAGTGTCCGTCCTACCACAATCCGGCCAGTTACGTTATCGAGGTGTCGTGCGGTGAGCATGGCGATCATACGCGCAAGCTGGTGAACGCGATCGAGAACGGCAAGAAGGATATTCGCAGCGAGCTTGATTTCCCGGCCCAGAAGAACAAGAAGAACGAAAATGCGGCCAACGGAAATGCTAACCTGAAGGTGAACTACGAGCGCATGAATGGTGGCGCAAACAAGTACGCGGACAATCTGAATCTGGGCGGCAATGGGCTGCTGCCACCGTCGATGGTGAACGATATTGCGAAGGAGACGGAAACGATCAAGATTGCCGTCGAGCCGGACCGGGAGCCGGAGGTGAACAGTGCGCTGCTGCCGGTGGAGGGTGCGACTGACATTGACCACTCTCCGGAGCGATATCCGACGTCGGAGTTCCATCAGTTTTGGGTGGTGCTTAAGCGAACGCTGCTTTTCAGCAGACGTGACTGGGTGAGTTGGATTTCTTTATTTGTGCAAATTAATCATAATCTAATAATCTTATAATGTCGTTGATGTCATCTTTTACAGACTCTTATGTACTTGCGTTTGTTTGCACACATCCTGGTGGGTTTCCTGATCGGCACACTGTACTACGATATCGGTAACGACGGCGCTAAGGTGCTCAGTAATCTTGGTTTCCTGTTCT
Source organism: Anopheles gambiae (assembly GCF_943734735.2). NCBI lineage: Eukaryota > Metazoa > Arthropoda > Insecta > Diptera > Culicidae > Anopheles > Anopheles gambiae. The sequence continues at coordinate 43,913,885 of NC_064602.1, read as the reverse complement.
TCAACATGCTGTTCCTGATGTACACGTCCATGACAATCACGATTCTTTCATGTAAGTTGTATCCTCATCGGTTCGAGATGCGTTGATTGACCCTAATGATCTTCTCTTTGCAGTCCCTCTCGAGATGCCGGTACTGTTAAAGGAGAACTTTAATCGATGGTATTCACTACGATCGTACTATCTCGCCATCACCGTATCGGACATACCATTCCAGGTAAGCTAGAGCATCTGTTCCCACACTGCAAGGCACACGCTCTAACAAAACTTGTTTATACAATTCTAGACCATCTTCTGCGTGTTCTACGTTTCGATCGTCTACTACTTCACGTCGCAACCACTCGAGTGGTTCCGGTTCGCCATGTTCCTGGGCTCGTGTTTGCTCATCTCGTTCGTGGCGCAAAGTGTCGGTCTCGTCGTCGGTGCTGCAATGAACGTACAGAACGGTGTCTTCCTGGCCCCGGTCATGTCCGTACCATTCCTGCTCTTCTCCGGCTTCTTCGTGTCCTTCGATGCCATTCCTATCTACCTACGGTGGATCACCTATCTGTCCTACATTCGTTACGGTTTTGAGGGAACTGCTCTGGCCACCTACTCGTACGGTCGCGAAAAGCTCAAGTGTCACCAGGTGTACTGTCATTTCAAGTCGCCCACGACCACGCTCGAGGAGCTCGACATGCTGGACGCTAACTTCACGCTCGACATTGTGGCGCTGATCGTCATTTTTGTGGTGCTGCGAGTTGCTGCCTTCCTGTTCCTGCGCTGGAAGTTGAAGACCACCAGATAAATCGGATGGACCAGAACGATCGGCCGTCATAGGCCGTGATGTTTTGTTTTTGTGTAACGTTAACATTTTATGAAGAGAGCTTCGGTGCAATTGTTGTACCGTTCTCTTCCAGATCCACCCGATACCATCGTCGTAGCGTAAGCCAAAGTAGCGTTTAATGTTTTTTCAAGTTCTTCTTTTACTGTACCAAAAAACAAAAACAAAATAATCCAAACAGACAAGCAAAATAGAAAGGAGCAAAACACCGTGGACTAATGGGAATTTAACCCAGTTTGTCAATGGTTTAAAGAACGTAAGAATAGCAAATCTAAAGACGGAATTTAGCTCAGATAACTTTCAAACACAAATCGAAACATATCAGAACTCTTAATATCAACCACTACGAGGAACGCTCGTATCGAGGAAAAATATAGCCACAAAAATTGCCACAAGATCACCTTATTGGGTGCCTTTCTCGCTAGGTTGTGTGGCGTTCTACACCAATATGGTCCCAGTCCTGTCACCAAGAAAAAAATGGGAAACTTTTGGAGCGTTTTTATCGATCAAGTTTTTTACAAGGTTTATCTTTTTTGCATACAGACTTTTACTGATTAGGCTAAGCCGCACCGTACCGTGCGAGGGAAGCATTGCATTAGCTGATAGAGGAATGGGATTTCTTTCTATAAACGATATTGTGACAAGAGTAAAAAGTATACATAAGCTGAGTGCATCGTGCAGTTGGAAGAGGTTGTAAAACAAAAAAACAGTCTAAATGTGATAACATTTTTACGAAAAAGCAATTACATGATCAACAAGCATGTTTGACCAAGTGCAATTAGTTAACGAGGAGTAACATAAACAAGTGCAGAAAGCGAATTATAAATGGAATAAAAAGGATACAAATGGTTTTTTGAAAATAACTTTGAACATGTAGAATTATTTTCGACGCGAAAGAAATAATTTGTAGGAATCTTATTCGTAGCAGTTTGATGATGACAGTTTGGACGTTGTATTTAACTTGGAGGGTTATTTTATTAAGAATTGAAAATAAACTGCAATTCATACAAATTAAAATCTACAATCTAATGTTGATCGTTTTTTTGCATATTGTGACCTTTATTTTTCAATTAGTCTCTGAAAGCCAAGCCCACAAGTGGGTACAGGCAGGCCTTGACCGACATCGGTTGTTGAGCCAAAGAAGAAGAAGAAGATCTTTATTTTTAAAAGAAAGGCGCATAAAATTATAAGTTGGTGTGAAATCGATTCGGTTTTGTATTAATTCTACTCGCACTCAATTTTTTTAGGAATTGAATCTTTCGATTTTTCTGCAATTATTTATGGATTTGAACCTCTACACTCATTTTCAAGCCTTTACAGAGTCTTGTATTTTAATGTTTTGACTGGTCTGGAAATCGTTACAAAACGCTATCTGTAGATTATTTTCATTTATTTGTGGAGTCAACAGATTAGAATCCCTTGCACATATTTATAGAGTAGAATCTTTTCTCACCTACGCTTATTGTAATATATTTTTAGAACCCATATTCTGCTGAAAATACATCAAACACCTGTTTTGAACCAAATTATTTTTATTTTCGACCGAACATATTTTAACCAAAAACATTTTTCTGAAAGCCTATTTAGACTAAACAACTAAACAACGAACAAACAAGGTAGATTTTTTAAAATAAAATTTGAAAAATAAATTGTGGAATCAATTATTCAGTAACAAGAAAAGGCCCAGATTAATGCATCAACTCTTTTTCATGCATCACTAATCATGACATGTAAGGATTTTCTATTCAGCTATAAATAATCTTCCGTTGTACTAAATAGTTGTTCATCCCTGGCTAAAGCTCATGACCGATGTGAGTCCATTGTTTATCATATTCACAGTAGTAATCTGAAACATTTTGGACAAAAATAAATGCTAGCAGTTATGTCCAAGTTCATTGCAAATCATAACTCTGTAAAAACAAGACAAAAAAAATGCATTTATCATACATTGAGCATTGTTTCAATACGAGAGTACATGCACATTATTTATTGAAACAGACCTTACAAACTTTAATTGATTATTTACCATACCTAATTATGTCATACTTTACCCGCTTAAAAATTATTTTGTATTTTACCAAGCTAATATTGGTTGAGTTGTAAAAAACGGAAAATTAAGCAATACGGCCGTTTTGGACCGTTCCTTCTAAATAAAAAAGAGATTAAAATAAACATACTTTAGCGTTATTCATAATTAGAATAATAGTTTATTTTCCTTTGTCTAATTCTTTTTTCCTATGCGATTCGATAAAGCTATATAAGCAGCAATATTTTCGATGTATAGAGAGAAGTTAGGAATAAATACAATAAACATAGAATGGGAAATATTACAGTCGTTGCCACTTAGTTTTAGCTCCAACGTATAAATTTTTGACAGTGCGCATCAATTTTTGACTCTAAAGCACCTATTTTTGTCTGTAAGTCATCAATTTTTAACTATTGTAGGAATCATGATAATGTTTAAAGGTATTTGAACAGATTTTTGTCAATTGTAATTTTACATCACATAAACATTACAAAAACTGAGGAATTCGATTGTTTTTTGAGAAAATATAAAGAAATTATATAAATTCTAAAATCAATTGTTTACACTTAAAATTATATGCCAGCTTTTTCTACTCCGTTAACATTTCCAATGTTGGCAAAACAATTGTTTTATGTTAAATTGTATTAATGATTTTATTTACTACTTAACTTAATTTTAATAATTTCGGAACACAAAGTTTCAGATATTACGTTGAATTTTGTAAATAAAGTGATTGACTCACGGTCAAAAATTGATGCTTTAGAGACAAAAAATGATGCCCACTGTCAAAAATGGGTGCCTTCGAGACAAAAATAGGTGAGTTACAGTCAAAATTTAGCGACAATTAAAAAGAAAAAAAATAATATAAAAAAATATTCAAAATAAGCAAAGCAAGACATAAATAAGAAAGTTCCAATCTATCATGAAAAGTTTCCTTACTAGAGTTTCTTAAAACACATACGAAAATCGTGCATGCACTACCGTATCATAGAAAATTGACATTTGTATTTAATTTTGCTATTTTTTCCTGCGATTTGTGAACTTTTCGAGATAAAAAATTCTGATTTATCCATGTAAGAAGACTATGAAACCTTAATTCATTCAAAATGTGTGGATGCTGCCCATATTTTTTTTTTATAAATCGCATGATTCATTTGATGCTGCCCAGATTATTTTTATCATTTAAATTAATTTTAACGTTGCCAATCAATCAACTGACGCAAAACATAAGGGAAACAACTAACAAATCAAGAGTTGTTGGTAATAAAATCAGCTGAAACATTTATATGGTTGGGATAATTTCTATGATCTGAAAAAAAATATGTGAAATTAATAGAATTCATGAACAAGACATGAACATACTGTTTCTCAAAACAATATTTAAAAAAAATGCAATTTTACCATTTAATTGTATCTAAATCGTGGAATGAATTCTGCTGTACATACATTAACAATCAATTAAAAGAGTTTGCAACGTCTTGCCGTGTGTTTGTTGCTCATACGATATTTCTTGATTCACCTCATCAACAAAGTATCATTTCGAGTGCTTGCAAGATCAAGATGCATCTATTGTTCGTATTACCTCATCTAATCTGCTTCCACCGCGGCTCCCCGGATGTGTGCAAGATTTATGTACCATCAAACCTGCAACCAACACCCCCGGACAACCACTCTCCGTAAACGTTGAAAATGTAAATTACCCGTCTCACCCACCACAAAAAGGTCCTCGACCGGATCAAGCGTCTAGGCCCCCGGATGGCAGGCGCACATTCTGCACACTGTCACCCGAAAGGCCTGTCAGTTCCATTACCCATCGAAACGCCTAACAACATCGTTACGGGACCCTGCGAGCAAACACCCGGGTCCCGGGTCGATCCTTGCCGGGCGATTGATATGACATTTTAAAGGAGACAAATCTGCATAAAGCTGCACTCTAGCCACGGTGCCAAACAAACGGCTCATAATTCATCCCACCGATTTACCGTACACTAAGTCATCGAGCGCAAAGAGGCGCACGCCAAACGGGGCGTTGGAAGGGACTGACTGAGGAGTACGGGGTGTAATATCTTCGTTCTATTATTTCGCGCCAGAAAGAGCTTTGTAAGCAGGGGACGATCTTCTTGCTACCTTGCAATGGCCGGTCGTACGGTAAGATCGATGGGGCTAGGAGGGTGAGGAGACTAGGCGGGTGAAACTGCATTGTACTGTGCATCGTCTGCATCGCCGTTCAAGATCGGCCACTTTCTTCAAACGACCAACCGTCCAACGGTCGATGATTTCATTATGAAAAGCATCACTTTTCTCACCTTACCGCATGGGGCGGCAATGGGCGAGAGGGTCCTTGTGCGACGGGAGCGACGGCTGCTCGAGTGCGCCAAGCGGCCATGTGTCGGAAGCCGGGAAGCCGGGCCGATCACCTCACACTTCTATTCGAGCGTCCGAGGACCATAAATCTTCACCGATCATTGCAATTTGTGCGATGGGGCGCGCGTGCGCGCGGCTCGGATGAAAAAGATTCGTTCCGCGCGGTCAGCCCACCCGACAGACTACCTCATCGACAGGAGGGGTGGGTCGTTGTTTCGGTGGAATTGTTTGGCGCACGATCTGTTCGACACTTGAGACTTGGCACTTGGCGCCACCGGATGGGACACACTCGTACCTTCGCAAAGTGCACCGAATGCACTCGCTCCACACACAAACGTTGGACCGATCTTCTGCTTAGTGACCTTAAAAATGAGTACCTAACGCTTCTTGCACGCCAAATGGCTTCCCCAATAGACCAAGTCAAAGCAAAGGGGGAGGAGAGGGCGCAGGAGAACTAACGGCCTACCGTTTTGGGAAAGTAAAGAAGTAAAAAGTGCTACTAGCAGCGCGCGCGTGTGTGTGTGGGCAGCCTGTAGAGAAGAAACGAAAGGAAGGGATGTGTTGCTGCCGAAGCTTTCGATTAAACTGGCAAGCGCAACTTTCCCGCGGGCCGTCCCAAAACCGTCTCGTTTTGTTGCAAAGCTTAATGAGCCTACACATTCGCGGCTGTTGGCGGGGTGCTGCAGTAAAGCTGTGATTAAATCGCTATTAAACACGTGCAGACACAGACATAAACGAGAGAAAGGGATGTAGCAGGAACGGGGTGCTTGCTAAATTGCTTCATTTTGCAAACCGCCCTAAAGATGGCGGTGGTGGTGATTCGCCCAGGGACATTAGATTTGATGGATCAGGGCTGTGCGAGTAGTAAATCGATTTCGGTGAGGTCTTGCTAATGATTGGTAAAAGGTTACAAGAGTGTAAAGCTTGGCTTGATTCATTTGGTGATAGCGAATGAATTGCAAGTATGTAGTCTGATAGAAAGCGAAATAGGATGCTTGCAAGTTTGTGTCTATACTTTGAAAGCAATGAAATGACTTATTAAAACTTCATTCTTTTCTTCAAGGTTGACAATATTTTGGTCTTCCTGGCTAGCAGACTTGTAAGCAACATGCTTAAACGTGAATTCAAAATCAAGCAAAATGCCTGTAATCTAAAACATGAGATTCAAAGTAATATTTGACTTTACTGGTTCATAATTTACATTTTTCTATTTTGCTTAGCAAAAAAAAAACTCTCATACCCATAAAACAAAAGCTGGATAATAAATAAATGGCTGTTGTTTCAAAATCAATGCAAACAAGTAGGAAAAGGCTACAAATCTACTTAAATGCAAGGAAATTGTTCAGGACTTTTGTTGTTTTGATCATAAAACAGGTCCAACGTCCACCTCGTATTTAAGGCCGCGGGGCCACGGGGCTTTCTCAAGCTGAGAAAACATTCTCAAGCACTTATTTAAGTTTCTCTAGCACTCAAATCTTGTTCTCAGACGCGAGCCCGTGGCCGTCGTCAATTTTTCTCACTTTGAGAAACTGATAAAGTCACTCATGCTTTATTTGGAGCTTTAAATAGAAAATATATTTTTGATCGCATTTTTTTATTTTTTTTTCAATTATAAACATTGAATACATTTTCCAAAGTGATTACCGAAAAACAAATAGCACATTTGCTTATATTTCAGTTAGCCGATCGCTGCATCGTCAACTTTCTCAAAGATTCTCAAAGATTCTCAAAACCGATTTTGTTCCGATTCGACAAACGCTGAGAACGAGGATTTCTCAAAAGCACTCATGAGTGCTTGAGAAAATGAGCGCTGAGAATCCCCATGGCCCCGCGGCCTAAAGTTATATTTTTTCAGAGGAAGCTATCTTTGAATAAATGGAATAGGTTTGTACTGTGCCCAGCCTGTTTCTTAGTTAGTTCTTGGTTTACATGAACAGTTATGATACACGTTCAGTTACAAAATTTGGAAAATAGTGGCCAAGCCTCTCCAAGCGCGATCCCTGGACAGTTAATGTCATCTAGATTTAAAGACGAAGTTAAAATACTGTGTTGCTTTAGAATCAAACAATCAGTTAAATGAATCTTTTGGTTAACCTTCGTATCTATACCCAAAATTACACCTCTGCTTCTTTTTTAAATTGAAAATTTAACTTCATTAACGAATAGTTCAACAATTAGTATATATTCCGTAAGATACAGCGCACAGCACTGTTCAACGTCTATTTGTCTGACTCCTTCAAGGTGTTTAATATGTAAGATTTTGTAATAGATGGATGGTGGTGTCTTATAGTATTATAGTTTTTTTCATACCTACACGAACTATAACTAACTGATGTAAAGATTTCGTATTAACGATGAAATTAAAGCTCTCACTTTTTTCGGTTTTTTTCCTTTTGTGCAGAAGGCTTGCTCATCTACAACCATAGTGTGGCATTCCTCAAACAATTCTCCTAGTCTAATCCATCTTGGTGCATTTGCAATCATCCTCAAAATAACACCTTTACTTCTATAAACACCTACCTGTAGGTGTAACTGTGTAGGTAATAAAATTTTTGGAATATCTTAGAATCTTCGCTTGATGTTCTGATCTTTATGCGAGATAGATAGATACGAGAGGATGTAACAAACATCTGAGATTGAGGACTAATTTCTAATTAGTGCACATATTATAAATTTCTTAAAATGTTAAAAAAAAACTTTGTTTGCTAAGTTCATAGGTTTATTTTTCAAATCAAACAGTTCGGAGAATAATTAAAATAGTACACATTGTAAGAAAAGAACTTTTTTTTATTGTAGGTGTTATTCTATGGAATTGTATGTTTAAACAAGTAAGAGCATAATGTAGCAACGATATAATGCTTATACAAATTTACTCAAATTATCAAGTGGAGTTTGTTATCTATATTTCTAGCATCTTTGTCATTCGAGCTGATTGGAAATTATGCTGTTATCAAAAAATATACAACTTTGAATAAGCTAGCAGTCTAGAGCAAACGTATATGTTTCTGGTTGATTTTCTTGTAAGGCAATTATGTAAAATTTATATTAATGAATGTCAAATAATACCGATATTAGAGGTCTTTTTCAATAAATGAAATATTTCAGTAAGTACAACATATTTTGCGTATAACGTGCGTTATTTTTTACGTTACATTTTTATACATTTTTCCCATACAGTACTATAACAGCCCTGTTTTAAAACGTCTACCGCGTAATGCTACATTCATAACAACGGTGACTTTCTTCTATGTTAACAATTTCCTTGAACCAACATTCGACCCCACGGTCAGCCCTCGCAAAGAGCACTACTGAACCGTTGAACCAAACCCGTATTCGCATATGCAAATGACGGAAGCCCAAAAGTGCATCTTCAGACGCGTCCGATCTGTCTGCGCAATTGTCAATCAAAAGTGAAGCCATGGGCGTTGCGGTATTTTGACACGCGGCTCATTGCACCGAAAGGGGAAGGGGTGCATCATCATTATTCAAGGATTAGGTGTGCACAGTTTAGTGCACCGTACGTACGTAGCGCAAAGCTTTCTCCAAACCGGCGCAGCGCAACGCAAAGCTCGTTGAATTGCGATGAGCGCGCCCGTGATTGATGGTCTCTTCCTATCGATCGTAATTTGCGTACATCCATCCTCATCATCTCGCGATCATTAGGTGATCAACCCAAAATGACACATTGAATCGTAGCACAATGGTGCCCGGGCAAGGGATTGGGCTCGGGTTGCGGGATGCATAATGTTCAAGGGATCCCGTTAGGAATTTGTTCGCTCGAAGGAATATAAATATACATACACGCCCATTTATCCGCGCAGGGTGCGCAGGGGAAACCGCTCTGGTGCGTTGTTGCGTTAAACCTTGTTGTTTTTTTCGGTGACACTTTCTGTAATGTTTTTCGCAACCAACCCTTTTGGATGGTCTCGCCAAGCGAGGTGCGATGCGAAAATGTGCCGGTCGCGCGTGCCAATGAATGATTTATTTCGTTTGCATATTTTTGCATACTTACAAAGCAGAAAATTGAAACAAGCAGGAAGGGTGCGCAGGGCATGGGTGAGTTCGAGGCTGCCTGCTGTAACCTTCCTGCTGGCGGCGGAGGGGGTCGTCGATTTTTAGAATACTCTTTACGCCCGGCAAACGGTACCGTCGTGCAGCCGGGTACGCGTACTGCGTAGGGGTTTGCCAATGGTTGCGCCCTCGAGCTTTTCGCTCATCCAGATGGCGGAAATGTGGCAATCGGACGCTGATGGTTTGTTTTGTTTTTGTGTTGTGTGTCACGGGCTGGCTGGTTTCAAGTTTGATGAATTGCAGATCAATGCCGTGCGTTTGAACGCCTCAGCATCCTCAGCTGGTTGGGGTGCGGTTGTTATTGAGTCGTTGCGATACTTAGTTTCGTACGTGAGGTGTTGGAGTAGAGGATCCCACGTACCAATTTGGAATGTGTTTTGCAATAAAAATAACATATTTCGTAGCACCATTCAGAGCTGGATATAAAATGTTGCAAAAAAAATTGTCTTCCTACAATGTGGTGATAGTAGAATCAATAACACTTTTTTCCTGCATTATGTTTGTAAAGAACGGCATACACTTTTTTGGTATTATGTTTTTTATTGTAGAAAATTTTAAGAACTTGCCTAATGTATTATAATTGGAATTTTCATGCAAACTCACTGACACTCACACTCAGGACAGACAGTTTTTTAATTATAAAATTTTGAAAAAAATAATAATGTCAATAAAACATAAATGACATCATTTGAAAGGACCATATCATTCTACTGGTCGTTAATAATTGCATAGTTTTAGGCGCAAATCCTCAAACAATATGGTGAATTGATAGTAATCGTTTTTCCTTAACTAGATTGCCATCCTACTGATACTGAAAAGTTGAATCAATGTATCCAATTCACCAGATCGGTTTGATGCACATTTTACCCAAACACTTCGTAAACCACATTTATTTTAGAAAATAGGAAAAACTAACAAAAACTATGTTTATGATGTGCAGAAACGAAACAGAATTTTTGCTCATTTGACAGAAATATTGCTCAATATAACAAAAAAAAAACGAAACAACGAAGAGGGAACTTATGCCAAATGCAGCGAATAAAAGGCTGAAAAGATATATTCTTATGAAATGTTTTAAATTAAATCGGGATCCGAATGAATAAAGATTTCTTAATTATAGAAAAGAGAATTAAGGAAGAAAAGAACAGAGAAAAGCTGCTTCCGAACGGCAGAAATAAGAACGACCAATGTCGGGAAACGTAAATAGCCTGAATTGTTATTTAAACATACTATTTGTGTTATGCGAAAAAATAAATAAACATAAATAGATACGGCATATGTAAAAAGATAAAAACATTAATAATAATATAAATTAAAAAAATGGTGTCATTCTTGAATGTATACACTTATTTGTATATTAAAACTACTAAAAATAATCTCAAAAGAAACCCATCATAAATGAAAGTGAAATCGATTGTATGCGATCATCATCATTAATCTTTCTTTAGCGAATGTTTGCCTCGCCTTCAACATTCTAGGTCAGCATTTTCGTAGCAGCGCATCGCCTCTGATATATCTTCAATTTTGCATCCGACATGGGGATGGTCTGGGATTAACGATGTTTTTGATTATTTTTTACCCCACAGAAAGGCCCTTTCATTGCATACCACTGCGATTCAACAGTGAAGTTCAACATTTTATGTACGTTTGTCACCGTTTCCGATCAGCGTGGACCGAAAAAATCTACATTAAAAACATTCAAACCCGCATCAGATACAAACGAAGACAACACTGTTCCAAATACTGAAACAAAAGAAAGCAAAACAACAACAAAAAATCACAATCGTTACCACCAAAAACCAACACTTGGCAGCACGCAGCCAGCGTTCCTTTCACCCGCGGCTTTCTATGGGCAACGGTATTTATGTTAATTGCTCCATTCAATTGACCACTTGTCGCCGATACCGCGTTATGATGTATGTGCCCTGTATGTTGTAGCTGTCGCTTGTCCGATTAGCTGGATGGACGGATGGAAATACGTACGCGTACGCATGCGGGGCTGGCGTGTAATGTGAAACTTTTGCGCCGGTGACAATATGGCTCGTGCCAGATTTTACCGCCAACCACGCACTGTGCTTCGACCGTTGCATTTTGTGTTATGCTACACATGTGATGCTTTTGTTTTTATGCTGAGCGCCACAGTACTGGTACAGGGTACACGGGAAGGATGGGTAGGAAAAGGGTTTGCTTTGAGTACGGGATCGGGACCTCAATTTTGCTGTCGAATTGTGTCACAAGTCATTTGCATTCACCATGGCATTGGAAAGGGAGGCAGAACGGAATGGTAACATCGCCTGTGGGGTAGGTGATCTATAAATTTAGAATAATTGTGAAATATTTCCACATCATGTAGTACGAAACTTTAGAAGAAGAATCCAACAAATTATGATTATTTTGATAAATTTGCAAAAATCTTGCAAATGAGATCCTGGTCATGGCACCAACCGAATTTTGAATTTTGCTCATTTGCTCTCGTTCCTGAATCTTTTGTTAAAGTAATAAGTTATTCAATACTTTTTATTATTACTTTTTTTTTAAGATAGCCAATAAATTAACCAACAAATACTAATGTCGCAGCGCTTGTCGAAGGAATTGGCCCATTGTTATTTTTTATTTGTCAATAAATGTATTTTTGGCTTCCCTGTTAAAGTTTTACGTCAAAATATTCATCCCGCTAGGAGATCTTATTTATTTTGGAGGCTGCTTCATGTATATTTCTCGTTTTTCAAGATGGTCATATTGTTCATGAACTTGCAAAATTTATATTTGCGTAACAAATTTTCTGCTGCGGATTGTTGAGAATGGTGCAGAACGCCTTTAGTGATGCTGCTATCATGAAAATATTTTTTACAATAAATCAATACCATATTCATCGTGGGTTCAAGCCTAGGCTATCCCCCCATTGCAAAGAATATCCGGTTGCGCGGTACTGAAAATATGTCTTGAAAGATTATTTAGGCTGGCATGTCCGCGTAGAACGTTTACGTCAAATAGAAGTAAAAGTGTTGTTTTCATTTTAACATTAATTTTTACAATATTTATACAGCTATTATTTCTTGAGATATTGACATTTTAGGGTTCTTGAAGATTTAAGACAGTGAAAACCAATTTTAATCGTATGTAATTTACATTTCATCTCATTGATTTTGCAATTAGTTTGCCAGAGTAGATACTAACAACTATAATTAAAAATAAATTCCAATTCCAATTGAAGTTTTACTTGAAAATCGAATTAGGTAAATAAAGCACCAAAGCACCTCATGCTCATTAAGGAAAGGACAATACGTTAGGAAAAAGGTTTGAAACATTCGGTGCGGAGAATGCGGATCGTCATCGGGTATATTCATATGACTTCGTTTTAAGCACAATTGTTCATTACTTTCTAGTTCTTTGCCTTTGTACTAATTTCCTCTTGGTACATTCCTTCCCGTACATACAGGAAAAATCGATCAACAGGAATGCAAAGCTAGCTGCACTAATTATTACCGCGATTGCTCATTGCATTGATGTTGGGCAGCGGTGCGTAGTTGCGCATTGTTGATTTTCTTACCCTTCCAACCGCCAATCGTGTGTGAGTGTGTTTTTGTTGTTGCTCCAACCGGTAAGCTATGTTTGATTTCCACCACATCCCATTAAATTCCGCCAAGCGTTATGATTGTACGATTTGTGTTTCTTTCTCCCATCGCGAAACATCCCTGCCGGAGCGGTTAGAAAGGTGAAAGCCTTCACCACCCATCACTGGGGGGTCCTTTCTACCTGTAACGCTCCGATTGGCGAGGGGACGCGGATGCCGGGGGCGCGAAATAGAATGTGTGGATGTTTGGACCGGCTCGGATCGTATCGCGCTTGACTGACGATTGACAAACGGCGTTCGATCGGAGTGTGGCAAACGGGGTGGCGCCTTCTGCGGTTATGTTTATTATGTTTATTATCGCAGGGTTAATTGTGGAGGGGGGTTGCCGTACCGTTGCCGCGAAAATCAGCGAATGCCCACTGCCGTGATGCGTAATGCGGTGAAGGTAAAGGAATAGGTTTCCTTCCTGTGTTCGGTCGTTGGTTTTTGTTTCTTCTATTTCAATTTAGCCAGCGAGGCTATGAATGGGACTAGCCTAGGAGCATTGAACGATACCGCCTCGCATTGGGCTTCGGTGTTGGACCTTTAATTTCGTGGTCGGGAAATTGAATTTTAACAAAATCACTTAAAGGCACGGGGTGGAGCTGTATAGGAAGTGGACGGTAGCTGTAGTCGGTGCTAGATCGGAGTGGTTTGCCGGAGTGTGAATCGGGCTTTTCCTTCTAGGTTAGGTGGCGAGGAAAGCAGGAAGCGATGCATTGTGGCTATAATTTGGGCGGCACGTTTCGGCAGGGAAAGTCAAAGCGAAAGTTGTCCCACAGAAGGAAGTGACACTTATCGATTGGTATGGAGGGTTACCCATCATTTGTTGGTGTGTTGGTGGCAAATGGAAGTGATAGTAATTTGGTCTTAAAGTAGGTTAAAACAGCCCAACATGTTTGCTATAAACTAGTCAAACTTAGCATAACTGCGAAATATGTAGAATAGAATTTTTTGTTTGTTACAAATTCAAAATCTATTTTAAACACTTAATATACATTCTAGGAATCATTGATACCAAATACCAATTAACTAAACATTGTCGATTTTTCATGGGTTTACCTTCACTCGCACTGACTCAATGTCAATTGCAAATTATCAAAAATAGTAGCTCTTAAGTCAGCAGTCATAATTTGAAAGCTCTATCAATCGAACACAAAACGTTCAGCAACTTCGTTCAGAAACGGTCAAGGAACGGCTCCTCATCGAGACGAAAACGGACAACGTGCGGTAGTTTGTGGACGTCGGATAAGCCTGATCTGGCATCTACAATAGCATCGAAAGAAACCCTGGTTCCAAATGTCTAACGACTCTAAGCGACAGGAATCTCCAAAGGAATCTGAAGATGAAGACCGTGTGAAAAGGTACTACATCGCTGGATTTGTTTGGCCAAAATGCTCCGAGAAAACAGTAAAAAAGAACCTTGGTAACAGGAACATACATGTCAGGAAGCGGAAATCGCTGAGTTGCAGGCAATGTAGCATCTCCTAACTAATAGCACTCAAACACATGCTTACACGTTTGTCTTCTTCCGCCATGGCGAAAATGTTGGGATAACTAACGAATGGTGGACTCATTTTTTATATAAACTTTATCGAAGGCAATAATCTGTCTTATCTTTTTTTTATTTCTTCTTCTTTTTTGGCACAACAACCGTTGTCGGCCGAGGCCTGTATCAGTAGTTGGCCTGGCTTTCAGTGACTTATTGATTACCCGTAGCAGGATAGTTAGTTCTACTTATAGGGGCACGTTCCATTCGAGGCTTAAACCCATGACTGTCATGTTGTTAAGTACAAACAAATAACAAGGGCGATTAAGTGCTTTTCATAGGGTTTCAGAGCAGCACAGCGTGCTGACCAATAGAGAACTGCTTAAAGTTTGTCAAAACACCAGTATTGACACGTCTGTATGTTGACATGCTTATGCAATCCAAATGTTTCTAGGCTTGATTTTTACCAATTTGAGAATAAGGTACCACAGCCATCACGTAACTCCACCCAAGCTAATGCAAATAAATTTTTCCCCAAAACCCAAAAAATTCATGCAACGCTTCGCTTGCATCACTCACTATCCATAGCCAAATCATTTAAGCGCTACCCTTCTCTCGAGCGGCGTAACAGCGTTTAACGATGCAATCGTACAACAATTGTGTGACGATCGATATCGCTACCGTAGCGCGGCATAGCGATTGCAATCGAGTGCATTGGCCCCGCGGATTCATTCATTTTCTCCTGCAGGCATTTCCGCGGGAAAGCTTACGTGAGGCAATGCAAACAAATTTGAAAAAAAGAGGAACCAATAGAGGGAACGGGCGCTGCTACATTCTTAGCGTTTAGCTTTCACAAGGACATGCTGATGGAGAAAAGATCCTCTCCTGAAAGTGTCTGGAAATGTTGGTACGGAGCGTGTGTACTGCAGCGTAACGATGCTGGATGTTGGAGTTAATCAAAATTTTTCCTCCCCAAGCCGCCACACCACAAGCAAGATCGTATCGCATATCGAGCTGACCAGCTGGCCAGCCATCACACAACGAGATACTTTCTCCGCATTACTGTCCGCCAGTGGCTATTTCTTGTGTTTTTTCCCCTATGTATGTGAGTGTGTATATGTGTGTGATGCACATATCCTAATCATCCTGGCGAGATGAAAAAAGGGTGCGATCGCGTTCATACTTTTACAAAGAAACCGAGTGAACGACCGTTGCATTTCAACTGCTTGACGATGTGGAAGAAATTGTTCCAGGGGAAGACACTGTTGAATGTGGTCTGGATGCGACAACAGGTAGCAAGTGCATTTGAAATCGATTTGAATGTACAAACACACGCGCACAGTTGCAACTTTACCTACCCAGCTCCCCCAAACGACTCTCCCCTGCAAATCGAATCGAAGAGATAAGCGCCCTCGCGCAGCACTCACCGGAACGGGTCAGGGTGAATTATGTCCCAAGATCGTTCACCGTTGATTACGCACGAGAGCGATCGTGTGCATGTGAACGCCGGCCAAGAAACTGTCCAGTCCGTCTCCTGGCACTCGAATCGGACCCACGCATCGGGGTTAGATCGTGAGAGGCAGTTGAGGCTGTCCGTGGTCCACAATGAATTACTGACCAAGTTCTGCCGGGGCTTATCAATCCCACGGACATCTTCCATGTATGTGTGTGTGTGTCTCGCTTGTCGCGAGAATGTCCAACTCGGACGCTGATGGAACATCAAACGGGAAGCCCGGATCGTGCGTTTGAAGCGCACGGACAACCATTTTTCGGAGGTGAAACTCTTTAAGCTGAGCGGCCAGGGAGATTAACAACCGCCCAAACCACCACCCCGATAAGGCTCTCGAGCCCGAGACGAAAGTCCCGTTGTAGAAACCTGCTCGTTTTGCAAACACTGTACCGCAAGAGGCACGACAGGTCCATTGCGATGAATTACGAACCTTTCGCGGGCTATCGATCCGATCGGTTGTCCGGAACCTGGGTCGGGTCGGTTTTCGATCGTATCGTCAAAAGAAGCGGGTCGCTCGCGTTCTTTCG
This sequence comes from Anopheles gambiae, assembly GCF_943734735.2. NCBI lineage: Eukaryota > Metazoa > Arthropoda > Insecta > Diptera > Culicidae > Anopheles > Anopheles gambiae. The sequence continues at coordinate 43,897,465 of NC_064602.1, read as the reverse complement.
TTAGGTTCTGTGTGTGTGTGTTTTTTTTGTGTTGCTTTTCAAAGCATTTAGGTAAAACACGGTAGGAGCTTTCAGGTAGGAAAACATTCTCGATGCGTTCTTTGGTCCGAAGTTGTCCACCGGCGACGAAGGAGAAGGTCGCATACGCGAGATTCCACCCGCGATGCTACTTGGGGATGCCCGGTCCCGGTGGCCGTTGCCTGCATACCTCCAAGCTCCAAAGGAATCAGTTTCTAGGCCATCGTGAAGGTGTACGGAATGGGCAAGATTACATCATTCATCATTCGCGCCGGACAATGGTGGTCCCCGCGGACCAGGAAGAGATTCCATGCAATCTTGCTTCGACACACACACACCGAAGATAAGACCATTCGATCTTGAGCCTCGATGTAAAGGGGGAGAAGGTCGCTGGTATTCTAGACCCCCTCTTTCTCTGACTCCATTAGAATTCACTTGAAGGCTTCTGTCGGTGGAGCAGAAGGATGCTGCTTTGACTTTATCATTGCTACTGGAGTTGCATCGCTGACGCTGAGGGGGGAAAAGAAGGCGCAATTGGAGAACAATTTGAACCCATTCCATGCTCCAAACAACGCTGACGATGCGGAAGCTGCCGAATGCGTATGAGAGAAGCTGAAGAGGGGGCCCGAGTGTGGGCACGCGCGTGTCCCCACACGACCCCGTTGCGCCAGTATGTTGCAACTAATCTGACAAGCTGCATCGCCCTGGACACGGGAACAACATTCTCGACGGCTGGGATTCTTACGCTACCCGGAGGTGCTCCCGTACGATGGCAAGAATGTTACTCTGGCTACTGGTGTAAACTCTGGCACCGGGTGGGCAGGGTAGGAAAGGGAGACAGAGAATGGATTGTCAAATCAAACCATTCGCAGGCAGAATGGCGCTGAAGGCGACGGCTTCGGCATGAGATGAGGGATGCCACCGTACCCTGCAATAAATCTTTCCATCAATGACGCTTCTGCTTGTACGAGAGTATTTTTTTCTTCTCTTCTTCTCTCTGTCCGTCTGTCGCTGCCGTTTCCCGGTGCAGAGGTTTCCTTTCGCCGTGTTCGTCAACTTTTCTATTACGCCTCGCGATCCTGCCCGCCGTTTGCCACGCCAGAAGTACCGTCAGCCACTAGATCGTGCTGTGATTGAAGGAAGAATTATCGTGCCGTGTTTTCGATGGCAAAGGGATGTTGAATATATTGCGGGAATGGTGAGGCGGGGGAGCAAGGAAGGAGAGTAAGAAAGTGCAACAAGGTGGCAAAGAAATTGACGATTCTCGTAAGTGGCGATGATAAGCTTAACGGGGATTAATATATTGTTCAGAAGCGGATGATAAGATCTAGTACCAGCGGGATGTGTTTTTTTTGTGTTTTGCCGCTTGTTCTGGCGGATGCTGCTGGAGATGAATGTAGAGTGTGTCAAGTGAGAGGGACTTCCATTCAGCTGAGAATAGAATACTCTTACTATAAGGAAGTAATGAATGCAACAAATAAATGAGATTAAATAGAAAAATAGAAACATGTATAAATCCATTATTTCTTCTAACAACTTCTTTCATTTTTTGGTTATTTTACAGGGTTACGGTGAATAACAATGTTTACATTCGAAAGTGACACTTATTTCTTTTTCGGGGCTTTACACCGTTGTATAAACGCAAAATCAGCGTTTAGCGGAAGAAGAAAAACGAAGTTTATTCTGTTGCAAGAAATGGTTAAACTCGATGTTTTGCTATTGTTATTTCAGTATTACGGGATTTTCCAAGTGACTTTCGAATGTGCACATAATTATTCATCGCCTCCAAGATGTATTTCAACACCTATTAAATGGTGTATTTGCTTTAGAATAAAATTTCAGTTTTTGCACATGATTTTCAACGCATAACAAAGAACTGTCAAACTCAGCCCAGCTTGAGACTTATTCAAAATCATGCTGAGGATATAAAAAATATGATGATGGAAATGAAATATCAGATTGATGTGGATTAACTTCTGGCACGCGGTAAATAAAAATACTTACATTCGAAACTGACTTGGAAAACCAAACATGGTATTGTAATTTTTTGAAAGCTTATGTCATCAACATAAATAATAAATATTGATAATTCAATATCGAAAACAAACTTTAATAGATGTTGACGAAAAGACTAGGACAATGACATACCGATTTATTAATGATGAGAACACAAAGATCCGTATGAAACAAGGCCCCCTCCCCCGGCATAATCAGGACTAACCTACAAGTGGACTAATGCAGGCTATGCATAGACCAACAAGTCATAGATAGGCAAGTTCGTTAGTGTCTTTGACCGATTACGGTTGTTGTGCTAAAAAGATATCATATCTTATTTTACAAATGGAATTTACCAGCAGTAAGTGCTAGTGATGGATAATCCAAAATGCAGCTGTAGATCCACTTCGACTTTGGTTCTGAAAAACTGCATTAGACTTCGTATTTAACTACCCAACTACCCAAACTACCCAACGACTCCGGCAAGTATGTACGAGTACGAGGATCTGTATTTCACCGTCAGATCGTGAGATCGTTTTCTGATGTTAAAATATCTTTTATTATAACATCGTTATTTTTGTAATAGTAATATGGTTTGTTATGAATAACATTAGCATTTCACGATAGGTAATGTTGCTGTTTTGTTTTTTTTCTTGCATATTATATTAAGAAAATTTAAATTTGAAGTCTTGGAAGAAAATTATAAAAAATTTCATAATTATTACTTTTAAAACTGCGAGTAATAATACAAATACCCAAATTAAATGTACTAGACACTAACCACAAACAATTTTGAAAATTCCTCCGAAAAGAAAGTAGAGTATGGAAAATATACAAAATAATTTTGTAAAACGAAATAATATTTCATAAATTATGGGGATCGTCATTTTATTTGAGAACAAAAAATCGAAAGAAAATCTTAATCTCAAAATAGCAGTTTTATTATAACTAGAAAGACTTGAATATACTAATGAAAGGTGTAGAGCTAGCACCACAGCCTCAGCACTGAGAACCGAGAGAGATATAATTCCCAGTTGACAAAACACTCACCAACATCCTGAGTCAATCCCTGTTTGAGTATAAGAACACCTTCCATAGTGGTTTTTGTTGATTATAATATTTTTATACAAATCAGTTTTAGATAAAATAAGCTAAATTTAAAAAAAATTCTTCCCAAACTGAACTATGGATTGTGATTATAATTGGTGTTGAAAATAATAATTTCTTAGTAATTTCGGAATTTCAGTTATGAAATGATCAGTTATGCGTATTCAAGCAAAATTAATAATGCTTTTTGAAGTTCATGGAATTCATCTAAGTTTCTTATTTTTTCCGCGAAGCTATAATGTCTTATAGCTATAACAACAGTTTTTAATCGATATGTTAGACTCCAAATGTAGATTTTTTTTTTCCAGGATGTGCTGTTTTCAGACTAAGTTTTACTATCTCCAATCAGAATTTTCCCTTTTAGTATATAAATGTGGCGAAAAATACACTATTGTCTAGACTATATAGTAAAAATAGCTATGTTATGTTTGCACACCAGCAGATCATCTATTCAGACCCTTGTTCAGAGCGTTGCTGAGTGTATTGTATACGGAGAGAGCATTAGTTAACTTTGAGCGTTCCCTGCTACTTTGAGCAACTTTTGTTGTTATGCTCAACCGTAAGTAAAAGAGCAGTCAGCAAATTTGAACGAAGGACAGCGATACGTGTGAGTGGTTGAGCAGGTTTTTCATCTTTCCCTTTCTCTCTACTATCTTTGCGTCGCAGTTTCGTGCTCACTTTTCGTCATGCAAAGTGTGAGAGACTTTTACAACGGTTTGAGAGCGAAACAAATGCAATTTGAGTGGCTCGATCGGCTCTCTTTGCTTCACTTTAAAGATCCGGCCACATTGCGGGTTAAAAAAAAATTAGCTTTCAACGACGTCGGTCGGGTGTGCGTTTCTGTCGTGTGCGCGCGCGTCAAGATAAAGTACTAACTACACCAACGTAGCCTTTTGCAGTGTACGGATTGTTTACTGTTTCTGCAAGCAGGTTACTACACGGTGCGAAACCATTTCGCAGTTCGCAGTTGCAATTGTTTTTGTTTGTGTACCTCAACTGGCCCAGTGATTTTGAGCGAAAGAAAACCAAGAGGCAAGTAGTGTGTTGGTGTTTTTGTTTTCTAAATCTCAAGCAATGAAATACAAATGCGGGGTGTATAATTTCTTAAAAAAATAATTGTTTGAAGCCAATCAGGAAAGCAATCATTAGCTTTAGTGATGAACGAAATGTGTCACAAATTTGGTATATTTGAAGACAGTGAATATTTTGTAGAAATGAGTCAACCACGGCTTGTGAACTCCCTACGAACGTTGTGAAATCAACCTGTCGTTCAACGCTGCCCGAGCTGTTCCAGCCTTACCAACAACAATCACCGGTGATCGTATCGCATTCTTCCCCAGTACGCCAGCAACCAGTAACCTCGGGTGCAATCGCACTGCAGTGTGCAACGTTCGTGCGTGCACGTGAGCACAAGTGTCTTGACATGGTGCATACGATTTTGATGTTTTTGTTGTTGTTGTTGTACGTTTCCTGCTGATCTTCACTTGCGAGCATTTTGTTGTGTTGTTGCTGCTGCCGTAGCATGAACTAGGTCGACTGGTGTGCGTAGCGATCGAGCTGTCCGGACTTGCGGTTGCGTGTGCGTGTGGGTAAACAAAACGTTCTTGGCCCCAGTGTGAGTGTTGGTGGCGTAGCGTATACGCAACGCGACATGGTTGAGCTGGAAGCTGAGGTTGAACGAAATGTGTTGCTGTGTGCGTACGTACGTGTGTGCCTTTGTGTGGATGTGTGTGAAGGAGAATTGCGTTTTTGGTGGTGTGTCGACTTTATTGTTATGTTCTTCATCCGACCGTCAGCGATCACGAGGGTGTACAATTTGTTTTCATTTATTTTTCGGCAGCATCCCTTGGGTTGCAGCGCGGTTTGGAATTACAGAGACTGTGTGTGTGAGTGTGTGCCTTGATGCACCGGAGTGGAATGCATTATTTATTGGTTTAAATTGAGCCGGGTTGGAAGCCGAGGCATTCTTTGATGTACAAATTGACGTTTAGCGAGAGCTTCTTGAATGTTGATTTCTTGCTAATTGTTTGTTTTTCTAGCAAAATGTGTAATTATTCATAAAACTAAATCGAATGGCAAAGTTCCTTGTGAAACACGATACCTTCGGAATAACTGCTAGCAGTAGATGCCGTGCTGGCCACGTCTGTTCGATCGCAAACGCACACTTGCCTAATCGGGGAGCATACAGTGAAACGAACTCAGATGATGAAACAGTATCAAAACCAAAGCAAACTCAAACTTACCACAAGAGGCAGTAATAAAAAACTACCCCAATAACATTGTGATTTCTTTTCCCTTCGATCAGCAACCTGATAATGGAGTGTTTTGCTGGCCTCACCGCTGCTCACGTGCTACGATGAGTAGAGTAATAATAAGCAGCAATGTGAAGTGTTGAGAGGAAACCCCAAGTAACATACTTGCAATCAAAACAATTTCAAGTCTATTTTCCATTGTGTTTTGTTTTGGGTTTGGTTGTTGTTGTTGTTTTTTTTTTTGCGCTGATGGAAAACAATTTGCCCCAAAAATGATTGCCCGCCATAAAAGCGAGCGTATTTGAGCGCGATCGTTTCTAGCGATTGTGGAAAAGTGGAGTGTCAATTGCGCCAGCTTTCCCCAAATAATTCAACGCAAAAAAAAAAAAAAACATGTAAAAAATCGATATTGCAGCAGGATGTGCAGAAGAATTAATAATTTGATTTTTTTTCTTCTACAATTAGTGCGAAACAACAGGTTTGGGGTGCAACTCAGGTGCATTCAGCCTGCCGTAGGGCGACCTTTCGTTGCACCGAGTGCATGTGGTGTGTATGCAAATCAAAAAATTGAAGAAAAGCGAATGCAAAGTGCACCTGGAAAACAGCTCACTATCATAGCAAAACGCCTTATTGAGCGTAATTGAGTGAGTGTGTGTGTGCGGCTTGCAAGTGTATTCAATCATCAAGGGAAGAATAATTCATCGCCCCCTTTAGTATCGTTCTGTTCGAGTGAGAACCAAAAATTACTGAAAAAGTGTGTGTGTTTTTGCGTGTGAATAAAATCGATCTACAACCGACCTCCCCTCAGGGAGATGGCGATTAAGTAAAGTGAAATAATAATAAAAAATACCAAAAAAAGTGTAGACATCCCACCTAACGATAACTGACCCTCCCCTTCCCACAAGGGGGGTGGGAACATCCATCGCAATGCATCGTGTAATGCAGCCGATGCAGTGTACGATCGCCTAAACCGGAGGCGCGAGAAGGTTTTCGAACCTTCCTCTCTGGAGTGTCTCCGTGTGTGTGACCTTGTATCTTTCAAACATCGCAAAAAAGTGATTGAAAATTGAAAATCTTTCTCACCTCGTAGTGGAATGGAATTAAATAACGCGCGCGCGAATTAAAGTAAAAAAAGAGTGAAAATTTGCGCCGTGAATTTTGTGCTATTTTTTGTTTGTTTTCAAAGGTGAATGTGTGCGTAAGAGAAGGTGTTTTTTTGGTTTGTGTGTCCCTTCTCTCGATTCCCTGCCTGTCGGTGTCGGATGTGTGCTTTCGGTGTCCGTTTGTGATTCACCCTTTTGCGACAGATCGTTAAAGAAATAATTCCAGTAAACATGGGCAGCCGCAACATCGAGTGTCGTAAATTTTCGCCGAACATCTTCAACAAGAGCAAATGCACGCACTGTTTCCGCCAGCGGGAGGAGCATAGTGCCGCCGCCCTGGAATGCAATCGGGTAAGTTCGGGGTTCATTTTTTGTTGTTGTTGTTTTTGTTTATCTCGCCGTTTGTCCCTTCGGTACCCCCAAATCCCCAAAATCTGTGGCGTGCAGTTTGCGGTGCAGTTGTAGCGCACTGGCCGGGGTTTGCCGTTTGGGTGCATTTGTCGTTTGCATTTTCTGTGTGTGTGTGTGGGTGTGGACTGGTGAGTAGGTGTGGTTGGCTGCACATATGCAGATGCATATTTGCAGCAGCCGTTGTAGCTGTTCTTCGCAGCTGCTGGAAGGTGTGGGAATGCATTGGAAATGCAGATTTCGTTTGCTTTTTTTTTTGGGGGGGAACTCAGGAAAACCCCATTTTATGTTTGCGACGAAACGACTCGATTAATGAGAATTTATTTTGTTCACGTTCAACTTTGATACCGTCCCGTAATTTCAACGATAGACGGACCGTAAAAGTCAATGATAAGAGTTATCTTTCTTGTGGCGCTCTGCCGTGGTTCATTTTAATCCGCGTCATTTATCACAAAAGCGCATCGCATTTGCTATCGCCGCATTGCAAGCGGCTGTTACAAAACAGTGTGCTTCCGAAAACTGACTCTATAAACCCCCCGAAAGGGGTGAATAGCACCCAGTACCCCTCACCCGCCCTGTTGGTTGTGGGCGAATGATTAGGCAATTGATTTATGGCCGATTGAAACCAGCTCGCCCAGATGATTGCCATCTGGTGGCGGCGTGTCTCCCCATCCATGTTTTGAGCCCTTTCCATGTTTGGGAGCAACTGCATTACGAAATGCGTTCTCTTCGGTACAGCACACACACGCATGATGTCATCTCGGTGCTGGGGGATGTTGGAACTTCACAAAATTTAATTATAATTTTGTTCATAAATTAATGCTTCATTCCACACCTCGTTGTCACGCTTGTGGCTGGGTTGGCGACGTGCCTCAACGTCCCACGACCTCGACGTATACACGTATCCCTGTTTTAAGGGCGGCTCCCCTTCAAAAATCCTACTTCCACAAACCGAGAAGAACATTATTTGCTGCACATAATTGGTTGACCGACGATGCGGCCAGAACACGTCCGCCAAAGACCGGGGGAACGGGCGGGTATTATTGAAATTGTTAACGATCGAGTACACACGGCACTGCGGTTGCGCGAGTGCCAAAACGAGCGCCTGAAGATTGGGTTGGGTGACCCATGGCACACAGATTGGTGACTGTGAGATTCTTTCGCGAGGTTCTGCTGGCGTAGGAAACTACGTACTTACGCGGATGTATGTAATCGGGACGTGCTCGCGTGATATTCCAACAGTTCCAACATCCAACACTGCCTGCCTTGTTGCATGATGGAGAAATTCTTTTGCATCGCCGGAGCTCGGTGATCGGTGACCCGCGATCTTACTCGGGTAGAGACGCGCCTTACTGACCGATCTTTTGCTTTCGTTCACCTTTGCGAGTGTTGCCCGTAGGAATGGGCTGAGTACCCCGAAAGGGAGCTCGGGTAAGGTCAGAAGGTTGTGAATTCACATCGCGATCGAGTGTGGAAAGGATCGGGTCGACCGACCAGTCGCCCCGATGCCTCTGTGAATTGCCCGGGAGTGTGTGCCCAGAACGCTGACATGTCCAAAGCGCCGAGATGTCAGGGCCATGGAGCAGACTGGCCAGCTGACCTCGATGCGCCAGCACTGGAAAATATGCTTCACAGCACACTCCACACGCTCTGTGGATTGATCTTGAGACGCTCTCAAAGGCAAGCCAGTCACCACTCTGGACGACGTGAAGGAGCACAAAGGAGATCCGGCAGGGTCTGGTTGAAGCATAATTTATGCAAAAAACAGCTTCCAAAACTCTCCCCCTGGGACAAACTAAAAAACCTCCCCAAAACTGCTTGACCGAAACCAATCGATGGGCGGGGAAAGAAATTGGAAGACAACGTAGATGACCACACCACCACCACCGTGGTCGCTGTTACAAACATAACAGTCACTCTTGGGAGGAAAAGAAAAACACAGCGCGTAACACCGAACTCGAGACGAGCGAGAGCACTTTGGACCAAAGATGTTTTGTTGAACCGTTCAAGGCTTCGGGGCAGGCTGGTTCGAGAGCTAGCGGGACATCGCATTTTGGGACGTTACGTTTTCCGATCTCTTTCGGTGTTGGTTCTTTGCTCCGCGAATTCTCGAACGGCGACAACGTGTGGTACAGGTGTGTCGGGTTTGGAGCTGCGTGCTTGTTTTGGAGATATTTTCGGCAACGAAGAATCACCAACGTATTCTCTGTACCTCACTCACAAACGAACAGCAAGATCGGTTTCGGCAACATGTTGACGAAGTCGCACTGACGCCACGCAGTTGTGTGCAGCTTTGGGAGAGGCTGTGTGTACTCTCCCAGAGGAAGTTTGAAGTTGCTGGAGGTGAATTCTTGAGCGTTTGGAATGATTTCGGGAATGAGATGAGCAATGTACACAAGTGGTCTATTCTGACAGTGTGAATAGGCACTTTTGAAGATGTTGGAAATATTGTGTTCTAGACTAAGAAGGTCCAAGTTTCCCACTTCTGATTAGGGACTTTAAAACCCTAATATCTTCCCCAGTCGATGCTGTAGCTTACCAATGTCTGACCCCAAAATCCCTTCCGCCCTGTATCAGGGGGAATCTGTATCTCCCGATGTGGGTCTCACACACTGATGCCCTAATAACGATGCCATATTCACACGCACACAAGCTCTGTCGGGTCACTGCGCGGAGATCTAGGCGCTAGAGCCAAACTTCGGTAACCTGCTTTCGGATTCGAGAATGGTACGGCACCGATTTTCGTTTCTCACATCCATCCATCCATTCGTCCATTCTTCACCCTAGCTCGCACCGGAAACCGGCCTAATAACGGTGATCGTCACCGGTTACGTTTATCACCTAAAAGTAACCAATCGAACCCACCGAAGACCACTCAGCGGAGTACCTAATTCGCTCGGTCCGGCTGTGGCTCGCGGTTCGTGATGATGATGGAGGAAGCTGATGAAATCGAGTGAACTTGAGACCTCGCGTTCGCTTGCGTCGGCTGATATTGCCCGGGTTGGGTGTCACGGGTGCAGTGTACGGTGCGAAATGGCGTGCGCTCGCAGCTCGCCGCTTACCGTTCACGGTCGAGGCAAAAAGCACACCGTGTGGCACCGAATGGTTGGAAAGTTGAACCCGCCACACATATACACACACTTCCTATTGCTCACTCACATGTGCGCGCGTGGCCAGAAAAATTGATGGAATGTTGCGATCGATCGAGTTGGAGGCAAAACCAAAAGGGTCACAGCATCACCACTACCGCAATGGTTGCTGCCGTGCTGCAAGGGTCTCGAACCTAGGGCCAATGCTTTTAAAGCGTCGAACGTTGTGCTACACGTGTTGAAGTTTCGTGTGGGAAGGGAATTCCAAAACCCATTCGATTCGAATCGCGCGCAATCGCACTCGAAGCTGGTTGGGATATTGCACCGGTTGGCGATTGTTCGCTGTCCCGCTGCTGGGTAGGCTGGCGAGTTGCCAGAGACATAAAAGTCGTTGTTTTAGTGCTCCGATCGAGTGGTACAGTTGCGAAAGCTAATCGAGGTCTCGTACCGGTCGCATAAGCCGCAATGGCACAGACTTTTGAACTTCTCCGAAAGAATGTGGTGTGAAATTGTTCCATTACAAATTTTGGGTTTCTTCGTTTGAGTTTCAGTTGTGCACCTAACAATATAATGTAATGCTCGAAGCCGTGTATGTAAAACTTCCGAGAAGTTTACGTCTGCATCTTGATTATTCTTTACGTTTTCCGTTTCGTTACTCAATTAACGTTCGCTTGCCACTTTGGGTTCGATCGCAACTGACGTTTTTTGTGTGTTTCTTTTATTTGAGCTGCACACCTTTTCCAATCTCCAACACCCGCCATTGCGCCCTTTCGGTTGCTTTTGGGCGGCATCGATTCAAGAACGCAAACGCAAAAAAGACTCTCAAACAAGCATTAAAACAAACCACCCTGTCGGCGGCAGTTCGCCTCAAACGCCCAGAAGCCCACGGGTGTTCGGGCGCTTCTTGGGGGCAAATGGCTTTAACCAAAATGGGAAAGGCAAATAAGTGAAAAAAGCCAGCATCCAGATACTCCGTTCAGCTTGGACCTTACCCCCCCCCCCCCCTCTCTGGTCAAGCGCAAAAGGGTTGAAAGCAACCTTTTCAACAGCTGTTAATTTTTCAATTTCCGCAACGCGTTGCGAAGAACAAAAGCCTTTCAAGGGAAATAAAACAAAGCTCAAGTCCAACTGCTGGTTTTGTGCAAACAGAAAAGAAGGGTTTCCTTCACCGAAAGCACCGGCCATAAAAAAGGGCATGCGTGCGTTGTTCTGTGCAATGAACCAGCGCGTATTCGTATCAAACTGCTCAACCGAAAAACGCATTTCCTCATCGAATAATGATGGAATAGCGCGGTTTTGCGCGGCATTGCCAAAACCCGATCAATGGAACATTTCATCGCACGTTCGTTCACCGCGAGTGACCCTCAAAGACACCGACACCCCGCGGACCCTGGGCATTCCGGAAGCGGAAAGTACGAGCGGCGAGCCACGGACTGCTTTCCCCGATCGGCGCAAGTTCGCGAAACTGACCGCATCGGAATGCGCGTGGCCACGGTGCGAATATTTCCGCCGATATAAAATTGTGTTTTTTTTTGCCTTCATCTTTTTCCTGGTGCTTAGTTCCTGTGTGTGTGCGTGAATGCTGGCTTCCTTTAACGGCCTGTCGTTACGACTGCTCTGTGTGTCTACACGTTCACGGGAACGCTGCGGGTTGTTTCACTTTCATTGCGAATATGTGCTGCTCCCTGTGGCAGCCCTCCCTTCCCTGGACAGCCGTTTAAGCTTGGTGCTGCGGGTTGTTTTTTGCTTTTATTATTGCACGGCAAAACATTTTTTATGGGATTTTCTAATTATTGGCACGCAGCTCGCTGTGGTCGGCATTAGATTTTTGCTTTTGCTTTCACGTAGAAAGTGCTCGGTCGTCGTTTTTCAGCGCGATATTGTCGTCAATACCTATTTGTTTTGGTTAGTCCCGGGCCACGGGAGGAGTGACGACGAGCGCTTCGACAAGTCACGATGAGCTTTTGATGATGAGCGGCCTAAAGATAATCGTACTATCGTGGCTGTAGGTGGTGATTACTTTCGCTACCCTTTTTCAGCCTGCCCTGCCGATCGTGTGCCGTTTTTAAGAATTAATTTCGCTGATTTGTGGATTAAGGGATGTTGTCATTCGTTCCCAAAATGCATGCTCTCGAAATGTATGTCAGTACGTACTTATCAGCATCAGTTTTGCTGAAATTTGTAAAAAACAATGACTTGGAAAGCCTTTAAACAATTCCAAATCGAAACTTTATCTATCAGCCTTTAAACACTGCGTCCGCTTGTGCCACAACAACGACTACTTTTGCATGATTCGATTAACCTTGATTTCACATGCAACCTGCGCGGTTTTGTGCGTAGGCATGCGGTCCCCCCTTTCCTGCTCCAGCGCATAACCCAGCAACCCATCTCCAGCTGCTCGGAGTTCGCAAGCCAGTACACTACCCGCGATCGATGGGAGCAATGAACTGTCTACCGCGAGGGAAAGATGCACACAAAAAGGGAAAGGTACTGGTGGCGTCTCGGCACACAAGGCATACGCACATGTAAGCGGGCGGCACACACGTAGACACGTGGCCAGGAGCCATTGACTGCCATCGGAGCGCGCTCCGTCATCATCTCTTCGCCCTCACGACACCGTTGGAATGTGATTGTTGTTCTTCGGTCAAAAATGCCTCTTAAGCCGCTTCTCCCTGCCGTGATGATGTGTTTTTGATGGGGCAACGCTTTCTGCGTGTGTGTGTGTGCGCTCTCTTGTTGAATGCTTCTTTTTTCAAATGGTTGAGCATAGGTGTTTTTCGCCCTTCTTTTCCTTGCGCCACCAACAGCTTCAACCGGCCCAGGTATTGAACTGATCGTTAAAAATATGTTTCTATCCGTTCGGTTTCGATTTGCTTCGTACGTAGGTTAGTGTCGTCTTCTTTTTTTTGTTGTATGCGCCGTTTAAATTGAAAGAGAAAGTTCAATTCCCCATTGTGTGTGCAGCATGCGGAGGTAGAAGTGTCTAACTCTGACGTGTGGTAAAGAGTGCGCAAAATCGGACAGAAAATGAGTCAAGAGCATCGTGTTCCGCCGTGAAGTGATGCGTGAGTAATTATTCGGCTGCGGGCGTTTGCGCCATCCTGGCTGTCTATCGGGGTGGGTGACGGTTGGGTAAAAGAATTTTTATTGCCGACGTATCCGGGCGCCGTCAGTCTGGAAAGATTGGCATTTCAGTTGGTTTGATTATGATTTTGTTGAATGAATGTTTCTTCAATAATTCAATTAGGTTTGTTTTACTAAGATTTCGTTTGATTTTTAAGATGATTTTTGACAGAAATGTGTTAGGTAAAACTTAATGAATAAAATTATTTGTGAAAAACGACGAATACGAAACAAAGGACATTGAAATGAAGCCATATAAGTAAAAAAATTTGGTATTGATTGGCAGTCGAACAGTTGTTCGACTTGTACGCTCAAGCACTAATCCGCCACGATAGTTTCCTCATAGAACATTCTGTTGCCCTTGAACTTGTCAAATATTAGAGATATGGCACTAAATTAGGAGTGCTTTTATGTCTTCCGTCTTTTTTCCGGTTCAAACAACCAACAGAACAACGCTCCTATTCATCACACTTCTCTCCACCCTCCAAAAATACACAGCGACTAGCCGAACTTACCCTTAAAAGAAACTAAACAACCACCTCACCCTCTCGTGAATTTCGTTAGACAAAGTTTGAGTCACTGCAGCGCGGTTTATCTGAAGTCTGCGGAGAGCTTTCGGGCAAACTGGAGGCCCTCGTTCATCGGTTTGTTTCCGTCTTAAGCAACGCTTCCCCATATTGGCGTACGCGGGCGCTCAAGCACCACGGAACAAACGTGACCTTATGGGATCTATTTTCGGTGCGCAGTTATTTAATTAGCGTTATCTGCCTTTACGCGCTAGATAATCCTTATCTAGCCCACACAGCCGGAGGCGGTGCACTCGGAATGACTGGGCGGTGGTGGGTTGATGTCGTGTGTGGCTCTGCTGTGTGGCCGGTTGTGATGTCTCTATAAGCGCGAGCGACGGACCGATTCATACGCAGGGCGATGTACTGGCCTCCGCGCAAGACAATAGGTGCGTGTGTGTGTGTGTGTGAGCAAGCTGCCGCGGGTTGTATGTCCTTCACGCAGGGAAGCAACGACCGATGCAGCGGCGATGGTATGAAGTTGTCTTGTAAAAATGGTTACACGGAGGGCACCGATAGGGCTTCTTTGAGTTATCCGGCACAGGCGTCACGCTGCCAGAGCGGTAAACATGAAGCGGAGTTACCAGCGTTTTGAGGGACAACGATAAGGCCCTCGCCTACGCTTCCTCCTAAGGTCGTGCGGCTATTAAACTTGAGTTTTCAATTATTCACACGCAGCTGGCAATGGTTCTTGTTTGCATTTCGTGAACAATGAGGAAAATTATTCCTATTTTTTAAAGTCGCCTTATTAAAGTTGGTGCCGTGACCAGGATGCTTGTACGAAATTGTAACCACTACCTTGTTTTTCACTGCGGCTTAATTCAGATAATGATAGCTGGAATGTTCCTTTTATAGTCTCACATGATCATCAAATGGTAGAAATACACCCGACAGCCATTATCCACGTAAAACCTAGACCCAGTGTTGTGTGAGCAAATTGTGGGCACACAAAACGGCGACCAGACACACTGCTGGAAGGGACACTGCACTCACAAGCCACGCTTCGAATGTGTCGTGATCGGCAACAATTTACAGGGGAATTTGTTCCCGTCTGGCCAGGTTGACACATTCTTCACCCTTTCGCAGACCACCCCTTCACCTTCCCATTGCGTCGAACGTCTTTTGCATCGACGCTTCCAGGGCAGGTTCTTCGAGCAGCGACCAGCGTGTGCAGCAAGTCGTCCCTGCATCGCCATAGTCAAATTATAATAAATCGTCTTCACTTCACACCTGATCATGTGCCCTTTTGCGCACACACACATACACACACATCGAGGAAACGGCTGGAAAGGCAAAGTGAATGGATGCTGGGGCTGGAAGCGAATGGGTGCTACAAAACGAAGATCTCTCTCGCGTTCGTGCGAAGCGTCTCGCCTGGGTGTGTGAGGGTTGCCTAGATCAGAAGACCTCTTTGGTGCATGCGCACCGACGAGGAGCCACTCTAGATCCTGCGTTCGATTGGTGAAGAGACGATGTGTGCTTATGATGAAATAGGATACTTTGTGGCTTCCTTAATGTCGCGCTTCGTACCAAGGTGGAGTGGGGTTGAGGCGTTGCAGCTCCCCAGTGCACTTTTCGCACTTCGCATCTTGGGTGTGCATCGATGGCACGATCTCTGCCTGTGCGGGACACGCATGAGCGGTAGAGTAACACTAAACCAGATTAGCTACCTTCGATAGTGACAGCACTGCCTCACACATGCATTCTCGCCGGTTTTCTCACTCGTGGCCCGGCTGCCAAGGCTTCATCTTCCGTATGGCCTTTCCATTTTCCCTTTCCTCCTCGTGGCCGCCAAACAAAGCTTTCGATCGATGTTCGATTTCATTCGGGGCGAGGGAGTGGTGTGTGTGTGTCGCCAGCCGATGCCGCCCCTGTTGGTGTGACCAACAACTTTTCTTCACTTGCAACTACCCACCACCCCGGGTAAGAATGGAATGTGGCTCCAAAAGGGGTGAAGAAACAAGACACACGATGCGGTTTCACGCCGGCTTCGATGCGTTTGCGTTTTTTCAGTTTCGTTGCTGCCTTCAATGTAACCGATTCAATTGGAAGACGAATGAAAACACACACTCTCGCACGTATCGCCCAGAATTGACCAGATGATGCTGCCCTTTCCATCTTCCCGAATGCTTTCCCAGCGCGAAACATATAAGACAAATGAATGTGCACAAATGTGAACAACAATTGTCGATAATCATCCATCGCCCGGGCGCACAGGTACCAAGCAGCAGCAGCAGCAGCCACCGCCGCCTCCGCCGCCGCCTCCGCCGACCGATGGGATTAAGGCCCGGGCTGACTCACCCGGGCTGGTATCGGGCCCGGTTTTCGCGTCACACAAGGCGCCACAACACTTACCCACTCCGTTAAGCGTAGCGCGGGAAAAAGGTAGAAAGCAGCACCACGCGGGGGGGAGGTGAGGTGAGATTGCGATGATTTCAACTGATGGAACGCGCACAAGATGAACATTTACGACTAGCGCGGCCAGAGCAAGGCACTGACAATCGCAACAACCGGCGCGCAACGTCTCATCGGCCTGTCGTGGAAGCGTGGTGGAAATTTGTTGAAGATTAATCATCTTTCACGTAGCAACTGGCTCTTTCACTGCCTCTTTCGAGAGTAGTTTTTATTTGAAGTTGTTTTGTGTGTGTGTGTTATTTCGCTCTCTCTCTTTCTCTCTTGTTGTGCCAGGTTTAAATTTCATCTGCCACATTTGCTATTGTGTTTGCGATCGATCTGCGACGATGGTCCGATTGCTACACCTTGGAGACCTTTCCATCTCTTTTGGCCAATGTTTTTTTTTTGTTTTTTTTTTTGGGTTGTTGTAGTATTGTCAACGTGTTTGTATTACATAGAAAGCGAATGAAGCATTGGTTTACACTTGTTCAGCTTGATTTTAATGGTTGGATTGATGTTTAGATGTTTTCTTTTAAATAATTTACGTTTTTTTTCTTTTACTCGTCATTGTTATTATCATTATCAAAGTGACAAATAGTGCAATTCTTCGTTGGGGGTACTTTTAACCACTTTCGGTGCCCTTCAATCCAACTGTAATTCCATCCGTTGGCGCCTCGTGTTTCAGCCGGTACTGGTGCGTCCTGTCCTTAATTATTTCTTT
Source organism: Anopheles gambiae (assembly GCF_943734735.2). Taxonomy (NCBI): domain Eukaryota; kingdom Metazoa; phylum Arthropoda; class Insecta; order Diptera; family Culicidae; genus Anopheles; species Anopheles gambiae. The sequence continues at coordinate 43,880,689 of NC_064602.1, read as the reverse complement.
AATTTTATTGCAACGCGCCTCGGGTGTTAATGTTCCTGAGATGGGCCCGATAAGACGCGGTTTGATATCGCGATCCCGGTCCGAGCGTCGCTGTCTTTGCCGCCGTCACATGATAGTTTTATCGCTGGCGCGTTGATCTTTCCTCGCTGTGTTATCTCGTGTTGGTGCCGTAGGTGGTGAGACGTTTGCTCCACACTATCGCGCACCTGCAAGTGGTCGGAATTGCGTAGTCGCCGTGATTTACTCTCCGCAAAAGGGGTATCGTTTACGGCTGGGCTTCGCGAGGGCTTTTATAAGGGTCGGATAGATTTATGGATGGTGTGTGGTAATCTAATTACTGCCCTGCTAGAAGATACCGACCCTTAAGGAGAGGTAATTAGGAGTAGTAAAGAGATAGTGTCCATTTGTTTGAGTAACCCTGTTGTGTAGAGTATTTGTAACGGAATTACATTTAAAAAGGTACAACAATAAAATGGCGATAAAATGGTGTATCAATTTGTTGTCGTCATAAAAATAATGCATCTTCAAAAATCATGTACATCGTCATGCACTGGTCTTCATGCACTGTTTTTATGACTGTTTACGGCGTTATGCCCTCGGCACAGAAAAAAGGTGAAATGCACTTAGAGAAGAAAAAAAAACCGAAGCACTCAGTGCAGCGGAACTACACACAAAAGCATTCACTCCAAAATAAACACTCACATAAATGTAACATTTTTGTTGGCCACCTCACCCTATGCTCACACGTTCACCGCACGTGGTGCAGGGCCGTTGTTTTTTCCCTACGCCTCTACCATCACTGTGGTTCACCTCAAAGCACACACAGGCCGCGCCACCTGTGCCAGCGTGTGGTGTGTTTGCTGTACCCGCTTTCGACAACACTTCCGCTCGCGAAACACCGGCACAGGGGGCACAGATGGGGAGTTGGGTTAAACCGTGCTAACAAGGTGAATTATAAGCATAACCACCCAGCAAAACAAGTAATTACTTAACTCTTATTAAGTTTAATATTGCATTAATTGGTGCAATTAAAAGAAACAAAGCAACAACAACATCAACGGCAAGGTCTGTTTGCTGATTGGAGGTCGAGGGTGAACGAGGAGAATGGGGTTGGAGGAAACGGGCAATGCGTGTACGGTTAAAACTCAAGTGGCGGTTGGCGATTTGCTGCACGGGATGTAAAAATGCCCGAAAAAATGGAAGGGAAACAAAAAGAGCAGATCATGTACGCCAGCGTTGACCCCCGGAGGAAACAATTGATCCAAGAGGGAGGCGAGTGGAGCATGGCAAAGCATGGAAATCAACACTCAAACAGCCGGAGCTGGAGGTTCGAGGCACCCCATGCTTGAAAGGGGTAGCACACAACTACAACAACAAACTCAGACGAAACATAACACGCACAATGAGAATTTATGTTGTTTTATTCTGTTTGCGTTTTTACCTTAGTTCTTACCTTCGTTTCAATAATTTTCCCAATGATGTAAAGGAATGAAACAGTATTTCTCTCTTTTTTCGGTTGGCACACACGCCTCCACTCCCCTGCACCGCTACCAATCGGAACAAAAAGCTTCGTTTAATCAGAATAATTCACCCAAAATCACCCCTGCCGGCACTTCTGGCGGGCACGGGCTCTCGGGCAGCACACAATCATATCGATCGAAAGTGGAGGGGGTGAAAAATTTATCAATTGCACTTTAACACGATAATAACTTTATTCGAAATAATTTCGTTCGGTCGGCAGTTTACGCACGCTTTACGCAATCGACGGCCTGCAATTGGCCCGCTTTCCTGATCGTACTTGGGAAAAGGGAGCAACAAGAGAATGAAACAGCACACGGTCGACCAGCGATCCTTTTTTGAGCGGGTAAATGTGTTTGCCGGCAAAATGGGTTAACCCAGCCACATTCTATAATGTGTGTGTAGAGGGGGAAGGTTGAAGGTTTTTACTCACCGCCCACCCCCTTCCCGTAGCTGTTGCTGTTCTCGAGAGCTTCTTGCGATCGTACGATCAAGAGCGGAACATATGTTTTGGGCTCGGACAGTTTGTACAGGGCTTACAGGGCTCCTCCGCCGTGGTGGCAGCGTCCCCGACCGTGGAGCGTTTCTCCCGGGATACCGAAAGGTGTCAGGTCAATGGTGAAGAATGCATCATGCTGTCGGAACGTGTTCTGGTCGCGCACTTCCAAAATCGAAAAATAAGGAAGAGTGATGAGGTGGGGTGGATGGCACTTATGCGAAGGGAGTGGAGCTCCACTTTTTACACGTTTTTTTTCTTGTTGTTGTTGCGGTTCTGTACTTCATTTTGACTGAGCGATCGGAGCTGTTTTTCGGCGGGTGTGGGGGGAGATTTCACAAAAGGCATATGCGGCAAGAGGGTTTGTGCGCTGTGTAAGGGTCTCGATGTGAAGGGCAAACTACTCCACTCACCCATATACATATGTGTGTTGGAGCCTAGAACACGCGCGGGTTTTTTGCGCTCATGCTACTCCAACAAATAAAAGAGGTGTGTATTGGAGGTAGAGAAGCATTAATGGGGTCCTTAAGCCTAGCTTTTGGTCGAGACTCATCGATCGCTTCTTCGGCATCGGCGCGTCATCTGCACGATCACTGAGAAGGAATGTTGCTCCACTGAGCTAGGTTTGGAGCTCATGTACACACACACACACACGTAAATACACGTGGCACAAAGAGGGAAGGGTTGGCTTGGTGTTCGGTTGTTCATGGTCAAGATACGCGACCCGGTGGTATGGGGGACGCACCGAAAGAAAGGCACTCCAAAAGCGAAGCCAAACCGGCCCAACACAAGGTGAAAGAATGAGCAAAAGCCGGTACCGGCATGCGGCAAGGGTAGAGGCCGTTCTCGGCCACAAGCAGCAGCTCCTCTCGGGTTGATGGAAAGCAGCTCGCTTGCAGCTCGATGGAACGATTCTCGCCACTGGCCAGTTTGTACACGGGCAGACGGGTTTTGTGCGGTGGCGAGGGCAAAACAGGCGGTACAATTAGTTCTCGTGTGGGCTCGCCACGGATTCCGGGCCCCGTGTTCTGGAGCGGCGAACTGTGGAGAGGCAGCTTGTCTTCTGCCCTTTCTGGGGGAGAGCAAAAGAGCGTAGAAATAACATCACCCCAACATGGCTGTTTCGTCCCGTGTGTTCGTGGATGCTTCATATGATCACGATGACGACGAAGATGATGGCGGCGATGGTGTAAGAGATGATGGTGCTCTTCGGATGGAAACAAGACAGAAAGAAAGAGAGATAAAGAGAGAAAAAGAGATACATACAGTGGACGATATACCTCAGAAAGTGTGCCCTCACGGAGAATACCATGCGTTGTGGATGCTCCTTTCCCAATGTAGAGTGTTGGAAATTCGTGAACGCATGCTTTTCGCTGCAAAACAAAAAATCCCTTGGCGCATTCTTAGTGCAAGGCGGTCTTGCTTGGTGTAACGCGCGGCAGGAAGTTGACATTCTTTCGTGTTTGAACTTCTGTCGCCAGAAGAAAGATGTGTGGAGAAAGGTAAACATTTTGTGTACACGCTAGCAGCTGTCTTTAGGCTGCCGGAACAACGGAAACGTTTCGATAGTTGAGAATGGGAGCAGTTGGAGAAATTCTAGAACACATCTTTCTACTTCTGCTCTTTCTCTTCTGGCTTTCAAATCGTAACAATTGTGCGCTCATTCTTGAGTAGGGCAAATTATCAATTACTTGTGTGCTGGTGGTAAATAAGATATAATATGGTTAATAACACCGATGGCAGTAATGCTGGCAATCATGAAACTCCGGTGCTAATAAAGTATGATCACAAGCATCCAGCGGAGGTCCGCACAGGGCAGAACCTCGTCAGAACCTACTTTATGTGTCATGTCTTTCCATGACCGAGAGGCCTCCCCTTCACCAACTCCTCTATCGTACTCCGTACTCTCTCTCTCTCTCTCTCTCTCTCTCTCTTAACTTTACTCTCTTCTTCTGGTGGTGCTGATATAGCATAAAATTTAATGACCAACCGTCGGACACCCCCGGAGGGCATAACATTGTCTTCCATCGCTCTGCCGCAGGGCATCATCGGGATAATTTTTCCTCCTCGCAGACGGCCTCCGTATCTTCTCGATCGCCTAGAACGATACGATCGTATCACAAACACTCACAAACACACACACTCACATACACGGACATCTCTCACTGGTTAAAATATCCGTTCCACTCATGACGGGGTACTTGGACGTTGCGAGGAGCGCGAGTCATTGTTGAACGATTTGCACCCTGCGGGTGCATCTACCACGGCTCGGCGCTGCTTGCGGGAAATGCATCAATCGCCAACCTCCCCCCCCCCCCCCTGATAAGTGCGTGATCGTGGCGAAGATCGTGCGACCTAAAGGTGGGAGCATTAACGGCCTGTGTGCGCTGACCAAACGGGACGCCAGTGACGCGAGCTTCGGAGCGTTTCAGAATGGTCCTGCGAGAGTAACAAGAGCATCATGTCCATCAAATTATTGTGATTGGAACTGGTTTGCTCTAGATAGGTTGTGCTCTGCGTGCCCGGGACCGGATGGAAATGGGATGGAGCATCACACGAAATGCGTTCCCGTTTGGGTCTCGTCTATGGCTAATAAGGGACAAGATTGTAAAGTGTGTTCTGAGGAGACGACTGTGCTTGTAGCTCCAATGTCCATTGCTACATTCTAATTCTACCACTCTAACTCCACCAAAAATTCCACACGACAAGACAAGAAAACCGCCGTTAGACGATCAATACATTGAGGGATTGTGTTTCGTCAGCCACAAACCATTTCTCCCACATCCCGCTCGTGGCATGGTGGCATGGCGAACAGGCCAGGTGTCAAATCCATAGCAAATTAAGCCATATCGAGAGCGGTGCCTTGTTCGAGGGTGTGCAATTTCATCGTATCTGTACGGGGTTGTGGGAGTCGGGAGCGGATGATCGTGTTGGGATTTACGATTTGGTGCCTAGTTCGATGGTGTGTAATCCTACAACTTAATCGGACAGAGCCGTGCAACCCAGAACCCCCAAAACAAGACAATCCAGGGAATTTCTCCCCCCTCTGAGGACGGAGTGACAAATCAAAGAGCAGCAATGTAAGGTGGCGATGGCTAGTTTTTCGTCGTCCCCATATTCTCGTTCGCTTGCTTCTCTGGCTGGGTTCGGAAACGCCGTCCGCAGAACATCTACCACGCTTCCCGACTTGGCTATGTACGGAGATGTGTCCGCATTCAGGTCTGGAAGATTTGCCCGGACAGAGTATGTGTGTGCGAGCGTGCGAGAGTGCGAAGAAGAAAATTGACACATTACTAAATGATCGCTTTGCAGTAACGGGACTCGCGGCTTGAGTTTGGGAAGGCAATCGCAAAGGTAGACTGGCCGGGCAGTGTTTCCAACGCAACGGCGACGCGACTGTTCCAGCTGCTGCTGCTGCTGATGGTGATGATCCACAGCCACAGTGTTGCTAGTGTTGTCCGACATGCTGCCAACCTAAACGCAACACAGGCCAAAGAACCGGTCCACGATTGGTTTTCTTCTAGCGTGCCCAGTTTTGGGCACATAGTAGGATGGGGTAAACGATGTTTCCCTGTCCCCACAGCTTACCTCCCATTTGTGTGGTACGAGCGCGCAAACCAGGCCTCCTGAACGTTTCGTTGCTTCATCGTTCAGAATAGAAAACGCCTAGACTGTTGGTGGACAAGGCCTGTTAGATCCAGCGGGGTTAAAGCGAACGAAGAAAGTTTAAAGTAAAAATGCAAGCTCCGTAGGTCCATGATCCGACCTGGAGAGGAAAATTTAAATTTCTTTCTAATTTATGATTTCATTATGCAGCGTGTGGTCGGACGGTGCGATCTGCCTGCTAACGATCAGATTGAGGAGTATGACGTCCCCCAAGGCTGAGCAGCAATAATCTCTTTTTTCGGACTGAGTCCCATTTCCAGTTCCTTTCGGATGTAGTGTCTATGATTTGTTGCATCACAAGATCTCTTCTTTGCGCAGGTTTTTCCTTCGCCCTTTAACTCGATCTACTACCTGCACTTGGAACTGCGTTGTCAGCTCTTTTCCAACTGCTGAAGTCCCACACACGTACAGGGCACTCTGTAGTCGCTGGTGGGAAATTAATTCCGCGTTGAAGGCTTAAGGTAATAAATAACTTAATGTCACCGGGATTCTTCTTGCACTGCCCGGTGCAATGAAGATTACGCGCGTTGTAGACGCTACTTGGGCACCAAAATTGAAGTCGTCGCCGGTCGTGCAGCACATCAATTTGCACTCCAGAGATCTACTGAAAAGGGGAGAGAAAAAGTGTAGTCACAAAGGTAGAGGAGTAATTTGTCGCTTTTCTAACAGGTGAAAGCATGTGTGTTGGAGTATTTAACAAACGAACAAACGAAAATTTACCGTTGATAGTAGGTATATCTGCGTCTAAGTGGGAAAACTTTCTGTTACTGGAACCAGCAGCAAAACTGGTTACCCAACGGGAGGGAACGTACTTGTTCGGTACCGGAAAAACAAATTAATTCCAATTGATCAGAGCAAATTGTTTGTCCGAATGTGGGGTGTTCGCTGAGGGCGTGCAGAGGAGTTGGATTCACTCCCGGGCAAGGGAGCTATCCATCCACCGCACAAACAAATCGCAGGTTCTCCAGCGTCCAGCGAGATCTGCCTGGTCGAGAATGCGGCTCTAATTATTTCTCTTTCTCGGAGGGGAGTTCGTAGTGCAGAACCAGCCCGGCTTCGATTTATTGAACGCGAATATACAATTGTTGATCTCGGCGACGACGACGACGACAACGACGACCTACACACGCATTCCTGCCGGGTGATCGGTGAGGGTGTGGGTTCTTGTAGTGCGTTGCGCCACGCGACATTGAGGCACCGTTTGAGTGTTTACCTTTGCCGTGCTGTGTCCTTCGTGTCCTACAGCACCCGGCTACGGTGACGAAAAATAAACCGGACCTTCCGGAGAGTGTCAAGGTGTTTGTGGACGCGTTGCGAGCGTACTGGCATGCTCGCCTAAGCCACCGACGGGAGGTCGTGGTTCGCGAGGTTTGATTGAAAATTAATATGCGCACATTTTGCACCGGCATTAACACGGACCCAGCTCGGTATCGCAGTCCTGCTCGCGCCCGATCGATGGTTGGGCAGGTTTGGGCCAGGTTGACAGGTTGACTGTAGACTTGCTGGGGGCGATTATGACGTGCTCGAAGGAAGTTGCTCCGAAGTCCGATCGAGTCCAACCCAGGTGCATACGTAGCGAGAAGTATATCTAGATATACCGGCAGATAGTGTGGGGTGGTTTTGAACTGCCCCGTAAGAGTATAAAGGAAGTGTTGAGTTCAGAAAAGTCGTAGGCGTTTGGAAACGATTGTCGCGCTAGAAACTGATTTCTATTTATTAGTAAGCCTTCTCCCCGAGGCACGGTTCGGTAGATGGCAAAGGAAAACAAAGCAAACAGTACATTAAGTTCTTAATTTCTCCCATGACATGTTCAGTGGAAGTTACATACAACTGAGATAAGAATCCGATAGCGAATGAGCAACACTAACGTCTTATTATTCTTTTCTTTTCTTTCTTTCCTACCTAGGTATGTACCAGAAAAATGATACTTCCACGCTGGTGTTCTAGGACCTCTTGCTTTGGTAGCTATAACTAGTAAAAAAAGAACCATCCTCTTGGAATGCTTCCCAAGCATACCCTGCTGTTAAGAACTTTATCCGGGTTCGATGCGGCGCATAATAACGTAATCGTTTTCCGTTTCAATGTACCCTCTCGCATTTGAGTTGTGCAGCGCGCTATTCGTACTCATATAATTGTACTAATAGCTTCCTTCCGAGCACTTCGACGAGAACAATCGTCGATTCGAGCGGAATCGATGAGCGTAGCAGCAGCTGCACTGTGTGTGCATATGATAAGCCAAGCGTGCATCGCGCGGTGATGCGCTGATGATAGCTTTGACAGCACGACACTACACGAGTTTCATTCATGAATGGATGAAGGTTCAGCAGTTTTGAGCCCCCTGAAGGCACCGGAAGCCAAACGTATCCGGTGAAGATAAATCTTTTCCCCCTTGCGGTATGACCAGAGTACAACAATGTGTTGAGCTAAACGGTGGGAAATTAGTGTAGTTCCGATATGAATGATTTACAGTACGAATCGAATAGATCGGTCTCGTCAAGTGCAGTGGCAGCCGTGTGACACTTGCACTCGATGTGTGAAGGTCACCGGTGTGTATGTCTGTGACTGATTGGTCCGGAGGCGTAATTGAAAGCAAACAGGGGCTTAGCTTGTGTGCTACTTCAACGCACAGTGCTAGCAAGAGGAGTTGTTAAAATGACGTCCATTCTGTTTAAAGCACAACCCTCTTCCTTTAAACTCTAAACAGCTCATGCATGCGTTACAATTTATGCTGAATTTTTGAAAAGGAAGCGAGGTAATTTTCTACCGGAAGTGGTTTGAAATTAGAAATGTTAAAGCACATGATAAGCTCTCGGCTCTCGACATTGTCATGCATGGGTGGCATGGGTGGATGGCGATATTATACAAAGCAACAGGCGGTGCATCGAACCCGAGCGTATGGACAGCGTAGGGATGATGATACGGCACTACTCCAACGTGCAAGCACTCCACTCCGTTGAAGGTGTTCATCTAAGGTCGTCTTGTTTCGGTGTACCGAACGCTGAGATTAGACATCAGAACAGACACACACACACACACACCCTGGGAGTATGTTTTGAAAGGAATTGCGTTTGCGTGCAGCAGGTGTGTGTTTGTTTAGAGGCATTGTGCCCTTAACGGGGGCATCGTATCGGTAAGCGGTGCAACTAGGAAGGTCAAAAGCCACTCGCTAAATAAGTCGTTCGAATTGTTTACTCCGCGTTGAGGTGCGCGCGGTGCCCTACGCAAAGGCCGTGGCCGCCAGCGCAACTGTCTATCGTAAAGGGTCTCCACAATAGACCGGGTAGGGCTGTTTGGTATTGTTTGTGCTTGCAACATGGTGCAAAATGCGATGTTTTTCGGCCTCATGGCTAGAATTTCATAACTCTGTCTCTCAAACCCCCGGATTGTCGTGGGAACTGACCACCGGAACAGATTGCAGCGGCAGAGTTTTGGAGCCAAAAGTGTGGCTGTTCTTGTTTTCTGGAGGTGCGCAATGGTGCATAGAAAGTGAATTTAGTGTTGATTCGTTTCCTAAGGAAAGGGAATGTTTTTGTCTACCTCATCATCATTATCACCATCATCATCATCATCATCATCGCGATTGGTAGTGAACATCTTGATCGGTGGCGCAAAGCGTGGTAATGGTATTGCGGTTAGTTAGGAAGACAATTTTCGGGTTTCGTTCGCTTTGGTGGACTACCGACGCAATTGTGCGCTTTTTTCCACTCTCCTGCCTTATTTCAACCCCGAACACCGGACACACCATTGTACTGGATGAGCTTTTATCTCCACGGTAGGTCTAAGCTAGCACCGCGTAGAGGGGATGTTGTTTCATCTAACCCTATCTTCGCTCCTCCCTCTGTCTTTGCTTGTTGTTACTATTTTCTCAACCTCTTCCATTTCACCGCTTCGTCTGCAGCATTAATTGTGTTACGGCAAAGCATCGGCTACGGTTGTTGTTTCTGCGTTTATCTTTATCGTTACTTATCCGGTCTGGAGGCTTTTGTTTCTCTATTCCCGTATTTGTTGCCGTGGCTGGGAAACACTTTTACTATCGGTACCGTAGACTCACCCGCATCCACACCATGCCACCCGGTCGGTGAAGGTCTTCCACAGTGCCAAGAGCACAAGCCAACCGATGAGGAGGGAATGGTCGGAAAAATTCAAAACAAAAAAGCACAAAGCAAATATTAAAACAAATCTTAAATAGGATGAACGTTTAAGATAGGGCGCGGTATTTTTTTTGATTGTGTGCGCTATGTTGTAATTTTTCGCTTTCGGTCCTCCAAACCCTCCCACCATGATCGCAGAGGGAGAAAATTTGTAAACCATTAACTGATTGTTTCACCGGATTGTGCACAGTAATTTCCCTCGGTTCGCTTTCATTGTGAATGGTGAATGGAAAGAGGTGAGCTAGGGTGACAGAGCCGTCGCCGACAGTTGAAAGAAATGGCGCCTCGTAACATGGCATTCTACGTAAAGTGAGGACTCAACTTTTTTTTCGGTCACAATTGTTTAGGGATGTGTATCTAGCACGAAATAGTGAAGTAGCCAGCTATTAACACAGTGTACAGTGTTATACTTGTGATTATGCGCAAATTGTGACGAAAGGAAGATACTCAGCTCACTGTGTCACCCGTTTGCTGGGGTTTGTTGTTGATTTTTCCTCCAGTTCAGCCCTCCTCAGTGACACACGGGTTACGACCACGACCACGATAACATCCATCATTTGCTCAGTTCTGTCACGGATATTGTGTTTTATTGCCGTACCGGTTGGGTCATTTCGGTGCAGCCGGCGTAGCCGTATTGTGCTTATGCAACTGCGGTTGTTGGTGGTTTCGAGGAGATTTTGTGTTGTGTTCGCTTCATAGTGCAACGGAGCGTAATGAGTGTTTGCTTCGAGGTGGCTGTAGATGATAGGCTGGAGAGTGGCATTGCGGACGGCACCGGATAGCACCGTGCAAACAGGAATAAATCCTTGAACTGGGTATCATTTGCAAGATGTAAAAGAAACTGGCAAAATTCTCATCGTTATAAACGTTGGTGTTGCTTCAGCAAAACGAGAGACAATTTCAAAGCGGCTTATTTGTAGCCGGAACGTTTCTTGCAAAAAAAAAATCAGATTTAAGAGACATTAATTTCATAATTTGTTTATTTGTTTATTTGTAAATGTTAAGTGATTGGCCATAATTGGCCTTATCACTGATCTTATAAACTAAACTTATAATAACATAAAGCATCACGGTACAATGTAACATCAGCACAAAATAAATAACACAGAGTATCACAGCAAGAAAAACAGGTTAAATTAGGGAATTCCAGTCAAAAGAGTCATAATGTGCATTAAATCTGATAGCCATCGCAGTCAAAGGTTCATTATCGCTATATGCACGTCTAGTTTGGTCAACTCTTAGTAGCCTAAAGTTTCTTAAAATACGAGCAGGTACGTGGAAATTAACTCTAGCTAAAAGGTCCGGTCAATTACAATGTCAATTACAAATCATGAAATGAAACAGAAACCATCACAAAGCCATTCTAACTGATTTCAGCTTATTTTTGGTGTCAACAAAAAACAACAAACTGATAGAAAAAATTGTTAACCTGGTCTCGTTTTTCAGCATTTCCTGCTTTAGCTAGCAAGAATCAACAAAAAAACTCAGCATTTAATATAGGTCACTGTGCAAATGCTCCCTTACGATTGGTTCGCGGGCCTCCCAAAATGAGATCACCAAGAAGGAGCTAGATAAGGAGGGACAAAAAAGCACACCGAAACCACGGCCATCCCAAAAATTAATCTGAAATCGCGCGTCGATAAATATATTTACGAGTATCGGAAGTGCGGTGCCCTAGCCCTATCGACTGGCAATTATGAATCGTTAAGCAAAGAATTGGGGCGGAGGAATTTCGAGAATTCAATCCCAATTTTGGAGCGAAATTATAATACTTCACCCGAGGGCTGAAATTAGGTTGAAACGGGCCTCGAATGGATGTGTTTTGCTTGCCGCTTTCATTGTGGCTTATGATTAGTTTCAGTTATCGAACACAGATCCCTTATTTAGACCGTCGAGAAATAGCGAGCATCTCAAGTTACAAATTCAAGCATATTTTTGCATGTGTTTTAACGATCGTATCGATTATGCCTGTGTGGTGTGGTGCAAAACGGCAATAGAAATGATTTTAATAGAATTTAGTGGATCGAATCATAGACACTGGGCAGGGCATATGTGCCCGCTATATTTATGGCCACGACATCCGGATTAAGCGCCATGCCGCCATCTAATCTTGTGGTGATAGTTGCTGTAGCGTGATTGAATTCGGAGATCAACTGAACCCCTCCAAAGGTGCCAGATTGGTGTGACCTACAAAGAAAATATGGGTTTTTTTTAACGATTTTTACCTCATCAGCACAGATCAGCTAATTCCCTTTAATGAGCGCGAAGAAAAGGTAAATAATAAGAAACTGATCGGCACACTGTCCATCATTTGTTGCCATTCGAACGCCCATAAATTACGCCATGCAGGCAACAATCTTCGCTATCTTTCTCTCACACACTGCGGTGTTTGCGGTCGTGTGCCAATATTCCATTCGAATATGACATCACACATGTGAAGCCGGTGGCTCATTAGCAAACGCCCCGGCGAACGGAATAATTAAACATCCCTCTAGCGGCCGTGCGCACGCCGATCGTGCAGCAGTGCAACACTGTCATTCGATGCAGATTGACGCAAATCACCGGCCGCACAGTATCACGATGCCTGTGGAATTGCTGGCGTCCCGCCGTCAGTCTCGCGCAGCCGGAAAAGCGCAGCGCTGCCAGATTATCTTCCTATCAGCGCGGATACCTAATTGCAGCATACATCGAGACAACGGGCTAACGACAGGGCCAAACCCCTGTAAGTAGTGGTTTAAGATGTAACGCGCTTGGGCAATAAAACTGAAACTCTCCCCGTGCCCGGTGGCTGCGAGCGGACGACGCTGGGCCCCGCTAGGTTGGGGCAATCGAAAACGATAAGCGATCATGCCCGTTGCTGTTCTGGGGAGGGGGGAGCGACTGGGAACACAGGCCAGCAGACCAGAACTCCCGCGGAACAGTGGCAGTGGCATTATTCCGTTAGCTCGGGAGTTCCCGCGGTGTTGCACCGCCGGCCCTCGAGCATCGAGCGGCGAGGCGGACCGCGGGGTAACTCCCGGGGTCTAGGGAATAATCTAGGAAATTACGCCGAACAACCCGGGACACACGTGTACACCCAAGGAGCGCTAGAAGCTTAGACAAGTCCCGTCGATCCATCTATCGGTTTCGCGGCCTCGTCGGTTCATCGGTGAGGTCCGATCAGATGAGGTTGCAGAACGAAGGTACGGCGAGAGGTATACAGCTCAGCTCCAACAAAACTGCTGCCCAGGCGCATTCGAACGCGCTTCCATCGGACCGGGGCATGCGGCGTGTGGCCGGGGGGAAAAGGCCAAGAGAAGGCATGGCGAAATTACTTCCAACGATGCAGTAATGATGTAATACATTAATTTTCATCGATTAATCCTCCTCGTCCTTGCGGTCTCTCGCTTCTACTGTCTTTCGTGGGACTCTCCCGCGAGCGGTGCCCGGTGTTACCCAAGCGAACACCATACTTCCTGTATTCACGTAACTGATCGCGAAGAGCGAAGCGCACCGGTCTCTGTGCTTAGAAATCGAAACACTCGCAGCCGCCGTTACCACGTGTGAACAGAGCATTGAAGCGATTTGTTAGAACAATTAATGGTCACCCCGACAGCCTCTGCTGCCTGCTTGGCGTGCCTCGTTTTGATGAACCTTTGTTCCAAGCGCCCTTCCTCTCTGGCCCCGGCAGCTCCTGCAGCCCCTGTAGTCGTATGTTTTGCGCATCGACATCAACATTCCTTCAGAACGGTTCTTCACATTTTGTCTGCTTTTCAGCCTTATCGATCGTCTTACCCGTGGCAGTCCAGTCGGTCTGGGCCTCGTACCACAGCCCGTACCACAACCACGGACGCGTCGTGATGCGCAAGGGTCGCTCAAAGGTTTCATAATTACTGCGCCCATCTATTAGGTTTGCGCTAGGCAAAAGCACCGACCGGCCGCCCGATTGTACTGTGGTGTCGGAGTGGGGTGTAAAAAATGACACTAATGACATAGATCTTTTGTGTGCGCTGCCGTGTGTTCGCTTTGTTCGCTACGAACCGTCTCGTGTCCGGGATGCATCGATTTTGCACATGTGTCAAAACGGGGCCGACAGTTCGGCCAGGTGCCATTTGTCAGCGGGTGAAAGAAAGCAGCGGCGATCTACAACACGGAAGCTTCCTCGACCCCGGCCGCTTTCTTTTGCAGCATGATGCAGCAAAGCAGCTACCGAAACATCGCGTGGCAGCCTTTCTGCTGCGCGGCCAGATGATCGTTCGCTTTAAAACGCGGGCCACGAGCCTGAATGGGTGCCGATTAGAGGAACTACCGTTCGACGTGCCTGCTGCTTGTTCTTTTTGTTGTTGGTGCGTTGTCCCGGGTCCCCCGGCCCTGAGGGTCCCGGCTCCCTGGCAGAACATTCGTGCAGATTCATCGATTCATTAACCCAGAAAGTCCCAGGAGTCCCTCCGGTGCCCCCGGAATGGCAGAATTCTTGTACCGTGGCTTTGTTTAGACCTCATCGGGTCATCTGTGTAGTAAGGGGTTGAACCGCACCCTACTATGGCCGGTGGAATGTCCGAGCGCCACACACACACTCGCACACTAAGCGAACGGTAATTGGCCAGTGGCCAGGATTACGGTTAGGTAAAATGGAGAGGTTCACGTTGCCTCATCGCTCTCAGCTGGAGCCTTACGGGTTGAGTACGGTCAGGTCGGGATTGTGCTGCAGTGGATGCGGTGCAAAAACAAACCAAAAACAGAGCAAAAGCACAAAAAACTATCCCTTGCTTCGACCGGTGCAACGCATTCCACAGGTGGTTGAGCAGTGCTGGTGCAGTGCTGTAGGGTAAAAGCAATTTAAAAGCATGAGTTTTATCGTCGCTTGTCACGTGACCATCCTCAGCAGTGGTGTGGCTCAGGGGAGCGGTACATCGCAGTACGGGAGCAGAAGAATTCTTGGTGGACGGCAGCCAACCGATCGCTAACTGACATCGGCACGTGAAAGGCCTTGTACGCTCGTCCACGGACCCTACGGATAATCCATTGCTAAGGTAATCCAATAATCGATCCGAGTATACGTAAGCGGTAAGGGGTTTATATTGCTGACGGTGGTCGCAACTGCTTCCCGAGAAGTAATGTACTTAGCGTCGTTTAATCCACTTTTCACGGAACATTTCCATTGCGGTTGCATAATGCCGGAAAGCAAGGTTGTGCTGAGAAGATTTTACATAACCTCAAACTAAAACGTCTTATTCTGTATTTTGAATTTTTTAATCTCATTACCTTTACCCAGTAATGCTTTCACTCCAGGATACCTGTATTACGTCGAATGCTTTACGCGGGAACTGTACCAGAACGTCAGGTACGTTCGTCTTATTGGATTGCAAACGCAGTCGGTCCTAACGGCTCGAATGTCTACTGTTTCTCGAAAAGTCGTTGATCACTAAAAATGTAAATTCGTGTCGTGGCTTGACGCTTCCGCCGCACTGTTTGGGGAGCGTCGTATAGACACACCTTACCAGCCTTGTGTCGTTGCTTTTATTATCATGGAGGAGGAAGTACTATTGGCTGTTAAAATTTACATTTGTCGCTTGTTACACCGTCCAGCTTAGGAGAAGCACACACGCAGTTAGGAAGGTGGGGACGAAAAGGCATTGACATGTTCTTATCAGGGTCGAGTAAGACGATAGAACGCTTCGAAGCCGGCACAAGACTTGGTTCTTATCGGAAGGGTAAGACAGTAACATTCCACGGCATATCAATGAACTTGGGATGCCCATGTTCGTGAATGGTGGGACATCGACTGTAACTGAGCCCATGCTGATGGTGTAGTAAATTAATGTTTGCCGCTTGTCTCTTGAATGACACACCCCCAGTTGCGTCCAAATATTGTGGGTGAAGCTTATCAAGGAGTGGGTGTTTGATGAGTTTTCAACCTTAAATTAATATGAAACGGTACAGAATGATCGATGAAGTTATCTATATAGACCGAATCAAATTTAATCTAGATAGAGCAACCTAGACAAGCAAACATACCAACCGGTCCGGTACATTCTTGGCGTGGAACGGTTCGGAGCTCACGCATTTCAACAGGGTGGTAAAAACATAATAAATGAGATTCCACCATTTTCGTCGCACCCTGGGCTTATGCAACACCCTTTACGCCGGTGTTGAAAATGCAGACAATTTAGATAACCCCAAGACTCAGCCCCGAAAGACCCGCGCTTGTTCCGCGCATGTTTATTTACATGCGGGCTGGTGTTTCCTTTTGCGTCTCCCATCTCGGCGTTGGTAGTTGGGTTGCACGATAGAGAAATATTGCATCGTAAATATTTGACATTTTGGACGAATTTACATCGCTCGTTTCGTGGCTGCGGCAAACGTGACGTGATGCAATCGTCTTATGATGATATTAGCGCACGTGGGTGTGGGTTACCCGATAGAGGGGCTCGACCACTAGAGGTTGGGCTGGCAGTGTTCAAGAGCCATTGGGCTTGGTAGAAAGTGATATTTCATGTTTCCTCTTTCATAGCCAATAATTTATCATTAGAAACTGTGCAGCGTTGGGTTTCGAGTGTGGAAGACATGCCTGTTTAAAGTGATCGGAAGAAAATCCTGATTGATGTGTATTCCAGCGACAATTAAGAGATACAGGCACTTGTGGTGGCTTCCGGCTGGAATTGGATTACAAGGGTTTACCTCGATCGTGGTGAAATCTAGCCCGAGAAAAGGAGATAAATAATAATCACAGGACCTTTGTTCATTATTGCCCAAAGACAGGTCATGAAGGGACATTGAAACCACTCCTGTAACACCGCACATTGATGCCCAACGTACCAGGATCTTATCTTAAACGAGTCTCAACGAGGATCGGAAACGAGCGGCAATAATTGAAAGAGCTTGAAATCAACTGCTAGGGTTTCAGGCTGCTTCCTTCTTCAGGTTCATTTGGAAAGATCGTGAAGAAAGGGATGAAGTTGAAATAACGCTTCATTATCTCCCAGAACGAAATTATTGGATTTTGGATGTGTCTGTGTGTTTGTGTGCTGTGCGTTAGATAGAGATCGATTCAATCACATACAGGAAAGAGAGAAAAAACACTTCTTGAATCGTTCAAGGGCAAAGGGATCCCTGGGAGGCTTGGCAATAGAATGAAATCCAGAATCAGGCCCGCCGAAAAGAGCCTATCTTCCAAACCTGTTGCCCCTTCACGAGCGGCACACCTCGTCACACCATGCACCATCATCGTCATCAGCATCATCTTTGTCTGGTATGGCAGACGGTAAACGAGCTCTGTGATGCTGTGCTCTGTAGCACGTAGGACGCTGGAGAACGACCCGCACAGCTCGTTTGATTGAGTATTAATTATAGAATATCCCGGGAGTGGCGTCGACGACGATCATCTCCAGGGTCTTTTTTCGGGTTCGTCGTCATCAGCGTGTATTGGCTGGCTCTATGCCTTCGGGAATTCGATCGGCGGTGAATGCATGGAAAATTTATCGTAAAATTATTCCTAGTTCTCTCCAAATCATTGCTTGGAGCTATATTTTCTTTCTTTTTTATATAGCTTGAATTCATCTCCCTCTCCGCTAGATTGGTTTGCGGTATGTAAGAATCACGCATGCTGAGGAGATTACCGCACTCTGCTTTTGATTGTGTTTTGTGAGGCTCTCTTCAGATGTGTACAACATTTCACCCAATCTGTCCGACATATATGTTTTGCTTCGCTTCCCATGCCGAAATAATCAGTTCGAATTTGGTTAATCGATTTAATATTCTTTTACGCATCGAAACAAAGAAACCATCTGGTAGGCGTCGTATGTACATTAAGTGCGCGACACAGTGAACCGTGTACAGAGTCTGAAGGTACCAAATACACATGATCAATTAAGCTTCAAGATCAGCAGAATCATTCAGTGCTAAAGATGCGTAGCACCATTGAGAGCATTGGTGTTTTTGTGTAGGCCAAACATTATAAGGGGAACGCAAAAAAGAGTTTGCGTGCTTGTAAGGGTGCGGTTCGTGATAGATAGCACGTACGCGGGAAGATCGAGATCGGCCATTAAACAACCATCCAGCTCTAGCCTCACCCATTTCGGAATCAGTGTCTGGAGGAGCCTCCGGACCTCGTCAAATCTTCGATCGTCATCGTCGTTATGCGCGGGCAGGTGCAGGCGGCGTTGGCAAAGCGCGCAAACCAGAAGCGTTTAAGATCCTTTTGAACGAAAAAAAAAACATCCGCACACCAAGAGGAACGACTTCCCCCTGTGTGTCGCTGTGTTGTTGAGTTCGAACATAGATTTTTTCTCCGTTTGTTTCGGCTGTCGGTCGTGTTCGAAATCCGTTCCGTCGCAAAGGGAATAGTTTCTATTTATTTTCTCTTTCGGTGTGTTTTTTTACTTCTCCCTGTTCAATTCATTGGTTAGTTTCTCGCACCCAAACGATCGACTTGTTTCCCGATCGTCAATGATTTGCTAGATTATTAGCTTAAGAAGGAGGGGATCTTCCTGCTCCAAACGTTCGTTCGACGTGTCTCGAGCGGCAGGCAGTGGGAATCTTCAAGGGCTTGAAGACGTGTATCGTAAATTACTGGACGATGATGGTGATGATGATGATGGGATTTTTGTTGTTGTTGTTGTAAGTATTGAGTTCGTTTTCTGGCTCACCTGTCCCTTTCTGGCTACGGGGTTTTAAAGGATACTCCCTAAATGAGAGAGAGGAGAAAACGGGAGTGATCAAAACCAGCGTTTGTTCCGGCCCAGTTCAAGCGCTAACGCATCCCAGAGGCGGAGAACTTGAATAAGCAACGAGCTACGCAGCGAATATACGAGAATCGTCGTTAGCTGAGAGACCCTGAAACTTGTTCGGGATGATCCTGCAAGATTGTGGAACAGAGATGGAGAAGAGCAAAACAAAAAACCAAAGTAGAAGAAAAATAGATTATCAAATACAAAAAAAGCACATCAAACCTCTGCGTGCGTCGTGCCCTGGATGCTGGGCTGGACGAGTTGCGTGTACGTTCTTCGGCGCTTCGGTGGCACGGTGTTCCGTCAGGGTCGGTTCTGGGTGAAACAGGTGAAATTTCATCATTTCAACTCGGGTTTGGAGCGCTGTGGATGTGTGCGGGATGGGTGGATGAACTTTCTCCTAATGAGGTGTTGACCTAGAACCCACTTTCTCCACATATGGGCAGGCAGAAGGTGCAGTGAGAGGTTGCGTTAGCTGTCTGGTGCGATGATGTGAGTTTTTTCTTCTACAATTCATGTCGGGGGTTTTAAAAGAAACCGGTATACACTCTCCAAAAAGAGGCTTTTTTAAGCTTTCAGTGTGTTAGATATAAAGAAGAAGCAACTTGTTAATGTACAGCTTACTTTGGGCTAGTATTAGCGGAGGGGACTTACAGATTTCTCATAACTTTAAATACTTAAACTCGGAACCGAAAACTTCCAGGAAGTATATTAAAATCGAACAAATAATGCTCCATCCACATGCGTCATCGATTTCGGAACAACAACAACAACAACAACAGCGACGCTAGCACAGAGCAATCACACAATCGCGCACAAAATTCGTGCGCTTATGTGTGCGCTATTCGATCATACTTCCCTATTACGATCCTTTCCCTCGCACTACCCTTTATTTTTCGCACCAAATGCAGGGCGCCAGCATTGCATAAGCATTTTGGTAGCAGTATTTTCTAGTTACACAGTTCGTACTGACGCCTTTCCCTTGTTTTTCTTTTTCTCTTCTCGTTTTCTCGCGCAGGTATGTAACATTGGCAAATCTCGTGGTAACGGCAGCTAACACAACAGCAGCTGCCTGCATCCGAACCCGGGTCGGGCAATCGAACAACACAATAATAACAACGGACACCTCAATTGGCGCAAAACCATTGCGCACATGATCGCGCCGCGGTTTCGGGCGTGATTTCGGCCGGTATGGTACGGTAACTGATTTTTCGGTGAAGCTTTACATAATGCTCCATCCCTCCCCGGAGCCGGAGGGCTCGCCCGCGACTAGGCAACGGAACTAATCGCTTTTTTGCCTGTTTTGGTGGAGAAAGGTGAATAAAATTGGAGAAGAAACGCAAAACTGCATCGACAATGATGAACTAACTTTTTGGGGTAGCGCTCTTTCTCTCTCTCCCTTTCTTCTATCGCCGATATTTCGCTTCCGGGCGGTGTATGGAAAAGGATACGAATTACATACTGTGCATGAATGAATGCTCACTCGGGGAACGTAACCTGTCAGGGAAAGCAAACGGCAAAAGCTTCTTGCAAAGCAACGCACCGGAGTTCGTATGAAGCGTGTTGGAATTGTACGGGCAATGGTTTAAAAATGCAAAAGAAATTGAAACTTTCGAGCAACAGCACCATCAGCATATTTTGCGCATGTAAAACCTGCACCGACAAGCGCACGTTTGGCTTGGCACACGCTTTAGTTTTGCCAAAGTTGCCTCCGTGTCGGCAAAAAAAAATATCCACCATGGTGGGATATACGCTACACGTACACCTTTAATATGTATAAAAGACGCGTTTTTCGTTGGCACTTCGGTGGCTGGCTTGTTTAGCGCGATCGATCGGTAGTTTATACGCCAAAACGAACGCGCGCACGCGCGCTTGCTTACTTTCACTTTAATGCGCACACGTGCATAGTGCAGTAGGAAAAATTAATAATGAAAACAGTCAAAAGGCAGCTAGATGGCGCAACCAGAAACCAGTAAACAATACCGAAAGTGTGCAGTGATGGTGGTTGCTTTTTCTGTTTGTCCTTTCTTCTCTTGCACGTAGAAAAAAAAGTCGAAACGATTTGCTGTGTCTTGGTAAGGAAAAATTAATAAACAATTCGTTGAGTCGTTGAGCGCAAAGCCCATTTTGTTGGACTGTTGACGATTGCATATGCACTTTAAGTGCATTTTTTTTCTTACTGCTACAGGAATGGTACGGTGAGGGAAATGAATGAATGAAAAAAAGACAAAATAGCAAACTGAAAATATTACGAGAAGGTAAAAGGAGAGCCATCAGTCTTATCGCAGACCAATCACTCACTTTCCCACTGCTTCAAAGCACTAGGGTAGGTGACTCGTTGGGTGGTATTGAGCAAAAAAAAACCCTTTCCACTGCTCTTTCAGAAGCTGCCAATCCACCGTGTACGCTCTTACGAGCTTGATAATGGGTTGTCCAAATAATGGGAATGGTGCTGTATGGAGCAAAAGATGAGACAGAGAGGCAAAATTAAAATAAAACCAGTAATAAAGCACCCGGGTTTTTTTTACAACTGAACGGTTAAATAGTTTTCCCTCCCTCCTGCAGCACCGAAATGTACCTTACTTGTTAAGTGCGCCCATCGATATGGTTTCGCTTTAACGGCCGCCCGACAGTGGGAGGAAGAGATGGAAATGAAATTAAAGAAAAATGAACGCAACTTGCCTAAGAGAGGGTTGCATTTTTCACCTCCATTCACTCGTGCATTGGATGCAATTTGGCTTGGCTACTGCAGACGGTTCCTGCTGCAGTTTTGCCCAAATGACAAGGGGAACGGAACGGGCGAGGGTTTGGTAAAAAGTAGCTGTATGGTAAGATTCAGCCCGTTTTCATTGTAATCGATCGCGGCTCGGCCTGAACGGTATGGTATTATTTCATTTCGCCGTTCGCTAATTATTTAATTCGTTTTTTTTTTCTTTTTTCAACTGATAATCGATCAGCTGCCCGGATGCTGTAATTATCGAACGCGAGATAGTTCAACTAGAAAGTAGCCGGGCATCGACGCAACCAAAGCGATCGCTTAGTGTGCCGATTGTAGTTTCTGTTTAACGTTTTTTAAGGCATTGAAACGCGGGCCTCGGCGAGCTTAGTCTTACCAGTTTCACGGTACGCAATCGCAAACGAAAGCAATAATGGTGCTGCCTACCCCACGATAAACACTGCTCATGATCGATCTCGCATCGTGAATCGTGATCGATGAGGATGCCATAGATGTGGCATATCAAGATCGAGCCTGCTTATCGGTAGCGGTAGCGGTCTGCAACACTTGATACTCGATCGATCGATGCTAGCGTGATGTATGGCTGGGAGAGGCCGCCTTCTCTTTCCTGCTTCCCTTCGCTGGATCGAAAAGAATGCAACATATCGCAGGCAGCATAAGCAAACTGGAGTTTAGGACCTGAAGGAGCCAGGTACAGGTCGCGATTGTCGATCCGGTGCTATGCACGGGCAGGGCAACAAATGACGACGTAATGCTCTGCCCTGTTCGTACCGTTTTTTTCCCGCGTGCTTTACTTGCCTTGGGCACACCCCGGATAGATCGGGAGCGAATGTAGGGCCCCGTTGGGTGTGTGCACTTTGTGTGTGTGTGTGTCTTAAGCTTGCGTCGGTTACTTTGCCAGCGCACACCGAGATTTATGATAGCTAGAAGACATTGGCATCGTAGAATGGTTGAACACAGCAACTATGAAGGATTTTTGAATCAGAAGCAATAAAAACAGAAGCGCTTCAGTGAAAATGTAGAACTTTGTTTAATATGGACACGGAATTAACAGTTTAAAACTTTGTTGTATATGTTATTTTTTTTTATTCAGGAGTAACGGTCCAAAAAGGCCGTATTGCTTAGTTGTTTATGTTATAACAGTGTGAAATTTATCAAAATTATTATATTTAAATTGTAAAGCTTATGTTTTACGCATTCTTCTTTACGGTGTAACGTCCAACCGACCTAGACAGGCTTTCGAGACTTAATTCAGTACCACGCAGGCGGATAGTCAGTCCTTTCTACGGTCCATTGTCAACTTGAACCTACGACGACCATTTTCTCTTTCAGTTTCAATTGGGTTGAAAATAAATCCTGTCATATGCTTGATTTTTTAAATAATTCTTCACTTTTATTGTGAATGTATTACGAGCAATTAAATCCTCGTCCACTGGGTTTACTTTTGATTGGAATTAAAATAGTAAAATTTGTTCCTTTTTCCCGGCCATAACCTCTTCTAGGTGGATGAATAAGTTCCACTTCCTTGATTTATTTATGATCTTACCACGACTCTATTCCGAATCGGTAACGGGTCTTGCGTACCTGTACTGGATATTCTAGTTCCACTGTTTCCTGTTTTCTCTCCCAACTGTCCCATACCGACCAAACCGTACACTCTCTGCTTTGGTTGAATTATTTCAAAGCCAATATTATGGCACTGGGAGTTTCGAACTCGTCGGTTCCCAAGTGCCGATCGTACTCGATGCTCCATGCTTTGCCGAACGCGCATGGACGATGCGTGGTACGATGCGCTCCGTGCAAGTGCGCTTATGGTACGTGCAGTAATTAAACCAAATACATACACCTCCTGCCTCCTACCGTCCTGCAATCTAGATCGGTCACCATTGGTCGGAGTTTGACAAACGGACGGGCAGACTGGCAGGGTCTTGCTTTGCCGTCTGCACTCGAGGCTAACGGTTTAGCCGTACCCCAAATGGCAAGACTACAACCTCGAGCACGGCCGCTGACCAGCGACCGGGGAAAACTCATTCTCCGGCGGCTGCGCTGCTGTGTGGAAAACCTGCCCGGAAAATGTCACGATCCGGCAGCGAGCGGGGAGCAATTGAAGCTACACTGGTTGCTGAGCAATTGGGATGGATATTTGCTTTTATTTTTAGCTGCCGAAAGTGAACCGAGGCCTCCCGGGCCCTTGTTGATGTCGCTCGTTGCACTGTTTTGAAAGCGGGAAAAATCTCGGATGCATTGGAACACTTTTAAGCCGTGATTTTCGTGCCACACATGCGCGCCCGTTCACGTTTCGGTTTCGGCAACGTGAGGCAAAGCGCATACATCCAATCGTGGCAGTTTCTCAATCACACCACTCCAATGCACTGTAGTGCATTGCTGCTTCCACTGCACTTGGCTGTCGGCAGTTCCATCCCGTGAGCGATGATCATGGTGCAATTTCCCGACGGACGGAAAATCTATTTTTGCACATAGCGCATCCCATCCTGCGGACCGACGGGGAGCAAATGGCCACGGTTCGAGACGATGAGTCACGGTTAGACACGATGAAAAGCCGCCCCAGTTTTGCTCAAACCGTCGTGTATATGTGTGTGTGGTTTTGGCATAAATGTTGTGGAAATGGCATTTCCATTTGTCGGAGGGCCAGTAAATTTGTCATCGGAGAGGAAAGGCGAACGTTTGGCATCGGTTAAGTGATGGTAGTAGTATGTGTTTTTTTTGGATCGTAAATCTTTCGACCGAGAGCGAAAGCGATTTGCAATCGGTGGTATGGTGGTGGTGGTTTGTGATTTCTTTGGCTGAGAATGTGCAACTTGAGACTGATGGAAACTGTGAGGAGAAAATGATTGCATTGGGGGAGAGATTGAAATAGAACACACTCGGGAAGGTTAATGGTTGTTGATCGAACGTGTAGGGCAAATACTTACTGAATTTCAAAGTGAACCGGCCAAAAATGGTGTGATGATGATGCAGGACAAAATGTAGGAATCAATATATTAATATTTTTGGGTTTCTTGCGTCACATATTTTAATAACAGTCATATTGTATTTGCTGAGAAAAAAACACAAAGACAACAATTGCTATTTTAATTAATTATTTTTGAATGAAATAAATAGCCCAAAAAAGCTGTCCCCTTCCTACAAAAGCAGTAAACAACAAAGTTCCCTTGAACTCCTACACAACAGCCTTCTAGCACCGAAATAGCTTGCACACACACGGGCCTACCTCAGAGTCTGTGTAACGGACCACCCGGTCAAGGTTAGATTACGGGACCGCCAACCGTACCAAAACCCAGACCAGCCGATTCCGTGCGGATCCCAGAGGTGTGCCCAGAGGTTCTAGCTCGTGTGTAGCGCAAAAGTAAGCGCATTTTTACCGCACACTTGCGCATGCATGCTTGGGTGCGCATTTCAAACCAAAAACTGCAATCCATTGCACCAACCAGGTATGCCGTCTGAGTGAGACCCACCCGTGAGGCGCGTGAATGAAACACAGATGGAATGAGCGGCCGGAGCAGTACCCAAAACGGTAGCAGAAACGGTGGCAGATTTGCATCACTCACCCAAGCCGAAGCGTGCACTGGAGCATGCGAGAAGGGCAAGAAGCGACCGGCGAATGATTACGTTTCGTGATCGCGTTGCCCTACCTGCTGATTATGTGGTAGCCAACCATCATCTCCTCGTGTTTGCGGGAAGCAAAAGGGACAGCAGCGAGAGAGAGTAAGAACGCTCGAAAGTGATCAAGAAGCGCTGAACGCGAACGAGCGGACGCTTTTTGCATGTTCCGCTGCACCCATCAGCTCCGATAGTGCCTAATTGCATTCATGACTGGGTGCAATTTTTCGTCGCATTTTACATTTGATGCATTTTCCCGTTCTTTCGAAATTCTTACCTTGTCAGAAAGGGGGCGAAACCCCCATCTGTAGAAGAAAGTGCCGGAAATTGTAGACCCACGAGAAGCACGGTTTGCATCAATTGCTTTGCTGCACTTCCGTGCGAGCATCCCTTCTGTTCCCCACACTGGTCCGATCGCAGAAGATCGCACAACAGTTTGGAAATACGATCACTTTAGCCTACTTTGTAGTGGTGCTGGTGCTGGTGGTGCACTGGCGCAACCCTTCACAAGCCGAATCGCGGCAGAGACGCGCCAGCGTGTTTGAAATCGATACCGCACTCTCGAGTACGATTTCCACATGCTTACGGTGCGTTGCGCAAGTGGAACGAGCCAGAGGCGGAGCGCGCGCAGGGCCGCGAATATGAATGAGATCGGCTCGATCGGCCTAGATACGAACCGAGCGACCGGTGATCTCGATCGACTCGGGAAGGTTTCGCCCGTTTCGCTCCGTCCCGATGATCCGCCGTCGATGTGACAAACGTCGCCCTAACGTCAGTGCTGGGACGCAGAAAACTGGGTGAAAAGTATCGATTTTGGTTCGACTACACTGTGGGGATTTGGTACATCAGCTCTTTCTCCTTCTGTCTCTCTCTATCTCTCTCTCTCACACACACACACACACACACAATATCTTTCTTCTATTTGCCATCACGTCGATCAGATCTGGTGCTGCTCCAACAACGCACATGTGCGACAACATGTGTTTCCCTCGCGTATGTTTATGTTTATGCTGCAACGCCGTTGTCTCAGTGCACGGACGTCCAAGCCCCATCATCGACCGGCCGGCCGTCACTCGCATGCGAATGTACCTTCCTGGCAAGCGGCGGCGGTGGACATTGGCCATTGCTTTGCTTTCTTCTCCGGAAGGAATGGAAGTGGGAATAGTTTGCCCGTTCGGTTAGTGACATGAAAGCGGGTGGAAACATGTTACCGAGCCGTCACTGTAAATATAGGTCATGTTTGCCCAGCGCAGCATAATAAATTGTGCCTCCCAACGTTGCGTTTGGACGTACATGGTGTGTTGCTATCTGTTAGTGGAGTGTATGTGCGATGGCGAAGAGGGGAAGAACAAATAGAAATGGTGCAATGTGGATACAAATTGCTTTCACAAGGCAAACAAAAAACGACTTCCTCTCCTTGCCACACTGCCCACACAGCTTGGAGTCGTTCCAACAAGAACTTGTGCCCGAAGCATTCTATGCGCACTTTGGAGAATGTGCAAATTAATCAAAAGCACGTGCGACTAAAGACAAGGGAAGGAAAGTCCACTGTTTGCGTACAGCTGCAAGATCCTTATGCCTCAGTCTCGGAGCCGTCGCGATCTCTGATCAACGACTTCCAGGAACTCGCGAGACATCGAGACTCGAGTCTCTCGATGTAGGGATGCTGAGGGATGCGACAACATTCGCCTTGTTCCACGAAGTCGCAAAACTGTTTATTGCCCATCTGGAAGCATTGCCGGGCAAAACGCGACGAGGGAAACCGTTTATTTGTTTGCCGTGTGGACGCGTATTTAATTCGTAATTCGTTGGAAACGTTCGTTCTAATTGCACGCACCGCGGTTGTGCTCGGTTGCTCTGTTTACCGTGTCGCGTGCGTCTTGTGTGGCCAAAACCACGAGCACGATAGACAAAAAAAACGCATGAAAGTAAACGAAAGACGTGAGTTTATAAATCATATTTTCTAAACACAACAACACAGCCGAAGAGAAGAGAAGAGAAGAGAAGAAGAGAGAAGAGAGAGTAAGGGGAAGAGATGTGTGAACGGAATACTTATGCCACCAAGTTGCCGCAGTCTGGTATTTAAACCTAGCCGATCGTCAGCCAGCAACCCGCAGAAAGATTTATAGTCGTGGCCATATCTTTTCCCTCAACGTAACATCTCCGTTTCTTTTTTTTTGGTAATGGTGGTGATCGTGGATTGTTTTTTGGCCAACAAAACGACGAATTACGGTAGCCATTAAGGAAGGTGAGGAAAGAGACGGAATGGTAGTTGTGAGGAGCTCGAGCTGCTCCTCTTGCTTCGAGCAGCACTGTCGAGGGCGATCATATTCCAAAGCGAAATTTGTCCTCGTCTGCCATGCTTAGAACCATGGTTATACAATCTTTCAAGGCAGTTTTGGGATTTTTTGCTGCCACCCTCCACAACTCCAAACCGTTAAAAGATCTATTCGCGATCAAAATATCTTCATCACATACGCCAGCATTACATACATAGGTCGGGCGGAATGTTAGCCTAGGAATGGAATTTAATCGAGCGCTGATTGTTTCCCTTCCGCCTCCCATTTCTTTCCTTCAAACCCCTCGTATTTGAGCTCCAACTGTTGAAGATGTGATTTCATCTTAACCAGAGATCGGCTCTTTCGTTTCGATTTTCGTTCAACCTTACGATGGTCTAGAGTTGATATGTGTAGCTGCGCGGCAAGCAGATTCACCACGAGGAGCGCAAAAAACAATCAGAAAAAGCGCCATCACAACGCAACGCTCCGGTGTACGTAGCACACATGTGCTTTAGTGAGGTTTCTTGTAAGAAATAAAATTTTAATGAGATACGATATGCTAGTTGTTCTTTTTGTGTGCGTTTGTGTGTGTGTTGTTGATGCCGGACGGTGTGTATTCTGTATTTGCTACTCCCCCTTACAGTGGCCTAAACGATTGCGTGCCACTGTTCCTTTGGCGTTGATGAGTTTTGCGCTAGAAAGGGAAAGGTGCTGTAAGACCTCCAGTGTGTCGGTGTTTATGAGGTTGGTGTTGCGAGATGCGGTTTGCTCGTTTGTTATTTTCGGCGGCATTTGTTTTTTATATGCGTAATTTTATTCGAAAAGATTGTTTTTTTCTATTCTCTCTCTCTCTTTGATGTGTGCTGATTTTCATTTTCAGAATAAAAAACATGATTCCCATAAAATATATGTACGTAAAAAAAGCTCTTCGAAACGTCCGATTCCACTCACGAGCGAATGTCAAAAGTCTTTGAACCTTGAGCGTAGTGTTAGCCCAAGGTCAGCGGTAATTAAGCTTAACTTGATCAAAACTAAAGACATCGTCAGCACCGTCAGGCATGTGCTGAAAACGTCTGCTGAAGAAAGTGATTAGAACTCCGGCTCGCCCGGTGTACGATGAAGCTGTTTATTATTCGTCCATTCCAGACCGAGTCCAATTATAATGACCCACACGGTGGGATGGACGGACGGACAACTTCCACCGTCCCAACTGTCATCCAAAACCGGAGCGAGCGTAGAGTAGATTGCATCAAGTACACGAGCGTGTGTGATGGGGGTAACCCGTTTTCGGGCCCATGGTCCCCGGCATTTGCTCGCCTATTTCACCCAGTAAGGGCAACGGACTTGTTTTCACATATTTGACTGTCATCTGTCATCGGTCATTCGGGCGGGTGTGGGGGTTTGAAATCGTACTGGACATTGGTCGATATATTCCCGTGCCTGTTGCGGTGGTACACGGGGAACCGGTAAATATGTCGCCGCATTGCAAACGCACCGTTATCGGGATTTTACTCCTGATCGATCGATGGATTTTAACCCTGGCTTGTGAGCGCATCCCTACCAGCCTGGGAATGTGATTGTAAATTGGTCTATCAATTTTACGTCTTCTCTTGGGAGCCCTCAATCGCTTCCCTGCTTCCCAACCGGTAGCAGATTTTAAGTAAGACATACGATTCGCAGTCATTATTTAGGGAGCTTATGGGACTGCTATGGTGGCTGGAAACAGGGGGGAGGGGTCGCAGTTTGCCTGGATTAGTTGGAAAATTGCGCACGATGATAATCAACGATCCCATGCGCGGCAGCCTGCGTACGAGGATGCTCTCCTTCAGCTTGTTTGGCAACGGCAGCCATCCCGTGTGTCGTACCGCCCTGCAGTACCATGCCAGTTGTACCATGCTCGCACCATATGTGGCAAATCTATGCGGCCATTTCGGAGGGTGTGATTATCTTTTCAACGTCCATCAACCGCGCGCAACAGTTGAATTGTTTTGCGGAAGCGCACCGTACAGAATTGTCCCCGACCGTTTGTACCAGCGTTCGGTGGCGCGTGTCGTCAGCTATCTCCATTCGCATCTTCAGACCTCGGGGGCGGGAAAGGTCGGGGAAATAGAGCTACCGGGCAGCTATGTTAGAAAATAGTTGCTAAAGAATAAACGGACGCGGCACCCGATCCTCCGGGCTTCGAGGTTTCGGCCCCGGGAAGAACTCAATCTTCGGCTTGGCGGACATTTCCCGTGCACCAGGCCGTGCATCGAAAATGGGAAGAAACTCATCAGCAACGGCGTAACTCGAGCGCGTGTAATGGTTTCGCTCTATTTATGGAATTTTCAAATTATCTTTCGCCATCGTGGTCGTCGTCGTCGTCGTCGTCGTCGTCGTCGTCGGCGCGCAAGTCAGCGTTGGGTGCGTCAGTTTAGGGGCTTGGAATTGAATGGGTATGGGTTGTCGAGTGCGGACTACAAACTATTGAGAGTTGCTAGTAAAGTAAGACACAAGGAACGTCTGCTTGTACCAATGCCGCCAAGCAGCTGTTACTTTCTTTTCGCCCAGAAGAATGTCAATTCTTGTCGCTGCCATCGCATTCATGCATTAGACAGCATAGTTACAACGCTCCCGGTAATATCCCGAGGATCTTGATGAATTCGCATTCGCCCTCAACACGCTAAACACTACGACTCGCTACGACCTACCGCGACCTCAAAAAGCCTTACCTCGGCTGCAACGGATGCATATCGGGTGATGATCAGTTCCACCTCTCTGTCTGAAAGGGTTCCACCTGCGACACCTGAAACCCTCCGGGAAGTTTCTCTGACGAGCGGAAATAAAGTATCATTGCTTCTGTTGCGAGATGCGGTCGCCTAAGATAAGCGAGTGCGAGAGACTCCAGCCAGCAATTTGTCCCGCACCGGCAAAGGGTGACAATCGGTCCGGCGGTCGGTGTCGTCGGATATGATCAATCATTTTTCCATCCACCCATAAAGGCTGGGGCGGTGGCAGCTATGCCCTAGAAGTGGGTCACGCTAAAACCCAACCCCCCGCCCAGCTGTGGAAAGTTAATGGCCTGCCGTCTGACATTCGACTGACTCAATGACCTCCTAGCGAGTTTCTGGGTCTCACTGGCGGGCAATTCACGATACGGTCGCCATATTGGCCGCCGCACCGATTCAATCGTCATTAGATTTCGATCTGTCATCCCCAGCTTGGTATGCTGGCTGTGTATGTGTATAAACGGTACTGGGTCAACATCCTTTCAGGGAGTGTTGGTGAACGCTCGGTTATTAACTTTACATTTCACGCACCCTGAACTTAACGGACCTCGGTAACAACACAAATGGGACACTTCTAATCCACTCACGTAAGTTCAGTCAACTCTAGTGCTGCTAGGTCAAAGGAACAGACACACCGAAGATGGGGAGGGTCTATTGAAATGTACAATAACAATATTCGGACAAAACAAAAACCACACAAACCGATGTTGGTCCGTATTAGGGTAGAAACACGCAGAACATTGACCGATTATGATGGTGTTTGAGCTGGAGGACATCCAAAAAAGGGTTGTCCGGGAATACTTCCTCACGTTCGTACTCACCTGGCGAAGTCAAAGGGTTGTGTTCGTGTGTGTGTGTATATATGTTTTATTCTCCTTTTTGCCATTGTATCAGCTGTCTACACGCTAGAAGTCAAGCACTTTCGCGATGAGGCTGCATTTTCTTTTGACACTCCGAGTCGTCCGACAGCAAAAAAAACCGTTTTACCCACTTGGACAGGACGTGTTCTTTTCGTGGTTTGTTAATTCTTTTTTCTTCTGAATCTCTCCGTGTAACTTATGGAGCGGAAAGAAAGGTGTCTCAAGACGAGCCTGTAGGGAGTAGTGGATGGTAGGTAAATTATTAAGCTTCCCAGCGTGTGCGAGACGGGTTGGTAGGGTAAATTATAATCGAACCGCTTTCCGCCGGTGCCGGTGAATGATGACGATTTCCCAATTTCTTTCGTCTATCCAAATTTGGCGCACAAGAAAGCCACAAATAAATTGGCAAATATGACGAACGCTACCAGTCGCGTTCGTTCGCCTCTTCGCCATCTCATCTTCCGTGCCGTGGTGTGAAATTGGTGGTGGTCCCTCTGGAAGTGATTATTAATTTTAAACTTCCCCCATCTGAGCTGCGATCCACAGCAGCGTGGCGTTGATGACAGCCAGTCACAGTTGCGTTTGCTCTATCATTGTTGTCCGGGGAGGAGGAGCGGGGGTTGGGTAGGGGAGAAAGCACACCGGAAAGGAAACCTTCACCACGGGGCCTGGCGTGATGGGTGTGAAAATTTGAAGGCAATTTAACTACCATATCGAATCAGAATCTGAAGGTGGCGTTGTTCTGCATGCCCGAAAGTGATTTGGTGAGATTGGTTTGCATGTTTCGCTTTGCAACTACGAACTACGGTATTTATGGGATGTGTGTAGGCCCTCCAGTCGAAAGCATTCACTCGTCGGCGAATGGATCATTTGGAATGGCAAACAATCCGAGCCCAAGGGACGGATTTGGTTGCTCGGGAGGGCGGGATCAAATCTTCGGCCCCGTGGTTTGACCTCCATTGTTGCGTGGAGGTAGGAAAATCGCACCTGCAAGCGTTTTTCAGCACTGTTTATAACGGTTACTACCGATTAGGGGTTTGATTGTCCATTGTGACAAATTGGCTCGCGGAGATTGGTGTTGTGTGGCGGTGGTTCTTTCGCCTGCAGGCCCGTCGATTGCCGTCGCGTTCTTGATGGTGAATTGAATTTATGACAGCAGGAAATCCATAAACCGCCTGTTTGCGTAGGCTGGTATCGAGAGCGGTTGCTTTGTGGCGGAGTGGCCCCACTCAAATAACGCTCTCGGAATTGTATATTTTATGAATATGGGTATTAGATTTTGCATTTGATTACCTCGCCTGGTTAGTATTCATTCGTTGCCCTGTTTTATGCGCTAGGCTAATAATGCAAACGATTGAAAAATAAAACAAAAATTCGAAATACGATGCGAAAATGCTAATAGTACAAACCTTTCCGTCCATCAAAGGGCAGAAATGGGATGTGTGTAAATTTATTCACTGTGTGTAACCGGAGCAAAGAATTCAACCATGTGAGCAAATCAAACTGCTACCGGTGGCACGATCGTCGACGCTTGGAGGCGACGTCATAAAATTAAAACAAAAAATCCAACAAATTAAGAGGACTTTTGTCCGTGAAGAAAACCCAAACTCTCGACCCCACTACGCACAGCCGGTGGAATGCCGATCGGAACCGGGGGGAAGGGAAAGAAGCTCAGGTGGGCAGGTTTTTTCTGCCCGGCACGACAAATATGCCTAATTAACGAAAAACAACCGGTGCTGGTGCTCCGGAATGTTGACGGCGGCGAAACGCAAACGGACCTTCTCATTTTCGGACACCGAACGAACCGGGCTCTAAGATGAACGCTGCCCGGTCGGTCTCTTGCGCCACGTGCGCCATTTCCGTGCCATTTTCCCCCTTCCAGGCTTCTGCACCCTACGATTCTGTTAGTGAGTGTAGTTGAGGACGAAAAAGAAGAAGAAGAATGCCCCACACGGCAGTGGCGAACCCGAACGGTGCATAATAGCAGCACTTTTCCCGTCGATTTTGTCCGTCAGCAGTTTAAAGGCCTGCCGCAGTGTGGCGTAAATGGTCGATCGTTTCGGCGCACTACCGTGCGAGCTTTGTGCACCACTGGGGAGTGGAGGGGAACGGAGAGTGATTGAGGTGAGCTATCCTAAACCTGGCTAAGCGCCAACCGCGGTGGGATAACGTGTTCGCGGGATGTTGGTTTGCGTTCCAGCGGGAGTATCTTTGTTGTTGTTTGCTCCAGACAAACGAATAATTAGGCCCTGCGTCCGATAGACTGTCTGCCGAAATTGACGTTTTTCAACTGCCAGCCGAAAAGACGGTGCTCAATCGTTTCAAGCGAGCTACGAAATTGAACAACAAGGGCTACAGGGAAAAAAGACCAAGCAGTAAAACAAAAACCTGCTACTTTTGGGAAGCTGAAACGGAAATCGATTGTCTACCAAAGGAACGGCTACCGAATCCGGCCCGGTGAAGCTAGTGGACCACCGTGTGGAAGCGGCAGTCTAATGATGCTGCGCCGTTGGTCTCTTCAATGCAGACTGATTTGCTTTCGATCGTTTACCGACATGCAATACCAGTTGGAACTGACACACACACAAACGATCACGCCACAGCATTGGAATCGAAAACAGAAACAAGAAACTGGAATTGGGTCCAAAACGACCCTGAACTACACCTTGCTTGTTTGAAGATGACTAACTTGAGAGTGAGAATCTGACCGTACAACAATGTTGCAACATCTGATACGAGCGCACCAACTGAAATGGGTTCAATTTGTACATTTTTATCCGATTTTATTGCGCGTTTTACCACCACTTCCACAGTCCTTTTGGGGACATCATTTCGAGAGTTAAATGCGGATTACCTGAGTGTCTGAGTGGCGTTCCGTATTTTTTGTCCAACGTTACAGTGATCTTGCGTGGTGTTTAAGCTGTTCACCTGTTTCGTGTACCGGTCCCGAAATTAAACCTCCTTCTCTCTCACACACACACAAACTTACACACAGGCAGTATGTAATCTGACTCCATTAGGTACGTCCCTCACACGCGGGTAACCGTTGTAATCGATGGTTTAAAGGCTCCACTCACGGAGATATAGCTCCCCAAAAATCAATACTTTGTCCTCACTCCAGGAAGACTGTGGATTGGTAGAGTCGTACGCCTGGTATTCAGCACCGGGCATGAATATAGCTTAATCGTGCTAATGATTTTTTAATTGTACTATCCCGTTGGGGGGTAGAGTGGGGACAAAGAGAAGGCCCAACTTCTAGTCCCAACATCTGCCTAAAACCTAGTGGAGCTAATTTTTCGGTGAATGTTTCCAAATAACAGCCCCGCGGTTATGGCTGGTTTCGGTTACGGGCGGCACGAAGATCAGGCCCAATGAAACCGGCGCTCGATCGCTATCAGCTCGATTCGACAGCATCGATGTGTGTTGCGTTCCAACGCAAACCGAAACCGTGCTGGTATTACTATGGAGCGGTTCGCGAGGTTCGAGAAATTGGTCCATAATTTCTGGGAGGTGAGCTACGTGCCCGCAGCCTCCGCATAGTTGCACGCATGCGTGAGGCTGATCCGATCGCTCGATGCGTTGTATCATCGGTGGCGTGCCTTCGCGCCTACAAGATCACAGGGCCTGCCGGTGTGAGTGCCCGTTTCGTGTGCGGAATGGAGACATCATAATTGAACTGCCATGGGTCAACTCCATGCAACGGGTAATAGGGAAAGAGAGAGAGAGAGAGATGATGCATGTGAGTGTGCACGATTCAAGTCATGCGGATGGGTTTTTTTTTGGAAGAAGGTCCTTCTCGTTGGTATTTCGATTCCAGGTGTACATTCCGCGCACGGTGACTAATTAGCTACGCAGCTGATTGATCGTTGCCGAGTTGTTCGCTGCTTGCGGATGTAGTAACTTTCAAAAAGGGTAACAGTTGATCTTTAACGTTCTGGAAAGATAGTTTAATATATATATACACGTTTAAATCCTAGCATCAAGTCCAGAACTAACCAGAAGCAATAAAAACCGAGAAATATACATTGCTCTCTTCGTCATTTGACGTAAAAAAACGATTCGCAGCGAAGATTAGGTTCATTATAATGGGCAAACCAATGGTACTGGCATTCCACGCATAGGCATCAGTCGCGTCGTTAACATTACATACCTTTTTCCTCTTCGTCGTGCAGCAAGTGTCCGTGGAATTCAAGTTTTACGAGTGCAGAGTTATAATACAATATCACATTATTCATGTACGTGTGTTTGTGTGTGCCCGATTGCGGTCTGGACCGAGCCTGGCGTAACTAATGACTCCGACGCGAATAAACAACTCTATAATTCATTCAATCATACAGAGAAGAATATTAACAACATCGCGCTAATGTTCTCACCTGTTCGTTTCTTTTCCATTTCGTTGCAGGTAAGCGTCAATACACAACACGCGGGACAGGCCAGCGCGCGCACTCCCACTCACGGTGGAGAGCTTTTCAACCACAACACAACAACAACCTCCCGTGTGGTAGTCATTCAAAATCCGTAGCAAACTAGCCATACCATACGCAATGCGCGATGCAGCGTCACGCAGGGAACTGGAATTTTCGCCCCCACAGTCGCCCAGTACCTATAGGTACCCCTTATTCCGGAAGGTGACACCACGCACGGTTCTTTCAGACGGTTGGTGTTATTGTTACCACAACCGTCGCCAGCTAATGTTGGTTTGAAAATTGCAATCTCACCATCATACCACGGTGTGTGTATGGGGCTAGTGGGATTAGCTCGCGGGGTCGTAGGTTGGCAGGCACAGCAGGAAATACTTACCATGCCTTCACACCGGGAGTGAGGCGGAGTGGGAAGCTTAACCGTTCGGACATTTCCATCCGACCTTGTCACCTTGTCGTGCGATACCCACGAAGCGAGCCGCAATTGGCCACAATTCATGCAAAAACAACATAACTCAGCACACGACGAAAGGTGTAAAAAGCACGCACACCATCATGGGTGCTAAAAGCAAAAACAGACGCAAGGAAGTGCGCATCAACACTGGCCAAGCAAGAAAACGGGCACAAAAACTTTACTGTGTCAATGAATCTGCTCGCCAGACGGCGGAACTGCAACGGTTCTAAAGTCGGTGGACCGCCTCATCACGTCCAGGCTGCCTCCGCGGCAGTCAGTGCGGAGCAAATCGAATGTGACCCATCTTTCCCAACTGCCGCCCCTCGAGAGTTCGTCATGCGCAGGTGAATTTGGCGCACTGTGCAGGCCAATTTATAGTGCCAACACAACTTCCGGCTGGTGCGGATTCAATGCAACGAGCGTTGGTTTGATCAGGTTAATCGGATGACAGGCGTAACGCATTCATGTGCCTTCCCTTCACGTGAACTTTTGGACGAGTTTCCTTTTTTGGCGCGCTTTGGTGCGACGGTGTGAGGTGTTGTGAGTGTAAACATCCTTCACCATTGATCAAGTTCAGCGGGAATGTACAGAAACACGTGCACATAACCACCGCCAGAGAATAGCTGTAACTTCAACCACCTCCTCAAAGACCCTGGTGATTGTTTCAAAGAATCAGTGTAAGAAATTGAACGATCGGTAGGTGTACGGTTTTGCGCGGAACAGGTCGCCGACAACCGATCCATCAAACGGCACGGCGACCCGTTTCGGAGGGGGCAGTCCAGACTTTCGTCATCCGAATGCGAACCCACTCGCCATATGACTCTCGTTAGGATGGGAAGATAATCGCGAATCGCGCCATCATCAAATCCGGGCGGCTGTATGCTGTGCCCGCGCCCAGCATGGGGTGAAGGCAATCATAATTTAAGTAATTATATACGCTCGTCGCTCCAACCGATGATGCGCTCGAACGGTGATGGTGTGTGTGTGTGCACCTTACAGAAACCACCATCATCTCGAGCTCGGGTCGGGCTTTCTTGCAGCCCCGGCACCAGTCACACACCAGTGACACACTTTGCGCGGATCAGATCGTTTCGTTCTTCGATTCGACCCCCAGCCCAGTGCCAAGTGCGGTGCCGGCTGATGCTATTTAACCTCCTTTTAAATCCAAACGTGCTGGATGGAGCAGGACAGAAGACCCTAAACTCCGTAATGTGACCGCATGGTTGTGTTGAACGCAGGAATGGGGAGGGTTTGGAAAATATTGTCATTAGCAGGTTGCGCTTATTGCACTGAGCTCGCGATCCGCGAGGGGTTGTTGTGGTTGGTTGAGGCAGTGCTTTTTTGTTATATTTCACAGCAACATGAGGAAACAATCCACCGAAACACAAAACAACACTTTGGAGTTGCATTTTTCCACCGGTCCGGGGGTAATAAAGCAATCAGCAAACCGACGGTTTGACCGAATTGACCGCTAGCGAGAATTGGTGTTTGACCGTCCCCAGTGCCCGACACATTGGCGTGGTGTAAAAGTTTTATAATGAGAATAAAATGAGATGACATCATTTGGGAGAAGGTGCACCGGTTGAGCCGGGGTGGCAACAAAAGGGGGAGTAGAGATTTTCGGAACGACCATTTTTGCTGGAATGATGGCGTTGCAGCATGGTCATTAGCCGGGCAGGACGATTGCAAACGATTCCGACCAGCAAAGAAGACACCTCGTTTAAAATGCACCTCTACAGTGTATGGCGACATGTATTTGCGAATGGGAATGGGATTTGGGATTAAAGCAGGTTTTAGCTTTGTTGCTTCTATTACATCCATTTGCATTTGCTGGAGATTAATACAGTGCGCTTAACGAACTCGCTCGCTTCCGCCGCCCAAGAGCCGTTTACATTGTGTGTGTCTGCTTGAAAAGCACATGTTTATGGCTTCAATAGCAATAAAAACTGCATCAATGATGGTCCGCACTGGCCACGTTCGTTAGGTTAGGCGCATTTTTATGACCTTTTTGCATTTGCATTTTATAAAATATAATAAACTCTCCCCCACGGTCGGACTCTAACCTGCGCTGCGCTACGAAATCGAAAAGGAACGCTCGCGTTCGCTGACCACCACCGCAGTTATATCGCGACTATCGCGATAAACTTTCCTCTGCGGAGAGCCTATTCTAACCTACTGCGAAGTAAGCAGCAAACGGCAGAATCGCCAAATGCTTGATGCTGGTGGTTACACCTGATCGGTTTTGTAGGTTAGTCTGGTGAGCCGCGGCCCTCGCATCTCGATTGTCAAACGGACGACCTGCTAGATCTCCTTCGGTCCTTCGCTGTGGAAACAATTTCCCTGCAGTGTCTTCTTGGATACCCCCAGTCGACCACCGGTCGTTCGCTCAGTCGGTACCAGCTGGCAGTAGCGTAAGCAAATATGCGCAAACATAAACTTCCTCCTCTCCCCCAGCGTAGTTCCTCCTTGCTCCATGCACCGGACACTATCTTGGATCGTCTACTGGAGCCTGCCTGCCTGCCTGGAGCAGCGTCTGGTGGAGGGAGAGGTACCCGATACCGATGAATAATGAAATCAACCATTTCGGATCGGAATCGGTCAGTGAATCTTTAGCGCAAAAAGCCACCGGCATCGATTGCATCCCTCGGACCATCGAGTCAGAAGAATCGTTTGTTTCGTCCCGGACGGTAGGGCTTGGGAGCCTTCGGTGCTTTGGACATGCAAGTCAGCTGTTTTTGAATCTACACTGCTTCCCCTTTCGGTCGGCTCCAGGCCAGCGATGGCCATATTCCACCGCCGTTCGACCTAATCCGCTTGCCTAGCCCGATTAGGACTATTTGATGGTTGGTGAGTTGCATTCAACAGAGCAAGAGGCGGGAGGAGGGTTTAAAACCGTACGGAAATTGAAAAGAACCTCGCTGCCCGCACGGGAGAGAAAACGGTGGCCCTGCTGACCCGATTGTTAAACAGGCTCCACCGCTTATCCTCACAATCGCAACTGGCAACGGAAGGTGGATTTGAGAAAACGAATAAAAAAAGATGCAACGGACGGTTTGAACACACTCGAACCAAGGTGGTTGGTTTTTTCTCTCATTCCACCCGTTGTGTGTGTGTTTCTTTTACAATGTGAACCGCTTGCTTACGGTGTGTACGGTTCCCGGCCAGGCCGCAAAGAATCAACCAATATATCTCCGGCAGCAGCAGTGTTGTGGCAGCGTGGTGGAAGATTTTTCATTTATGTTTTATAATTGAAAGTTATGTAGATCGTAAAAAGTAATGCAATGGTGCGGTAAATTCCAGTGCCACGAATGCATCCCGCTGTCGGTACGGTTCAAGACAAAATACTCTGCCCACTGTGGTCCATATATGGGGGTTGGTGAACAGGGCGAATTTGGTTTCGGACGACCCGGTTTTGTGTGATCGGGGAACCAGTGACACATATTTGGCGTTGTTGCGTTCTGATTGGGCTGTGTTGTTTGGTTGATCGTAATCAACTGAGAGCTGTTGTTTTATGGAAATTTACGAACTTCAAAATGATGTTTTTAATGAGTTGAGTAATTTTTGTGGGTGATGAGTAAGGCAAAAATCGATTAAGCCAGGAAAGAAGCTAAAGTTTACCAAAGACAGTCATTCTGAAATTAAGTATCGTATTCCAGCGGTGTATTACCCTGCTCAGAACTTCTTTACAGAGCAAATTATTGCATCAAGCAGGTTACCGATGGCCACCAATCCAATTAAGAAAACCATGTCGAGGAGGTCTCAATCACGGCCTGCACAAATATGGTGCTTCTACCCACGACATTTCTTTTTCCGTATTCGTCAAAGCAATTTCACCCAACCGGAGCAAATTCGTCAAAATTCGATGCTCGTAAAGTCAGATGTGTCATAAACGGAGCGAGCTTCAGCTTTGGAAAGCCGGGCAAACAAACTTGAATATCTCCATGCTTTGGTTTGGAGCTTCCTCCGCTTCCCCTAGATGTGTGGGAGGAAACTAGCCCGAAAGACGCCCAGAAACCTCGACCTAACCTCGACCATAATTTCTTCGCCACGTCAAAGTCGGAGTGCTCGTGCGGGTGGACAGGTCTTCATCGACATGCCAAAAATTCTTTCTCCCTGAACCGTCTTTGCTAGAACCCGGACACGTCTGGACTTGCCCGACCAGACGATCCGAAAATGGAACCTCACCACCGCGCCTTCGCACAACCGGCACAACGGTTAAGATTTATGGCTGATTAATTGAAGTCGTCGGAAGAAAACGGTTTGCCCCAGGGTCGGGGCAGTCTTTTAGATATCTTTTTCTCATCACAACCCCAACGCAATATATGGTTATGGATACAGGGCGAATGTCGTATTCAGTTTGGTTGCTTTTAACTAGCAGGGAGATCTGTTGTCTTGCTAAAGACTTTCTTAAGTGAAGGATTTTGTTTTAGAGCGCATATTAACCATTCAACGACCTTTTCTTTCACGGCTTATCTACTTATCTGCTCGCTTGGGGTAGCTTAAGCTCCCAGTGTACGTAAAAATCCCCCATACCACTGCTACCCCCGATGGGAGATAAGTGAATTGATACACCTAAACGGTGTGCTCCATCCCTAATGTCCAACGCGCCAACACACCCGGCCTAGACTAATGAGCCAGAAGCAAAATTTGCAAACGAACACTTCGGCTATCCCACACCGGTAACCGAAAATGGTGGTAACATAAAATGTATTAGATTGCCCACTCTCCAAGGTCCTAAAAGATGGATCCGTAATGATTGCTAACTAGCTGGACATTGGAAAATGGACTGACCGAGGACATAAATATCCCGCGAGCAGATTCTGCAGATTCATTTGAAGAGTTTTGTGGACCTTCATTTGGGCTTCCTCTGACATTGATTTAGTTGCCTGTCGGTTGACGCAGTTAGACAGTGCATTCCTCCGCATCTCCAGGCGACTTCCTCCATGAAGCAGACCAAAAACTCTCACTTGCCATGATAAATCATTGTGGTGGAAAATTGGCTCCGTGTATCTATATACCCTCGGGAGGCTTCACTCTACCCGGTATCTCCGTACGCTATCATTATCCAAAAGAGCACGACCTCCGCACAGGTTCAACCTGGGCTCTCGAGCATTCACTGACTAAGCGCTCGAGCATTCACTGACCGAAACAATTGCTCGCGATCCTCACCGTGCCGGCGATAGGCAAAGTCCCCGAGGGGATCGCCCTTCATCTTTGTTTCGTACGCGCTCTAACCTAATAATATCGGTCACAGGGCCGCCGCCTCAACATCTGCTTGTCCCCTTTCTCTCTAAACCTCCTCCAGCATCTTGGGAAAATGGAGAAGGAACGGGAGAAGGCAAGAGCATACAATATGAGCCACATCCCGATTAGTGGTCGGGCACAAGTCGGCAAAGACTAAATAAACAAACAAACATAGCTGAACTGCACCGCCGCATGCAGTGTTATTGTTTGCAATTTCCCGCGCCAGATCGTTTGCATTCCACCTCCGCCAGCACCGGTGACGGCGGGGTGACTTTATTAAATATTTTAATCATACATTGTCCCGATGCACAATTGTTACC
This sequence comes from Anopheles gambiae, assembly GCF_943734735.2. Classification (NCBI taxonomy): domain Eukaryota; kingdom Metazoa; phylum Arthropoda; class Insecta; order Diptera; family Culicidae; genus Anopheles; species Anopheles gambiae. The sequence goes on along the minus strand of NC_064602.1, from coordinate 43,839,446 downwards.
TACACACACGCACACACTGCTCCACATTGTTGCCCCGTGCACCCGCCTGGTCCCGATCAAGGGAAGCCAATTTGTGACTATGTTATAGCTGGCGGGAGCCATTAGCAATGAATTCTGGCCCGGGTGGGCTTTCCAACGCTCCAAGAATGCGTACAATGTTTCGAGTCACGAGCCAACTGGAAACGTTGTGTGAGCTTGTACTTTGGCGGGTGGTATGTTATTTGCTGAGTGAAAGTGTTTCCTATCTTTTTCTATGTGCATGCGAGGGGGGCTGCCAAGTGCTATGCGAGGCTTAGGAAGTATCGTGTTACAGTTGATAGTAGCTGCATTCACCTACGCATGTGTGGAGCAGCTGTTGGGAAATGGAGCATGGAGCCTTGTGGTGGTTTAGCTGTGGGTTACGAATTGAATTCAATTGGTAAAAGCAAATTTGATCACGAAACACGGTGGTGCCGCTTGTAAGGCTGTGGTTGGACATTGGAATTGGACGGATTGTTTAGTTTGTTTGTTATTGGATTGCATGGTTAGGTTACAAATCAAATCGCTTTATGATTGGCAAGAGGGTGTACACAATAGCCTTTTCTGTGATTAGCGTTGCATGAAACTAAGTGTGTTTTTCGTTCGAGTTTTGGCTCGCTTTTCTTATGTCTTTTAATGCCAAACAAAAGAAACACTTTTGTGCCCGAAATGTCTTCTGTGTAAAAGATCGTGTTCTTATGTTACACAGGCCTTTTACATATCCATTCTGCTAACACACATTGGCGTCTTGCGCTTGCATGCGCTTCCACCAATGGTTGAACAGTATTATTTTACATGATTTCTTTTTTGTACTCACCAAATCCCCCATTAAACGGCAAGTGAATGGATGGCAGCGTTCGGGGTTACATTCCACTTGCTTTTAATGTCCTTAATCTCTTCCACCCTTGTATGCACCTCTTATCACAATCCGGTATCGATTACAAAGCAGGGATGACGGCGTTTCTTTCCCCGTTTCGTACGTTGCAAAGCAGACAGAGGCTAAGCACGTGCAGCAGCTGAAATCAACGCGCACCAAAGCCAGCTGGAGCATCGGGACAACACCACAAACGAAATCCGTATCGGGTGTGGATTTAGAAGAGATTTTATGGCCGCGGAGCTTGCTTTTTTTTAGTTGTCGTTCGTCGGGCCATGAAAGCCCACCACTCGGAGAATTAAAATCTTCCAAACAAACGCACCGTGGTGTGCGGGGGTTGGATTGATTTTCGTCGTCTTAAATTTGTTCGTCAAAGCGTGTGTGTGTGTATGTGTGTACGTACCTCCTTGGCACATTTTTTTTGGCTGGTAATGTGTCATTTTGTACTGGACGTGCGGTGAGGAGTTGCAGTCGGTAAAGTGATATTTTATTTCACCTTTCCTCTTTGCTTGCGTTAAGATTTGCTCCTAACGCACTGACAATGCCGGCAAGAGTGAGTGAGTGAACAGAAAGAAACACACAAACACACTCCGACCGCAACACCCAGTTTGGTTCCTCCTAACCTCCTGCCAATTGGTAGTAGTCGGTCGGTGAGTGAGTGGGCGCTTTGCGGTTCGATTTTGCTGACCGAGGAAACCTTCCGCGAAATAAGACGTCCAGAAACGGCTCGTTTACGCACGGCGGCACCCGTATACGTGGTACCATGTCGCTTGCTGGAGAGGATGGTCAATGTCAAAATATTTCCTTGTCAAAGCCTTACTTTCCCGCTTCCCCGTCTCGGTCCGAGTTCCGCCTTCGGTGCCGGGTGTCTAGCGTCTAATCCAATTTGACGGATCATGGGCAGGCCGAACCCGTAAAGTGTCGCACCGGATTGTTGGCAGTTGGGTTGTTATGTTGTCTTTTTTCGGGTTCACCCGTTTCTTTGGGACAGTGAGCTGTATTAGTTCCGGGTTTGGTTTCCAAAATTGAAACAGCGAGCGAGAAATAGATCATTTGCTTGAATGTGAAATGGTTCAATCTTGTTTGATGGTTTCAGTTTCCTTAGGAGGTGTATACAGAAGAATTGTTCATCTTTTAAAAGTAAGTTCTCCAGCGTTACATCAACTTTTTAATTCATTTTTTTTTAATTCAGTTCGATCAAATTTAGATCCATACCAAAACTTCCAAACACACTATTGATTGCTGGAGCTGCTAATGGGCCAATTAAAAAAAAAAAAACGGAAACAACTTCCCACCTAGCTGGCTGTTGGCTAACACCCGAATGGCAAATGAAGGGCTTGAACCACGTGCCCCGAACACGAGTCACAACGAAGCCCGATCAAGAACAGATTGTGTAATTGCCAACCGCCTCGAAAGGTGCATTACTGCATCTCGTGCCACGTGACAGTAAATAGTGCCCGCGCTCGAGCTTCGCGATGCAGCTGGAAAATCCGTGCCATTGTTGTGATGTTCTGAAACGAAAATCGTCGGTGCAACGTGACATTGAAGGTTGTATGGATACGGTTTGTAGAAGAGTGTAGAATGAAGCGAGCGAGAGCTTGTGCAAGATTTTGCTTCGATAATGATTGCAGGAAAAGGTTGTTTGTTTTAGAATTGTGCCTCAGCACAGCATGATGCCGTGACCAGGATTCCATCAGAATCGATCCATTCCCATACTTGCTTATTTTAATACCGAAAATCTTGCACAATGAGTAGCGGATGCATTTCACCGGCTAAATTTCTTTCTACTCATCAAAGCCACTCATGCGTGCTGCAGCGCGTCTTCGCCAGCAGCTTCCAACCATCAGCTATGCTTGCGTGAACGCCTGCGACGCATGGAATTTATCATCGTAGCTAGATGCGCCGTCAGTGATAACGTTCCCGGCATTGCTCTTTGGAACTCTCTTTCTCTATCTCTCTTTCCCTCGCTCTCTCTTATTGGAACCTTTGCCTGAGACCCCAATTCCAGCGGTTTGTCGCACCGTTTATCGTGCGCAATCTTAACCTTCTTTCGCGATTTGAACCCGGCGCTTGGCGTGCTAACCACGCGTTCGCATAACATCTGCCACGTTTTGCCGCATCTATCTGCTACACACATAGGGCAAATGAGGGGATGTGTTCTGTACGGTAAAGCATGTGCCCGCTACATTTTTGTTGTTGTTGGTTCCTTAACTTAGTCCCAGTGCCATTCCAGTCCGACGCGTTGCAACGATTTTCCGCCCGGGCACGTCTGGTGAGGTCCTATTATTTATGGCAATATTAAACATGCATGACACACGGGCCGGGGCAAATCTGGAACATCTCTCACGGTGGCGCAGCCGTTGCTGTGGCCGATGGAAGGCCCACTTTTCTGACGGAAGAGCCGGTGCGTTCTTGCCCCGTTCGGTCGAGGCACGATGGTGCAAAAGATCAGCTTTTGTGAGGACGTGCGAGCGCAAAGATTAAATGCTAATGATAACGTGCCACCGGCTCCACCGAATGATGTGTGTGTGTGTGTGTGTAGATGTAAGGTTGGGTAGGAGGAAAGCGGTTTGTTTTTATGTGACAAGAAGCCGTAGTAGTAGTTTGTGGCTAGCAAAACTAAAACGGGGACCAAAGTAAGCCACGGCCCTGACGATCAAGCGTAACGGATTCATACGGAAATATTTCGGTTCGTTACGTTAGGCACAGGCATCTTTTGCCGCGTGCATCGTCGTTGGCCGAAGGTCGTAAAGAATGCCCTGGCGAGTAAGGATGGCACGCAGCTGGTAAACTTATGAGAAATCAACTGCTGCGTTTTTTCACTGTAGCTGTAGTGTGAAAGGTTTCCGAAGGAAAAAGCCGTTGAACAGCGACGCTCGGTCAGGTGCGATGAACGCACCCGGCGGGATCGTATTGCCGACACGTTTTGGAGTGCTGCAATCGGATCTGCGGTTCAGTCGAGAGTGGTTGCAACGAGTGACACATACCGGGGAAAGGAAGCGTGCTGACACACGCAAAGTATACAATTTATTCTTCATTTCTTTTGTCACCACCTCTGCGTCCCCCGCCTACCTGGTCACTCTGGAGGCTCAAGTTTAAGCGAGCGCGCCAGTGAAGAATAAATTCAAAGTGTCATGCTAAGGGTTTGCGTAAAAGCTAAGCTAAGCTTTTTCATGCCCATAGGCTGTGCACGGGAAACCGATTACTCTACCAGCTCTCTCTTGCTGTCTCTCTCTCTCTCCCTCTCGCTCTCTCTTTGGTGTGATCTTGAGGTATTTTAAATTTTGCAACCATTTTTATGGCCCATCCTTGGCGCGACCCACTTGGTTGTGTTGCTTTTCATTTGCTTTATTGATTTAGTTATTCCTATCTGCTTAAAATTCATACTTCCTCGCAGTCTAAAAAGCACCTAACAACACAAGTTGCGCCCAATAATCCAACGATATCAGTGTGTGTGTGTGTTAGGATTAGCAAATGATTCTATATTCATGTCGCTTTGTGTGGCGCGTTTGCTGTGTCTACCGTGTGTCGTCAACTAGTACACAAACAGCTCCGATCGAAACGGTTGTAAAGATACTCTCTACGCGATAATTTATTTATCCTCTACCGCAGCTTAATCTTTGCGTGACATTTTATCGTCTGTTTCATGTTTTTTTTTCATTTCATTTCGTTAAATCCGCACCCTTGAGACTCAATCAAATGTGTTAGAATATTTGAAACGTGTTTGTTTCTTATTCTCGTCTCTCTCTCGTCTCTCTCACTCTCTACTGCGTGGTTATAAAATATGACCAAACATTCTAGACCACGGAGGGCAAGCTCCCATACGCCCGAGTGCCCTCCGCATAGGTGCTGAAGGCACGCCTGAATTTGAGCGGCTGATTTAACGCACGGATATCCAAGGTCAACCGGTGGCTAGTTCGGCATATCTTGACTCCCTTCAGCCATCGAGGCACGGTGACCGTGTCGCTGACCAAGCTAGACAGCTCGTCGTAGCCGTGAGCCGTTGGTCAAAATTAAATTTAAACAAATATTTAAAAAAAACTCGCTCAACTGGGGAAGGTGTTCTGATTTCTAGCCAAAATCGGGGAGTGTCTCCGCTGGTAGGCACCAGAACATATATTTTTTCAACAAAAGGAGGTCCTCATCCATTCCTCGATTCTTTAAACTTGTCCGTCGGTCTGTACGGTCCGATCACGATAGCAACCAATCCAACGGCCGCTCTGCCTCTGTGATATCAAATCCCAATTCCGATGGGAATAAGATTAAGTTCAATTTGCATCGAAAATTATCTTCCCGAGCGAACGAACACGCTAACGCTGCCCGTGTAGAGAGATGGTAATGGAAGAGGAATAATATGCGAGACAGAGTGCGGCTTGGAAGCCGAGACGCTGACGCCGATTCCGTTGGTGGTTTCAAATCTCGCTGAACTGTCATTTATTTTAGCAGATTTGATTGGCGGGTGGATGATAATTTGATCGCACTCTCCACCACTCCAAGCCACACTGCCACCATAGCTGAGTCCGTATGATTCACTTGCTTCACTTGGTCTTCGTTCTGTGCTTCCCTTTTGGGTGGTGGAGTTAGCTGTGGGCTTCTTTTTCGTTTATTATTTGAAATCGGTCGAGCTGATGGACAGATTTGTTTAACAAATAAACATCAATCGTTAGCGCTGTCTGCTGTCGTTGCGGTGAGAACGTCCGTTTATCGGCCGGGGCTGATTGACGATCGCTGCCCCAATGGTGTGCCCAAGGATAACTTTATAACGCAGCATGATACTGTGTACCACTACAAAGTCGTTTCAATCTGATCGGGAAGGTTTATGTTTCATTTGCCGTATGTTAGTTTTAAATTAGTGAAATTAGCACATTATTGCTGAAAGTTCAATGAGTGTTTTAGGTGTAAATTGTTTGAATATTAAAAACCGTTTGAATTGGGAGGAATTTCTTCTACATATTTATGGCTTAAAACGTTGAAATTAATTCTGTTCTCGGAATGAAACAGCTTCTAATTGATTGATATAATTATTTTTGACAACCTCTTGTTTAGCTTAAAAAGACACTCCAACAACAAACCAGTGATTTCGTTAATCAACCATTAGACGATGAAATGTTGATGCCCTTTGGATCAGTTCCAATCAATTCTAACTAACTACTTATAAGGATTCTCTCCCTTCGTATCTTTGACCGCTTTTCATGCGAAAGAAATCTTTGATAATTATTGTTGGTTTAAACATATCAAATTAAGCACACCAACTAATAACGTCCGTACAGCTAAAGCTCTCCCTCTTCCCTTCCCCAAGATTCTACACTCTCGGGAGTAGCGTAAAGAAGGGTAGTACAAACATATTTCATAACTGGCGACGTCTTGTTTGCGAATGCCGCACTCGATCGCACTCTGCATCTCGGGCTGTTTCCCGTTCACTGCACAGATGAGTGTTTTCTAATCAATCTTCCTCTGTCCTCTCTGTTCTTTTCCCCAACCTAGGTAAGCAATCTCAGCCCATGTAATGGCCACAGCCGTAATGAAGACATGCCCCACAGAATCGAATGCCGATGTGAAGGATCACGGCCAAGGGATGAAACCGAACGAAACCCGGGCGTCAATCATCATCATCATCATCATCCGAGTCGGAGTGTGTAGCTTCCACAATGCAATGCAACTGCAATACTGCAACTGCACCTGAAGAACATACGGGCACGTGTGTATGTGTGTTGGTAGCGAGCGGGAAAGGGAGGAGAGGGGGCGTCAGTGAGTTGCAACAATTTTTCAAACTTCGCCACTGCAAACAACCTGCAACCTGAATTTGTTGGCGTTCACTTTGGTGCCACGTTCTTGACATTTCCGTTGCCACCAAAACCCCCTCTTCACACCCCGCCCTGTAAGGTACGCGGGAAGCCGAAGCCACGCAGCCGGCTGCCAACGCTTAAAAGAGACATCATCCATTTTCTTCCCGGTGGTTAATTTTTCTTTACCGGCCAGAAAACCGAGGAAACTTTGCCCGATAATGCTGATGAAGGTTTGCCATTTCGAACCTTGTGCTTGACCAATGGATGGATGGATGGATGGATGGATGGATGGACAGTGCGCTGAACCCAACACCGAAACTATCCCGAAGGTGATGATGATTCTGCGGTGATTTGCTTCGCGCTCAAAAGGCTCTGCGCTGTGGAATGTGCCGGCTTCATTTCTTGTCGCTTCGTTCTAGTGGTCGAGGTGCGCTTGGTGGTGGTGGTATCTTTGCTGTCTACACTGCGCGATTGCCTAGACGAACAGGGATTCGAGACGAATTACTCTCGATTATGTTTCCGCCCGAGATTAAAGCATGGCTCGGAAAGACCTCCCTAGCTGGAACGAGATGCTTGTACAAACAGTTTCTTTCCATCAACAAGAATAAGATTTGTCGTTCATCGGAACTACCCTGCCCCGTTGTGCTGCGGGTGACATTTCTGCGCACTTATCCGTACAAACAAGAATAGTGTGCGAAAAAAGGTCATGCTGCTCAGGTGGCGCGAAGGGCGAAACGGCTTCTAGACGATAGAACTTCTAGGCGCTGCTGGGTGCAGTTGGGTGAGGTTGTAAGCTCACTAAAAATTATGTTTTATTGCCGGCGAGCTGAAGCGAAGAATTTATCACTTTGATTTATGTGCGCAACGGGGTCAGATCTGGCCCGGCCACGCTCGATGTGTACTGCCCGGTCGCTTAACTTCTGCAATCTGTCCAAGTTGCACCGGTTTGCGATGCGAGCAAGGTTAGCATACCGGCCGAAGGGCAGCACTGTAGCTCCATTGAGCTGGATGGTCCGTTCCACTGCCCTCTTCGTCCGTACCTTTATCACACGAGTGTGTCCTGCAATCCTTTGCTGTCAAGATTCGTGCCATTCGTTGCTCAGGATAGTGACCGTGATAGAGGTCGTTCGTTGGAGGTAATCTAGCACATCCAGGATGTTTCCAGGTGTGCTTAAGACTTTCGTTGATGTTGGTTCGTTGTCGATAGATCACTGCAACTGCAAACTACACATACACGCGATGGTTAAAATACGTAGGTTCGTAAATTTCTTCCAGCAAGTGTACCGTTCACCGAGGGAGAGAGAGAGAGAGAGAGTGACTCAGCCTGCGACTGAGCAGTGATGCGGTACAAAATTAATGATATCATCATCTTTAACAATATAATCGTAACTCATGCAGTTAATCCTCCCTCTGATCGACGGTGGTTTGTCTTCGTATCTTCGTGTCTTCCTTCTTCAAACATATCTTCTTGGACACGGGATCGAATTCACTTCGCCCAGCCGGCTGAGCCTCACGTATGGGTCCGCTATCACTTCAGCCCACGCATATGTTTCGCCGAAATTGGATGACGTACTGCGGCGTGGTGGATTTAAATGCCCGCAAACAGCCGTAGGTGTCACGTTGGATAAGAGCGTACCGAAGCGATGACTAAGCCAAAAGCTTCATCACTAAAAGGATGAAAGGATTTTGTGATGCTTCACATACACAGCTGCCACAGAAGATGGATGTTGGAAATGCTTTTGCGTGTTCGATGAAATCCTCTTCCGTTGATAGGAATTTTATTAATGTATGTACGTTGCTATCAGTCACAGAGGATTGGCTAATGGGGTTGCGAATTAGGGTGCAATTTTAATGTCGCATTCATCATTATTGCCCACGGTAAGAACCGTGCCCAAATAGAGCTAACGGTTTTTGGGGCGTGCATGTGCTGCTTCACCATCGCATGCTTCCAATCTTCAAACGGAGCAGTTAAGTTCTGAATGAAACCGTGACAACGGCGAACGGCACAGAAACGCTTTTCAATCAAAAGCTGCACTCAACTGCACGCCTGTACACGGTCTCGATTTTTACGCTTCCACGATTGCGCACTACTTTTTTTTCCTAATTACACGTCGCTTTTAAAGAAAACGTTCATGAAAGTAGTACCGTGCGAGAACACGGGAGGTGTGAACTCTCTTTTCACATCGGGCGCAGATTTTATGCATCACAATCGTCCCGGAACGAACTGGAAACACATGTCAAGAGTTTCACCAATACCACCATCATCAACAGCACTCTGTAACACCCATCCGTTGACACACAAAAACCACAGTTAGATGATGAATTTCATGACGCTCTCTTTTCTCTATCCAAGAGACGGGAAGATGCTAATAGTCGAGTGTGGTTTGCGCTTCAGGGACTTCCACCACTAGGCACTTGGCGGGTAGCTAAGGTACGAATTGTAATGGCAAATATAGCGCATCATATTGTCATCATCTGTCCTGCACTTCCCGCACCAGCCTCACAACCCCCCCCCCCCTCCCCCCAACCACCCCTCTTTCCATTCATTTGGTCCCATCTTACCGTACCGCAGCAGTGTGTCAATCAGCATCTGCGTCATAGTGTGTCGAGCACAACATTCCGCTCGTCATCTGATCGTGCATTGAAATCTTTCCATTTTGCGGAGCTTTTAGGGGTGCGCGAGCGCGCGGTGCAAGCGTGTGTATTCGGGGGTTTAACGTGTTCCGTAAGCGGAGCATACTCGTGAGGTGTTGATTAGACATGATTAGAAAGCACTCTCGCAGTCCTCCCTTGCCATCCGGCCCATTTGCCCTTGTTTCCCTCCCCTTCCATCCAGCAGTTTGAAGGAAAAAGGGGTTCACTTCCTTATGTGCGCCGCACACGTCAAGAATCGCGCCAGCCCCGGTGTGCCGGCGTACGCGATCGTGACATTATGCTGTACTGTGGCGTTTGCGGCACAGTGAACCTTACAGCGTAGCCTGTGCGTGTGGCACAGTTCGGGACCGGCGTCGGATGCGTGCAAAACACAATTTTCGTGGTTGCTCCAGTTTTCCGCTTCGTTCATAAATATCATTTTGGCTTTCGTACGTTTGCTTTCCCTCGTCCTCTGTTTCCTCCGCTTGTGAATGAAGCAGTGCGGGCGCTCCGGTGCAAAGTGCTTCGAAAACCCATTTGCCGCCGTTACCGTTTGCTCCCGAAAGTGCCCGGAGAGTAATTGAATTTGCATTTTCCACTCGGTCGGTGAATGGGGAAAGTGATCGGACCGGGACAGAGGCAGGCTGCTGGGCGTGCGTGTGGGGGAGAAATCGACCACCAGTCCAAAGAATCGCATTGGGAAGGCGATGTGTGCGAGAGGGAAGGCAGACCCAAAAGCTCGAAAATAAAAAAAAAACACGGTGCTTCACGCTGAACCAATTTGTCAAACCATGGCACATCATACGGATGGCGTGATGGTTTTCATGTGATGGCATTGCCTTTTTTCCGTTCCGTTGCCGTTGCTGCTCCATCGCGGGCACTGAAATCTAAACGTCTTTGTTTTCTTTTCTTTCTTTTCCGCTTTCATTTCCATGCCACTTGTTACTGGCGCGGCGGAGAGAATACTGTTTTGTTTGAGGTGAAGCAAGGCATGGGGGAACCTGAGGCAGGTTTGGTGATAGAAATTGAAGCATTTTTCGGCGTGGCCGCTGTCACTGCGTGCACGAGGTGGAGTGAATCAATTTAACGCCCGGTTTTCTCTTTGCTTTTGTTGGGGGATTTTTTTTTTGGGTCATTGCAGACATGAGTCGTCCGTTCGACTGTTTCGTTGCAGATTGAAGTGTGTGCATGGTTTAAAAATAGCAACAGGGCGGGGTAGGTTGATAGAAATTCCCACTGAAGAAGGAATTGGTGACGCATGTCGCCAGAAAGCAGCGATAGACAAATCAGGTTCAACTGCGAAAAGGAATTTAATAGTAGTTTTTAAAGTTTTATTTGCTGAACTTAATATATGTAGCATTATTGGATTCAAAAGGGAGTTTGATTGAAATTTATTTCAAATTAAATTTAGATTATTGTACGAACTTATCATGAGCAGTAACCCTGTTGTTCGGTACTACACGTTTACACGTCTCACAAAAAGATTTGCAGTATGTGCTACAATGCAACAGTTAGCAGTTCGCAAAAAAAAAAACAAAACAACAACATTCCCAGCGTGGTCTACCGTGTGCAATTGAAACACAAGAAAAGCGTGTCACTAGCGGTGCGTCGTCCATGCGACATGCTGGCCGGCGCACATGAGTATATGTTGTTCGCTTTTCCATTGCTGTTGTCCCTTTGGCGCATGTTTGTTTGTCGTGTAAATTCGCGCAACATGCGCAACCACCATGCGCTCAGTATGTGTGTTCGGTGCTGTGAACCGACCTTTTAATACACACCGGATTGTTGCTGCAGTGCATTGTGTGTGTTTTGTGTATATGTATGTTTGTTAGCAGTGAAAGTTTTTGTGGTAGAAAAAATAGGTGTAAGAAAGGTTTTATGTGCATGCAAATGAAGTTTGTTTGTTTAACAGTCGTCGCTACATTTCATTCCAAACGTTACCATACATGATGATGGACTGAAGAAGACATATGGCATATCATTACACTAAACTTTCTGATATTATGTAGCGTTGTGTGTAATAGTCAATTTGATTCAATATTAAATCTGATTTCATGTTTTAAGTGTAAAAGTTAGATTAATCTCAGCTTTTTATAGCAAGACGGTGTTAAACCATTTTTTAAACCAAGTATTTCGATATGTTATGAAAATAATATTATAAAGTGGTATTCAAAAAGGCTAACAAAACATTTCTCAACATTTCTAACAATTTAATCTCACGTTTAACACATAAACGATCCAAACTTATTGTAGTTAAAATTAATTCATAACTTCAAAATGGTTTCATATTGGCTTGAGTGCTAATAAAGGCCGCTTTCCATATGCTAACAATCTCATCCTTCATATCGATCCCGGATCGAAAGTGATTACAAATTGTAAAAAAATCTCAGAAGTGCAATTTAAATTCCTCCCGCTGCTTGAGTCCTTTTCTCAATCCAGCACCAGCTAGCGAAGGCGCACGCGCCCTTGGCTCCGCTGGCGGAAGCGCAACCAAATAATAGACCGCGGCTCGGTGAACTTGCAGACCTTTACCCAGGACCGTACAATTTGGTCCCGGGCCGCGCCGCTCACTCCTAATTGGCAATTCACACACAACCAACCAACCACACACCATCACCTATCCATGGAAATGGGCACTTTCGCTCAATCGGGCGTACACCACCAGCGGGAAGCGCCCGGACCCTGGCTAACGTGACGGTAAAAAGGGCCCACAAACAAAACCTCACGATGCCCGGGAAACGATTGAAAAGCATTTTTCCCCAGCTTAGCACATTCTATTCGGTGCCCTTCGCAGGGGAAGTGGTGGGCTTCAGCTATGCGCCCTAATCCCAAAGCACAACTGCTCAAGAGCCCACGGCCGCTGCACACACACGATAATGTCCCGCCGCTACCGATTTGTGCTCGGCGTGTGATTTCGGTGTGATTTTATGTTATAAGCCGCCGGAACCCGGGCGGCCAACCTTCGATCGCGTGTATTTTGTTAACCTTTCACCAGCGCTACCCGGTTTCGCGTGCCAAAATCTGGCGCGGTGGTGGCGGGTGTTGATGTGGCCAAAACGGTAGCCCCACACACGGTCATATCACGGTTGCACTACGTACATAATAAACACACGACGGGGCACGACGGGACGTGGATGGGAAAAGAACATAAAATCACTCTCACTCACGGTTGATCAAGGGAAAGGAGGGTTGGTGGGCCAGCGCGAGAGTGAGAGCAAGTAGCAGGAGCATAATTGGCTTTCGGTGCTGGCGGTGCTGCCTCCTTTCATTCCCTCCTCTCAGCTTTTCTCCTCGCGAGAATTCGTCCGGTCATTTGTATTGAGTTCCTCCCGTGTGCTTGGAATGTGAAATGAGCTGGCCACTTTAGGAGTGGGGGGGGGGATCATACAGAGAGAGAAAAGGGAGCCTATGTTACGAATGGTTTGAACGGATCTGACCAACCCGTCATCCGGCCGGGACCTAAAGATAGTGATCGTTATAATTTCGTTTTCACGTGCCCTCGAGGAAGCGCAGACGGGGACGGGCAGCCGTCCTCACCGCCCAAATCGCGCCCCCGGTGCAGCGTTGAGTCTGCCAGTATCGCCGACTTTCTATCGCTATCAATCGTCGCCGGTCGTCGATGGCAAATCGGCCCACCACCACGGCTCGAGCGCGCGCGCTCAACCCGGGTGATGATGTTTATCTTCCACGGCGTCCAGCTTTCTACCAGCTCTGCCTGCTGCTGCAATTTGAATGGTGTGCGGCTGTTTAGTGCGACTGCAGCGCCTTTGCTACTGGGCCGGTTCGGGGCCCCGGATAAACAAATGGACAAATGACATGCGCCCGGGCACCATGGCCACATGACCGGGGCTTGTTTTCTCGACTAGCAGAAATGGCTCTGGTGGCAGTTGTGTGTGTGTGTATTTTTTTTCACGTTTAGACTCCGGCTACTATGGCGCGTCGACACCACATCACGTGGATGGAAACAGGCAGAAAGGTAACGGTCATGCACGGTGGCTGCACGTGAATGTTTATGGCCTGCGGTAATAGTACTTACGGCATCGCTTCCGGCTGCTGTGTGTTTGAGTTTCCTGTCACATGAAGTTTGCCCCTGACGTTGCGCGTGTTTGATGACTTTTTGTTTTTATTGGGAAGAAATTTTGGTTGTTCGATGCACTTGCGCCTGCCATCCGCTGTTGTTAAGCGGTATTAGAGACTTAAAAAAAATAGAAAAACGCTGGGGTTAAATACAGATTTTAGTCATCTAAGTTACTGAACAAATATGATTAATTTATCCTTTTGAGTTTATTTTTGTAATCAAATAAGGTATTATACCATTAACATTATTTAGATAAATTATTTACGTGTTATAAGGTAAACATAAAACATTAAACATTATTTCTATGAGAATGTATTGCACAAATTGAATGCAATGCTTTCCGATGATTGTAGTCAGCTTTTTTACCTAGAGTTTGACAGTTTGAGGTTGAAATCATGTAAACACTCCATACAAAATCACACACAAAACTAGACTGCGATTTTCAGCCTAGATTATTTTAGCCTCAAAGCTAGAATTAGATTCGAATACCTGCTCGAAAAAATGGCAAAATAAGCTGACGTTTTCATTTATCCCAAGGTGCATTGAAGAGATCAGGTGGTGGAATTTAGAATCAAAGTGTATGTAGACCAGGTGGTCTCTTAGTACGTTTTTTATAACCAAATTTGAACATCACTTTTTGACAGAATGGGTGAAAACTTTTGCTCAAACAATCTTTCTGAAGGCTTGACGAATACACGAAACACTCTTAAAATCTTCATTCAGAAGCAGAAGCGATAAAAATCAGCCTTCTAAATTCATACACCTTGGGATAAGCCCACCTGTATATTATACCCACTTAGATAGCTGCTCGAAAACTGCTATACAATGCAAACAGCTGACAGGCGGAAATTTCAGCCTACGAACTTAAAACGGAAAGGGGCCCATGAACATTATTTTATAAATTAAAGCAATAGTACATTGCTAAATCACAATATTTGCTGGTTATTTGAGACATCAGCTTTAAAAAGTGTGACATTTTGAAACCAAGAAAGTGAAACATCTATAAAACCCATGAAGGGAAACCGTCACCATCTAGACAGCAAACAGTCGCTGTTCTTTTTTATCACAGCCTTAGAGACAAGAAATGATAACATCGAGGCAATAATTGGTTTCTTAAACACAAAAGTGACGTCCTGATAGTACTTGCCTATTCACTATCAAAAATATTCTATCAAAAAGATTGACAGACAAAACGCCATCGATCCCGGAAACAGCATCCCTGTGCCTAGCCATTATATTACAGAACCAATTGTTTAAAGCACGAACGCGTTTCAGCAGCCTTTTCCCTTTCCATTAACCGACTAGAAGCATATGCGGATCATTCATAAGGTTTGAGCGTTTTGTGCTCGTACGACGCAAAAACGATTGCGTGCCGATGTCAATAAATCTTTCCAGCGGAATGTCAGAAAATATACCAATTTAAGCGCCCGGCCAGTGGTGGCCTTGGAGCTCCATTACTGTGCATTGTCAAACTTTGCACTGCTAAGGCGCAGCCGAACAGCAACCTTCCTGGACGGAGAGGACTATGTTTATGGACCGAAAAAGCGCAAACTCACACCCATCCCAAGCTGCCGATGCGCTCAGTGCACGAATCAATCACTCATACGGCACCGCCGGCTCGCAGATGCACAAGTGCTGGAAGTGGCTGCTTATGAGCGTCGCGCCATTAGACGCGCACTGACGCCGTTTTCAATTTATCATGCCGTCCAGCCGTATGACATATCAATTCTGAGCGATCTCCTGGCAAACCCAGTACACGGGGTTCGTCGAAGAAGTGTCGAAGGCCAGTCCCGCGTTTCCCGCGTCTCAAACCAGTGTTGAGATGATGCGCACACTGCGTCCGCCGGGACGGTTGGTGGGTCAAACGGAATGTTTTGCTTACGCGTTGGTCAAACGTCGCGATCAATCATGGGTGCAGGTTTTTGTTCATTCGCGATCGACGTCGCACGGTGCTTTAAATGACAGTGTCGCCCGTCGATGACGCTGGCCCGCTGACGAGCCATTGACCTTGGCTAATTGCTTCACGGTATGGAGGTTTTGTGTCCGGATGCGATCTGAAAGATCGAGCGATTACATTTGATGGCCGATGGCACAGAGGGCGCACAGGGCAGCTACGATCACTTTCACCCGTCACTCACCCTTAAAACATTGGAATTTCGGCTCGATGAGCAGAAGCCATCCGGTCTAGTAGACGCTCAAGCTGCCCCGAAAAGCGAAACTTGAATTTACAGACACTAACACACACACACACAAACCCGCAGCGCCTCTGCCGGGCTGGAGAAGCTTAAATTAACCGCCGAAAAGCGGAAAGCGTCGTGATTTCTCACACCGATCATCATTTTTCCCTCACGCTCTTGGCTCTTTGTAAACTGGCCAAAAATTAGCCATCCAAAGACGCTGCTAACTGCTGGTCGCCGTGGCGGACTTGGATGAATTCGCGATCACGCAATGGGCCTGGGCTGGCGTGAGCGAATGATTTGCTGCCAATCAAAGCCCCAACCCAATATGCGATATTCTGTTGCCGCACTTTTCTACGCTTGGCGTTCTGCAACTCATTTTTTGAAGTCACGCAAACCAAACGGACCGGTATGGAAAAAAATCAACCACACACGCCAAAAAAAACACGGTCAAGAGCACACGAAAGGTGCAGAAAAGCGAGAGTTTGTTTTTTTTTGCATTGGCTGTGATTGTTGTTGTGTTGGCGCTACCAATTGGTGAGCTTTTCGCAGCACGATTTTTTGGAGTTTTCGCATTCAACCGATTGACCGGAGCCTGAAGGTGAATCAACACGCAACACGGGTAAAGGTTCGAGTTTTGCCGCTCGTTGAAGTTCTTTGTTAGAAGCGTTGCCAGCGAAATTTCGTCTTTTTTCGATCTTTCTAGCGCTAGGTCATTCACACGCCGGTTGGTCAGCTTCGTGCGGAGTCGTGTAGCTGGCTTTAAGGGGCTTTTAGATCAGAGTACGCTATTAATTACCTAATCGAAGGAAATTATGCGAAAACCATAGCTTTTTAGAAGCATTTTTGTTTACACCTACCAGAAAGGATCGTAAAATCTTTTCCCTGCCACCTTGACATTTAGCATTTGTTGTGACCCTAGCGAACAGCAACAGCCATTTCCCCGTACTGCTAGTTTCAATGTCAACGCTCTGTTCGCACTTCCACGCCCGAAGGCTATTTGCCAAATTTGTGCAACCTTAGAGATCGTATCGCACCTAACCTACGTCCGAGGCCAGCCAGATCGGTGCAGATCGGTTCAATAGATAAACCAATCAGATCACGCTCCAACAACAATAAATTCTTCCAAACCGATCTATCTCTCTCTTCCTCACACACTCACTTCCTTCTCAAACTCTACTCCCAATAGTACCATTGCTCAGATTGCGCGCCCATCGATCGCATGAACGAATTCTGCTAGCTCGAAGCAACGGCTAGCCAGGCCTAAACCCCATCGTAGCTTTGATTTCTATCCCTCATCAACGCTCCCGGCTGGCTCACTCGCAGAGGCTAGATAGTGGCCGAGCAGCGGCCGATCGTTCCGTTGATCGTTTGTGTCCATTTTAGGACAAAATTACCCCGACACGGTTGATTTATTAGCATCGGCAGCTGATTTATGACGCCTTCACAGACGCTGCACGGTCCCCAAGACGTTCTTTTCGGTCGGGGGTGGCCGGGGTTCTCGCTGGTAGAGTCGCGCCAGTGTCCAATCGCTCGCCCGCTCGAGTGGAGTGTTTGGAGCCGAAAAATTTACGGGACGATTGTAGGTGGACTCGAGAGGATACTCGAGCCAACGGTCTCCGGGGACGGGGAACGGTGCTGGCAGTGGCGAGTTTTGTTTGGCCGCCCGGCTGGCAGTTTGCAGTCACGGTTCCATTTCAACGGCCAATAAACAATTCTATGCTGCATTGACTTTCCGCGCTGGATGGTGTGGTATGTTACGTTTTTTAATTCGTTTGAAGGTTCCACTGCGGAATCGAGGCCCCGGCCATGGTGATGGCTGATGGCGGCAATTTTATTCCCACAGGCCATTTTCTTAGCCCGGCGCTGGTGGCTGTGCCCACGGTGAAAGCAACGCTTTCGTCACGGAAGGCAGAGAAAAATCGGGAGGAAAAAATATATTCCAAAACCATTCGTCAACCGAACCCTTCTGTGCCTGGGTCTGTGTGTGTTTGGGTGGGTGATGGCGTTGGGCGGAGGCCACCGTTTGCAGCAAACCCGGTGAGGGAAAGTGTTGAAAATTTATTAAAACCAATTGATTTACGGTCGGGCGCGCAAAAAAAAGCGGAATCCGTGCCGATCATTGCATTGTTGAAGGCTAGTTACAAACGACGCGTTTTTCTTTACCTATGATTCCAGCGAAGAGAAAAAAAGATTGGGTGATGAAGAAAATGGATGGGGGAGTAGTATTTCAAATCAGGCTTATTAGATTATCGATTTGTTAATGCCAATTTGGTTGCCGTTTTTATGGGGCTCTCTCTCTGTATTCAATGTGTTTTTCCCAGCCCATAAAAGCAAACGTTTTATTTCATTTCTCTTTTTTCTCGTTTCATTGCAGGTGAGTCCCCTAATTAATAAGGTTCTAACGAGCTGGTTTGCTAGAAAAATCGTGAGTAATCTCCCCGTCTCTCGCACCGCCCTCCTCGGGAGGGCTGTTGTAAATTGGGTACCGTTTAATTGATGGTTTTGAATTTATTCTCCTGCCAGGTCACCGGTTCTAAGGACGTTTTTATTCCCTTTTCATTCTTCTTTTTTGGCAATTTTCCCACCCCGACGTGGCGATCACGATCTAGCGAGCTGTCCAGCATTGATTGGATCGATCGACCGATATTAAGGGGTTATTGGCTGAACGGACACGTTCGCTTCTAATTTGAATAAATAACCAATTCTGCCAGTCTCGTTGGGGCCGTAGTGTCGCCGAAAACGTTGCTAATAGAAGCGCTAATATTTACGATGGCAGAGCGTTGGCACCAGGGCAGCGCAACCAGCTTCGCCCGTTTTCGATCGATCGATTGCCGGTTTGGTTCACACACTGTGGCTAACTGTGATTAGCTATAAATTAAGCCAACATTTGTTAAGATTATCACGTGTTTTGTCAACTCGCTTAACAAGTTCGCTTGGTCGTCGGGAGAAGGTAAGGTGTACATTCTAGCTTCACCCATTCCCCGGTCGGACGCGCTACGCCTCCCGCTGGCTGGCCCAAAGTGACACAAGTTCGATGTACGGGGCAGGTGAAAATGATGATTTGTTTTCGAGCTTCCCTCGGCCGGCCGGCTGCTCACTGTCGGCGTTGTGGGTCCGCGGAAAGCCTTTGCGAGCTAACCAGTGTCATTGTGAGTGCAATTTATGAGATCCGGTTAGAAAAATGGACACTCCCGGCAGCTCGGCAGGGGACTGTGCGTTAAAATATTGACGTTCTGGATGAGTTTTCGTGCTTTTCGGCGGGCCCCCAACTCCGCATATGTCCATTTCAGCCAGATGGTTAGGGTTTCGTTTTTTTTGTTTCGGAGTGGAAGACGGACTCGTGGGAGCTAAGCATTCGCATCTAACGGTTGTTCAAGTTGCTTGAGAAGTTCATTGATTCGAGAGGTTAGCTGAGCTTGATTTTCCTGAGTGGGAATGAGATTGAAATAGAATTTTTGAATTTTTGTTTCAAATTCATCAAAAATATAGTGTAAAACGAAACGGAGTAATTTTAATATCACTTTTGAAGATCATATAGAGCGTATAATAAAAACTAAATCATAATCCAACGTTTGGCTTCACAATTTTTCTTCGCATCCCAGTCACGGCACCAAAAATCTTTTCAATTAACTTAAATTGTTCCCCCGTTTTATGCGATAGCAAAATTCATTTTCACTTTGCTACCTTTGATCTGAGGACAGTTTATTCTTCGCCCTTAAAGTCCCGAGAGCACTCCAACTTCCCATTTCCCATCGGCAACCGCTTCATCCGCTGTTAGCTTTTTATGTTCGCACCGGCACCAAAAAAGACCAAAAGGCCACCGAGCCCGGCAAGTGGGTTTTTTTTGTTTATTTTTTTATTTTTGTTTATTTAGGTTTATGATGATTGAAAGTGAAACCTGCCGCCGGTGGGTTCCGTTCGCTTGCTGGTGCTGCTGCTGCCCAATGCACCCAACCAAGCTGGCACTTGTGCTCTGTGCCTTCTAAGACCTCGCCTCTTCGCTAGTGCGGTGCGGGTTCCATTTAATTTAACTTCACTCCCAGCTGTAACCAGTGGGCAAGAGAGAGATAAAATGTGCCGGAAAAATAAAGACCAATAAACCGCACCGCGTGTGGTGTCCACAGCAGCGCACCTAAACCAAACGGGGCACGGTTAAATCGGGAAGCTCCCGCGGGAAAAGGGGCAGGAGAAAAAAGGACGCAAATTGCGACGCGGGCGCGCGCGCATACTTTTGATTTCTTGCCGGCGGGTTAATCGCGCTTTCGCCTTCATCTTTTGTTTTTTCGCCTGCTTTCTCGCCGGGAGCAGCGTTTGTGTGTGTGTGTGTGTTTTTTTTTGTTTATGACTTAGCGTTTGGAATCGACGGGATCGTACGCAGGTTCATACCGTTTGCTTAGCGGCGGGCACATGGAGTCTTTCGCGATGGCGTACCACCTTTCCGGGCGGCCCTTGTGGTGGGTGCCTAAGTGAGACTGGGGTGCGCGCTATCGAGTTCAGTGACCTTTTGCCGGGGTGTGTGTGTCTCTACGAAGGGATTGGTGAAATCTTTATCTACAATGTATAGTGCCTGCGGGGTGGAGAGGTTGTCGCTTCCCACGACAAAGTGGAGAGCCAAAAAAAGAGAGGGAGAGGGATAATATTGCGACACACATACCGTTTGAGTTAAGGAACATATATTCTATCCAATTTGAAGCGGGATCGTTTCAGCTTCTAATAAAGTGAGCAAATTCATTGACAAAATCCTGTTACTAATCTCTGCACAAAAACAGTTCCACACACCACACTCGTGAGGTAGGGACTATGGAATCGAGAAATCCCTTCTTCATTGCTTCATTTGTACCACACTTTATTGTGCGCTGGGTGCCCCATAATCTATGCGGGCGTAATCCTTCTACATCCTCCAAACCAAGACACCCGAACACTTCCATCCGACGCAACATCACCACGCTGGAATCGGGGGAAAGTAACGTCCGCGTAGGTGTGCTGTCGATACGTCTTCGATCGTCGTCGAAACTTCGACATAAAAGCCTGGAATCATATCAACCAACGGGACGGAGCTACAACTTATCATCGACGAATCGTTCGATTCCCTTTGAGCTGCTTGCTTCGAACACGTGCGTCAAACCCGCCAAAGCATAGTTCCGCCGCGGCGTGCACTCCTTAAAGCGCTGCTTCGATGCCACCAACGCAACGCCACCGCGGGACGACGGTTATGATTATTTGATTGAAGCTTTCACTCTCACCGTGTCTTGAAATTCCCTTTTCACAATGTTACGCCATCTCGCCGCCGCCGGGTGACGATGTTTACCGGTATGTGTGTCTTGTTTTTATTTTTATTTGTTTCCACTTTTCCTTTCTCTTGACGGCTGTCGCAGCATAAAGTCCTGGCCCTGTCTTTCCTCCTTTTCTTTTCCAAGTGACAATCAACCAAGAATGGCTGGCAGTATATGTATGCGTACTATAGCCCTTTTAGACACCATCACTCTTTTTATGATCACTCGCTCGTATTGATCATTATACCACACGATGCCGCACTGTAACAAGCAAATGTTTTATTTCCCTACTTTCCGGGTTTCGAAAAGAAGGGAAAAATGAACGACACATTGAACTTAAGCTGGTTACAGCTGATTTTACTGACGGTGTGGGATGGTTGTCATGTATCGTTAGTGTTAGCGTTTGATGAGCGAAAGGGAAAATATCTACCGTCGATTGTAGCTTCAATATTATTTTTTTAAGTATTTCTTTTTCAGAGTTTTCTCCTTTCAATGCGTTTTTGTATCGATAACACACTCTAGTAAATACTATTTGATTATTATTTGAAGATGAGATTAACAGTTAAGGGAAAATAACTTATAACATTGTTCTTATGTACAATTTTTCGATCCGAATACGGTATTTTGTTTGGTCTTAATCGGTCTTAGGTCACATTCCGCAGGTTTAACCAACCTTCTATGCTTCCAAACAACACCAGTGCAGGCTGCAAAGTCAGTCAATCATCAGTGTGTTTCTAGGTTAAAACCTTGTGCACCTTACAATAGCTCATCGATAATGACGTTCTCCTCCACCTACAATGCCAGCACTGTACAACTCTGCTCCCTGTGACGATAAAGCGCATCGAACGATCGTTTAACATTTTCCCTTCCCTATTCTCATTAGACGAAACTCTCTTCAACTCTTTCCCATTTTGCCACCCGTGGAAAACAAACCTCAGCGAACAGGATTTATGGAACATCTTCCACCGGGGCCATAACTTTACCTCAAGTACCAATTGTGTACCCTGCTATCGCTAGATTTACTGAGCAAGCACCCGCGATCTGATCCGTTTCTCTTCCGCCCGGTGCTGTCGATCGATCGATCGGTGGATGGATGGATGGATGGATTTGGTTGTAGATGATTTCCAGCGCTGCTCGTCAAACGTGTGCCTTCCCCTTGTTTTTGCAATTATTGTGTCCTGCATGAGCTTCATCCCCACATTGCACGAGCCTGAACGCTAGCGCACGGGAGAAGGGTTGGTACCGTGGTACCGTGGATCAGCTGTTTAGGGAGGTTTGTTATTTAGCCTCCGGAATGGGCCACTCCGCACCAAACAAGCTGCCGGTGGAATTTATTATTATTATCGCATGTTTATGCGCTGCTCCGCTAGCAAGCGCATGCGGGCGGCTTGCTGTAGCTATATTTTCGGTGGGGAGTTTAACTAAAAGTACATGCCCGCAGGAGCAGGCGCAGCGGTAGCAGCAGTAGCCGCAAGTATATATGATCGTGCAATGTGCATGTTGTTGCTGTAGCGGAATCGAGCATAAGCTTTGCTGACAACAGACTGCAGTGTGTTGTGGCGAACGATTTGGACGATTTCTTTGCTTGGTGCCTTCCTGCCAGGAATCTGGAGCCTGTAACATTCGATACGCCGGGGCTTGGTATGAGTCATGCCGTGAAATCTGAGCACACGCGCTAGATGGTGCAGCCTCGTTAGAAAGGCATTATGCTGTTGCAAGCGGAGCTGCATGTTAGTGCTCGGTCGAGCATAAGCTACTGCGGGTGTTTTAGTTTTATAGATGTACTTCGGCGGGCAAACCGTTGCATTGAATCGCTTGTACAGAGTGATTTTATTTTTGAGCAAACATTCCGGACGCTTGTAGCGTAAAATAAAGAAATTGCCCTTTTTTCTTGCAATCAATTAGCATTTTCACAGCGCCCTAGCAAGCTTTTTTTTGTGTCTGTATGTAGCGGTCTTGCTGCTCTAACTGTTTGCAGAACAGAGCGTACCTTATAACGGCATCGGTTCCCATCCTCATTTCTAGAATTGCAAACGCCGCCACCACCACCAGCACAGCGGTGATTGAGGGCGTGAAAATCAATTTACGCTCGATGGCTCAATGCTTGTTTTGTCTTGTGATGAACACAAAATGGTACATTTGCCCGCACACCCGCAGTCATATCTCACGGCTCACAGCTCGAGCAGGTTGCAAGCTCTGAACGCGTCCAAGCGGATCCAAACGGGGGAAGAAAAAAATACACAGTTTTATTGCATTCGATGCATCACCGCCACCACAACCACCACCGCCACCACAACCACCACCACCACCACAACCACCACCACCATCATCATCATCATCATCATCTCGTTTGCTTGCTTGAGAAATTAGTGCAGCAAGGTGTGAGCGCCCGTTTTGAATTCAGCTGCATTATGAAGGTCCCCCACCCCCCGGGGGCCCGTTCTCACCGACACCGACATGTCTAACCTTGTCCGAGAGATTGAGCATAAATTTCTCATCGGTTGAAACCGTTCAACGTCTCCCCGTTCATTTGCTCGAAGAATGTATTTCGATTTGCAGGTGGAGAGAGATTTTTTTCGTCCGTGCCTGTTGCTGTTGCACACACCAATATTGAATGGGTTGATAATGATGCAGCAGCGGAGGATGCAGCAAAGGGTGCAATTGCAATGCGATCCGCTACGGCTAACGGATTTACGCACATCGCCCCGGTGTCGTCGCTGGGTGGCTTTCGCACACGCGCAGGCTAATTACACAGCCGCGCCGATGCAGCAGCAGGCTCTCCAGCAAGGTGTGCAATATACACGAGATTAGTGTGTGGCTTCGAATCTTTCCCTCAGCTTCATGCATGCATGCGTTGTGTTGGAGCGATATATTTTTTTCTTTTCTCGTGTTCGTCTCTCGTTGCTGCTGCGGTGTTGGCTCCTAGTTGCCAATTTGCCAAGCAGCCGGTAATGAAATGCCGTTTCGCTGTGGCGTTAGAAATTACTCAGTTGCGCTACGCTCTGTGATGCTGCAGCTATCGACCCGTGCACGCATGTAAAGTAGTTCACACAAGCATCACACACACACACACACACACGTACGACTAATTGTGGCAATGGGCCCAGGCGGCAATTATCTGCTCCGGCATCTCGGGCATGCCGGAGTGTGTGGTGTAGTTTTAATTTTCACCGCACCAAACCGTTTGCGCCACATGCCGCGCGCCAATTTCACTCACGTGCTGTGACGGTTCGGTGAGATTGCCTTCGGATTCGGATTTATGAAAGTGCACCGAGAGGCTACTCCACATTGCAATTGATGACTATCGGTCCGGTGCGCAAAAATTTCGATTTTGGGCTGGTAATTTTGAAACAATGTTTTAATTAAATTACATGAATTAAGCTATGCGGCAGGGCAATTGCTGTCGGCATTACGATATTTTTGACTATTTTTTTTACAAACTACCATAGACATAATAATTATTTTTCGATTTTTTGATAGCAAGGCTATAATGAAGAGCGTTGCAACCTTAAGGATGAGTAGTAATTGTTTGCAAAAAATGGTTTAAAAAAATGTGTTCAAAAAAAGTGTTGTAACGTACAAATATTTGCCCTTAAACTGCCCTGAATATTGCACTGAAGCCCTGAATATTGCACTGAATAACTGAATATTCGGTTATTTGTACACATAATTTCGTTAGTGTGATGATATTGTCTGCCTAACATATCATGTAATTTTTTAGATGATGAAATGCAGAAGAGCCATTGAAGAATTATCAAAAATTGATGTAAAATAAGCATCAAATTTGTATGATACGCTGGTATTATAATTTATTTTTGTATTATAAATTATATTGTAAGTATTTATGTTAATAAAAAAAAGAAATATTATTCCTTTTACCAAACCGTTCTAAACTCAACTGCTAACTAAACGTATTAAGACAAATCACGATCAAGGCGTCTACAGCCTTTCAATACCATTAAAGGAAGCAAAATGCTCTCCAATTTGACAAGCACCCACAGTAGCCCCCGTAAACGAGAAGGGCGGAAAGAAGAAGAATGGACTTCCCGCAAAATCGACAAATCGTCCATCAACCCCCCCCCCCCCCTCCCTGTTTCTCACTGCATCGCCTGCCTTACAAAGTATCGCAAATTAATCTCATTACTGTAGTGAAATCATTTCACTCTCCGCACACGCTAATCGTGAGCCGCCATCGAAACGATCCCGTATCCCTCATATATGGCAGAGAGGAAACGTGTGCCCCCCCTCTCCCTAACCAACCCAGCACCGCCGACAATCATGCACATCTGCGACGAATTGCACTGATTGCAATTCTCATTAACGGAATTGCTTTATTTCTAATTTCTCAGCTAGCGACATCCCTTTCCCCGTTTGGCGAGAGGCAGAAGGGTTCGGTGGAGGTTAACCCATCGAACACCGATTTGCCCTCGCGTCGAAAGGGAAACTGTTTGCTGTACGGAAGCACCGTAATAGAGTAAAAGCAAGCGGGATGGGGAGGCAAAACGGTGGGATTAGTCGTTCCGAAAGGACAGTGAAGGGCACGCTGAGCACCGTGTGCACGACGAAAACCGTGATAGAACTGACCCAATAATTATATTACATTAAACTTTCTCCGCGCCGAGCATGAGATGATGAAAACGAAAACGAGCCGCGATGGCTGACGAAGGTACGGCACAGGTAGACCGGGATCGAAGCGGGTTCGGCGCGATGAGATGAGCTTTACAGTGACTCGGGGCCAGCCAGCCAGCCAGCCAGCCAGCCAGCCAGCCAGCCAGCCAGGTGGTCCCGGATGCCTGGAGCGTGCTGTGCGGAGTGCAGGGAAGGGTTGAGTTCAGTGGAGAAGAGTTTGGGTGCATAGAAAATTGAAAATGCACATGCCACTGGCATGGGATGCATGGGAAAAGGTGAATGCAAACAAACCCCGCACGGCCCTTTCGGATTTGCTGCAGCCCGCGGTTCCCCGATCCGGTGATGCATTTGCACATGTGCATGCGACAAACCAATCCCTCCTTCTTGTGCACCTCTCCCCGTAGGCGCTTCGTGTGTTTCGGGTTTGGAGCGGTTGGCTAATGGAAGGATCACACAACGCCAAGAGTGCAGCAGCCAGCACGGTGACAACGGTGCTTACAGGCAAGCATGCAGCACCACATATGGCAAACCGATGGGGGAGGGGGGGGGGACGTACATACATTGGGAAGAAAGGTGGGAAGCTTACCTTCTGTCTCTCAACGCCGCAAATCTGTACCAGCAAGGACCCAAACGAAACTCGGCGAAGCATAGATCGCACACGACCGATCGCACCGTCCCTTCTACGCTATTGCGGCCAACAGTGGGTCGGTCGCCGCGGTGCACCATGTTTGAATGTTTAATTTGCAACAATAATAGATTCTCCCATGATGGGCCCATGCATCCAGACTGCATCTGCGGCCCGGCGTCTACTGCCTCACCAGTCAGCAGCAGGCAGTTTTTGGTTGAATTCGCGACACACAGACACTCTTATCGTAGTTCCAGCATCCAGCCAGCGGAAAGCGAAACCGAGTTTGAAGTTTGTCAGACATTGCCACATGAGGTTCGTCGTCTGCTTCCCGTCTCGCCACCTGACCCGGGAGAGGTGCGAGACAGAGACAGCCTGTCTGTACGTTGTTTTGGAATTGATGGCGTTTGCAAAAAAGGGAAGCGATGGTATGACATCGCTACAGCTCAACGAAAATGAAGGAAGACTACGGCGTGACTCGTAAGCCGCGCGAATGTGACACTTGCGATGGGTGTCCTACGCTTTCCATCCCGGGGGCTTCACCGGTGGAAAGGGTCGGTTTTCCCTTGGTGAGCCATTCCTGCCGTTTGTTTTGTTTGGTGTTTGGTGGCGTTTTTGTGTCCGCTTCTTTTGCTGCCTGTCCCTGCAGGCCAGCGATGGTCTTTGGCAGATTCCGTACCGTCTCGTGCCCGCGGCAAATAATGTCAACCGTACCGCTGCTCTCCCCGTTCCTCGTGTGTCTTTCCGTCCCGGGTGGGAACGGTTATTTTCGCCAGCTTTTTTGTTTTGATTAACACATACGATAGCGAGTTGGATAAAATTGGGAGGGTAAGAGCGAGGCTCTCTCTCTCTGCTGCTGCTGCTGGAAAACTGTGGGAAAAGTCTGATCGATCGTGGTGTTTTCCTGGTGGTAGGAAAGTTCTTAAGCGAAAGAGAAAGCTCGGTGCGGTTGGGGTTTTTGCATGATAAGTGTTTGCAGACGTCACACGGTGGCCTTTTGTTTAAATGTTGAAACCTTTCCAAGCGTTTCGCTTTCGAGGACAGATGTCACACAGGGAGAAAAGAAGAAGTTGCGTTGTTGCTTGAAGCACAGGAAGGCAAGAGTCAACATTGTAAAATGAGTTTTGATAAAAAAAAGAATGGCATTTGAACACTATTTGAAGAGAGTAGTGTAAGAAACAAAGCACATCATATGGTATCAATGTTTTAATTAAAACACGCATACAATCATTTTTGCCCCAACAAAACCAACATCCTGACAATTCGCTCATCAATCATACTACATGCGCAAACTGACGCCTGTCAGACAGATCCTCGAGCAACAGCTGTCTGATTGTGAAAAGTTAATTTTCGTTTCAACTTTCCAATATGATCGACTCGGCTTTGCAACTGATCTTTCTCACGGTATTAATTTCGATTAGCAAACACTGCCCATCCTGCTGGTGTGCTTGAATCGTATGAAAAATAATTACCTTCAATGTGTACTCGACAGCAGTATGGTGTAAAAATTGAACGCAAACGTTGCGAATATACGCGCCGAGTTCAACCAGTCGGCGTCATATTGGTAGCCTGTCAGATCATCGCCGGACGGTGGTTAATCTTCTTCAGACGAAGCAACAGAACAGACAAACGAATCCGCAAAACTGCTGCAACCGTATGCGCGGCTGCTGTAATCGGTTTCATCGCATTGATCACATCGCGGGATGCTCCCTGCGGTACATATTGGTAGTCCATCGCGGTGATTAAGGTAAACACCACACTGCAGCCAGCATCTGGCTGTGCGCCCTCCAAGAAAGGCGTGTGCCGTAACAGAAAATCCCATTATTCTGGGGCGAGCCGGATTTGTGCAATGTACAACAAATTACGTCCGATCTGAATACCTCCCGACTTACCCCGGGCATCCCCGTTCGCACTGTGGTACGCGGGTGTCTTTATTTGTAGCCACCCCGCACCACTCCACCGCGCCACATCTGCGCACCATTATGCGCGCCGTGTAATCAGGCCCAGCGAAACATTGTCCGTTTCGTCGCGAACGGTGATTGAGGACTGGATTTCGATCAACGAAGCCCTCGAGGACGGGCGGCTGTTTCACCGGGAAGGAGCTTGATCTTTGATGATAAAGGCAATAAGCAATAACAGTACAGGCTCGGGTTTCCCGCGCATATCGCTGTCTAGACGCGAGGCGGGCAACTGGCAGCAGCGGCATTCTCGGGACGCAACGCTCGGGAAAATGGAAACCACGCGTCTTTATGCAAACGAGCGGTCCAAAGTTGGACAGCGGCGACGACCCAGCGCCCCAAAGTTTCCTTCCGTGCGAGCCGATTACAATGTTGTGCGAGCTTACACTTATGGACTTTATGGAAGCGAGCGACCGTAGTACCACGTTTGTTGCTGTAGATGGCTTCTTCAGCAAGCCCTTTTTTGCATTTCGATATGGTCGGACACGTTCGCGATCTCTCTCTCTCTGCCCGTGAGGATGCGCGTCGCGTAGATTTATGCAACAAAAGCGATGTTGAGCGTCCAACAAGGGAAGCACACAATGTGAGGTGGTATCGCAGCATGGGATGGGATGAAATTTCCATCACAAGGCACCAAAACGGCACACAAACACACACTCTCATGCGGTTTATTTGGTCCTGCTGATTACTTCATTCGTAGCTGGGATTGGTTCTCTGTATTTCTCGCAACTCACATTCACATTCCACAGAATTCCACGCTCGGGATAAAATATGTTTTAAACTGGGAACGATTTGTAGCGTAGCGTAGCGTGGATACGATCTATTGAAGTGGAGATTCTGCGCAGTTCCCAGTTTCGGTGCTAATTTTTCGGGGTCTGGAGCTTACGAAACGCCTAGAGGACATTTGTCACGCTGCCACTTATTGAGATGCTAATGAAGTGCAATCTGTACGGTTGAAATGATTCAGTGAGGGGAACATTTTCTAAAGAAGAAGCCTCTTTGATTTGTCCCTTTGCGCAAGGTATTCGGGCAAAATAAGTTGTTCTTTTTTTTACAATTTCCTGTTCTTTACTCTTAAAAATTCTTTTCGTATGACAAGACACTCTTCAAATGTACTTTAATGCAAAACCTATCGGTGTGAAACAAAATTATGTCTTCAAACATAATGATCAATTCTTCGTTATTTCCACCGAAAGGTACCATAAGTCTTGGGACTCTTTTTTGTACTCGCATTACTCCTGTGCGCCCAATACTCAATCAACAATCAGTTTGAATAGCTGCCCCGAGCGTTGGTGTGTGGGAAGCAACGATCGTGCCGCGGTGCACTATGGTTTGACTAAATTGCCAATCGGCGACAAAGACGAAACTAAGCCTAGATTACGATGCATTCTTCCCGCCCATGTTCTCGCTGCGCACACTGCACACACAATTGCACGCATCCCCCCCGAGGAGACGTAGCATAAACGCGCAGTCGCGCATTGTCAACCAGCGCAGGCAACGACCGGGGCCCGAAAGCTGTCTTTTTAGCGGCTACAAAATCGTGTTGATCACGGTCACACGGAAGATGGGTGCGTTGCTACAGGGGGAGCACCACAATCACACCAACAGCGGGTACCGGGTTGCACCGAGGTTCGGTATTGTGGACGGTTACCGCCGTACACCGTGTCCCTTGCAAATTGGTATGTCGCGCTGGCTGGCAAACAATAAGACATTAAAGTCCACCAAACCGTTCGCCCTTTATTTCACTCTCCCCCGATGTGCCCGATGCCGATGCAGCGCATCTCTGCGTGTGTCGTACTCGCGATAGCGGCGATGGTGCGACGTTCCAATAATGCATTTTGTATGTGTCTGTATGGGTGTGTGTGTGTGCCTTCCTCTCACCGTCCTACCCATTCTGTTCGTTCTATTATGGTATCGGTTCATGCTGCTGCTGGTTCATCGGTTCCACTGCGAGAACGACAATAAGTCGCACTGTGTGTGTGTCGCAGGGAGTCGATTATAGGGTCTGGCTTTGAAGAGGCGGAAGGTTTTTTTAAGGGTTTGGTTCATCGTTTTTTTGTGTGTTGAAGCTGCTGTTACCAGTCCCCGCGTTTTGCTGGTTAGAATGTGCTGGAAATTGCAAAAAAGCGAACAACACGTCTCTAATGAGCACTGAAAGCAACGGCGATGGCGCATTAACATTCAGCGAGAGTAAGGCAAAGAGATGGCCCGTGAATGGGGGGGGGGGGGGGGCCAGTTAGGGAATGAAAGAAATATTTTTCCATCGGCGATCGCTTGATGGATAATGGCTGGCAAGGAAGATGTATAAGCGTTTTGACGTTCTTTGTGCAAGAAAACAAATTTAAAAACAAATACAACATTTGGTCCTTCGAACCGGATTTGCCAAAATATTTCGAAACGTTTGCATTGAACGTAAAAATACAAATTTCATTCAGATCACAAAATTGCACAAATCGTTTTCATTCCCCACCTCCCCCACCCCCTCCTTCTCTGGTGGCCTGTTTGCACCATCGAGCGCCGGTAAGATTCGGGAAAAACTTACTCGCGCGCACCGCTAACGATGGAAAACCTAGCCAACGGTGACGGCGTGACTTAACGTCGCGATCGGATGTGACCGGCAGAGGAAAAGGCCAACGCTGGCCGCGGTGTTTCGTACGGCGGGTGTATCATCATCAGGGTTATGTAATTTAATTATTTCTTACCGTTTGTTGTTTGTTTTGCAGCGAATGGTGTTTTTGTTTCTGCCTTCTTTATTGTGTGTGTGTTACACGATGTGGATATTTTCTCGTGCCGTTTCACTCCTACTGGCACAGCAATGTTGTTGTTTTGTTGTTAGATATTTGTGTCTTCTTCTTCTTCTTCTTCTTCTTCTTCTTCTTCTTCTTCTTCTTCTTCTTCTTCTTCTTCTTCTTCTTCTTCTTCTTCTTCATTTTTTCTCACTTTTCTGTAACGGCCATCTGACTGTGATAGTGGCATTTCGGATTGCTGGTTCGCGCGGTTTCGTTCCCGCGCGCACAGCTTTAATGTCGATTAATTTCGGAAATTGATTAAATTTGTGCTCATTTTTCCGCTCAAGGAAAAACCAGCGTCGGCGATGCAGCGTTTGTGTTGTTGTGGGTTTTTTTTCATGTTTTGTTCGTGCAACTCTTGGTGGGTATGTTTTGCTGTGGGGAGTGTGTTGTGTTGTTTCTGTCTCACTCTTCTCCGCTAACAACCTGTCCGGCATCGTTGTTTCCCTTTGATGTAAGACCTTTGTTCGAGCCGAATCCGCCTGAAGATGGTTAGCTATTTGTATTAAATTATTCCATTAGGTCACCGTGGCCGAGGCGAGTGCGGGTCGTTCAATTGCCCGTCCAATTGCGCAACATCGCTGGCTTACACCATCCCAGCGGCAGAGGATTAGAATGAGCGTTTGCATACAGCTGGGGCACGGTTGTTGTGTCTTGTTGTGAAATGTTTCACTAGTCTCGTTAAATGCAGACCACTCAAAAGATAATTTATTTCGCACACCATGTTCTATGTGTCCTACTTCTGTGGCCCTCCCGGGAGCAACCACAGCAACTTAATCACCTCTTTTAAGCACACAAACGTCCGCTTAGCGAAAGCTCGCGTCAGCTCGCGAATGAAGTGATTGTTTTCCATACTTTGGGGGGTGGGGGAGAGGTGGTGAGAAGGGACGAAAAATTAAGTCCTTTCTCTGTCCACCGTTACCGACGGCTCATACACTGCCGTTGTAACGCGCAATCGTTTTGTGCGCAAGGGAATGTAAATTGCATTGCTCTACTCTCTGTATCTTTCTCTCTGTTTCCCTCTCTCTTGGCCCTCTCTAGTCTCATGTCCGAAAAGCATGTTTTACCAAAATTGGCTCTCAGTTTCGCATAGCGTTGCATAATGCTGCGGCAAAATAGTGCGGCGTCATGGAAAGTGCAAGCTGATAGATCGAACCGCTTTGCCGCTGGCCGGTGTGTTTGCTCGGTTTTTGTCGTTTTGTGTGACGGGTTACGTTTTGCTGCACACACACACACACACTCCAAACGACCACGGAAAGCGTTGCAAATCGTTTGTAGAGTAACGAAACACGGTGCCGGCGACCTCCGCACACGACTTGTAAGTTGATGTTTTGACGAAAGTCGACACATGCCCGGTGTGTTGCAGCATGCAGCAGTGGGAAATTATGTGGTGCGAAATGAGCACGGGACTACCATGGGACGACAGGCGGGTGGTGATGCGGGTAGGTTAGTTTGTCGGGTGGTCGGGTGGTAGCAGCAGCACTGACGGCGTTGTTGAATGCCAATTAAAATTCCATCGTTTAACTTCATTCCGGCGCACATATCGGCGCAACGTGCGCAATTGAAAACCCATTTCAAACCACCAAAGTGTATGTTGTTTTTCCTCCCACACATGGCATGGGGTTGTAGTTTTCGGCACGCGTCTAGTGTGGAATAAAACGCTCGTTAAAGCAACCGAAACGGCAACGGGGAGTGTGATGGCAGGGGACGCAAGAAAGCATATTTCCTTTCTTCGCTTTGGCTGGTTAAGCGTAAAACAAAGGCATTGATTCTTGACGCTTCGAAGCTAGAGCGCGACGAAATACAAAACATCCATCGTTATGTCGCCCGCGTCTCGGTGTTGTGACGGTTCGATGAACGTCTCGCCATGCCCTATCGTATGCTCCATCCTCTGAGCGGACAAGAAAACACACACTCCCCAAACCGACGACACAGAAAAGAATTACGAAATCGCATTGCGCTCTGTTCGCCCGGAATGGTCCATCGAGCTTCAGTAACGCCCTCAGTCACCATTCCGCGCTAGTCGCCTAGTTGATATGAGGCAACAAAACATATTGAAGAAGGCAAACTCAAAACTGCTGCTCCTAGTATGCTGTAAATCATGCTCTTTCTCTTTCTCTCTATTGGGAGACTACCAAATCCGATCACCTTAAATCTTTCGTCGCGCTCCCATTTGCCGCCCGCCCTGACGGCGATAAGCGTCGCACGAAACGAGGAAGCCGAGTGGGAACAATATAATCGAATTATAACATGCTAATTATGGGATAGGTTGTGCTCGTTCCATTAAGCATCGGGCTTGGGTGAGAGTGTCTGAGTCTATTAGACCCTTGTCACGACGGATTCTGGGACCATATTTAGAGCACCTACGGGTACAGCTACAATTCCCTTTCCTTTTTGTAGAAGGTTGGTAGCGTATAAAATGGCTTCATTCCGATGGGAAATGTTGGAGCTTACAGTGTATTATGGCAGCAATGATAAAGTCTTTTTTCACAATGACGTTACTCTCCGCCACCTTATCGCGATTAACGTTGTACAAGTCCACTTTAAATGGGACTTTGGTGGGTGTTTTAATTATAGGATTGAGTAATCGTATAATTTCATTTTCAGCAATAAGCTTAGCAATTGATTTGATGAAATAATGAAATTATGAAACCTTCCCAAAAAAACAATAGCCAGGTCACCCTTGACAAAAAATGAACCTTGCCAATTCTGCCAACCATTTCAAACACGTTAATAACATGCTATTCGACAGTGCCAACCATAAAACATGACACCGAATTATGTATGCTTTATGCGACAATGCGAAACTGTGCCATTGCTGTCCCGCTCTTGAGCGTTGTTTTTTGTCATTATGATTTTGCAATTGCAACTGACCGTTTGTGTTTTTAGCAATGCAGTTTTTTTCCCAACACCTACAACCACGGCCGACAACTTTATCACTATTGTGTTTTAATTTTTTGTCTCCATCCCTCCGTGTTGGGCAGTTTCTTATAGTGCAATATTTGTCCCTGCCAGTGTGGTTTTTTGCACAACGCGCTAGTGTCGACGATTGACAGTTGGCTCGAGAACGGAATGAAACCGTTGACCCGGGACGGAACCGAACCCCACCACTAAGGTCGACATCGTAAAGGCGGCGTGATGAAGCGAGAAGTTTGAGCTTATTTAATACATGATCATAATTTATGCTGTCCGCGTTTGCGACCAATCTGCCACACTGCACCCCATTCCCCCGCCAGAGCCAAGCATAACTTGTGGTCCACTCGGTCGAGGGCTATGGCAGTGAGTGCTATTATTTCATAAACGGCGTCTGGCGGCGTGTTTGGTCGCCTCACCTTGCTTCTACCTCTGCTGTACGCCTATTTGCCATTTTTGTCCCGTTTTGGGGTGACTGGCAAACAATCGGTTTATGACACTTCGTTGTCCGGCTGTCAGTGGAGGCTTTCCAACCGCAACGGTTATGATCCAACCATTGCCACTTTGTGACACTCCCGCACCCGGGAGCGTTTAATCTTGTGATACTGTGCGCAAAGCATCGGTAGGGCCGGCTGAGTATCGTTTCTACTGCCCAGTCAACTTAATGGACTTAGTGTAACAGTTGGTAAATAAAGACAAAAAAGTACTTTAAAGTACTTTCAAAGACTAAATATGAATAAAAGTGTTTGTATTAGTTCTAGAAATAAAAATTGTACTCTTTCATACCAGTATATCTATTTTGGCAGTACTGAAAAGTATTAAAAAAGAAAAAGGCTTAACAAACCCAGTTAAAATAAAAACTCTTCATGGCCCCTTCTATAATTTAAGCCAGAAAGCTGAAATTGTAACCTGTCAGTGGGAACTATATTTATCATCCGAAATGTTGTATTCTTTTGAATATTACGTTCAGCCACAATGGATTTCGCCATTTAATTACAAACAAAGATGCACTCCTTATAAAAAGCAGGCTACTATCGTAAAACCCCCATATGATATAAAACTAGTAATTATATTATATGTATGGCATCAATTTAGCTAACAATGATGATAACAAAGACGAAGTACAAACAATCTAGTCTAAAGCCAGCGGATTCAAGTACAGTTAGCATTAAGATTAGTTAGCTTTGTAGCTAATGCATTTCACATTCAAATGGAGCATATTTGCCGATTAACCTATTACCATATTGGCAATTTAGCATTTGCGATCATAAACCCCCTCTCCGTCCGATTATTCAATCAATGATCTTTTGTTGAACTGGCTCTTTAAGTGATTTTTAATGCGCTCTTTTCGTGTGTCATCTAGATTGACTCGGTCAGCTCAGCCCGAGCCACTGCCATTGAATCGCTCACACACTCAACGCTATGCGTCCTAACCTTGAGGATCGCTTTTTTGTAGATTGAAAAATTATGTGAGAATAAATAAGATCACTGCACACCTTCACGCTGACCCTGCTAATGCCGTTCGGTCAATGCCAAACGATTCAGATGATTAATTTCATCCCTTACCGCGTTTGCATAAATAGCCCCCATGGCTCCGGCTCTCTCCCAACCAGCTGGGTTCCTTTTTTATTCCTACAAAAATCGCCCTAGCCTGCCTCTCCCGCCGTGTCCAAAATCTATTAACCTTGCGCTGCAAAAGGCACTTTGCGCTACCCATCCGGCGTGTCTCTCGCGACCTCTTTCACCCAGCTCACAATAAATCATGCATGATTTGCTCGATTAAATGGACGGGCTTTAGATTGCACCCCAACGCAACGCGAAATTGAATGCCGCACGAAGACAGTCGGGGGAGGGGGGACGCAAGGATGAAGAGCTGTATTCAAATTGTGATCTCTCCTCGCGGCGAACCAAACTAACCTACATTCTGCCAACACCACCCACACGTGCAACGTTCGATCAGGCAACTAATGCTGCTCCTTTTTCCCTTTTTGACTCGCCCCCTCGTTCTAGGTAAGCACTGCATCTCACAACTGCCCCTCCTGGTCCTGGGCCACCAAACACATCCAGCCGTGACGCGGGACGCATCTAATTGGCACGCATTACTCACACGTTCTTGGAGAACTTCTTCTTCTGTCTTGCCCACCCTTCAGCTGCGCCTGTGGCATTAGGCCATCGGTGGTTTGATGAATGAGCGCACATGAAAACGAGTACAGCGCCGACGAACAATGGCAAATTGAAACCTAAACAAAGCTAAGCCGCTGGACACACGCTCTAGAGGCCAAAGCCCACGATGAAGCCCCCGGTGGGGTGGGTCCCGTAGGTGGTCGCCTAACCTTCGCAAACCCACTGGTTTGTTGCCCCACATGTGGAGGCAAAGCGGTGAGGTTTAAGCTTTTCAATGGCCTAATTTTCGGTTTTATTATTCACCAAAAAATCGTACTAAGCCCACTGCTCAGCCTGGTGCATTGGTGACGCACGTTTAAATGGGTAATTTTCTACTTGCGTACATGCGTGGTAGATTTGAAACTGGCTTACTGGGATTGCCGTTTTATCCGTTTTCACACCTCAGCGCACAATGCAGCCAAAGTTCAAGATCAAGAATAAATCATCACAGCCACCACGGGCGAGCACCGGGCCTTGGCGCAAGCTGAGCGGCTGTAAATAATACCGTCTGCTCCCAATCGAACAGCAGGACACCGTCTCTGCTTGTTCGGGGGTGTAAATCCTCCATTTGCATAGAATTGTACCCACACGGCCACGGCACTGTATCGCTTATCTGATGTTACATATTTCACACGGCGAGCATCCAAAGTGCCGAAGAAAAGTGAAGCAATGCTCCATCATCGGTCCTTCCCTGTGCTGGTGCCGGGACGTTTTGTTTTCGTAGCATAAATTTAGTGTGTGTGCGTGTGTGCGTAAGAAAGTTGCCCACCCTGAAGCCCCGTTGCCATGTTTGGTGTTTGGGAAGGCAAGAATGCATAGAGGAGGTTCAGCTGCGAGTCTCCAATCCACCAAGGGGAGGAAAACAAAATGGGGGCTTTTGTGAGTTATTTGTCATTTCCTGATGTGTGTCGTCCCACAGCTGGCCGCCTTTTTTCCTACACCCCCAATAAGGGTAGCTCAGGTTTCCTTTGCACTTAGTTAGTTCTATCTCTGCTGCTTTTTCTAACTCATGCTGCGTTTCGGGTGGCGAAAGAAGGTGAATAAAACGGAACCGCAACCAACACCTTGGTTCATCCAGGTTACGCCAAGTTTAGTCTACGTTTCGCATACACTTTTCGACGTAAATCACTTAAACTGGGTGATCTTTTATTGGCA
Source organism: Anopheles gambiae (assembly GCF_943734735.2). Lineage (NCBI taxonomy): Eukaryota > Metazoa > Arthropoda > Insecta > Diptera > Culicidae > Anopheles > Anopheles gambiae. The sequence goes on along the minus strand of NC_064602.1, from coordinate 43,802,371 downwards.
CTGTCAGCATAACTTGTGGTTGCGCCATCTTCCTTTCTGCCGTACGGTGGTTTACCGATCGGTATCGGGTTTTGTATCGGATTCGTTCACTTTTTTGCAATATCTATTTTCGCACGTTTGCATCTGAATGAATTTCTTCTTTAAGTTGGTTTTCCCATGACGAGAAAGGAAACCTTAAGATTAGTTTAGAGATTCGTTGTTTCCAAAAGTAATGTTTAGGGTTGCTTTTTCTTTTCGCCTTTTAATAAGCATAAATTTAAATAAATACCAGCCAGATAAATTACAGGTGGGTGAATTTATTTTATCAAGCTCCGAATCGATTTCGAAACCAACTCGAAGCAGTAGCCTTCTATTGATTTGAACCATCGAGAGAGAAATCGAACCAACTTGAACCGTCGTAACGGAATCGAACCGCGATCGATATTCCACAAATAAACACCCGACCTCCGGTTCATGCTAATTAAACAATTGATTAGATTATACAGCGGACCCCATCATCTGCCCGGATCAGGACACTGATCGGAACCTGCACGTGAACACTTTTCCCCTCTCGCAAATGCTCTCTTTTGCTGGCACTGGACTGTTTTTTTAAAATTCCACCAATACCCTTTCATCAACCGTTGCGTGATTCGTGTCGTGTATTTAAACGGATTAAAAGTGGCCAACCATACATACGTTACCGATGCCATACATAAATCCAGTGGTGTTGCGTGGTTCGGACTGGAAGGGAGGTATTGAAAAGGCAGCCCCACACCTCTCCCTCGAGCGACCACATCGCATCGCAAAGGGTAAACTATTTCGATACCCCCTCGATCGCACGATCGCGATCTGTGTGTATATGTGTGTGTGTGCGCGCATGTCTTACGGTTGGGCTGAATTATTTATCGCCACGGGCGCTGGGTGTTACGGTCAATTAAATTACAATGAAACAGTCATTACCTTCCTACTTGGGCTCATATTTTACGGACACCTCCGTTGGCTCCCATTCGCCTTTTGCTTAATCCACCGAAAAGTGATCCGTTACTTTATGTACATCGGGGCGGAGGGCGGAGGGCGGAGTGGTGGTCCTCAAAACTGGGTGGAGCGATCCAATCTGGTCGATGTGCACGGAGGGTTTTTTGGGTGAATTGAGGTATCATCGATCTTTTCACCTATCGTCAAACATAACTACCACACTTGGGGAGTGGCAAAGGGAGGGAGCGAGCGCGCGAGCAGGCGAGTGAGCTAGTGAAATCGATGACCGCTTTGACGATCGCAAATTGGCATGGCGCCTGGTCGAAAATGGAGCCATTATTTCGAAACCATCGGTTTCGAACAGTGCTTTTCGCAGCACGTCCAGCACCGAAATTAAACGGTACACTATTTGGGACGGTACGTCTGGGAAACCGAGTACCTGTTGGCTATATATATGTTGGCTCCCAACCAGAAACTAGAATACACTTAGAATGCATGCGACACAACGTTCGTCGCTTATATGTTGAAGTCTTTCGATTTCGAAACGCTCCTAAAGATATCCATCGGGGACTTTTTTATTATTGAATAATGCCGTGAATACATAACAAGCATGGTTTCATTTATCGAAACCGCTTAACCTATTTACCAGTTGTGTTTAAATAAACAATCGATCTGATTTATTTTTTGGCTGTGGCTTTTTACTAAATTGTTACCGTATATCGTCATTAGCCGATACATTTGCGACTCATTTTTCATGCCTAATCTCTGGTGGGTAGTTAATTGGCAGCAGTTAAGATTAGATTTAACGAACCACGACAACATTCTTTGGGGTCTCATTAAGCCACCAAATGCGCAACAGGAGCGAAACCCGGGAAAGTAAACACATCCGTCTGCCGTTTTTGTTTGCTATCCATCCGCTAAAACGCAAACACAACAAAAGCACTCTTTCAACGGGACGTGTCGCCGCGGGAGATACGTCTAAATTTGCCAACGCGCGATCCTTTTTGCTAATGGAGCGAAATTTAAACGTCGAAAAAGCAACAACGCTACACCCAACCAACAATTTAAATACCAATTCGAGCGATAATTCACGATCACCTGTACCGTTTGCGCGGTGTCCGACCCAGAACAAAGTTTCGCATGCTTATCCGCTTGACGAACGCTTCTCGACCCCCGTCGGCCAGCACACACAGCCAAACCGCCCAGCTTGGCATACCCGATCAAAGTGGGACTGATTTATTGATCCTAGCTTGCGGGCACTCACCGTTACGAAAGCAGCGGGCTCCCCGCTCGGTTATGGCCCAGAGACAGCGGAAACCGAGTGCACCTACGAAAATCGGATGACGGATTCGAAGGTGAATATTTCCCAGGCCGATATACCTGACCGTGTGTCCAACGTGTGGTCGCAGTCGAGGGAAGAAAAAAAAACAGTCGCGCGCAACGACAAAAAAAGCCTTCCAAAAGGAAATTGCAATGTTGTAAAAACACAGCGCTCGCAAACATGGCGCTGTTTCCTTGCCGCTTCGTTCGCCTGTTTTGGGCTAGCTGAAAATTCTGTCTTTTGTCGTCGTTGCTAGTCGCAGCGGTGGTCAAATTAACGGTACACTCGGTACTCGGTTGCTTTGGGCGACGATGGTGTTCTTTTTTGTTTTGTTTTCATCGCTTGGTCCCGTTGACCTAGAACGGACGGCGCTGTTAGATTATACATTTTTCGTCAAACGTTCGGTTGTTGTGTAACGTTTTTGATGGTGCAGCTATTGGGTGGAAGTTTGTGATTGTTGATCCCCTGCCTAATGAGGCGGTGTCAGTGAACTAAGTCACAATTTCTGCACAGCGTGCGCCCAACGAAATGAGCTCCGAACACGAGTCCTGCTGAGCATTTTTCGCCAAGGGCTTTACATACATACCAAACATTTTGGAGGATAATTCAGCATTATTTATTATGGATCTAGTTAAGCGGTTAAACTTTATTTGAGCATCAACACCATCTTGGGAAAGCTAATGATTGATAAAATAGATAATTTTTCAAGTAGTTGATACAATCAATCGATTTTGATAATAAATTTCTTAACACAATTTTTGAATGCACTATTTAAGTGCCTTAGATCTCTATTATGATAAATAGCTAACATAGAAACTCACAAACGCTAATAAACTATTGATGCATTACTGTAATTGCTTCATAATGTATGTACAAGCAATTAATTTGTGAAAGCTATAAATCAATATTTTCTTACGCCTCTCCGTACAAGTAAACAGCACATCCATCCGTCCCAGGGAAGATAATAAACACGACCGCGATTAAACACAATCGCTACCATTTTCACCCTCATTTGGCTGCCGAGTGCAAACGACACTCCCGGCAGGTCCACGGGCTATTATATCCTCGCGGCACGGTGACACTCACATACCATCATCAGTGCTCTGCTTGTCGTTGATGAGCGTATTAAGCAGTTACGGGCGCAAACATATTGACACGCCGGCCAACCCCACAACCCCTTCCTCAACGGCGCTGTGTAACGACCGGCAATATTGTGTCGGCGTGGTCGGGGAGGGCAGGGAAAAAAGTGTCCCCATCTTGACGCGCTTTGCCTGGTTTTTGCTCATTTGCAAACCACCCAGGCTAGCTAAATGCTATCTTCCATTTGCCACACCATGCGCACTTCACAGGGGGCCGGAAGTGTTTTCTGTGCAACAGGGAAGCGCAGGAGAAAAATAGATTTCGAGGTCATCGTATTGCGTGTCCCGGTTTGGTGCAGATGAAGCAACAGCTTGCGGTTTTGCACTTACAAGAAGAAGCGCTGCGAGCTGAAAGTGATCTGCAGGGCAGGATGGAAGGAAAATCAATAACAAGCAGCTTAAACAGGCGGGCCGCACCTTCGCGCCGCGGTCTGTCTTGCAATCTTACGGCAGTTTTTCTTTTCGTTTTAGATGGTAAAAGGGAGGGGGCGAGTTTTCCTTTGCTTTCTTCAGCGAATCCACTCATCATGTCTTATCTGCGCCCTGCCAAATGATGGGGCGTCTCTAATTGCTTTAATTTATTAATTGCAAGCCCTGCAGGCGTTGCACGAAAAAAACTAGATCTCCATCTCGTACGATGCGTTTGCCTAGTGGTTTTTCCTGTTTGATTAAGTGCAAGTGGGAAAAGGAAAATTCTCTGGGTTTTTTTTAATTTTCCACCACTGCTTTTACGATTTGTCCGTTGATTTATATGCCAACCGTTCGGATTAAGATACGCAACGATAAGCACACCTACCCCCCTTAAAGGGAACATACTTTCTTAGGTGCATCTTTAAGCGAGAGAAAAAAAACGGCCCCTGCATAAATAACAGACATGTTCATTCCCCATAAAACAAGCATAAAAATAAGCTCCATTAAATCGGATCCACCAAACGGGGCGGTAGCGGGTGCCGACAGTGCCCTGGGCCGTAAAACGAGGTGTCACCTGTTGACGGCTCAGCACCGCTCAGTCAGTGTTGCATCGTTGCACACCGCTGGGCACGCACAGCACACCCTGCGTGTTTGTGTTTTTCGCCCGCCGCAACGTTAAATTGTGTCACATTTATGTTTAATTATTTATGCACAAACCTCATCTTCATTTCCTTCCTGCCGTAGCGATTGCCCTGTTGATTGCGTCCGCCTGCATTCCACCATCCTCCTAAGTGATGATCCCATTTGTTGTTGTTGTTGTTGTTTTTTTGCTCTCTTCCCTCGGGTAAGCGTTTTGAGCAAACCGGTCCTCCGATGGCTGATAGCGATCCATCGATCAGACGGACGTGCGAAGTGTGGATCGATGGATAGCATAAACCAGCAAAGCATCAAACATGCAAAAACCTGCGGCGCTTCGATAATCGTGTGCCTGCCTGTGTACGCGCAGTACGATCAAACTGCGGCATATCGCAACTAAGCGCAAAGATGATGGAATGTTTGTTTGAATTAGAGCGACAGTGATTCGCGTCGCCCGTTGCCTCGTTTCGTTGGCCAAGTGGCCAAGGGGAGCAATGATTGGAAAAGCCACTGCAACCACTGCCGGATCGATGAAAGTGGATCGAAAAGCGGGACGAACCATCTGTGAGTCAATTAAATTCAAATTATTCTAATAGAGTCCTGCGGTCGATGGAATGGGTAATGAATTCAGGGTAGGCTATTGGCCATTGGCGGCAGTGATTGCGATCGCGTCAGGAAAGGGGAATTTGTATCAAACGCACCGGAAGAGATTTTAATGGATACAAAATTGTGTTATTCATGATCGCTGTGTGTGGTTGATATTGATTATTAAAGAGCATTGCAGGTAACAGTGTAATTCACATTTGTTGTACAATTTTCATAGCTGTAATTAGTGTAGTGTTGAAATTATCCTTATTTAATTTATTATTGTGTTGAATATTAAATTTATTCTCTACAATGTTTTGAAATCACTAGTCTTTGCTTTCTTTGATCCTCTCACTCTCCAACAAGAGGCTTGTAACAGTCCATTCGATGCGTGATTTCAATTTCCAGCATCAAATCGACACAACACACACACACACATCACGAAACGTAGATACGTTGGTCGATACAAACCGATGCACATGAAAATGGAAATCATAATGGAAATTGTTTCCCCTCCGCAAAATAGGCGTCTGACCAACAAATAGGACCCCAACCATCATTTCCGTCGCCTTTCACCTTCACTTGCACTGCGGAGGTTGACCATTTACAAACAGACTGCCCTACCGCAGTCACCCGGACGGATGCTGCGGATGCAGACCGGCTAGTTGGCTATTTTCAGCAAAAGAATTCTCAAATCGCACCCACCACCGCAAGCAATATACAGAATCGCCAACCACAAACCGTCCACCGTCCAGCGACCGTCCAAGGTGCAACAGGGTGCAATGGGATCGCGCACAGGTCATAGAGCATAGAGGTTTGTTTGGACGGTTTGGGAGATTTATTCACTATCGCAAACAATAGACAACGCGCGCGCGCGCTCCTAGCGACCGCAACCACAGCGATATAGGGGTAGGGAAATGCGGCGGAAGGACTTTCACGAAATCGATCGCTTCGCCGCTACAGCTACAATCGCACATCGTTCGACCCATGCGCAAGTGAACGTGGTGCATGCGCGCGAGGAATTTGTTGTTGTTTTTTTGTTCGTGTGTGTTGACAATTGTCTATTAGGTTTTGCATAGATGCGGTGGGGAGGAGGAGTGTACGTGCACATGGACACACTGGCACGGATGCATATAAATCAAAATAAGCAACTTTCGCCGACCCTTTCACTGTCCGTTTGGGGAGAGAGGGGTTTTTTCTTCAAATCACAGGCGGAATGGATGCAACTGGAAGAAATCAACTCGTTACGTGATAGAATGCGTATGAGGAATGGTCTTTCAGTGTGTCGGTTTGTTACAAACTTTGTGATGGTTCTTGTTGGGAAGAAATATTTCGAAACATTTGCATGCTTTCTGCATACTGAAAACATCCTTTACTTTGTTCAACTGTAAACAAATCACTTCAATTCAATTGTCAACCGTAAGCTGATATCTTGACTTTCTGAATGCTAATATCCAAAAAAGGTTTCAAAACGTTTCATAATTTAATGCATTCTAAAAACACATCATTTGAATGCCTTCGCCACTAAAAAAACACACACACACAAACCTACTCGCCCGGGGTCAGCCCGGAGAGGTCAGCATAGTTTGAATCGGTCGTTATGTTTCCTAAAAGGCAATCTTCTTCCATCCCCCTGTTGCCACAAATCCCCGTCGGGCCCACTTTTGTACAACCTGCCAACGCGAAATCAAAAAACAAAGTGGGTACCTCGCCGACACACGTGAAACTGTTCGGCCGCGCCTGGTTGGAATGCGCAGCGGCCTACGCAACAACGGCACACCGGCCACGGCAATGAAGGCAATCGGCGATGGGACACGGAGTACGGCGCACAGGGTGGAACAAAATTCCACCCCCGTCAACCAAACTACCCCAAAAACACTGTGCCCAAAAATGTACCTTCGCGGCTGTGCGTTCTTCACCCCAAACGGGTGAAGATCGAGCGCCAAGGTCAAGAAACAGTTACCTTTAAGTGATTCGTTAAAGCCACCCCGTCAAATCGCTGACAGCTGTTGTTGTTGCGCGGAGTGGACTTTGGGCAGCGTGGTCGGGTGAGATAGGGGAGTGATGAGTTTTCTTCTTAACCTCTCGGATCCCCGCCGCACGACCCCACGCACCATTGGTGGTTGCTGGTTGGCTAAATGTAGTTAAAGAAAAACTATTAACGAAAAAGCAATGATAATAGTAATAACAATAAAAATGCTCATCGCTGATGATCCCACATGACGCCGATGACGATCAGGATTATGCTTGAGCGGAGCGCAGGGGAGCTCTGGCACCTGCCCACATCACACATACACCTGCCCGCGCTGAAGCGCGCTGTTCATCCATTTTTTGGGCATGAGCACATGATCGTGCAATCGAAATGCGCACGACCAAACGGAGCCAAAGAAGCGCTTCAGTTCGACAAAAGAAGCTGCCAATAAATAGAAAGAGCCATAAAAACGAAAGATTAAATGTTATTCACTTGGTGCGCTTGAAATAAGAAATGATTTACAGATGAGATGGACACCAAACAAAAAAGCACCCTCACCAAAAGCAACACCCCCGGCTTTTCGGATCGCTTCTTTTTAAATCGCACAAGAGGGAGCTCTCCCTTTCCATCTTTTTACACTGTCAAAATCGTATTATTCGAAAGGCCATCGACAGAGGTTGGTAGTTGGTGCGGATGGGTGCTTGGGAATTTGGTGTTGTTGCGCCCGGGCTTTACGCTCTCGGTGGTTCGCCCTCGCTAACGATCGATTTGCTGATTTATCGGAAAGCCGCACTTCGGGAGCTGGTTCTTCTGCTTTTGGCGGAAGAGGGAGGGTGTGGGGGTTTGGTGAGAAAGGAGCCGGGAGCCCTAATGGTCAGCAAAGTTGTCCGTTTAAATCGATTTGTATGGGACTATGATGATTTTATGTGAGCCATAAATAATGGGTCTTTACTGTCGTCGTCGTCGTCGTCGATGCGGTTGGAGGTTTCGTTTAAGATTACCGATTGCTGGCAGTGCTTGTATATTATGAAAAGGGGAAAATATGTATTCAAATTCTGGGAGCAACAGAACCGAAGATTTTGTAAATGTTGTTTGTAAAATTATAACTTTTTGTTCAAACTAAGCAAGAAGCATGAATTTTCACCAAGATTTCGTGCCTTTTAAGACACCACTACCTATGTGAAGTTTATCCATCAATGGCTTCCCACACAACTTCACCCCCAAAACGCAACCCCACTCTCCATTTCTTCGGTTGACATTAAGCGTAATGAAAATTCCTTTCAATCATACCCATCCGCACACGTTAAAGATCACCTCACCGCTCGGCAGCAAGCCAGCACCCCGCAACCGATCGATGATCTTTCTCCGCGCGAATCACGATCTTACACGAGCTACAGGCCCGGCTCCGTACACAAACAAGGGGGGTAGCCTCGATTGTGCGATATTGCGCCATTTGTCGATTCGATTTTCGATCGACACAAAACGCTCGATACCAAGCCACTGGCGCATGTGCATGATGTGCCTCAGCCTACCCAAGGAGAGAGAGAGTGAGAAAGGGATGTTACAAGCGAAACAGATCGGTACCGACAGGGTATCGCTCGGGGCCCGGGGGAAGGGTAATAAGATGCGCATACTGTTGGCGCAGGAAAAGATGAACGTCCGTCGCGTTCCCACGATTAAAAAACTTTACCATCGTGGTCGCGGCCAAATGCACACACACAAAAAGGGCCCTCCCGCTGCCTGCAGTGGAGGCATTTTTACAGCGCGGCAACAGGTTGGCATCATAGGGCAGACGGAGACGGTTTTGGCGATTAGGTCAAGCATAGGTTTCTCCTATTGAGAGATTGAGAGGGCCCGCGGGGAGAGAGGAGGGGATGGGCAAGATAGACAAAACTCTTACGCAACCATGCCGTACGTCTTCAAGGGGCTTTTGGGTTGTCTCAAGTCAAGCCGCGCGGGACCTGTTGTTGTATATCATCCAATCGCTACCCTGGGACACTAAGTATCGATCGATCGGATTCGCTGATGGAAAGTGAACGGTGTGCAATGTGTGCTGTGCTATGTCTTGCGTCTCGTGGTCGTGTGAGGTGCTGATAGCAAAACGTGCAAAACAGCACTTCAACCGTTGTGCTGACTCAAGGGCATATTAATACAGCTATGGAATGTCCACTGGACCACCGTACAAGTCCACTGGGCAGACGTTGGCGTAGCCGTTTGCATCCAGCTGCCGATTGAACGCAGTACAGGCACGGGCAAGCAAGTTGATGGAAAATAGACGAAATAATTGTTGACGAAAGAGAGGCAAACGGTAAATGTGTGGTTTCTTTACCGCAAGTGGGGGCCTGGGCCCCTTCCGTGCGACTCTCATGAGGTTCAGTTTGAACCTACTACACAACGAACGCCTTTTTGTACTCTCATTCTCGTATCAAGTCGCTAAAACGTCACATCCAAAAGCGCCATCTGTACGCAAAAATAGGACACCACTCCGTTAGCCAGTGACAGTGTTGAGCTGTAAACCTGTATTCTACCTCCGAACCCGCGCCTTTTGTGCATTAGAAAACCGTGTAACGCTACGTGTTCAACTCTCCACGCTGACCATTCACACCTCCACGAAAACAATGAAGCAAATGTGTAAATTCAAATTACCTGCCATCCGCCGCCCCAGCCCCCCCAACCTGGTGACATAGATTGTGCAGCGTTGCTGAAGCCCCCGTTTATCGCCCACCACCGGAATTGCATTGCTTGTTTGCGTGGTTTTACTATAGCAAACCACCTCCATCCACTCAAACCAGCCAGCCGCCTTTGGCTTCCGGAAAGCCCGTTCTGTATGTGCTCCCCTGCATGTTGTCTGCAGACAACAGGTTTCATTCTCGCGCTCCAGAGACAACGCTACACTGCATGCACCTACCATACATTTGCCTGTTGTTATTGTTTTGGCGTTACAGAAATCAACGCCACCGCCGTTTGACGGAAATAAATGGTGACATTTAACATTCACCGTGCCGCCTTTCCCTGTTACCATATCCCGCCGCCTATTGTATGCCGCGATCAAGGAGCAGCAGCAGCGGCAGCTCAACCAGCGGGGAAGGGTCAACATGCGCAGGAATGTATGTAAATGTGGCGCTATGGTTAACTACCGGAGACCGTTGGCTACATTTTGATGGACCCTCACAAAGTACAGAATGTGATCCCCCAAGCTACTTTTTTGTTTATTTGTTTAGGCTAGTGAAAGGCGTTGGTTGTTGGAAGCTGAATTCATTTACATATTTTGCACTCGACGAACTTTTGTTTCCGGAGCATTAAAATTGGGCAACCAGCATCGCTATGTTATATAGTGGTTAAAGCATTTACAATGTGAGCAATGTTTTAATTGCTTAATGTTTGAACGGAATGTATTAGGCAAGGTTATTGAAGTGGGTATAAATTATAAATGAAATGAAAATCTTTTCTTTTTTTTTCTCAGATATTGATATTTACGTCGTATTTCCTTCGTATTTGACTGGCAGGGTTTTTCTCCTGAGGGGTTTTGAGATTGTGTTTAGCTGTTTGTCACAAAATTATTAAAAACATGTTCTTAAAATTTGGATTTTTTAAATTTGGAACATGTTTTAACAGACAATAACAGTATAACAACTAAGAATTATACTTGTACAAATTCAGTTCTTTCTTGTCAGAATGTTAATCTTTGTTTAATCTGCATATTAACATAATCTTGTGTTTATTCTGCTCGCTTTTTACACGTCTTCGAATGAAGATGTGCATACGGTGCAAAAGTTCCCTTATCACGATAATGTTCCATACTGTGTGTCATTAAGCCTCAGAACAGCCACTTCATTGAATTGCCAGCTATTCATTTATGGTATTCGAAACAAAAAATGCAAAAGGCTACTGGATTTGTTGATGACAATCTTGCTGATGTTTCCCTTCCTCATCAAAGTCCGCCAACAGATCCCGATGCCCGATGTCATCGAGGCAGAAATTCATTTTAACGAAATGAAAGCTACACCCGAACCCGATCGGCTTCTCTTTTGGAACCATCTAAAAACGGACCAAAGAAAAGATAAAAAAAAATATGCAAGCAAACTATGTCAAAACTCATCCAATAAGCATTAATGTTAATTGACAGGTGTACCGCGAAGGCTTTGCGGTAGTCCCGAACCTTCCCGATTCCACTGTCTCAAAGGAATTAAAGCTCAGATGGCTCCCGCTGGCCAAACTACAAAATCAAAACGGAGCAAATCCCCAAACACAAGCCTCTCACTTCGAATTCGCAACATTCAAACCAGCGACTGGGAACAACAACAAAAACATGTTGGAAAAGATACAAATGAGTGTCACTTGAAACGGTTTGATGATGGTGAGGTGATTGTTGTTGTAGATTTTTTTCGGTCGGATTTCGCGTGTTCCGTTGCTTTCGAAATGCAAAATATGAAACCAGAAGCGACACCGTGTGTACTCGGCAAACATTATTGGCTACCGCGTGAGCCCTCTCGCGCGATCGTTCACCCTGGTTCTAGGAAAGGGAAGTGCGAAGGGTGCAAAGAGAACGCGGCCGACTGGGCCGCGGTTCTGTTTTAGTAGGTCAATTGGTACATTCACCTCGGTGCTGCGAGTTGCCTCAGTGGTTGCGGTGGAGAGCGCACCGGCAAGAACAGGACCAATGGTACGAGCCCCCATAAGAACACCACCCCTTCCTGGGCTTCTCGGATCGCTTATGCTTAATTAAGCCGAATGATGCCGGAGTGCACTTTGATCAATTTATTAATTGGGTGAATGTTCTTATTCGCCATTGCGCAGCTTAACAAAACACGCACCGTGGAGATGGGATCCACACAAACACATTCCCTTCCCGGTTCGATGCCAAATGGGTGAGTCAGTGCCGGCGCGGGAATTGCTGGTTACCGTTTTCGGGCGCACATCATGAGCGCTCAATGATCTTGAATGGGGCTGAAGGAAGTCTACTTACTACTAGCCCGTGTTGCACTTGTAAATTTGTGCAATTTTTCATCCCCATTACCCATTCTCTCTATCTCTCGCTCGCAATAAAGACGGCCGCGGTCGTTGATTTCGCGCATAGCCCACTCGTCCGGACAGTGCGCGACTATTGAAGCTCATTGATCCCGTTTTTATTTGCCGTTCGATGTGCTGTACCCGTCCCTACCGCGGTATTGCGCGGTTTGTTGTTGATCGGTGATTGCACTCGATAGTCTTAGTGTACCCTTCCCCGTTCCGGAGTTTGGTTTAGTGTTCTTGTTTCCGTTTCTTTTTTCTGTGTTTTTGTTTCACTCAACCGGTGCTTAACCAGTTGATTTCATTGCCCATAGGAAAGACGGGTAGAAAGTGAATGTTACGTTCAATTCACGGACGCGGCTGATGCTAAAGATTACGAGGCTAAGTATTTCTTCGTGGGCTTCGCGGGCAATTGGGTAGGCTGAATGCAAATTGGTGCCGAGGGGAGGGGTAAAAGGACGCGTTTAATCAGAGCACAGGTTTTGGAGGTTACTTTCGTCCGCTTTCATAACCAGTTGCTGCAAGTGCGGCCCAGATTTGGGCTTTATTTTTATGTTGGGTTTTAAGTTAAAAGACCAGTAAACCTGTCAACACAGGACCAAACAGGCGAACAATTTTCGGTTTTAAATGCAAAATCAATTTAGCTTAACAAGTGCCTATTAAGGCATACTCTCATAAAAGTTCGTAGTTAAGAAGGTTCTTGTTATTTTTAGTTTTTGGCAATCGCTTACTGAATGAGAATAGAAAAATAACCATTTAAATCAATTACTATTACTGGGAAATGACATTTTATCTATGAGAACTGACTTAAAATATTTATGATGATTTCATAAAAAGAGGAATCTTATGGCTTCTATAAATAACAAAACTTTTAGTAACATTTTCATTGGTCTTATCCCAAAATAGATCAACAGATTAGAAGCACATATTACAAAGCAAATGTTAACTTTTATTACTATTTTCTTTGGTTATTTATCGAACCTCAAACTATTCTCAAATATGCAACTAAATTACATGAATGAGATCATGCCTAGGGGATTACTTCTCTTTAGGATCGATAATTGAGCGTTGTGGATGTGCTTAATTAGCGATAGATATAGGGCAACGCCATGACATACCAATTTAAGCCAAACCCCGAGAAGGAGGTCTAATAAGCACCATTGCTCAATACAAACCGGCTTCAAAGAAAAGGCAGTTGCCTTTATTTCCGACAACATTGTATGCTAAACATCGATCGTATGCATCACCACATTGTTTCCATAATTAACCCACATCACTCACACACACACATACATATACGCCGACTGCATTTGAGGAATGTAGTCTACCACGGCATACTCCAGACACCCCCGAACCTCCCTAATGTCTCACTTTGTTTGTTCTTCTCCCGCTTTTCTTTGCAGGCAACGCGAAAGGTGTCAAAACGTGGATATTTATTCGTCGCCCCCTGGGACTGGGACTTTAGCAATCCGGTCTACAGAACAAAGGTAAGTACGGTTTGAGCGAGTATGAACATTCGTCCTGTTGTCTGACGTTACTTACCAGTTGCTCTCACTGCGCTTGATTCGAAGTTCGCGTTCTTCCTCCTCCGTTGGGTCTCACTTTACGGTACTTTACGGTGACGGATTAGTAACGAAACCGGGTGGATCACGATCGGAGCCACCACTGGTGGCACGTTCTTCGCGCCAAAGTACATCCCCCGTTTCATTCCACCGTGCTGGCTGCATCGTTCCAAATCGTGGTACAGTGCAGCACAGCGATACCTTGCCGAGTGTGGTGTGTTTATTTATCACTTGCAAGTCCTCTGCAGCTGTCACTCGTAGCCCGAACCACTCACCGGCAAAGTTCACTCCAGCACCATCATCACAGCGACCAAGGTGACAAATACGGTGCAACAGAAGAAGGGTACTGGTGGAATGGTGGAGATGCAAATTAAATCGTTTAGTCAGCGCCACGGCCTAATATCCACAGCTGGAAGCGGTTATAGCACCCTACGCTTCCAGTTCCTAACATCGCACCGGTTTTGCTGAACGGCGGCGACGGACCCAATCGATACCGATTCTTTTTGCAGTATGAGCTGCTTGTCGCCAGTTGTTCGATCAACTGTTCTGTTTCTCTTTCGTTCGTTTTCCCTTCAACAACGTTTGGGATTTGGTTTGAGTTTCTGTTGGGTGGCGTTCCAAACGGTAGCTGTGAATCCGCGCGGTATTCTCGATGTCCGGGAGCGCAGCGTTCAGCGCTGTCTCGATCCAACCGTCGGACGGCCGACTGATCGACACGAGCGCCAGAGGGACCTCGCTACCGACGAGGCGGCGTCGGCAGCGGGTAGTTTGCGATCGCGCGCACCGATTTCGCCATCCGCCACCGCTCAACGGGCTCGCTTCGACTTATGGGGCGATTGATGGATGTCAAAAAGTGGCTGATTAATTTACATATCAGGTGCAAAGCGAAACCGGGTGGCAGCAGTGCAAACCGCATGGCTGATCTGGCTACCGATGCATGATTGATCCAACGTCCCCGGCGGACTAAAGTTAGCGCGCTGCGCAACAAATTGAACGACGCAAGATTGCCGGCGGGGTGGCAGGTTGCACCAGGTGCCAGGTGCCGGTTGAGGTTTTGTTTTCTTCAGTTTTGTTGTTTCTGTTGGTTGAGCTAGATATCGACGTGGATGAGGATAACAGTTGCAGCTTTTACGTAATGTAAATAATTAGGCATTCGGAATTTGTTATTCTCGTAGATGTTGCTATTCCCGTTTTCTTAGTGCATTGCTAAACGCTTGGTATATTTTATTGAAATAAGAACAACATTAACACAAGAACAACAATTAAGAACAACTTAACAAAATTAAGCGCTCTACCTTGGAGAGATCTACTCAGAAGTTCTAAAATATATGTTATAGACAAGACTACTAAAACATACTAAAACAAGACTTAACTCGAAGAGACATCTATGGCCCACTGAATCCAATCAATGTAGTGAGCGACATTTGTATACACGCCAGGCAATGGCTTCCCACAGCGATACGCTCCAAAGCTTACAATGCCCTCCTGCACCCATCGATTCGATTCCCTTCGCATCAGAGCACCTCCTGAGTCACCATGGCACACGTCTTTTCTATACACTCCTCCAACGCACAGATGTATCCGAGGCACCTCCGGCGCGCGCAACCCGTAAGCCCTTACGCACGCACTTATATTCCTGCCCGGCATCTCAATCTTGTACTTGCGCCTTACCCCCGAATAAGACCGCGTTCGTCCCCAACCGAAGACAGTAAATTTCTGACCAGCAATCAGCGGAACTCCAACGTTCCAGTTTGGTAAACATGCAGGTCCTATCTGTGCACCGTACTCTACCGCTTCGGCAAGCTTGAGCAGTGCAATGTCGTGCAAAAAGTCCCTCCGCTGTCGTTGAAAGTCCCCATGACTAATGATCCGCTCGACGGCATAATCCACCGGCTGCTGCTCATTGCAAACGAGCTGGCCGCGCACGTACAGGCAATCCTCATCGAGCTCAAGATCCCAATCACCTAACCGTACCCGGTAATCGGTTGCTCTGAAATTGTAATAATTCGTCATACGGGGAACGAGGAGAACTTCCCCGGCACTGCTTATCACTTACGGTTTACTCGTACCGCGCACATCCACAAAGCAGTGAGCCGCCGACAGAACGAACCGGCTAGCGATCAGTGAACCACTGCACACAAGCTTCTGAACCCGGCGCAGCAGCACCATCGCTGCCCACGGAAACTGATCCAGTTGCGTTTCGCGGCTATCGAAGCTAAATTCGTCGGCATACTGCGACAGTCGTCCACAGGTTTGGTCACTTTGAAACACAGCACAGCAGACGGGGTGCGTAGGGCGCAAGTCTTTGTTTTCTGGTTGCTCCCGAAATGTGGTACATTGGTCGGCGGGGACCAGAACTCCTTTCGATTCTTCACCTTCATGCGTTACTAATGTACACTCTTGCTCACCCTGAACAGTGCGTTGATGCGAACGAACGGCAAGTATTAAGAGAAGTAGCAGAAATGAAATGTTGATAGCCGTCATTGCTTCCGAAGCAATATTTTATGTCTGTGAAGGTTTGCACGATCTGATTTGCACTGTCAGAGATTGTTTGGTTCACTGAGACGCATGCTCTATATTGAAACGTTCGCCAGAATACTCCCGACACACATTGATAAGGGGAATCACCATGTTTTCAACGGGAGCCGCTAACGAGATTCAACGAGTCAAAGCGTTCCGAGAGCAACTACGTCATTTAAACGCTTGTTGCTGATTGGACAACTGTTGATACGGACAACATAGCTGATTTTATAATAAATAAATCCCCAAGAATTACAAGTTTGAAATCAAAAGATGTAGATATAAGTAGAAGAAGAAGTAGAGTTTTCAATATCTTTGATCCTAGAACCTAACCACGTTCTTTATTCATGAGACATGTACAAAATAAAAGATAATGGTGAAAGTCCATATTATCTCGGTAAATTTTGATGATCACCATGGATCCTGAACTGTCGAAGAATGTTATAAGATCATCACACTCAGGACTAACTATCCTGCTATGATATCTAATAAATCTTAGATAATAAAGTCTATTACATGCTTATGCCCAGTATAGACAGACGTATAGAAAAAGTGCCAAGTAAATAGACGAAGATCATCAAAACCATTCATGTATACAATATTCACTACTGATTCTTGCTTCCAACCCAAGCCACACTTTCTTTCTATGCGATTGAATAACTTGTCTAATGGAATGTTTTCAAACATTGCATTCCCAGTAACTCGGATCACCAGTTGTTTGACTGTTTGGAAACCGTCCTATCTAAACATCTGTTAGAAGCAGTTGAAGAAGATTTCTCTCTCCTTCTTTCTCTCTCCCTCTCTCTTTCTCTCTCTCTTTCTTTCCTTTTATTTAATCCTGAGTGAACCACACAGGCGCTTAAAGCCGCAATCAAATCGATCGCAAATCGTGTTCACGACCACAACACGACCCCTTGACTCTAGGCAAATTGATGCAAACGCAGCTTTCACGGTTACGCCACCGGGCCAACACCCAAACCTTACACTACCAAATCTCGGAATATTTTTAGTAAACTCTGGTTCGGTGCAGTTGTTTCGCTGAAAAAAAAGTTAGGCAAAGCTCGACGACCCATTAATCGGGAACATGACGATCCCATCTGTCTGACGTGGTGCCGGGGTGCCACAAAAATCAGTTGTCCATCCAGCCGCCAACGCAGCTACGCGCACAGGGCGGACAGTTCGGTTTCTCGTGAAAGGACCTCCGCGTACCTTTAAACACCATAATTGACTGCATGATAGCAGAAAATAAACGCGACCGCCCTCTCTTCCCTCCCTGTGCTGCAGCGCACTCGTGCTGCGCGTTTGGCAGGCTTCAGAATCATAAAGCCGAAAGGCAAAACGCTGACGCAATGATTACAAAATTGATTCGATTTCCTACAGATTAGCTGCGGACGGGAACCACCAAAGAAGAACCCACCACCTCAAGAAGAAGATTTGAAGAAAGAAAAAAAACGGCCAAAAGAAAGGCCCAGCCCATGCGCTCTCGGGCACTATTCGCGGTCGAGCGGGAATTGCCTTTTCGCTTTTATTCTTTACATAATTTCAGCGCTTACGTTGCAGAGTGAGTGAGTGTGAAGCGCGAAGAATGCACCAAACAAACGCAATGTTTTATTTCGGCCTGCGAACGATCGCAGCATGCCCGTGGCGTGTTGGTGTTCTCTCCCGCATGATCAATCAGCGGAAAAGGGAATGGCTAAGGTTTTGGTGGAATTCGGGCCCAGGGAATGCGGGATTTTGAGGCGAGGTATCAGCCCACTTTTACCTTACACCCAAACAGCTTCCAATGTTGCTCTTATTCCAAAGAGCATTCTATTCATTCGTGTTGTGATGGTTGCGAGTGTGGCATGGCAGTCGATTACATCGTATTAGGTATATGTTTGAGCATTCAATTATATGCTATGCAAATCGATATTTTACTGCGGAATCAAAGGAACAGGAAGTGTAAAAATTGTTTACAAAAATCTTGTTTGCTTCTTTTGAACAAGCATGAGTCATGCTTTGTTACCTTTCGTTCCAAAAGGAAAATTTATTTTTTCCCCGATCATTCCTCTTTTCTGTAATACTTTTTTCCTTTTCTTTTTTTTTCGAACATTATTTCTTGGTTGCATGTCGCAAGCCTCTCGTGCACAACGAACGCCAACTTATCTTGCGGTTGTAAATCAATTAAAAATTTGTACCGCTCTCATGCCCTGGGGCCGGGACAAAACATTGCCCTTCCCGCATGAAACAATGGATAGCACACCGCAGACAAATCTCGCACTCACATCACCGACTTGCCTTTGCGGGGCCAAAATTTTGGAGCCGCTTAAAATTACCCGCCCTTATGCGAAACCTTTTGTTTTTCATCTGAGCCACGCTCGAAACAGCGCCTACGCAACTGTCGCACCGTTTTTTTTTTTTTTGTGAGCAATTGCGCACGGTACCAATCGATCGAAGACAATGTGCAATTCGCCACAAGAACCGATTGAGAAAGTGCAACCAAAGGCGCACGCAGTTTCGCTTGGCCGGTTACTTTCCTTGCTTTTGCTTGCCGCACGACCCAACGGAAACCCGATCAAACAAATGGTGCGCTTTACGATCGAAAGTGAATTGTGAACAACAAACATAAAGACACGCCGGGTACACACAGGGCAGGGCAGTGTAAAGATCCACCCCCGGGGCCAATGGCTAGCGGTACAAGCCCCGTAGTCATTTAATTTCAATTTAAACGAATTAATCGATCTCAATTAATCAATTTCTCACGACCGCGGCCACAGTCGCGACAGTTTTGCGCCGGCGAGCGCCCTTTGTGTTGCGCACGCCCGCATTAGCTTCCAAAACCATTCCATTCAATTGAATTTTTCCGCCCGCTGCCGCTGGCCCTGGTTGTCAGCTGTGTTCGATTGCAAGTTTTCCTTCCTCCGCCAACGGTTGAACGCAGGTTCACGTTTGTTTTCCGTTTTCCCGAACCCGTACGAAAGTGCAACGCAGAGAGATCTCCATTCTAGCTCCATTTCTGCAACCCCTCTATCCCTGTCTCTCCCACTTCCTCTTCCTTTAAGCACCCAGGGTGGGTGGGTGTGTTGTCCCTCCATTGGTGCATTGATTGTGTGCCAATGTTTGTTGCAGGAAATGAATAATACTTTTCGTTTTCACCGACACCTTACCTCTTTGCCGCCGCATCACACTTACACACGCCAGCCGCTTGGTGGGGGCCGTGTCGTGTGCGATTAAGGGCACCTTGTCGAGCGCTGCAGCACCAAGGAACGAAAGTGGCGAGACCAAGTGACGAGACGACGCGCGCGGTGCCTTCGGTGGTGTGGTGACCGGAAATTAACCTGCAACGGCAAAAGCGGGCTGTGGAGGAGATCTGCAATAACCGGCTCCGATGGACCGTAGCCGATCGATCGGCTCGAACCGGGGACCGTTCGTGTGGGTGGTAATGAATGCAGTTGCATCACCGAGCGACCGTGCATCGTGCAATCTTGGGCGCGTGGACGGTTGCGCTTGCGCTCTGGTGCAGAATGGTTTCAAGACCGGCATTTCTTGATTTGTGCAATCTGTTTTCCTTCTTATTTTACCATTGGCTTGAATTGGGACAAACGTGGAGCGTTAAGAAAATGTTATTATTTACCATGCAATACGAAAAGCAATTTTCACTCGCTTAACATCCCGTACGGAATGCATAAAAATGGACGCAAACGTCGACTGCAATATCCATTAACAAATGTGTGCCAATAAATCGTCTTAAAACGCTGCTACCTTACGAACTGTGCCGCAGACAATCACTTTTTTCGCGAAAAGAAA
Source organism: Anopheles gambiae (assembly GCF_943734735.2). NCBI lineage: Eukaryota > Metazoa > Arthropoda > Insecta > Diptera > Culicidae > Anopheles > Anopheles gambiae. The sequence goes on along the minus strand of NC_064602.1, from coordinate 43,782,475 downwards.
AGAAAAAAACCGCACCAACATTATGTTTATCACCCAATGTAACAACTTCTTTTGCACCCAACCCGAGCCGAGCCAAGTGAACCTCATAAACCCTTTCCCCGATCGAACGCGGTCACATTTCGTTCAGAGCGACCACATTATTTTCCTCCCCCCGCTTCGTTTCGTTTATTTAATACATATACACACACACACCCTTCTACATTGCCCTTAGCACCCTTTTCTGGTTCGCTGTTGCTATAGCAACGAAAATGCACTTTACGCTCATGATCAACCGTTCACTCATGATCGACAGCGACGAAGCGTGAGCCCGTTAGTGGGTGAAGAGAGAAAAAAAAAGAAAGAAACAGGCTAAACAAACCCACTGCAACGGTGCAACTGCACACCTTCCCTTCTTTCGTGCTCCCGTGCGCCTCCATCACCGCCATGCTCATCGTGTAGGCACGCTATGTACTGTTACATAATAGTGCAGCTAATAACGGACACGGCTAATCGTAATAACTGTAATGATGATAAGCAAAGCTTTCGGATGCGCTTGCACATGCTGCTGGCCCCCGAGCATAGGAGGTTCGGGGGAGGAACGTTGTACCTCCGGTATGTCGATCCTGCTCGATACTGCTCAATCTCAATCGCTGCTCACATCACCAAATTTTACCGCTCCATTCCCGTGTGCTCGGTGCAGATTATGTGGCAACCGTCCTGCACTTCGATGACGACGAATCCGGGTGCCCAGGTGGTTCAGACAGACTGGTTCCCGTTCGCACGGTTAAAGTCGGGCGTAGGGCTGGATTGATACTCCTTACCCCGTGGGTCCCTGTTTGCGTCCCATGCTACACGGATCTCTCCCGTAACCAGTGGATTCATCAATTTTCAATCAAGAGCTAATGATAATGGTTCGCAATTTGGCATCCGATCGTGATCGCAAAATCGTCTGATCGCTGCGCAACGCGGCCCAAGATGCGCAAAATGTCGACAAATGGATGGTAGAATGGGCTGGTGACCAGCGTGGCTGCAGCCGGTAAAGATTGTTATGCAATCGTCGCGGATACCGTGAGTATGCAGTAAGTACTATATCTTTGAAGAAGAGGTAATTTGGTATTGGCGAATAGGGCGAATAGAACAATGGTGAGTGTTAGAAATTAATATTTACTGAAATACGTCTATTTGCAAATAGGAAAAGAGAAGGCTTGAAGCGTTCTATGTTTTTGTTTTGTTTTCTGTGATGTTCATTTAAAAAAAATCAAAATGACATAAAATGATGGTTTATTTTTATTTTTTATTTATACATTTCGCCATATTATACGCAATCGTTGCTTCATGGCAACTGTTGCTTCCGTCCCTCTTTGCTCGAGTTTAACAAATTGGCTGGATAACTTAAGGACATTATACACACACATTGATGCTATTCCTCAAAGTTTGAATAATGAAAAACTCTCTTCAAAGATTTATTTTAAAACATAACCAACATAAAATGAGCAATGAAAGAATGATGAATGATTATGACAAATATTTAAAAATGGATTGTATTAAATGAGTTATATGTGGTCTTGTTTTTGTTGAAAATATGCATTTGTTAGACAATAACACGTTCAGATAGAAATATAAATCATACGTTGCTGAGAAAAAATCTAATTAAAGTTGGTTTCATTAATCAATATTGCCTTAATCGTTTCCTACCGCCAGCATTTGTGATGAATGACTGTAAATAATGTTCAAAAGCTTAAATCTTTGATTTAGCATAGCTCAATTATTAGATATGTATTGGTAGGATTCCATATAGGGATTCTCTAGCCATCTCATCACCATAAGCAAACAATTTAATCCTGTTAAATACATTTTACCAATAACAATGGAAACTCGAATGGTCTGTCATCGATTGCTTTGTGTACGTTTGACAAGCATTTGAAAATGTTGAGTTGGTATTTTAAAATTGGAAATGAAGCTTACAGTGTTGAGTTTGCTATAAAAACCATGTAACATATCTTTTTTTCACCGTACCAAGGCGAAAAGATCTACGAAACTTAATGCGTTCAAACTGCACAACTCTGGTTAGAATTCAAAAATTATAATTAAAAAAAACTATCCGTAGTCATACATCTTCCTGGTGTATTAAAAACAGATTAACCAAACGTCAAAACACATCCTTGTCCAGAGGAACCAGACAATCTTTATCATATCACACATTTAACATATCATTTCCAGAGCCCGATAAAAGGCTACTAGAAAATATTCAAGCTATCCATCTATTTTCTGTAAGAAAATTTCTCAAATAGAAGAGAAAGCCAAACAGAATTTATTACATATGTTCGTTTTGGGGCTTATTCCAAATCCAGGATATGTCAAAAATACAAGCTTTCCGACCTCATAACTTTGTATCTGTCATCTATCATAGCTGCTTGACTTGACATGTCCAGCTATCACGTCCACCGCGGAAGCTTCCGGGAAAACTGACGGAACTGATCGCCCAAAAAGGGCAAGATAGAGAAAGCGATGTCTGCGTCTCCTAATTTTGCCCTTCTTTACCAGCAGCTCGTATCACCAATCGCCTGGGATGCTCCGGTTTTCCACCCCATCCCCTCAAAGCTATCCAAGTCATTTCAATTTCATGAGCGCTTGACATTATTGATAGATAACACAGTGGGCAGTGAGAGAGGAGCCAGTAACAAAAACAACAAACCTCCCAACCAGATTGACGGAGCAGTGACCCGTTCGGACGCTTGGGTGAACCTGATTTGTTCCTTCCGATCGGTATGTGAGTGCTGCAAGATGGATGTTGTTTACGCAACATCTCGGCATCTCTCGACATTTCCTTCATTGCGTATGCGCTCGCACCATACCTGCTGTTGCAGCATGATCGAAACGCGCGTGCACGCTCCTGGTGTACCGTTTATGTCACCAGTGGATGCAGGGCAGGGTAAGGAAAAGGAGCAGGCCTTGGGAGAAGGGAATGTGGAGAACCCACAAGGGCTCGGTTTCCCTAGCCGCGGGCGTCGGCGCACGCAGTACGATCGCAGTCCATTTATGGTGTCGAGTGTCGCTAAAGGTTGATGCACCTGTTTTCTTGCCCTTTTCTTCGCCACCAAACCTGCACAACGCATCTGATGCAACGCTCCTAGCGCAACGGCTGCCTAATGCGCTTTGGAAGACACACCAAAACCACCCTAGGAGGGACCCGTTCGAGCCGGGATGGTGGAGCGGAGTATCTAACGCGAGCAACTTTTTGAAACGCCAGGCAGCTTTTGCGCAATCGCGTGGACCGCCGGACTAATTAGTCACCGGTGGGTCGCCATGAAGTAACCCTAGGCGCAGGAAAATAACCCCTTTCCCTCTAACTCGATGCTCTGATCTACGCTCCAATTCCCCCTTTCCTCATAAAATCTATGCTGTGGTGCAATTAAGCATCGTAAGCGGAGGACTCGAGGGCTTTTAGCTTTTACGCAGAGCGGATGTTGAATTATGCGTACGATCGTGTGTGTGTGTGTGTCTGTGGTTTTATTTTTGTCCTCAGTTTTGTCACTCCAACCAACCCTTAGGCGATGCATTTTTGTCTAGTTTTATGTTCCTCTCACCTTTCCATCCTCCCTGGCTTGTGGGCCGAGGGGGACCTTTCCTTTCCGAAAGCTTGAGCGGTTTTAGGCAAAAACAAAAAGGAAAGTTGTCTCTGCGTCTCTGGGCACATGCAGACCGCTTGAGGGCGCGAAGCTTTTGGCCATGAAATTTCCGAACCCACGGCCGCAACAAGAGCCTTACCGGACAGGTTCGGAGCGGTCCGTTCCGAGTGGCAGTTCACACACATCCACACTGGAGAGAGGTGAACGTCAGACAGGATAGCGTACGGACCGGCCGGCCCTCCAACGGTCGTGACTCGCTGCAGGCTGAGTTCCCGGGCTGAGTCCCCGAGTATTGGCCTGCTCCCAATATATCGCGGCCGGTCGATCTACTAACAGTTTTTCGTCAGTGTTCCCACACCACTGGCAGTACCACGGCAGTGAAGGCGCGCGGACACCGGTGGGGTAAAAACAGACCGCCGTGTGGTAAATGTTTTATTAATGCGTTCGAAGGTCCGATTTCCTTTTCCTGCTCGTCGTCCACACGCTTGTGTCGCTGGTCTCCGGGGAAGATAGTCGATCGATGGAAACCCTCGGCGCGACCGCACATGCGGGGTCCGCTCTCGTATGTGATAACTTGCGTTTGCCCTCGGGGCATGTAGAGAAAGTGAAACTCATTCCTGAATTCTCGTGCACCAGCGCCGCCGCGATGGCCACTTTCAGGGCAATATTGTTGCAGACGTTTCGGGATATCAGATGGGCGGCTCATTTGCAGGTTAAACGTGTGTATTGAGTTTTGTATTACAGTTTTGTTTTAGTTTAACAGCAATAAAGATGCTGTTGAAAAGCGTTACAATATGTTGTAATATGTTGCTATTTACTGTGAAATGGGCCGATGATAGTACATACTGCAAACAAGTACAATCCAAAACTATACGTCATTCTGTTGAACCAACAATATCTTTTTATTTTAAAAGCGTATTCCGATGTTCAATAAACAATTAAAATTAGGCTTTTATATTATTTTAATGATATCAGATTCGGGTTTGATTAATTAAGAGTGAACAGTGCTATTTAAAAATAATTATGACAAACAAATGAATCAGAATAACACAAGAGAGAATAAGAGAGAAAGCACCAAAGAGCTTTAATTTAACCAAGCTTTTTTATTTAACCAACACCATGAAGATCATAAAATGCAAAAAAGAATGCATAGTTAATCTGACACGGTTTTAAATGAAGTCCGCTGTATCTAATCTCTGCTTAAAAGTATACACGAATCCTACAAAACGCTTACCGCTGTCGATAAATTTCGTCATGTGGAAAAATGCATCACTCACGTCACTTACACGCTCAACCTGACCCGGAGCGATCGTGTCGAATGTTAAGCAACCCATCCCACAGTCCATCAAACCCTCCAGATTTCACGATTAACAGGCATGACACAACACACACACTAGCACTCTCCCACTTCCGCACAGCCCTGCTGCAAGCCAAAACCCTACCTACTTCTCGGAAAAGAAAGTGATCTTTCACACCTTTCTCCGGGTACGGCGACCGGCGTTACCGCCAGGCCACGGTTGACACGGAATGGCTGTGTGGAAGTCGCCGGCATCGTGACAGGTTTTATTACATCTTTCATCTTTTAATCATCACCGGCTGCAGGTTACATCAAATGGCCGGGCCGATCGATTCGGTTCCCCTTTGCAGATGTTTGCCGATCGGGTGTTGTTTATTTTTTTCATCATCGTTTTGATGGCGTGCCGTCAAACGCATCATCGTAATGGACAAACGACTACTGTGGCTGTCACTACAAGTGGTGACGAACCTGAATCTTTGGAAGGTGCGGCCGCTTCCGCACTGCCATAAAATTACCCATTGAGCCCGTTAGCTTTGGCAACCAGTAGGCAGCAATTATCGTTATTATTTTTCACCGATAATAGTCGAGACCGTGGTGAAAAAATAAAATCCACACAAAACGGCTGCCTCCTCACATACCTCGAGCGTTTGTGGGTATTGACATACCGACCATCGATCGATCGATCGACGACGGGATCGTCAGCTTCAAATAGCAAGAAGCAATAAACTCAAACGCTCCCAGCCCAACCCGACCAGTGGTGCGTAGACACGGAAGCTGGGGTTCGTCGTTTAGCGTCCCCATCGCTGCCGGAACGGTTATGGACTGGACTCGATTTATATGTACCCCTTTTTTTTGCTTCTTCCTATCCCATATTAGTTCGCTCCCCCAGTGTTTCGAAAGGAAAAGTGTGAGAGATAGTTTTCTTGTATGTTTTTTTTTATCAACGACAACATACCAGCTAAACGCAGGTTGGTCACATGGCGCGTTCCGTCCATCAAGGGATGTCGACGTTTCAAGTCAGTTTTGGTCATTGACATCGACCGCAATGACAGAGGAGAACTTTCTCTCCTCTCGCTCTGCACGGTGATGTTTCGATTGGGAAAGTGAATCGTATCGATTTTACAACGTTTAAGGCGACGGTTCGATAAAATGATGCAATATTGTTGCTTCCTTATGAATTCACCACCACCATATAATAGCGCTAAACAAGTTACGTTAAGGAATTGTGTGTCTCTGTTATGGCGACGGACCTTAAAAGTATTTAATCCCTTTAATGAGAAGTAACAGCGCGCTTCCTACTTGTGGTATCCAGATAGACTAAGTTCAACTTGATTTAATCTTTGTAACATTCATTTACTGTTAAAAGTACACTGAAAACTAAAACATTCCCACAATCCTATGAAAATGTGAAATAAAAACGGTAAAACACCAACCAAAAATAAAGCCCGTTGATCTCCCTCTCGCTTTGTTGCAACAATCTAAGAGCTACCGATGCTGTAACAGCATAACCTCCCACAAAACATTAGCATAATAAAAAGTAAAACAATGCCGTCCACTGGGCCAGAGCTCGGCAAACGGCACGCCGGTTCATAAAAATGTCACAGTCACACGAACGTGACAACCTTCACTAGCTCGGTTCGCGCGTTTTCGCTCATCCATCGTTTGTCAGCTGCTGGCGAGAACATCTTCTTTCGTATGTTTGTTTCTTGCCCGGTGTTACGTGTCACTTCCTCCACTGCCACGCTCGGCGACAAACGACAGCAAGGATGAAGAAAACAAAAAAAACAAACCTAGTACAAACCTCGACTCGGCTAATAAGACAGTGCCTAACTAGACAGCCACGGTTTGAGAGGGACGGGAGCAGCGTTACGATAATCATGTCCTAGGCCGCGAATATCACCCTCCGATCGAAACGTTTCGATCAATCGATCTAGATCATCTCGTTAAATCTTCGCGGATCGTGCACGGCTGTACCACAACAACCGCCGTTCCATTTCCATTTCGCTTCCCTCGTAATCGTGGAGTAATGGAAAAAGCATCGTGCAATGTGGAGATGAGAAGGGGACGAGAAAAGCAAAAAATAAAACATCCCGTAGAACAACTATAGTGTGGAGTATATCTTCACCAGAAGTCTCTTACCGCGTTGCGATGGTTTTTCGATTTGGTTTTGTCTGCCCTATCCCTTGTTTAAGATATAGAATAAACAAAAGCAAACAGTGGTTGGAGGCAACAAAAAAGCACAAGCGAGAACCTTCCAACAGCTTCCAATCTTCAGCGATGCTGAAAAATATCCACGACCGCTGATGGAGCAGCCTTCGCCGTTCGTTGATCACTAAATCTAAATTGCACGAAAATGTCAATTGTGTCTGCAAGGAATTGTGTTTCACACTTGTTGTTCTTCCGCCGTTTGGTCGGTTGTTTTTTTTTTCAAACGTCCAACACTTTCAGCTACCGTGGCAAACCGTGGTGCTCTTTTCCAGCCTGCAACCTCCACTGCTGGAGCAAACCCTTCAAATCGAACTGATTTGCTGTGAAGTTTGTCACGACACTTCGGCTCGTTAGCTCGGCAGCTCGGCAGCGCGGACAGGAAGGCAGCCAACCCTCCTATGTCTGGCAGCGGGTTATGTCAGCAAAAACGGTACGGCACGGCTACTGCGCACTAGGGAAAAAAGCAAAGACACAATGGCGACGGGGCAGAAATAAACGGTGCCTCAAACGTGAGCTTCTGAAGGACATGCAGTGAAGCGTTGAGCATTATTACGTTATGCTGTGGTGTTTTTGAACGCCGGCTGGAAGAGGTTGGTTTTGTTTAAATTGCCGTTAAGCGGATCCTTTACGATTCTAGAGCAAATAGTTGGAAATGGAGCATCGATGTTTCAAATATTGATCTAAATTCAGGTTTTTATTTGCTTCCAACATTTCCTGCTATTTAATTGGGCAACATCTTTTGTTTCATTTTCGTACAGCTTTTTTATTTCAAATCGCTTAAAATTCAAAACTCAAAACGCTAGATAGCCTAGAAAATCGTTAAATGAAATTAAAACACCATAAATACCTTCAAACTACCGCCGGCCGGCTTATCTGACCCGATAATCCGACAAAGCACCGACAAAAATGCGCAAGTGCGCGCGGGTTTTAATTTCCAATCTTACCGCGTATATGTTTGGGGCAGCATTTAATTCGAAGCATCATTATTTAATCGCTTTTTTGTTCGAATAGCGCAAAAGCACTTTTCAATTAACACTGACTATTCTTTTCTGTTTCGCTTTCCACTCGTTTCCATCCTCGCTCACTGTTCTCATCCAATCGTTTTCTGTTTTCTCCTCTTCCACAGGTAAGCTTTATGAGTTTCGCGCTTTTTCCGCGATGCGCGCAGAATGGTCCAGCCCACCGCCGTGAGTAATCGAAACAAAAATCGCCTCTCCATCGGCCCTTGCACAGCAACGCTGTCTGATCATCGTGTCGTATCGTCCCACACCGCACACACTTGCGCAACATAACCGTAACCGGCTGGAGCGGCTGCAAAATTCGTTCTTAACTATCGGCAGGGAGTTAGAGGGAAGCCTAAACGCTTCAAATGCTTAGCCAAATGAGCCCGAGCCGTTAGAGGAACGAACATACACACACACATACACACACAGACTCAAAGCTCACAATCGGATATCGGCTGGGCGGCATTCCGCGGCAAGTGGTGGTTTCAGATTTCCGCTCTGCAAATTATCCGAGCAAAAGGTGTATGTGCCCGTGCCGCCGCTCTGTGTTCTTAAAGATTCCCTTGCCTAGATGATCCTCCAGCCTCTAATTCATCCTCCGATACCGGTGTAAAGGGGCAAAGAGATTAGCCCGACCCGTATTTACCTACGGTGTACGGTTTTTAAACGCTCCATCTTTCCCGGCATCATCTTGCTAGCGAAAACATAAAATCCTCCGACGATAAAATAAAACCCAGCGCCCTGGCGCTAAGTAGCGGTACCCGGCGAGTCTTGTCCGGCTCTCTAACGCATCCCAAAAAAAACACGCAGCACATACACACACCGGTCACTAATCCCGTGTGTGTGTGTGTGTGGGGGGGGGGGACTGCACGGGTTGAGGTCACTTTATCGGTAACATATCGCAAAGCTACGCGTACGACCGTCGAGTAGGAGGACGGAGCCGACGAGGAAAGATGATGGGGGGCGATACAAAAAAAAACCTGCCACACGCCATCGAACCCTCCCGCCTTAACCGTGCGGGGCACTATCACCTCTCGCTCAATAAAAAGGAGAAATTTATCTTGCTCGTAAAGAGGAGAAAATTTAATTAAAACCCACCCGTCTAATGCACGTGCCTTTCTGGATCGGAGGAGGTGCCGTGACTTCTTTCCAACCAGCACTTGTCCCTCCGCAAAATGGGGAAGGAAACTAAATTTAGATGCAATTAAAATTGTCAACTAGCTGTTTCGCTTCCTTCGGTTTTGGTTTTTCTGTTTTCACTCGATGCACACACACACACACACACACGCGCCGTATGTTTGCATTTGAGAGTGCGTCATTTGGAAGGGGGGAGTGTGGACACGGTTTGGCTGTGGTGCATGTTTTTGCGATCGTTGCACTGCAGCACTTGCGCACTTGATGCGGAAATGTCTGCTGTCTTTACACACCGGCCGAAGTTAGCAAAACCACGAAGACCGGTTTGGGAAAGAGGGTTTTCAGGGGCGAGAATGTTTATGCCATTTCCAGATCGCTTCCTTTTTGACCTATGTGTACAACGGCTAGGCTTGTTGCTAGTTTTCAACAACGGTGAGATACATTGATCGATTGAATGATCATCTCTGTTGGAAATGTTCTAATTAGCTGGTGTTGTTGTGCGCTTGTGGTTCTAATGATGATTGCTGTTTGCCTTGCACCAAGCGTGCTCTTGTTAGTGTGATTATTTACAGTTTGAGCTTTTTTATTTTATTTATTCATGTAATTTTGAGTAAGACGGCTTTTTACTTGCCATATTGCTACATCCTTAGTTTTATTTAACCAATTATTTGCTTTTTGCTGTTTTTTTTTTTTGTAATATTTTTTTATGTTTCACTTAGTGCATTCTTTACTTTACTCATGTTTTACACAGATTTTAATTCATTTTGTTTCCTTTTGGCTATAAATTTGTTCTAAATTCTTTGATTCCTTTCCTGATTGATAAATATTGTAAAAGCTTTCTTGAAACTTTACTCTTTTTTTTCTCGTTTTTAAATGATTTTTCTATCACCAGCATCATTTTAACGACAAAGTGCTAATTAATTTGCAATGGTTCCTCACGAACAATCGATTTGAAACGATAAAACAGTCAACAATATTACAACGATACGATTTTTTGCACTAATTGTACCAAAAAAAAAACATTTCAATTAACACTCTCCGCCCAGCTTCTGTTGTGTTGGATGTGTTGCAAAACGTTCAAACAAACTTTTTATGGTTATGCAAATTGTTCTGCATCCGCTCTGCTTGTTCGAGATTGCAACAATTTCCACAACTTTTAGCTTAGCTTCTGGGAGCACTCCTCCTTTTCTCACACATGTCACTATTTGATTAGAATTTGTTGCGAATTTTCATCCAGAAGAGTGAGGCAATAAAAACATATTTTCACACCTCTGAACCGCAGAGATCATTGAACTGGGTGCCGAAAAAACATAAAACAAATAAAACCGTCTTATAATGTTGCTAAAAGTTTGATGAACTTTCGATTTTGCCACTGAAAAGTCCGCGAATGATAGTACCCAAGCCTGGCGTGATACATGAAGGGAGTGGGGAAGGCTACAAAAAAGGCTCCCGTTCTGCCAATTTTCCTTCAAAACATGGCGTTTTATTGCACAAAATTGGGCTCCCATTGTTGAGTTTGCGCTTAGTTCCTTTGGCGCGCCTGTTTTTGTTTTCGTATCGAAAGGGCGATGAATCCCCGTAGCCGTAGCAAAGAAATTTTACACTCCGCCCATCCCAAAGAATAAGGTGCGAATGGGGCTTTGGGTCTAGAATGACCGGGCAATTTGTCGGATCGGTGGTGGTCAGTGACCGTCCTGGTGCTCGGATTGTATCAACACCACATCCACATCCAGTTGTCTCACACACACACACACATATACACATTGATCCCGTTCTAATCCCCGTTTAATGTGAAAAGAAAACCCTTCCCCGATGATTGAGCGGAAATTGATCGATCGAAAGTGATACGCGGAGTCGATAGTGCGCAATGGTCATATGCGAAGGTGTACCAACCAAAGGGCTCTTTTGACTGTGGAAAATCGCACTCAATTAATCTTTCCATTTCATTCGGCACGAGTGAAAAGTGAAGACGCTGTGTGGTGCGCTTTTTGTTCTGCACCGGGGTGGAGGCAGCAGAAGAAAAAGGTGCTAGATGAAATGTGCTCAAACATTGATAAAGCAAGAATGGGATAATGTGTAGCGCCGGAAAGGTGCTTATCATCGTACCGCACGTTAATGGAATGCAGCGCCTGCGATACAGTGGCTGTTTTGTGCGCCCTAAAAGCTACAGAAGCAGCTAAATAGCTCTGGAAAAGTGCTTCTTTTGTACCGAAGAAAGGAATGGTTTGCGAAAATCTGCTTTAAACTGTGAAACGAAGCGTTCAGTTAGGAGGGGAGAGTTTAAAGATTGATTTTTAGCTTCACTTTCAGCGGTTAGAGAGTTTTGAAAGATCACTAGTTCCTTATACTCGACTCAAAACCATACAAACACTAACACAAAAATACTGACCACTCACGTGTTGCCCACGCTTCATCATTAAGATGCCAAATCAAAGCGATCTTCCCCATCTTTAAGCAAATGATGTTCATTTAATTGGTACTCTTGGTGGAATTTCGAGCCTTGCTTACCACCAATCCTCTGCGCCTACCGACCGCTGTGACTAGTTGGCTTCGTGCTCCAAGCGGCTTAATTTAAATATGACACCGGTATCGTTTCAACTGGATCAGCGCGAAACCACCATCCACCACCGACAGGTTGATGGGTGTCGGAAAGTTATATAACGCTCTCCGTTCCTTTCCACCCATCCAATTGGGTGGGTTCGTTCGTGCTGGCCACAATTTATCTTTCTGTGCCCAATAAATCAGACTTAAATTTACGGCACCGTCCGTAGTTAACGGATTTTTATGGACCTGCCATCCCTATGTTCCGATGCGGGGTTTTGTTCAGTCTGGGGTTGTTTTCTTTTACCCATCTACCACACACAATACCTCCGGTGGTCCGGTGAAATCTTTCGCGCTCTAGCTTTGCGAACGCAATGCTTGGGTGCGTTTGGTTTTTATCTTGATTTTTGAACCAAAAATCCTTCAGGCTACGTTTATCCTGAACATGATGTGTAGCTGCTGCCCACCACAAACGGCTAGCTTTCTCCAGCAGGACATGCTGATCTTCCTGCGATGATGGCAGATATGGACTGAAATATTTTCTTCCTCGAGTTACGTATGCATGAATATGAAGTTGTTCAACATTTTTTGACTGTATGACGATTTTGTCTTGCCAACTTTTTTCTTATTACAATCGCTAAAATCTCCAATAACTATAACTAAAATATCGACACAGGGTTTTCCAAAAATACGCTCGAAATCTATTGACTCCTCAGATCTGCTGGCCAGAATTAACATCAATATACCAACCTAGTATATTAAATATTGGCTTAAGGAGGCGATAGTTTAGCTCTAATTAATCATTATTGTCCATGACTCGAAGTTTCAACCTGTCATAAATGTATTTTGATTTAAACCGTTTTATTGACTATTTCCGAAATCACATACTAGCTCCTTTTAAATCATCATAACGCCAATTCTTAATAAGATAGTTAATAATAGTTTATAATAGTAAGGGATAGTTTTTGAGCTGTATAGGCCATATAATCATAACGGAGCGGTCCCGTGATACAGTCGTCAACTCGAACGACTCATTAACATCGTCCGACATAGAACATGGGTTCAAACCTAGAATGGACCATCTCCTCATAGAAAGAATTGACTATCCGGCTGTGTGGTAATGAATTAAGTCTCGAAATCCTGTATAGGCCGACATATCCGCGTAGGACGTTATGCCAAATAGAAGAAGGATGAAGAACAAGAGGCCATGTAAGGGGCCATGCAGATAATTGAAAAAAGTGAAAAAGTGAAATGAAGTGAAAAAAAATACTATAATGAACAGTAGTAAGCAATAAGGAAAACAAATATACACATTAATAGCACGAATTGATTTTTTAAGAGAGCTTTGGCTTAGGAGAGCTCGACTAGAAAGCTATATAAATATGAAAAGTAATTTCATTTTTATTACATTTCAAGCATTTCAGAACAATCCAATTTATCAACTTTCACAATCGGGTAATTCCATTTGCTAAAGTTCTCACCTTTATCATTATTCGATGAGTAAAACAATTTATCACCAGTTCTTAACATTGCCCGTCAAATGTAACCTCCCTAGCAATTCTCGCAAAAAAGGATTCGTTTAACCAATTTAAACCACCCTGCTGGACCGCGAAAAAAAAGTGCAATCATCACCAATTTTTCAACCCTGAGGTACCAACGCAAATGCTTCAATACAAGTTCGTTTACCAACGTTCGAACTGAAGATTAATAACATGATGATAAACATAGAATGTGAATCCTTGTTTGCGGACACAAAAAAAAAAATCAAACACCACAAAGGCTAAACTCAAACACACAACACCACAAGACGCACTTCTAACCGTCCGTTTACTTATCATCATTCTCGACTTCAATGCAATTATTGTTTCGGATGTTTGGCAAACGGCTTTTTCCTTTTTTCGAGCCGAGTATCGGATTGCGTCGAACAGAAAACGTCCCTCCCCTGCAAAAGCATTCCGTCCGCGAGCGTTCCTCTTCGCTCGAGGATCAATTTGTTCCATCGTGCCGCGCGAATGCGAACGTTCAAACAAATTTCGTTGACCTCTCGCACCGGCGTAAAACGCACATTTCACCGACTTTTGAATACTTCCCGCGCGTACCTTTTCCTTCCATGCCGTCCATTTCCTTTTCGGTTCGATTCTGTGCAGCACCAAAGCACATTTACAGAAAGCAAATTGAATTCCAACACTCCGTTGCCATTTGAATGGGTTGTCTTCCATTTTTTTTGGTGGCTCTTTTTTTTTGCTGCTGAATGTGTTGGACACACATCCTTTCGCGAATCCCCGTCGGGCTGTTTAACAATAGGGTTTCTTTGGGGGTCGGTTGGGCAGGGGAGTTGTTGCGTTTAGGTCGTCCTGCCCAGCCCTGTGGCAAGGAAGGCAACCCGGACAACTTGGATAAGATAATGATGAGTCGTCGTTTGGTCGTTTGCATTTTTTCTGCCTCTGTGTGTGTGTGTCTGTGTGCTGTCTGTTATTATTATTTTGGGGTGAGGCCGATTGTGTTCTGCTCGAAGCAAAGGAGAAACGCACTGTTGTTGTTGTTGTTTTTTTTCAAGGGGTGTGGTTCTGATTTTTTGCCATCTTCTCCCAAACATTCCTGGTACTGGTTGAAGGAAACAAAAATTTTCAATGTGTCATTTTTATTGAACAATCGTTAATTTTACTTTGGGCGAAACACAGTTCAAGAGAGCAAAAAATAACGAAGCAAACGACATAAACATTATTCTTAACGTGGAGGTATTTTTTTGTGGGAAGGGAGAGCACTCAGCGAGACAAAAAGTAATGTCTTGAGTAATGTTTTGTCCACATAATTGATGGACTGTCAATATTTGCCAAGTTTGCCAAACAATTTTTTTTCTCGGAAACAGGCTTTGTTTTTTTTAACATTTAGCACATTTCTTTTACAGTTTTTTTTAAGGGAACTCTACAAATAGTTTGTTTTGTTTTAAAGAATTAAATTCAATACAATAAACAACCTTTACTTTAACCGATGGGTTTGCGTGGAAAAACGAAGCCAATACCAATCTCGGGGTTTGCCTGCTAGTTTCCCAAGCAAAACTAAAAAAGGGCACACACGGTGGTAGCTATTGACATGCATTCCACGTTCTAGCCACCGCACAAAACAAGACTGGCGAGAGCGCATTCTGGCCGCGCTCGGAAAGTAGTCCATCTGTGATACGAGCGCGCACTCAAACACACGCCACCTCTCCTGTTGGCGATCCCGTGCCAAACCGGCAAGCGGCGGCCGGTCGCACATAACCGATTAGGAATGCGTATTTACAACGTGAATTCTGTTCCTCCGGCGCAGCCAAGCTCTAGGCCCATTGGAAGAAAAGAAGGTAACTTTTAGCTTCCTTTTCCCGTGCAGCCTCGTTCTTCCCCATAGATGAATGCCACCAGATTATGTGCACGAAACCTGTTGCGCAAGCATATCCCGGTTTACCAGCCCCACTGAACACTGAGAGAGCGGCGAGGCAGATGGGGCTGCAAAAAAACGCCTTTGAGTTCCCCCTTCAGGTCCCAATTCCCAGGTGTAGCACCTTCAAGCCGGGGTCCCGAAAAACCGGTAACAGTGGTTAAAAACAAGGCAGTACACTTCCTCCCGGGTCGGTCGTCAATGCCGGCTCGCCCTAGGAGGGTGATAGTGCGCGTCTTTGCTGTGAATCTTCCTCAATAAACACGCCATTCATCGAAAGGTGTCCGTAGCTAACCGAGCTTTAAATTGAATTCACCTGCCCTTGAACGGCAACGGGCGGCGGCCTAGCTGTATTTTATTTCTATGCAGCACACCCTCAGAGCTCAGTCTGGCCCGGGGAGCATTTATCTGCGCCTCGAGTGGCTAGACACACACACACACTGGGCGAGTGCGAGTTGGTACATTCCAGTTGGGGTAGCATCCTTCCGCCATTCCAGCGGAACCAAACGTTTGGTAGATAGCGCATGGACCGCCGCCTATCGAGCACCTTCATCAAAGGCAAAGGCTTTTCATTTACATTCTCACCGGTATTCTTTAGATGCTACCCTCTCCCAGCTCTTGCACAACCACACACACACACACCAAAATGCCATCCAGTGGGAGGGGAACAGGGAAATGGAAAATTGATTTTCTTGATTTTTGTCTCCTATCGGAGCCACCCATCTACCGTTTGACCGGTTTACGATTGGGTTTGGGCTGGCCTCCTCGTGTACCTCGCAACCGGTCGCCGGCACTCCATGGCATCGGGATGCTCCTCGTTTGAGACTATGGTTTGGGCACTGGATTTAGAAGATCTTGAAATACTTCTAGAAGCGCAGTAGATAGACTGTCGTCGATGTAATAGCGGTAAAAGGCGCGCCTAAGATGAAGGTGTTCTTTTGAAGATCTTTGACCCCAACGAAAGTATCTCCGACGCGATGAATCTGTCAGTCGCGAAGGTGGTCATCCAATCCACACCTACCTAACTCTTGGGCCTGTCTGTACCTACATTGTTTTGGACTTATGTTGAACAACTGTACACCTAACACCACACGGCCCAACCATCTCCGGATGTTTGCAATGTGTTTTCTTTGATGTCCTCTAAGTTGTCTATATAACTTCCCCAGGCCCGGTACAAGAGATGCCTTCTTAGCCAACAGCACTGACAGCATCTGTAGCGTGTTTAACGGTGAAGTTCCGAACCGCTCCATCTTTATCTTTGGAGGGAAGCGTTTTTCCCCCTCTTGTTCTCTCTCTCTCTCTCTCTTTCTCGGTGCACAATCATGGACCGTATCTTGTGGCTTTTTATGCGCACGGTCACTTGATGCTGACAGGTTTGGCTACATTTTTCCGTCCCCGATACCATTCCTGCTTCAGCACTCTGGAGAATGCCCTGGAACCCTGGAGAGGAGTGGATGCTAACATAGAGCCACAGCCTAGATCTTCCTACCCGTGGTCCAGACCGATGCTTAGGTGCTGATAAGCGTTGTTTGGAGAAATCTTCAACACCGGTATAGCGTTGTTTTTACTTCCACTTCCCGGAGGTTGTTGTTGTTGTTATGGTGGAGAGCCAACACTTCCCGCATGAATCTTACCCCAAGGTGCAAGCAACTACACTGGAACAACCCAAAACGCTCGAACGTGTTTCAAATTATACCAGTTCGAAGGCGGCCGCACCGAAGAGGACACCGGCACACAGAAACCCTCAATTATGCAATCACAACCTCCAGCAATCGCGGGCACGTACAGATGTATTCTAAAAAACGTTCAATTGAGCGAGTTTGTTGACTTCCGTCACGGTTTTTACGACAGCCGCCGCAAGATATCCTCGCACCAGCGGTGGAGCGGTGCGTGATTTGTTTCAAGTGTGTCCGCGTATGTACACCGCTGGTACAGCCTTGCAATTAAAGTAAGATTTCATGGCTCTGCGATGGTACGCGATGGACCACGAGCGACCGCGCACCGCTTCAAGGGAGTGTCAACAGGCGAGAAGATCTTCGCTGCCACTCGGAAGTTTTGACTCGTGACAAATAAATATCAAACACCACACCGGTGGTATCGTCGGTGTGCCAAGTGCGCAATCCCAACCCAATACCACTTACGCCAGGTAATGGCCACTTGTCTGGGTAGCGATTCCCCCCGTGGGTCAGGTTCCATTTCGAGTTGTGCCATTTGAGCTTTTTTATGCTCTTCTTCCAGGGGTGTGGCTGAAAAATTTGAATAATCCCCAAAATCACAACAAACCGTGACGACCGTGCATGGTCGTCGGATGGCACTACGCTTTCGTAACATTTCTCTTTCTACCTCGCCCGGGTACTTTAGCGAGGAGCATCATCTTGCGATGGAAATTAAAATAATTACAATTGTCCCGCGGCGGGGGTCACTTTCACGATTACTGCTTACTGTTGTGGGGAAGATTGCACCGAAAACGCGTACAGCTAAATTACACCGATTCGTTTCAGTGTCCTACCCATTTTTGGGGGTGCCATTTAATGCCAACAAATCTCTCGGTACACCCAGCCACGGTTTTTTGTTTTCTTTTTTTTTCGCCCCGCCGACCAGTGCAAAGTGCATTGCATTTATTGCACCTTTCTGACCCTGTGTTGTGTGTGTTCTTTGGTCGTTTTTATTGCAACCCATTCTGCTCGTTGCATCACGCACGGCTTTATGCACGGGAGGGGCCGGGAGAAAATGATAGATGTTTCACTGAACGGCATCAATTAGTGCTGTTAATTATCGTTTCTTTAATTATTAAATTTCGTACCTTTAGTCCCTTTGCGCATGTCGCCCTCGCTTCACCGGTTTGTTTTATAAGGTTTTATAGGCACAGCAGAGAAACAAATAAATGCGGGACGAGAAGCAGCATAAATCATTCGCACGGTGAAGGAAAATTCCTTCCCTTTCGTTTGGGGTTTTCTTCTGCATCTGCTGCAAAATCCAAGCCAAAAATCGCAACCGCAAGATAAACAATGTCGTAAAACATGACGTGCCGAAAACAATAAACATAAATTGCACAAAATTGTGCATGACATTTGGGGAAGCCGTGCTTTTTTTTTTTTTTTGTAAACGGCTTGCATGCTAGCATCACTTACTCTTGTTCTGTTCTTTTTCTGTCCGCCAAACATTTATTACACTTCTTCGCATCGATTGAGTTCTGTAAGATGTGGTTGAAATTGTACCTTTCATCAGAGAATAATGTTGCCGATTGTTTATTGCCGGTTTTGCTGTGATGTAAAACGATAGATAATCGGAATCGAAAGGTTGTGTTGCTATCATGACAATTATCTTGATTTGTATTTGTAAATTAATGTAGCAAAAGATCGAAATTGTTTTTATTTCCGTCACAAAATTCCAATGTTTTGGACGTCGAACTAATAAGCATGTTAACTAGACGTTGAAAGTCCTGCTGCAAATAACAGTCATTAGTGGGAAATACCCAGAATATAAAACAGAACGAGTTAAATTTCCTTTGAAACGCACCAACCATCGTAAAAGAATAAACCAATTCAAGTCCCACGTACGGAAAGGATCGAATACTAGCGAAAATATTACCCAACCAGAAATCACGCAATGCAGCATGAAAATGTACCAAAATGACACTATAATTGTAATCCTAACGTTCGGTGGAAAAGGCAAGCAAATGATTATGCCCTTAAAAAGTGTTACATTGTGTTAAGTATGGTCTTTTTTTGTACTTGCTCCAACATCCGTTCACAAAACCTTTTCAATCCTATCTCTCCGCCGAATCCAGGGCAGCTCGTCAATTGTGGGTCCGTGATTTCCTCTTTCGCTGCAGTTGCGGTTGCCGAGCTAAGATAATAATAAGGATTCGACATCCCGCTGCATTCCGGAGCTGCATTTCCGACACAAAACAATCGTGAAGCAGATCGTGTTCTTGATGATGCTTCCTCAGTCCCAATTTTGGCGTGCACATCCCGCTGCCCAGCTTTGCAAACTGATACTTTGTTACTTGCCATTCTGGGCCACTCCGGGCTGGAAGTTCGTGTTTATTTATTCTGGCATTATTTTCGGAAGACTTTTGTTTTCAACCTATCCCAGCCTACCTTCCGACGTTCGTCCGAGAGCGTCGTGGGAGATCTTGCATCGGATGATCATCCCCTTTATTTGTAACTGCATCATTGCCGATCTGCTGACGAATTAACCCGACGACCTTTTCGCTAGCGTGGTGGAGAGCGCTTGGCGCAAAACAAAACAAAAAAACAGCACAACAAGACAAAATCACCCTCCCAAACGAACCAAACGAATCAATAACCGATCTCGTCGGCTCGAACGCCCTCAGGGTAGTAACGCTTGTACCGCTTCGCTCAACCCGCCCATCTCGCCCCAACGTCCCACAACTATTTAAAATCCCGTTACACCAACGGGCTACGACTGGCCAGTGCGCAACAGTAGCCGGGCTTTGGCGGTAGCGCTCGCGCGCGCTTTGGCAGTGGCAAATGACACTCCAATTTATGCAAATTGCCATCTCGCCATCGATCGCGGACGATGCAGCGCTCGCGGGAAGAAAACAATCAGCCGCGATCGCGTATCGCGCGGAGGCGGTTGGCGCATCCTGACACCTTACCTCGCGGCTTTCTCCTCGCGCGGGTTTCCAGCTCTAAGCATGGCAGGCTATGATGGGGGTAGAAAAAAGGACCCCGCGGCTGTATGGGGACGAGCAAAATTGGAAGGCAACACCGCCCCATCGGTCTGCCCTGTTCGGTCGACATCAACCGATGGATCAACTTGTTTCGTGCGGTGGAATGGCGTTATTTGTAGCGTCGCTTTTCCAACCACCCACCTTTCGTCCGAAACATTTACCTGAGAGCTGGAGACAAAATCAAGCTGCGTAAAATGTGTCCCTTTTTTGCCGGTGATGCGAGATGCCTGTGATGGTGGTACGAGGTTGGAAAATTATGCGCAAGCATAACTCTCTCGTGTGGCCGGTTCGACGGATGCGAGGCGATAAATTTGCGTTCACGCGCGCGCACACAACCTACGGGATCAAAGCGAAAGCGCGCGAGCATTCCTACAGAATTTTTTTGGGGGATTTTATTGGCGAAAATATGGCATAGTTGGGTTCGGATAAAGTATACGTCAAATGGAAGCTTTACTGTACCCTAGTCAGTATGTATCAACTTTAGGATTAACCGAGTATGACCGAAATAAGATTACAGCAAAGAGGAAATGTGTTTGAAAAAATAATGATCTAGTTGTCCAGAATTCGTTTTAAGATTTGATTTAGAGGCATGCATGGCTAACAATCCCAAAACCACTATTATTATAAAATGTGTACTTGATGTTAACGATTTTTTAATACCATGATATTAATATGTAAAACGGGTTTTATTTTTTTTAATTTAGTAATGAAACTAATTGTTTAGTCAAGCTTTTGAAAACTAAGTGTAAACTTTGTTAGAAATTCCTTTCTAGCCAAACAGACCCATTGCTAGCTGATTCTACCTAGTTACTGATAACTTGATTGAAACTTGCCTTAACAAATGGAATCACGGGTTTTTGTAAATGCTTTAATGTACAGATAAAACAGACTCTTGTGCAAGGTTTATTGCAAATTGAAATATATTTTAAAATCAGCAACAGCAAAAAAGAAAATTGAAACCCTCCGCTTGAACGCCTAAAAACCGTTACTCCATTTTTGTACATTTCAACGCGTGATCGACTATCTGCTCCATAACCATTTGTCACTGTGTGCCCTTCGCACCGTGCGCACACCGAACACACGAAACAAACACAAAAAACCTGCGCTTGCCTGCCAAAGCTTTGACCGCTTTATTGTGCCATTATCTGCCCGCGACTGTCCCATCCGAGTCTGTGCCCTTTTCGGTGACCGACAACTCCCCGCCGTCCCGATCGCGACAGAAGGCCAAACCGATCGGGGATCGAATCGATCGATCATTCCGCGGCGTCACAAATCATGGTATGGCCAAGACAACGCCCAACCCCGCGCATATTTTCTCTCCCGAGCCCGAGCGGCCATTATCATCTCCCCTGTGCTGCCCAAGCTCTTCTCCAAGCTAATGCAAGGGTGCGATGTGCGCAAGTACGCGCATGCAGGAGACGATGGTATGTGCCGCGCAGAGACGCAGACGGTTGCAAATGTCACCCCAGTCGGTGTTGCTACCTGTGCCGCGTAAAGCATTAAGGGATAGCAAAAAAAGGACAACACCGAAAAAAACACACCATCGTCTCGCGTACCCAATGCCAACATGTTGTTACGCGCCAAATTAATCACCTTACACTGAGCAACCGAGCAAAAAAAGAACCACCACCGAACGCTTTGTAATCGGCTTGCCGATTTCGAGCGCACCGGCACAGCTGTAGCCCGCGAGAAGAAGCCTCCCCAGGCACGTCACCGGGATCAATCGGAACTAATAACTTATGGTGGGCCAGATTATAAGTCACCTGGGAGCACTTGTTTTCGCTGCACCACCATCGCGGCTAGCAGTTGGTAGAGCCGATGGGTCGAATCAATCGATTCCCTACCGTTCTTTTGACCCACCGGTGAACCGGATCCGGGCTGTGTCAGTGTCTGGCAAACCTTTCTGGACCGCTTTCTTGTTCGCTTTCCGAACGGTTAAGTGATTAAAATTAAGTGAAGGTAATTAATTATAAGATTCAATAGATCCCGCACACTTACATCGTTTCGATTTGGAGGTGGTCGTTTTGAGTTTCTTTTTCCTGTAGCACTGCTGTTGTGTGTGTGTGTATGTATTTGTCTCGATCAA
Source organism: Anopheles gambiae (assembly GCF_943734735.2). Lineage (NCBI taxonomy): Eukaryota > Metazoa > Arthropoda > Insecta > Diptera > Culicidae > Anopheles > Anopheles gambiae. The sequence goes on along the minus strand of NC_064602.1, from coordinate 43,760,481 downwards.
CTAAATCAGAACAAATTAAGCTCAACCATTAAGCTTGAATTTTGAAATTGGAAGAAACATGTTGAAAAAACAGTTGATGCCTATATTCAGAAATGGATAAATTTTGTCAATATTCACTCATTGGTAGTTTGCTTGATGTTTTCATTTCATTATTTTCTTCTCTGTATTTAAACATACACACACTCACACACACACACACACACACACACACACACACACACACACACACACACAAACACACACACAAATAACTCGTAAATAACTTTTATACAAACCACGAGTCACCCATAAATAATGTATCTTATCAAAAACAGCTATTAAAGCTTCAATGCAATCCACTGGCCAAAGACAATCGAGACTTTTTCCCATCGTCAATTTGGTTGTGTTTCATTCCAAGGGTTATGATGGCGGAGGTTGCTGGGGTTGTTAAGGAAGGGGAAACAACAATTAATTAGCATTAACCACTTGCTGCTGCATGGAGACGCAGATTTTCTTGCTGGTTGGCTTGTTGACCAATGCCAATCGCTACAGGAAATTAATTCTGCACCAAAAGGGCATCAACGAGAAAGAAGAGAAACACGTCCAGAACGAGCGGAAAAGAGTTTAGATTAAGCGAACAGAGCGAAAGAATGGGTTGGTTTCAGGATATCTCGTTCAATTCTTATTAGATTTAATTGTCCCTTCCGGCTGATTTTGTGAAATTAAGTGTGCTCTAATCTCCGAGGAAGAAAATTTCCCTTGCAAACAAACGCTTACAAACATCGATAAACTTCTACAAACACTTGCCTGTGGCATAGTTTCCTCCCTCTAAAGCTACTGAATGAAAAAAAAACATCGATAAAACCAACGCCCATTAATCAAACCCACTAGAACTGGAATTATTTTTATCATAGAACACTCTCTCACAGTAATCTTTCGCATAGGGCGTCAATGTATTTACACCTTTTTCCCCCCTAGTACACATACCGGTACAACGATCGCAGTACAACCATCACACGAATGCAATCTACACCCCTACGCGTTTTATAGATTGTTTGCATTTTTAATTTAATTAACATCTCTTGCGGCACTTGCGGCTGGCGCTGCTATTTGCCACTGCGCGCAACTAGTTTATGCCACCATTCGGGAATTAGTTGCTGGCCAGCTTGTTTTGAGCCCAAAACTCCCACGATTCACCCGCTCTTGCAGACCGCCTGCTTCACCAGAAGGTCTCTATTAAACTGTACTCGAAGGGTGCCTTTAGCATCCCCATTCATTCATCCCATTCATCCGACACCGGTCCTGGGGTTGGCGTTTGAGGAATTACACCTTGTAGTTCAACGAAACAATAACAATGTTGCGCACACAGTTTGCCTCCGGCCGGTTTAGGTCTAGCAGACGGAGTAGCAGTATTCGGGCTGGATGAATGGAGAAGGTGGATCGTAAAGGGTTCGTCTTTTTTTTTTCTTGCCTCCCTCTCAGCAACAGCAGCACCAGCCCTTTTTTGAATGGGAGTGTCTCACACACCGTCTCGCCTTCAGAAAGAAAGCAATAGGCAAGGTGTAAATAAAGGTAGTCCGCTAGGGCAGAGCAAACTTGAACGCAATAGAAGCGGTCCGCTGGATATAATTTATGTACACTTTAACGATTCTGCTCACGCCTCCGGTGGTAATCACTCGCTTCAATCCGATCTGACCGTCTGCTTATTTTGTTGCTCCCTTACAAACAAAAACTTACGCGCGTCAGTTTCACCACTAAGTCCCGTGGGGAAGAGAGAAGACACTGGGAAGGTTGATTAGGACAGATGGAAACTAAACACAACACTCAGCCCTATGACCACGACGAAGGGTTAAAAGAAACGATTAAAACTGCTTGCTTAACTGTTGTTTTAATGTCTCTTCCCCTTGTGGGTTGGGGGGTTCGTCGCTTCACTCTCAAAATTTCGAATGAGTCGTTTGTTTTATTTCAAGCAAACGAAACGACACGGAAGCCGCTTAAAACAACAAACCCATTCCCATCTGATCGGATTGGGGCCGAGAAAATGTGAGCCAGTGCGTGTGATGGGTCCCAAAGGGGGAGGAGGGAGGGGGAGGGTTGTTACACTCTTCCCCGTATGAACGTTATTCATCTGGCAAAAGTGCATTCCATTCAAAGCTTCCATCACACACAAAATATGATGAATTGTTTTTCACTCACAATTCGGTACTGGTCCCCGTACCTGCCCGGCCGGCAGGAGTTAATAACATGGAGCCAGTTGTTCACACCAAAATTCAAAAGAAAAAACCTTTTTATCCACAACACCGTCCTTTAAAAAAACAACGTTGCGCTTAAAACATTATGCCCCCTTTCCCGGTCCGCGTTGAACGGTAAAAGCCAAACGAGTCATTCTTCACCGATCACCGGTGTGCCCTCTGGCATGTAGGTCAACTTCACAAGCAAAGGAGACATGTTGTGCCGTGCGCCGTATGCACTACATCCCTTCATGACCCTGCGAAGGACACTTGCCATTTTTGGGGCGGTAGAAATTGTTCCTCCGCTTTCATCGTGTCCTACCGTGCGTTTGCGTTCTTATTCGCGTTCTGCTTCAGTTGTAGGTCAGTTGATGATGATATGTTTACGGCTCTTTTTTTTTTATTCATCGACAGTGTGCTCCATCAGAATCAGACACACGTAAAAGCAAGGGCAGGGCAGTCAGATGGCTGCGGCTCCCCAAAAAAGGCATTGAACCGTTCCATTTACGTGAACAAGAATGCATCTTGACCGAGGTGCACTTTCGTACGCTCATGGTTTATACAGCGTGCGTTCCGATCAAGGTGATAATGTGCAATTGCAATGTCGAACCTTTGAATTTTTCTTTTGTTGATATTATTTTTTTCTGAAAAATTAAAATCAGAGATCTGACTGTGATCAGAGATTTTTGACCAGTTTTAACACTCCAGCGTAGCAATAGTGTGATATGATTGTATTTAAAGAATATCTCTCCAACCAAACATTTTTGTCTCGCGACTTTATATTTACCACTTTAATGTGTAACAATTTAATGATATTAAATAAAAACTGAAACATGTTTCTCAACTCAAACAGACACTTTGAAGTGCTTATCTTCAATATTTGGTCAGAATGCGAAAATCAAAACAAAAAATCCATATCCACCGGATCCTTCCGTTTTTGGCTCGAACACCGGCCCTGTCCACCCCATATTTCCTGCCCGCCCTAACCTTATAACGCCAATAAATGGCATTCCATAACCAAATAAAGCGTTTTCGGATAAGTGTTGCTGCATTGCTGTAAATTCATCTCACAGTGCCCGACCCACCCTCTGTCAACCAACCGCCAAAAAAAGCTAATAAAACACATGTCTGGAACGTTTTTATCCGCATCGCCTCGCGGTGGACGTTTATGATATTTTCATTTCCCTCGCCCCGCGCGCCCCTCTCACTCACTCTTCTGAATTAATGCCTTTCTCCTTCAATTATTGATGTTAACTGTCTTGTTTTTGGTGCGTACTTATATTCTCTTTGGGGGATTTTTATGGAGGGGATGTTTCGATGCTGCTTTACTATTTGGCAGTATGCTTATCTTTTTTGGTTCCCGGTGTCCTCGTATGCGCAGCCTCCACCAAGTGTTTTGAGAACGTCTCCGGTTGTCGGGGAGCAAATTTATTACAACTGCGGCTTGTTTATGGTTACCGTAATTAATTTGCATTCTTTTGACATTTTCTTAACTGGTATGTGTGTTTTTTATCTCTCTCTTTCTCTATCTCTTTTCTACAGCGATGGCAACGAAGGTGGTTCGTGCTGTACGACGACGGGGAGCTCACTTATTCGGTGGATGAACATGTAAGTATAAACGCATTATCGATTGATTGAATTATGGTGGAAGTTATTACTTTTGACGGTTTTTGTTCGTTTTTGGTGTTTTGAAAGGCATGTTTTTAGCAACCACTAAAAAAAACATTTTCTTTGTGGAGATGGTTAATAAATTGCTTTTCGTATGCAAAACATCCGAAAGAACGGTTTGACCTTGCTAATTATCTGCAACCTGTGTGAAGGATAACTGTCCGAGCGAAGCAAATCAATTTTACTTAGCGTTGCAACTCTCCGCTCTATTCTTTTTTGTTGCATTTGTCTCAACGTACAACATCAGACATTTCGAATGACGCTAAATACTTGCCAGATAACGTAAAACAGGTGTGAGTGGCTTTTTGCGCTTTTTGGCTTTGCTATACACAAAAGGCGCATTCAATCTCGTTGTGTAAAGTAAAGGCATAGCACACACACACACACAACAACAACCAATAACGGAAATACTGTCCTACAAGCGATACCTGACGCAGGGAAGGTGGCTTCACAATGGTCAATTAGCACTACCAAGAAGGTGACTAAAGTCCGGATCACAGCCTCCTTTTCCTCCCTATTTTCATCCTCTGCTCGTTTTTACGAGACAAGGCAAACCACCGTGCACCCTCCAAAAAAGGAACACGATCTGTACACTTCAGACATTAATAATAATAAGCTTGAAGAATTATTTTCCACTTCCACCTGTCTTTGGTTCCCCCCGACAAGCTATTCGAACACGTGCTTAAACGCTCGTTGCAATCTTTGTTTTTATATAGCCACGCATGTGATGCGTACATGAGCAAATAAACACACATAAAGCGCCCCAATAAAAACGTTTGCCGTTGGTTGGTTGCCAGCCTTATATCGCTCTTCAAAGGAGCAGAAGGTGTGCGAAAATTAAACAAAATATGCTCACGTTTCTGCTCTCCGAACATCCCGAGCCCGAAGTGCGCGCGGGTCACATAAAGTTTCTAATTGAATGGCTTGTCTTTTTTGTCCGCTTTTTCGTAATTGCTGCTATCGGGGTGAATCGGGTTGTGTTATTTTTAAATTTTAATACCCCAAATCCACCAATCCCATCCAATTGCGATGTTCGCAGTTGCGGCTCTTTCACGGTGAATATGGTGCCACGGAGTGTCGATTTAATCATGGATCACCTTAAAAAGATTGGCTTTTGGGCATTCAACGCCGCCGTGATGTGGGGTTAAAATGATGCATTCGGCTTTGCTTTGCATATGTGTGCTTAAACAATTTTGGAAGGAATGTTTCCACTCAACTCAGCAGGTTGTAATGGATCAGCGATGCGATACATCCTCACGTGACTACAGCATCAAACCAAGTCTGCATTCGCTCGCTCGCATGCAGCGTGACAAGCAAATATTTTAAATCGTCCCGCTCAAGATTAGAATCACTGTCAGGGTTTCGGCTTACTATCGCCCCCGGCCCTGCTCAGCGAGGGTCATGTTCTGTGCCGTCTGCGTCTGCAAATTAAGAATGTTACCAAGATGATTGAAAAATATGAATGCTTCGCTTGGTAACCGTTGAAGGCATAATATTTTGTCAGATTTTCGGAAGTAATCCGACGACCACACCGTCCGTCATGCTATTACGAAAAGATGAACCAGAGAACATGCCCTTGAATGCTGGAATTGAAATTCCACGTCGTATCCCGTTTAAGAATTTGAACGAAATGTCTGCAAATGCATAAAAGATTTTTTTTTTGGAAATTAATCTTCACCAAGGTTAAACCAGCAATGGCCAATACCAGCACACTGGCTGTCTCAAATTAATTTCCCGACATTTTATTGCACGGCCATGGAATAGCTACGCGCTTAATCCTTCTTGGGAAAACCTTCGCCAATAACCCAACCGAACCCAGTCCAACACAATCCTTCAAATTCCAGCGAGCTAAAGCTAAAGCTCCAAGGGCAAATGCAATCGAATGCAACCAAAAATTGAGAGTTAAGATTAAGAGCCAAACAAAAGCGAAACCGAAAAGAAATCCAATTTAATTTCGCAAAGACGTAAGATACCCTGCCATCCTCATTGGGGAATAGCACCGATATCACTTCGCTCACAGTGCTCGTAAAGAAATAAAAGAAACACCCTATAAAATGTGCAGCTAAAATGGGTACTATCGTCTCCGTTGTGCCGTGTGGCCCGGCGATCCACGACCGCGGCTGCTTAATAAAATCTCTCCACAGGTGGCGCACTGTGGCGCAAAACGAAAAAAATGGTTAGCGCCTCATCGGCGCATCTCTTGGTCCTGACACATTTCTTCCTGCCAAAGTAACAACAACAAAAACTGCAACATACCAAACAAAAACGAAGACCCAACATGCATCCCCAGAACACCATAACACCTTCCCCGAAACGGTGGGGAATATAAATATTTTCCCAAAATGGGATTGATGTAATCCTTCCCTTGTTCGCCACCCTACGAATGATAGCGCTTCTCTTCTTGGGGCAGTCGTTGGATTTTGTTTTTTTCTTCTTCTTCTGTTTGCCCATGCGTGCAATTTATAACAGCCTCCCCGAAATGGAGATTTTCTGTAAACTAATTTAACGGTTTTATTGATGCAATTTAGTTGCACACGGAGCGACGGCACCATCTCCGTGCTGTTACTGTTGCTGTGGTCTGCAAATCGGTGCGTCTGCACTGCACGGTATCGATTGATTCGGAAACCGTTGGTGTGCCATCACGGTGCACCCATTGATTGAGAGATCTTTAGCCGGTGAATGGTAATTCATTTCGATGGTGCCACTTACCTCCCCCGTTTGGTTTCGGAACGTTGTGCGTTGTTAATTTTAAGGATGCAATTCAGTGTGTTTATGGATGAGAAATTATATCCGATGAGGATCATCGAAATCCAGTCTCATGATTTAAATTATATGTTTTAATCACTGTTAGATATTTAATATTTGTCTCGTTTTTCAAAATTATTGTTAAATATTTCAATTTCATTTTAATTTAGTTTAATAATACCAGAAACTTCAACTCCATCGCTGCTTTGTTCGACTTTGATATAACTCAGACCACATTCAGGGATCGTTTACGTCTCTCTCAATTAAGCACCATCTAAACCATGTTATATGTTTATATATGTTTTTTTGTATGTAGACATACACGTGTAAAATAATATTAGAGCACCCGTTTTAAAAACTTTAGTTTGATGCGTTAACTTTTAAACAAATAAACAAATAAGCAATAGATTAATTATTGCTAAGATGTATATTTTGATAAGCTTCACCAAAGAAAGCATTATTGTCCGAACCGAAATTCCAAGAATTTCATACCAAAAACAAAGCAAACGTTCTGTCATGTCGTACAGTCATTATTAGAGTGTAAAATAGCTTTGATAAAGGCTTGCAGAAGCATTTAAGAAGCATTTTAGATACATAAACAAATCAGATTATCGCATAAGTATTTTTTTTCATGAAGCATTATCACAACATTACCTTCCCTTTGAATACTTTCACACAAAATTTATATTAATATCCATACAATTTCATTCTCTTTCCCCTTGCAGCCCGAAACAATTCCACAGGCCATAATCGACATGACGAAGGTCCTGGAGGTGACCACGGCCGACAACATCACCAGCCACCCGCACTCGATCGCCATCACTGCACCGGACCGTGTCACGTTCGTGAAGGGTACCTGCCCGGAGGAGTCGAAATGGTGGTTCAACGTGCTGGTAGCCTTCCCCAAATCCAAGGTACGTATCCCACCGAAAAGGCCCATCATCTTCATCCATCGCTTTGCATCAATCACGCGTGCATGCGCGTAATTGCAAATGATCGATATGCTTTCTTGCAAACGTTAACGTTTTAGTGTTATTCTCCGCCCAACGGGGCAATGGCAAAACCATTACACATTCACTTACTTGCTGTTTCTCCCCCCACGCAATTCTCATCTTTACAGGGCCGTCACAAGCGAAATGCAACCTTCCCCGGCGGACAGGCGACCACGATTCTGCAAGCTCAAAGTAAGTAGATTGTTCTTTCGCTTCATTGCGCTTTCGAATTTGCCGTTGCGTTGCGGCCAAAAATTCGCACCCGAAAGACTTTCACCACGCACTCACGCGGCGGTGCTGCGGGTGGACAGGTTGTACCCTTCGACAAGCATTTATTTTTTTCCACTGTGAGAAGTGGGGGAGGATGATGTGGTAGAGTTGGATATCACCACCCATACCGAGAAGATCAGTGAACCGTCGAATCCGCGTTCCTAAATCAATCATTCTTACGTTTCACGGGCGCGCGAAATTGATTCCCTTTCCCCCTCATATAAAAGGCATGGGGAGGGAAGCCGGGCGGGAAAGAAGCCGATGGACAAATCCCGTTACATGACGATTGGTTCCGTCACTGGAGGGCTCGGCTTTGACCACCGCCAGAAGCTTGACCATCCTGCGCGAGCTGAGAGAGTGTCAGAGTCGAGCGAAGCGAAAGGAAGCTAAAACTCATGCTGCAAAAGAACCGCTAATATGGCGTGAAGTTACAATGTGTGTTCGCTTCTGCCGCAGACAAATGTGTGTGTGTGGATGGATGCGTTTTTAGGGATGGGGCACCTTCAGCTTTTCATGCCTTTTATCCAACAGAACAAAAACTACTTCTTTTATTTTGGTCTCGGTGAGGTTTTTGTTGTGTGGCAAAGATTTATTCTCGTTCTAAAGAGCGCGGCACGTTCGATTCAATTCCTATATGTTGTTCTGCCATTTTTTGTTCCATTTCGAATACTTTCTTCATTTGTTTTCCGTGTTTTTTGGGTCCCTGTTGTCGAACCAGAGAAACGTTTCCGCTGTGAAAAGTCATGCCTGGTGAAAGAAAGACGACGTCCAGTGAAGATGACGCAGTTGAGGCTGTTTCGGGCGGTGAATCTTAGCTTTATTTATCATTCCCAGCCAAATGGGATCCCGCCGTCTTCCGGGATACATTTTTTGTCTTGTTTTTCCACAAAAAAAGCAGCAAAACCACACACTCTTTTTCAAGAATTTCTACACATGTTTTTATGTTGTGTTCATGGAGCTCTCTACCCCTTCAGCTTTAATCCCAACTGTCCAATTGGAGACTTCTTGCACTCGGTACGGTATGAGGAACCCGTGGTGCATCACGAACCGCAACCGGACCTCACCGATCGCCACGATCGATTTATCTTGGCCACCGCACCTCCACCACCACTGCTTCGTTGGGGAACCAAAGAGTGCAGAGAGAGGGAAAGATGTAGAAGAAAAAAATGATATAAACCCCGTTATGCAATCAATAATAATAAAAGATTTTGACATGTAGAACATTTCACCCGTTGTTTCTTCTTGCTGCTTTATGCTTTCTCTTTACTCCCCCTCAAACCACAGGGGAAAACTGTCTTTCTGCGGTTGGTAAAGTGTTTTTCTTGTGGTGTGGAAAAAAGAGCCAGGAGAAAAAGAAAACTCTCTCACACTCCGATGCATGGTTGCGATGCATTGGAAATGCAATCAGCCTATACCTCACATTCTATTCTACCATGCGTGATCACCGATTTGACGTTGGATCTTGCGCCCTTACCGGTTGTCTTGGCGTTTTTTTCCATCCATCGTTTCATAACATAACCTAGGAAAACACGCTCTGGCTGCTGCTGCTGCTGCCGCTGCACACGATGCTCAACCAAAGGCGGCTTCGATAGCGACGGTAATGATGTTATTATTGTGTATTGCATTGCCGATTTATTCTGTCCCTAGATGCCCTCTCCCGAGCCGTGGGGGAAATACGGAACGGGAATGTGTATGTTTCCTCTTTTTTTTGTGTGCACCCCTTTACGCCAGCGGCACAACGCACAATCGATCGCACTCGTAACCGGGCGCTTTGCGCGACACAGCTACATACGTTTACGACAAATGTTTGCCACGAGATGTGACCGGGGCGCACTTAGATAAAACGGCATCGTTGGGCATGGCAGCCGTCCGTTCCACTCCTCCACTCCGCTTCGTGTTACACAATCGAGCACCAATTTAGAAGCTATGAAGCATAATCTCACCGATTTCGAGAGACCGTGTGCCGTTTGCCGGACCGATGCCAAGAACGCGAATGGATGGCTCGCTGCGGCCAAGCTGGCTGCTGCCCGATGTCATTTCTTGGCTCGTTTTTCTTCCCATTTTTCACTCGTTTGTTTTATACATCCCTCCCTGTCCCGGGGGAGAGTAGAGAGCGGATGGTTTGTAGCCGTTTTTTGTACAAATTGGAATGGGTGAAGAATGGGAGGAAAGGGGAGGTGCCATTCTTCTGTCCCGGAGCTGCATTCGGATGCACCGCTGATGAGAAATGAAAACCCGAGGTTCGATTATGAGAAATTGCAGGAAAAATTGCTGCCATTACGATTTGCAGGGCCCCCGGGCACCGTTAGAGGCGGATGGGTAGGTGGTGGTAGAACGGTGGAAAAACAGATTTGTCATTCGACTGATTGCTTGTTCTATTCGGTCTGTTTGGATCGGGATAAGCAGTAGATAGAAAGAGAGAGAGTTTTTTTGTTGCATTCTTTTACATAGCAATCAAGCGTTTTGTTATGCGTATTTCATGTAGGGCGAATATTTTGCATGCAAAATGCCAATTTTGTTTCAATGTAAAAGTAAAAAAAACATACAATACATTTGTCAGTATTACTTATCTTGCTCTATTAATTACACAAACGCTTTCGAACGTTTTGAATTTTTTTATTAATTTTAATATTACATTACACATTTTACATTGTAGGAGTATAAATAACTAATAATTGCTAATAATAAGTGATATAATCCTCACTTATGTAAGCTTACTTTTTGATCATTTCTTCATTTTTGCTTTAATAATGTTGATTATTATCGATTTAGGATTTTTTATGTTTAGGGATATCCATTTATAAAAGAATTTAACTTGTTTATTTCCAAAAAGAATCACTGACATGATCAATCAGAAGGCTTATCTTGCAGCATACTCAAAAGCGAATTTAAGCAAAAGTCAGAGCAGTTTAGATGGCATATTTGCAATAAAAGACGGATTGATTTATTCTCTTCTGTAAGTTCTTTCGTATTTTCATTAAAATATGATTAATCATAATCAGCTTTCCATTGAAACAATATTTTAACGACTCTGTTTTACATAGTTTGTTGCATATACCTGATCTCATTTGCTGCTGTTGAAGACAATTTGACATCCAGTGAGACGCTTCAAACACCCCAACAATTCTTAAAAACCACTCGTTCCATTCGCCCTTTGGACCACGATCTTAATCCACTTAAAGATCGAACGCTTTTAAGCACCCTTAGAATTTGTTTGGTTATTATTTTTAATCTAACTAGAAGAAAACATTCGCGCCCCTTGAAGCTGCAAGCTTGAAAAGAGCAACAAACAAACCATGTAACGAGTGCAAATGCACTGGCAAACACTCTCTCGGCCAAGCCTCCACAATCCCAGTACAATCCTCATACCGATAACAACACGCCTTTACCTTCCACATCAAACGGCGGCGGCAAAGTTCAGCCGTTCAACATCATCATCGGCAGCAACAGGAGCAGCAGCAGCTCGTGGGGGAGGGTAGTGGCCAGCTGGCTCTCCCCCTTTCCCAATCCGGAAAGCTGCATTCGGCATAATCGAAGCCGCCCGATTGTGTATGTGTATGTGTTCCGACTTGAAACTCATTGCCGATGCAAATTTATTCATAATTCTCTTTTTTCTCCAATTGTGTGCAATGTGCATCCAATTTCCCCTCGGCGCATCACCAATCAGCAGTAATTTTCCCTCCCATTTCCAGCCCGTTACGCAAGTCGCCCTATCGATCGTTCGTTCTTTCTTTTTTTTAAGATCATGCGGAAGATGATGCTAAAGCGAATGATCACTGGATTAAACAGAATGAAGAGGGTTGGGACGGACGGTGTGCCAACTGGAGCCTTTCATGCCAACCAACCTCCCTCCTTTGTCAACCCGATGGCAAAGCGTTTCGCAGCCATAGTGGCGCGGGAAATAAACAGTCAAATGTACCGCTAGAAAATAAACACACAGAGTGCCCAAGTGATCGACCCGGTTCGTATGAAATTGCATTCTAGGATCGGCTAGAATCGATGCGACGACACGCCTCTCCCCGTGTTATTTGCTCACGCAATGGTGAGCAGGGGAGAGGGGGCCGTGGCGAGTGGGTTTTGCATCCTCGTGTATGGAAAGGGAGAAAAATCCAATCACACTGCATTTCATCACGCATCGCATGGGATCGGATCGTAATCGACCTCGCACCGGCAACGCCACCTTGCCCCCCGCCGGTCGCACACGTAAGCGTAAAGATGCCACCCTCGTCGTTTGTCGGAACCGTGGGGACGCGGGGATCGATGGTCGGTCCGGGGATGCAAATAATCGGTGCACCGTGGGTCATGCAGAATGCAAAAGAAGAATCGATTGCAGACGCAGGCGCGAGTGCGAGTTCTTGCAAAAGTTCTATTCTCCTGTTCGCTTTTGCACAAAAAGACGAAATCGATTCGATCGCGCTACAGTGAGGTACCGATTTTCCGCTACACGGTAGAATGTGCTTTGAATTTTAATTTCAAAATTGTGTTCGGTTGTATATATTGTATAAACTTTACTCTCCAATGATTAAACAGTCATTTAGTAACCGGTTACAATATACGCTAAGCTCCCAAACATTGTCCCAAAGACATTCAAAGCATCTCAAAATGTGTTTTCAATTCTAATAACTAAGAATGGCTCACATACGACACGCACACACACTGTACTAATCCGCACGTCGTGATGGATTGCATGTTCCGCATGACAAAGATGTGGTCGCCCGTGCTTGATGTTCGTGCTCAATCAATCGAGAGCCGCCCGCCCTTTCAATCCCATCCCCGTTCGTGCCCGTTCTTTGGTCTTCGGAGCTGTGGTCTTTGCCGTTCCTTCAGAACGGCGTCCATCTGCTTGGCTGCTAATTTCAGCCATTTCCATTTCAGCTTCATCAAACAACCAGCCCGAGCAGCCGGTGGGGCACACAGGAACAGGAGGGCACATATTGCGCAAAGAAGCAATCCTTTATTTCGCGCTCGATGGTGGGCTTTGTGATGGGTGATGGAGAAGATATACATATTTGTTTATTTATTTATTTATTCTTGGCAAAGACCTCCTTCAAACCGCACGCGTGTGCGGAGCTTCACGGGGTCACGGGCATGCTGTGGGGCGCTTTGGAGCGCTTCGGTTAGATTGACGTGATGCTGTCGGGAGGGGTTTTTACCTTTTGATCACATATCGCTATAATGGCTGGAATGAATCAAGCGCTGCGGTAAGCTGTCTGCAGTGAAGACGAGCGTTGAAAAAATGTATTTGTTTAGTCTGCACGCATCTCAAATCCTGCTACAATAGAATCCTTTTGTGCGTAACGTTACTACGCTTTGCAAAAATAAAGTTAAAGTTATGGGTTTATTTACTAAAATAAAGCAATAAGCTCGAGAAACCAACATTGCATATCTATTGAATTGATCGTTACAAATATTCCTTGTTAAACAATCAGTCCATCCCAGCCCCAGGACATTCGCTCTTAACCTCCACATTGACATTAAGCAGCGCATCATCGTACGTTTCGCGCATCACCTTCAGCGAAAACATTTTACTCCTTCGCGAAAAAACAACACGGATTGATGTTTGCCCCAAAGGTCGCTCACGAAACAGCTGCACGCTCGTGATCGTCGTGACGATAGCATCTTTTCGATGGATCCGGCTACCCTCGAGTGCTCCCGTTGCTTACACGCTACGGTCGACATGTTCTGACGATCCTGCTGCTCCAATCCCTCCGTACTGACGCTTGATGGAGCAGCTTCTTCACGGCGGGAAAACTGTTACGCAAACAAAACGGCGCAGCTAAGGGGAGACGGCTTGCTAACCTTGAGCGGCCTGTGCACGATCCGTCCGACGCCGCGATCCCCCACGGCTGATCGGTTTTGAGCGTACCCAGCGACGAGGTGTTGAAAGTTGCACCGCACTGAAGGTCGTCGTCGGCCATGTAGCTTCGGAAGAGTAGCGCAAAAACAAAACAATTTTCCCATGCGTTTCTTCCCATTGCGTGCGACCTTTGCTGGGTTGGAAATTTTACTGACAAAAAAACTGAATCTTTACCCACCCGGCTAGACGTAGTTTTCGCTCTCTGCTCTGGCCCTGTTAGAACGCTTCAACTATTAAAGCCAATCATTGACACCGACACGGATCGTGCAATTTGTGCCACGGCTTCATCCGGCAAGGGGCTAATTTTTCCTTTCCTAATTGGCCCGAGCCTAGCCCGACAGTCGGAAACAATGCCAATACGAGGGGGTAGGCGATAGTGGTGGGAAAATCGTGCATTGGGGAGGAGTTTCGGGAAACAAAGAACGAATTGGGTGGCTTACCACCAACCGTTGCTTTCGGATGTTAACCGTTCTCGACGCTTATGACACACGTCGCCGTAACACCTTTGCGGCGGGAACTCCTGATTCAAGCGCGACGCAGACTCGGACCTGCATACATGCCCTGGTCTGTCTCAATTAGCGGGACCGTAACGATCCGATTGGGTGCAATTTGTTAAATGTCAGCTCACAAACCGTCCGCCCCCATCCGCACGAGTAGAATGTCAATTCCAGAAATGCACTACCTCCCCGGGAACACCCGGGCCACACTAACTCGCTTCAGAACTTTTGGTCCTTCGAACCGGGTCGTCTTAGAACGCGAGCCAGGCGACCAGGAAATTGACTTGTGCGAATGGAGTAAAACACCACGCCGCACGCGCGCCCCCTTAACAGGGCGCTACAGTTCACGCATTCCAATCGAAACGGACAGCGCTGACCCACATTTTCCGACAGGCCGTACCGTGGCATAATCATATCTTCCGGATCGATCAGGGTGGAGCATGTGCCGGTTTGGTTTGATCTCGACCATCGCCCGCGACGTAGAAAAATGGGGGTGAGAGGGCCAAACCGTGCGCGTGCCAAACGTTCCTTATTGGAATGACCGTGGCAAAGGAAGGTGGTGGTGGTGGTGATGGTGGTAGAGTAAAGACAATTAATTTGTATCGCACTCATAACCGATCGCTTTTTGCAAAGGCTATTTGGAATGTAACCGATCGGACATGCGATCCGATCATGTGCCACGACTAATCGAGCGATGGAGAATGGTTCTGTTTGCCAAATTAATTACGATCGAAAAGATTAGTTCCTTTCTTCCTTCCCTCTTACAAAGCCATTGTTGTCGCTTTTCTAAGCGGATATTAGCGTGGTTTCTCTTTGCAGACTTTCAATTAACTAATACTGAACCATTGTCACGAGCCATTGTCGGCCATCATTAGCTGGCATCATCGTATTGTGAATATTATTCATAAATGAACAAATTTGGATCACTCACCACCGCACGCGTCTAATAAATCGCCTTCATTATCAAACCGTCCTCTGCTCTTTCACGTAGTTCCCCTTTAGTCGATCGAAGTGTTGAAAGATGATCCGGCTGCTACATTTTAGTGCACGTCATAAATTATGCTGATACGTCTGCGCCGTAATTGTTTCCGACGGCGGTGCTTATCGGGCTAATTTAAGCACCTTTTGCTCGCGTGCTCGTTTTCTTCCTTTCCCAACCGTATTGGAATTCGAGAGCAGGAAATCACCATTAAACAAATCGAACCATAACCTTAGGCTGCGTAGGTTTCACTAGCTAGACACCCAGCGGGACGGGCGCAGTAGTCGATTGGCGCTGGATTATACATTCTATTTCTCATTATTAGATTTTATTATGCAGGGACAAAGCGCAACAACAAAAAAACGACACAGAGCGCGAAAAGTCCCACGCACATTAGCAGCAGCGATTGGATTGGCAAAAGCGATCGTCGTAGGTGTTGGAATTGGCATGATCGTGCTGTGACTTTGACACAAACCCCAGCACGGTCACTGCAGCTCTACCCTCATAGCAACACACACACATGTCATCGGTGGTATGATTTATGTCGGTTGATAGTTTTGCGAGCGTTTGGTTTTTTGTTCCTCTATCCCGGACAAATGATTGCTCTTAGATGCTTTTTTTAATATAGACTTGCTGCAGACATAGCAGATATAAAACAGAATGCCGCACCTCAACCCAAGCCCGCAATTAAACTATGTTCAATTAATCAATAAAAATAATTGTGAAGTATCAATCGACAATTAACCAATTAAACGATCGACGACCGTACGCCGGTAACGAATCCACGATTCCACTTACATCGTCTCCAAAAAAACCCAGAGGCTTGCAATAAATTAATCGCAAAGATGAGCGGTGACAGATATTTGCGACATAAACGAAGCAAACGAAATGTTCAAGAAAAACAACAAAAAACAAAACTGGGAAACCAAGCCAGTCACGAACCGAAAACGATCGCGATCTTTCCCGGTTAATCTCTGCCCTGGGACGCTCGCTTTTCCCGTGTCTGTGCTGTGCCCTGGTTTCTTCATAATTTTCCTTTACTATTGCTTCTCGTTGTCTCCCTCCCCTCTCGTAATCCGCAAGTACAGAAAGCAAGTGTGCAGTGTCGTTTTCGCTTTTTTGTTTTGTTTGCTCGAATGAAAATTCTACCCCGAAGGAAAGAAAGGGAAATTTGCAATACGGCAACCAGTGAAAACGAACCCCTCACCGAACGATGCCGTCACCGTTTGGGAGGTGGTATTTAAAAACTGCATCACTATCTTCTTTCTGTCCCTTCACACTTTGCGGCGAGAGGGGGTGAACAGAATGGGTGTAATACGGGATGAAAGTAAAAGCGATAGACAGTGACGACTGTGCGCCTTTTTTGTGCGAAAGCTGCCAATACCAAGATCGGTGGGTTTCCCTGCGTTACGACAGCGACCAACGATCGGCACGGTTCGCTCGGGGCGGGCTATGATGTAGAGAAATGAAGACTAGCAGTGATCACTTTCCACTTTATGAGGTTTTGGTTTCGGATGGTAGGATAGGCGTAAGCTGGCTGTGCGGTAACGAATGGAATTCGTTTTTCCAGCTGACCTATTTTCACACCGCAAAGCCGAACTGTTTTCCAATTATGAAATTTAGGAATCCAATTTCTTTCTTTAATATCTATCACGGTGTGGTTGACTAATCGATCGTTTAAGTGTTTTAGTCGCAAAGCATCAAGTGTTATGTTAACAATCAAAATTATAAGTGGTGTTTATTGGACAACGCTTTATTCCAAATCTAAACATACATCCAAAAATTAAATTGATTTCAAGTACAAATTATCTAACCAATTTTTGTAATAGCCTCAAGCGTAAATTGTTCTCTAAATTCTCACTCACATCTCACTCCAAACGTCACTGTGACTGGTCGAAGATTCTCTGCGCTCCGACTATTTTCAATATTATTCCGAGAAAACCTGTATCTTTGCTGAACTTGTTGCTGGTGTAGGTGACTTCATTGCCTGGTTTTGTTTAACAACTGGATTATTCACCGTCAATCACCTGGAAACGTTTTCCGGCCCACAATCATTACGTCGCTTCAACATCACAATCAATCGCTCATCTACAAAGCAATGGCTGGTATTTGTTCCGCCTGCGCTAACGACATCGTAGCTGCTGATCGCATTGTGAAATGCCAGGGTTGGTGCAACTCTGAGTTTCACTTCTCATGCAGCGGACTTTCTGAGGAACTTTCCGCTACTATAGAGTCCTGTGCACAACTTTTTTGGGCTTGTAAAGCCTGTGTAAAGTTTCACAAGGATCCGCGTACGGCCGTGTTGAGGTCATCCACCCCGTACACTCACACTTCTGTCGACCTACTGTCCAGCATAGCCGACCTTAAAGCGGGCCTCCGTAGCGAGCTGTCACAGCATACCACAGCTATTAAGTTAGAGCTTCTGGAAGTTTTAAAGGCGGAGATCCGTTCCTGCTTGCGATCGACGCATGCCGCCACCGATTTACCGTCTCAACGGCCCATTCATCACAATTCAGCGCCTAAATTGTTTAATTCAGTGGTCAAAAATATCCCCGGTACTATTACACCCACACTACAACAGTATCCATCATTAGCCGCTTCTCTTAGTGTGAGTGCGAACGAACCGTCATCCTTCACCAATATGCCACCAGTTTACAACCCGCAAACACCACTACTCAGAGGATCGGGATCGCCGCTCGATTCTGACACACTAGACACCATCCCACACACCGATACGCGAATGTGGCTATTCTTTACGCGTTTCTCCCCATCGGTTACCACTGAGCAGATTTCTCTCATGGTACAAGTACGGCTAGCACTCGATAAGCGGGATGTGTTTGTACTAGGGTTGGGCAATTCGATTCATTACCATGAACGTGAATTTACCGGTTCTTTCATTAACATGAACTGAGCGTGAATCGCGATTCAATCGTTCACGTCAACTAACCACAGTATGGTAAATCGATCTTATTTCGCGATAATTTCATATTATGGGTGTTTGTTAACAGTTTCATATAATAAGCATAACAGTTCTTAGTCACTGAACTAAAAAACTCGTGTATTCCTAATTATGTTATTAAGTGATGCATCTATTATGATTAAGGCAACCAACACATTTTAACACCATTTTGAATTCATTTTTTATATTACAAAAATAACACTTACATCTAGATAATTCAAGTCTTACTTAATTACAAAAAGTGCATTACAAAACAATTTCATATACTCCATGTTACAAATTTTGCAACGACGTTTTGATTATGCATTTTGTTGAATAAACAATATTTCCTGCAATTTTTTTGGCGCTAGTCGAGATCTTTTTTCAGAGTATATCTGTCCCGCTTTAGAAAAAAGCCTTTCACATGGAACGGACGTTCCGGGAATGCATAAAGTGCTCATGGCAAGAGTATACAATGATGGATAAAGAACTTGATGTTCTTTCCACCAAAGAAGCGGATCATTTTCTAAATCAATATTTTCAACGCTTAAATATTGATGTAGTTCATTCTCAGCTATTTGTCTAGGTGTTTTGTAGTTTTGAGCTCCCTTGTTTTTAAATAAATCGCCGAAAAGCATGTCCACATCCTTGCTAACTTTTTTTTACTACTTTTTCGACTTCTACTGCGGGCTTTTGCAACGGAAGCAGCTCAGATATAATTGATTCACATATGTTTTTGAATTTTTCCACATCGTCTTGAAAGCCAAGTTGTTTAATCCTAGGATCTAATATCATAGATTTAAGTATCTGCTCATTGGAACGATAAATTTTTAGCTTGTTTTGTAGACCTTCAATGAGCAAAGCTACTAAATTTGAATGTTTTCTGCTATATCCTCATCATTTCTAAACTGTGATGTTTTGGTTAACAGCACATTGCATAGTAATCCCACGTGTGAAATGGTTATGTATTTTTGGGCGGATACAATATTTGTAGCAGAATAGAAATATTTTAGAACCCTCACAATTTGTTCAATTGCTTCCCAATCATGAGATTCTAAAGATATTTTCATTTTCAAACTATCTGCACAGGAGAGTAATGCAATTTTGTTCTTATAAAATCGATTAAGCATATCATACCCCGAATTCCATCGCGTTGACACTTCTTGTATCATTTTCAATTGATCTAAATTGAGCTTTTTTTGTGTATCAGCTAGCATTTGTGAGGCTTTTGGACTTTTCTTAAATAACATTACTACTCTTTTTACCTCTTCTACAACTGGTAGCACACTTTTTTTTATAGCATCTCGAACAATCAAATTTAACGTATGTGCAAAACATGGTATGTGACAAAAATTCAACTCAGTTGATGCCGCTTTCATATTGGAAGCATTGTCAGTAACCATTGCAACAATCTTATCCTCTATGTCAAATTTGTTCAAGGTACCTTGAATCCAATTAGCTATATTCCTACCACTATGAGGATTTTCAAATTCCGAGCATTCTATCAAAATAGAACTAAGTTTGCAATTTTCGTCGATATAATGACCTGTTAAGGCAAAAAAACTTATTTGGTTCAGGTTTGTCCATCCATCCGACGTAATAGCTATAGCTTTGGCGGTCGATAATTTCTCTTTAGCCTTTTCAAATTCTTGATTATATACGCTTGGTAGTAGGGCGTTTGATAAACTTTTTCGTGTAGGCATAATATAGTTCGGATTTAATGTATAAACGAATTTTTTGAAAATTTCACTTTCTACTAAATTAAATGGCAAACATTCTTTGCAAATTAGATCTAGCAACATTCTATCTAAAACCTTTTTAGTCTCGCTATTAATGGGTTTCTTCAGATAACCCTGTATGCTCATATTTGAATTGAAATATTGATTTGATGGCTGAAAGTTTACAGCAGAAGGTCCCGCTTCATCGTCTATGTTAATAGTTTGAGGAATTGGTTGCTTTTGCTTTAAATACGGCACAGTTTTATGCACTAAATTCAAATGCCGCTTCAAGTTCGAAGTAGTTCCTTTAGTATACTTAAACACCTTTAAACAATAAAGGCACTTTGCGCCAGTTTCTACCGGACTAAAATGATCCCAGACAGGGCTTGTTGTTGCGTTTGTTGGAGCCATCATATCTGTGGAAATGTTTCATACAACACTTTATGTTTTTGTTTTTAACTACCAAGACTAATGTTACCTTTGATCGCCGTGCAATTATTAAATTTTCACTTATTTCGATGGAGCGTAGATCAATTTGTGGTTTACAAGTCAAATGATCACAACAAATGGCATATCAAAGATCAATTTATCAATACAATCACGGTTTCAGCAATGTTTATTACCATAAGCCTACAACTTCTTCTTCTTCTCTGGCTCAACAACCGATGTCGGTCAAGGCCTGCCTGTACCCACTTGTGGGCTTGGCTTTCAGTGACTAATTGATTCCCCACCATAGCAGGATAGTCAATCCTACGTATGGCGGCACGGTCTGTTTGGGGATTGAACCCATGACGGGCATGTTGTTAAATCGTACGACACATAAGCCTACAACACATTGAAGAAATCGAACGTATTCAAAAATAACGGTCAAAATCACCTATACAACAACGAACCGAACACACGTGATCTATGTATTTATCATCTGGATTTAGTGACCATAAACGTATTAGTGTAATTTTCCTCTCTTCCTCAAAGCGCGAGAAGGTCATTTCTCTCTCAAACAAAACGACTAGTACAGTTCAAACTCACTAATTGAACTTCGATTGGCAGCTCACTGTTTGGTTAGTGTCACGTTTGGTGATAAATTTTCACGTTCTTTCCTGCACAAAATAAATGAAGTTTTTTTTTTCATTATAGGCGACAGTTTTGCGATTTTCTATGAAATTAGATGAAAAAAAAAAAAAAATCTCTGTGATCGTTCTCTCGGTAACTATCAGCTGAAAGTATTGCAGCGGGAAGAAAAAGAGAGCGCATATTGCAGAAGCGGCATCGTCTCCGAGGATCAGAAAGAGAGTGAACGATGTAGATCAACGAAACATTCTATCCGCTCTCTTATCTTGTACAGGCGGTCCCCGAGATACACGGTACCTCTTATACGCGGATTCGGAGATACGCGGTTTTCTAAATTTGACAGTTCGTTGAACAAATTGTACTGATTTGACACATCAATTGTAAATTGCCAAATAATTTCCGTTTTGATCGAATGTTAAAAACTATTTCAAAACGTTTAAAACTGTTATATTCCGTCAGAATCATATCAAATAATTTATAAAGCGACTAAAACCGCCCCCTACTTGCAAAATTACACGAAAATTATTGATATTTTGGCTAAAAATCACGAGATTCGACTTACGCGGAAATTCGAGATACGCGGTATTTTGCGGTCGTTTTCGGTCCCCATTAACCGTGTATCTCGGGGACCGCCTGTACTGTGCTCTCCGCAGAAAGCCAGTGCAGAATGCCAGATCGGATGTTTTGTTGGGCTGAGTGAGAAAGTATGCTGATTTTGTTTCATCGACACATGTCTATCATGTGGGACAGCGCATTTTTGTATCAGGAGAATGAACGACCTGGTCATACGATTCACGTTCATATTTGTATAGGAAAAAATGAACGACCTGACTTGCTAGGACGTTCTTTATTTCGACGGGTAGGACGTTCTTTTCGTGAACGTCCTGGTCATACGATTCACGTTCATTTTGAATGGGGGGAATGAACGACCTGGCTTGCTAGGACGTTCTTTATTTCGACGGGTAGGACGTTCTTTTCGTGAACGTCCTGGTCATACGATTCACGTTCATTTTGAATGGGGGGAATGAACGACCTGGCTTGCTAGGACGTTCTTTATTTCGACGGGTAGGACGTTCTTTTCGTGAACGTCCTGGTCATACGATTCACGTTCATATTTGTATGGGGGGAATGAACGACCTGGCGTACTAGGACGTTCTTCATTTCGACGGGTTCCTACCCGGGTTATTTTCATGAACAACTCAACACATTATAATTTATAAAGAATCGATGAACGTTGATTAGATGAACGTAGGTCGTTCGTTCTTTAGGATGAATTGAATGAATCGTACAGTTCTGGTTCTTGAGGCACAACTCTAGTTTGTACACCGTTTGACGAAGCTTGGTGCCGACACTAGTACACTCTCATTTATCTCATTTAAGGTGGGCATACCAGCCACTTTACGCAACAAGGCTCTCTCACCTAACACATGGCCCTCTGCTCTTACCTACCGAGAGTTCCGTGACTATCGGACCAATAATTATAACACTAATACCTGTGCAACAACTGAAACAAATTCGATGCTCGATCAAAACGTTACTCCCGCTACCGACACTTATCATAATCCTCTCTCACATTCTGGAGGGAGTGCCGCGATGCCAACTACTACAACAGATACGCTCGCACAGCCCGTTACGATTTCCTCACCTGCCATGACCACTACAGACGCAGCTTTGTTTACAAACGAACCACATCTTGACCTTAATGAGCGAATGCTTGTTACCACCACACCTACTAGGTCACCTCCCGAATGCTTAGCCGCTCCTAAAAAACGACCGAAGCGAAACGCTAAACGGACTGATGAATCTGCTGACGCTGGCCCGTCGGATGAATAGCAATCTTGCACCGCATCCGGCGATGCACCTCGTTCAGCTCATCCCAGTCTCTCTATCTACTACCAAAATGTACGTGGTCTACGAACGAAAACTACAAATCTTCGCCTGGCGCTATCAGAATCAGAATATGATTTTATCATTCTTACCGAGACTTGGCTTACTCAGTCCATACCTTCTTCGCTCCTCACTGACGATCATTATCATATCTACAGGTGCGATAGGAATCTTTCCAACAGTGCCCTCTCACGCGGTGGGGGTGTTTTAATTGCAAGTTCCTCTTCAATACCGACATGTGAAATCGCATCGCCTAATACCATACTGGAACAACTTTGGATCAAAACATTGCTGCCAGGTGTCTCTGTTTACATCGGCGTTGTTTACATTCCGCCTAGTCATGCGAATGACCCCGCAGTGATGAACGCTTTACATGATAGTGTACGTGAAATTTCAAGCCGCATTAAAGAGAGCGATTTATTATACGTCTTCGGAGATTTCAATAAACCTGATATCAGATGGGAGCTGACTAATACATCAGAAGCCACCGATTGCTCTCCATGTTATTCTGTCATGCATTATGCACCTTTATGCAATTCCGTGGCTAATACCGATTTCGTTGATGGGTTGCATAGTACCGGATTATTTCAGTTGAGTGGTATTGCAAATCAATCTGGGCGTCAATTGGATCTGGTCTTCGCAAACCTTGCCGCAACCAATATTTTGTGCGACTCAATCACACCTCTGCACTCTGTGAATGGTACTTCGGCTCTAGAGAACTTCCTCCCATACGTAACACACTGTAGTATTCCACTTCTCAGTGAGGACTTTCATCATCCTTCATTGGATATGATGATTTATTATCCCGTACAACTATCCCACACCACCAACAGTCACACTCGCAGTATAGTCAATAGAAATTTCTTCAAAACGAATGTGGAACGTATGAATGCCCTTATTGTGTCGTTTGACCGTAATTTTGACTGCTCCAACTTTTCCACTATCGACGAAGCCACCGATTGCTTTAGCGTTTTTATGCGCTCAGCGATTAATTCCTGCGTTCCTGTTGCTCAACGAAAGCCTGGCCCCGATTGGTCTAATGCATCTTTAAGACGGTTGAAAAAAATAAAATCAAAAGCCTACGCGGATTACAGTAGAACGAGATCATCGCTGCATAGGAGAATTTTTTTCGATGCACTGAACAATTATCGTCGACATAATCGTGTGCTCTACCGCTCCTTCATTCGCCGTACTGAAAGGCAGCTATTTTCTAAGCCGACACGGTTCTGGAGCTTCTGGAACAAACGGCAGAAGTATCCCTCCGTCAATGAGCTACAATGGCCAAACTAGTATCGATACATCCGATATTTGCAACACTCTCGCCAATCGTTTCGCTGATGCATTCACCCTTCCTGTTCACAATCCTAACACACTAGCAGAGGCCACCCGCAATACTCCATCGGATGCTATCGATTTTATTATACCCACAATTGACGAAGCATTAATTGCGCGCACACTCAACGATATAAAACCATCTACATCATCTGGACCTGACAATATTCCCGCATACATATTGAAGCACTGCCGTCAATCACTCGCACCCATTCTTGCCAAAATATTTAATGATTCCCTTATGCGTGGCACGTATCCTGAGTCCTGGAAACACGCGCGAATGATTCCTATCCATAAAAAAGGCAGTCGACTTCATGCTAGTAATTATCGTGGCATTGTATCCCTATGCGCTTGTGCAAAGGTGTTTGAGCTCATTCTATACAATCCGCTACTCACAGCAGTTCAAAACTATATGAGCCCTAGTCAGCATGGATTTCTCCCAAGGAGATCTTCCACCACAAATCTTGCTGAATTTGTTGGCTACTGCTTCGACAACATGGATCGTGGTACTCAAGTTGATGCAGTATATATCGACTTCAGGGCTGCGTTCGATAGTATTTCTCATGATATTCTACTTTCGAAGCTAAAAAAACTCGGTTTCCTCGACTGGCACATCACCTGGCTGCGTTCATATTTAACTGGTCGTTCGTACTACATAAGTATAGGATCTCATCGTTCTCACTCTTTCACCAGCTCCTCCGGTGTGCCTCAAGGGAGTAATTTGGGACCGCTACTCTTCCTCATCTATATAAATGATCTATCTTTCGTTTTACCGCCAGGCCAACACCTAATGTACGCCGACGATGTAAAAATATTCGCTCCAGTTAGAAACGACAGTGACTGTGTACGCCTTCAAACGATCCTTGAGAATCTGGATAGCTGGGGCAGCAGAAACGCTCTCCAAGTGTGTGCTGATAAATGCCAGTGTATATCATTCAGCAGAGCCCGTCACCCCATCACGTTTACATACACTATGCTCAACACGGCTTTGGCTCGCACGACATGTATCCGTGATCTGGGGGTGCTACTCGATCAGAAGATGTCATTTCGCCCTCACATTGATAGCGTTGTTGCGAAGGGAAATCAGCTACTTGGTTTAATTACGCGGACCTGTAGCGAGTTTACCGATCCCATGTGCGTCAAGTCGATCTTCTGTGCCATCGTAAGGTCGTGCCTGGAGTACTGCTGTCCGATCTGGTGCCCGCTTGGCGTTGGTGACATCAATCGCCTCGAAGCCATTCAACGGAGACTCACCAGGTACGCGGTTCGACTCCTTCCATGGCAATCCCACCACGCTCGGCCCACCTACCATCAGCGGTGTCTGCTTCTCGGACTTGAACCACTCTGCTCTCGACGTAAAAACGCCCAATGCCTTTTCATATTTCGGCTCCTTAACGGAGAGATCGATTCCCCGGCATTACTAGTCAGCATCAATTTGTTCGCTCCCTGTCGGATTCTTAGATCCAATTTCCATCTCCGTGTACCGCGTACCCGCAACAACCATAGCCAGGGACACCCTATTATACGTATGTCCCTCGAGTTCAATGAAGTGTTAGATTTGTTCGATTTTAGTATGTCTACTTCCACGTTCAAGGAGAAATTGCGTCTACGTCACATGTAATGTTTGCTTATAACTAGATGTTTATTTATATGCTCCTTAATTTAATTATAAGGTTGCCGATTAGACACGATGGTCCGTCGGTTTATATATGAAATAAATAAATAAATAAATAAATAAATAAATAAATAAATTCCCCGACAAACACACCGAGACGTTCTCATAATGGTAATTTTACCAACATTTTAACCACCATATCATCAATCACTTTTAAACGGTTCCAAATTAGCCATCTCGATCAAATCGACGACGTTCGTCACTGATCACCGATCCCATACATTGCAGTGCACAGCGGCCACCACCTTCACCACGGTCAAGCATAAGATGCGAAACGAAATTGGCTAATCGTGATCACCATTTATCTAATCCATCGGTCCGTGGTTTTGTCGCTGGTCTCTCGCTGGTGCGTTTCGCCTCTCATTATGACCCCGGGGCGGAGGTGTGTGTGCGCAAAACTGCTACGACTGACCTTGAATTCACGCGAGGAACCACCCGCAGCGGGTCCGGCCCCGGCACGCCACAAGAACACGGCGGAGGCTTAATTGTGCGGCAAGATATGCATCTTAAATATGTGGCAGTGGGCGATCCGGGAGGATGCCGTGAGGGGAACAACAAAACACGCCATTTGACTTCTGACTGCATGTTTTATGAGTTGCTTTACGCAGGTGCAATATTGTTAAAGTTTTGTTTTTCTGTTCTTCTTTCGTTGCAGGTAAGTGATTCGGCTACGCTTCTAAACCGTAACGAACCGTAATTTTGGAGCTCCAGGCGGGAGTCCATTTTTTGGGCTAAGTATCAGCATGAAACAATTTGTTAGCCGTACAACAGCAACAAAAATATAATCTTTTATGCAACAGCAGCCGTCTCATCGGTATTAAATTTCCGTCTGCTAGTGCAGTAGCCTCAGCGTTTTGGGATAAAGAATGTCGCATGCTAAAACTGCGTCCTGTAGTGATATTAATCTCGGAGCCGCGTGCGCTTCTAATGAAGTCTAACCGCGCTAACAGCGCTGGCACGATGGTCGTATGTGTGCAGTAGAAATGGGATATGAGCCTAAGCACCCCATACAGTCCCGTGTGCCGTCCCCGAATCGATAATGAAAGCATTTAGCATGATTTAATAGCGAGCACACACGCGCACCATAAATCACGTTCCGCCATTCCGGCTGCATTCCCATAAATCATGGCTTACTTTGGCGCAAAATGCTAAATCTGATCCCCTAAAAAGACAACGTGCGCTCTCTCGCTCTCGTGTCACCAACATGCATGCGCACAACATCTCGCGCTTGATCGCTCGCGTCCTGTCGACGGGATTGGAGCGTGGATATTCTGCTCTAACCCGTGCCGGACTGGTTTTTTGCTTTTTGTTTAAGAAGCTAAAGAACTTGCAAACTATTAGGTAATTTGAACTGCTGTTACTGCTTCTGCTGCTGTAGTTCCCGGTGTTGCTGAGCTGCTGTCGTGGCACGGGGACGATTTATGAGCTGCACCCGGCAAAATCCACGACTCAAGCATACTCTGTGTGTGTGTGCGCAGGTCAAAGGGTATTGTGCAGCGTTTATTGTAAGCCGGCTGTCGTCAAGGGTAGGTCGCTGAAGGATTGGCTTTTGGACGCTAAGTGTGCCGCAACGGTGTGTTTAGAACAAACTGGTTTGCATAAAGAAATCACAAATTATTCTTACAGGGAATGGCGGTAGGACATTTTACTGTATTCCTATTCAATAATTACCTGTTTTTTATTGAATCGATAAATGTTCAACATTGTTGTTAAATACATATGTGATCTTAATGACCTACCATAATCTTTGGGAGTTTAAAACTGAGATATTGTTGAACGAAACATTATGTCTAAAAAGTAATACATTTGAGGAAATTTTATTCAGGACGATTTGATTTGATTGATAAACTACCATTGGTGAAATGTGCAGATGGTCTTACATTTGAATAATGTTCTTTCATTGATTATTCATTTCATTTCATTTCGGATACAACATTTTTAAAATTTCATCATACCTTTTGGAACGCCCAAACATCCCGCCTAAAGGAAGCAAGCATGAAGCCGAATTTCATTTTACTCACAAATTGACAACTGATTGATCACTGATGGGTCGGCACATTCTCGGCGGAAATATTTCCACACTTTAAACCCGCCTTAAGTATTGACACATTCTTCCGCTTTCCGATTTTATTCGACTCAATTCGTTTGACCAGCAAAGCTGCAGCTCCAACGGCAGCTGTGCGCAGCAATCGTAATCTTGCCTTGGCACGCCTTGGAAGACCCAAAATCAATACCTGCCTGCCGAACATGAATAATGCAACCTCTGCCGAAACATCAGCCCGCTAACGAGGCTGATTGAGACCTGGCTGGCTGATTGCGAATGCATGCCGCGCGATTGCAAGAAGCATTTACCTTCCCGCATGCACCGAACGCAGCTGATGCTCATCGCGCATCAACTTGCTCCCTTCTACTTGATATCTCAATACTCTTTTCTTTTTTCTGTTTTTTTGCTCGAGGCATTTCTTTGTTATCCCCTTTTGGTGTACTTTAAGCACCACAGCACGAAAGCCAAAAGTCGCTAAAGTCGAAACCCCTACAGGGACGACCGTATGCAGGATGGAAAGTGTGCTGAATAATGCAACATGCAGACGACATAAATCATCGGCAAAATTGCTAAGCAACAGTTTTTGAAAATGGGAGTGATAAAACTCGTTTAGAACTCTGGTTAGAAGTCGGATAAGGTTTCAAAGGAGGTACGAGGAGTGAAAATGGCTCAAAGGAAAGAAGAAGAGCAGAAATTAGTGATACATAATTCCCCTCACCGATATAACGCTTTTATCACACCTCTCGGGATTTGAGTTGTCCGCCTCTACAAGGTTAGTACATTTTAGGCAATCATTCGCAAATAAATCGCTCCCCGATCGATCGTTCGATCGATGCATTCGCAGCACGCAAACTACGCAAAAGGCTTTCGTGTTTATCGGTTTTATTCGGAGCGCTTGTGATTTTTGAATTTACAGCCTGTTCGTTTTCCACGAATCTTACGATGGATTATTTTTTTAATCAATCGAAATCGGCTCTTCTCGGCCAAGGACCAAATTCACCTTAAATCTTCAGCCAGCCAGCCAATCCCTTCGAGGTCGTAAATCTTCTCCGGCAACTCTCCACGCATCCCACTGCGCATGTTAACATGCCATTATAACTATCCTTTTGCCACCATTCGATGATGATCGATTTGATGAAGAGTTTTTTTGGAGAGGAAATATGCTTGCTGTATCCTTGGATATGAGGAAGAAAATTCCAATTCCACTCCGGCCATGGTGCAGTGCATGATATGTGTGTTATAAATAAATGTATATATGCCTGCACTTGCCATTGAAAGTGAAGCTGGCACGAAGCAATCACGAACAGCGGAATGGCTTTTGCATTGAAGCTGACATTAATGCACCGTCTTTGATTGAGCATCACGCAAGTCCCTTCGCCGATCCTGTTTAAACATTAAGATTACACCATCCCGAGTCTGGCGCAAAATGGCAAAGGTAATTTTGAGGTCTTATAAAAGATTTAAAAAAAACGCCACGCTTCCAATAAAAGCTGCTACAAAATACCTGCCGATTGTGGCGCAGATAGTGAATTATTTATTAATAACACACAGACGGGACACGCTCAAGGGCTGCATTGCGCGCACCGTTTTGTTCGATAGCAAAAAGCAGCCCCATCCCCCTTCGCGACCAGCATGCGACATGGCTTTCGCAACCTGGCGCGTCAATGCCGCGGCTGCGAAAGCATTCGGTCAAACATTCCGATCCATTCTGCAGGTGTTCGGTCTGTACGACACACCACTTGGCAGCACCGCCGCACTTGTCTTCTTCGCCGTCCACTCTTGTGTGGCCAAAAATTATCGACGCTTGTTGTAGCTTGTTTCATTTATGTTTGCAGTGGTGATTGCACGAGAAACGAGCACCACGTACGCATGAAACTTTTAGCGAAAACTAAAAAAAAAACAATAAAAACTGCAAATATGCGTTTGCTGGCTGTGTCTGTCTTCTCGTACAACGTGGCGCACTCATGCCTGATTTTGTATCCCCTATCGGGTTCGGAATTGTGCCAATGTGCAATTAAAAAAACCTTGAGCCAAAGGCCTGCCACCGGCACTCGGTTCGGATGGACTCTGGTGGGCACAATTACCACCCCAAAAGCCCAAGCCACCAGCGACACCGATTATCAGGTCTACAGCCTCTACAACACTAGCCTTAGGTTGCCGCTGCGTTTCCCAACCAGCAGAGGAACTTTTGTTTTCGATGGAATTCGAAGCAGCAGCCCGCAGCAACGCCGAAGGATGACCGGTTTTCATTATGACGGATTGTTCGGAGTGCGTTTGTGCGCGTTCGTTGTTTCTCGGCCTCAGCCTCAAGGGTCGGGTCTGCCCATTTATGGTGCTAGGAATCGGTTAAAGCGACACACCAGTTCCAAAAAAAGTGACCACTATCTGGCCGCACGGAAGGTTCGCGGACGCCCAAACAGGTGCCACAGGTGCGATCCGAAAGGCGTTGTGTCGTATCTCGGATCGCGATCATGTGAAGGGAGTGATTTTGTTTCACCTAATTAATCTGTTTTGCCATAGTAAGAAAATCTAATCACACACGCAAGCGGGCGGCTGTCTGATAGGCGCTTAGTTTTGTTTGATACCAAATTGGAGATATTAATTTAAAAAGGGGAAGCAAATAAATCGTTTTTACTGACCGCTTGTGCTGCTGCTTGAGTTTAAATTGTTTTCTGATGAGAATGATATTAAATCATTCTCATTAATGTGTAGATAACAGAATTAAACCCGCAATCGAATTCGCTTAGCCTAGCCTTGGTTAGTTTTATAGCCTTATGTCACAAGGATAATAGTACGAATTATGAACACAATTTGCTATTTTAGATTGTGCTTCACAATAACATTGAACGCCGAAAACGGATGGTAATATATAAAAGTAAACTATACGATAGAGGTTCTGATCGTTATTTCGTTGTCATTATCCTGACCGAAGCCTTTTATAATACTTAGAAAAAAACATATATGCCACAGCTAATATTGAAATTGGGCCGGTCTGGTGGTACAGTCGTAAACTCGTACGACTTAACAACATGCCCATCATGGGTTCAAGCCCCGAATAGACCGTGCCCCCATACGTAGGACTGACTATCCTGCTATGGTAACAATAAGTCATTGAAAGCCAAGCTCACTTCACTAGTGGGTACTGGCAGGCCTTGACCGACAGCGGTTGTTGTGCCAAAGAAGAAGAAGAAGCAGAAGAATATTGAAACCAAAAAAAACTGTTTTGGATTGAAAAGATTGAAAAGAATTTAAAATATAAGATAAAAAGCTTAAGTTGTTTAAACACACTCAACATCAATTCGATGTATGTTTGCGATACGATTCAACTGATGACATACAGTAACCGATCCAATTGACATAATGCTACTTTTACCATCGCAAAAGATGCTCCCAAAACTTGTGCCTGACACAACGTTCGCTTCTTCTTCAAATGTTACTACAGCTCAAAGAAACACGATGTTGCTGTAAGCCACAGTGCAAACTAAAGCAAGAAGAAATCACACGATCACACTTTTAGAAAACTGCAAACACAAGCTGCATGCATCCTGCACCCGCAGTGAACCCATCATGTACGTAGTTATGCACGCCGTGCACTGATGCACCGTGCAGATGCACTTCGCGGAAGCAGTGTGTTCCTTTCCGAAAGAGCATGACATCTCTGACACTGGCCGTCCCCGTCCACAAGACTCTCTCCGACACGACTCGCTCTCCTTGCCGTGTGGGGCGACAAAGATGATAAATTAGCTTTTAATGAAGCCTAGACCTCTCGTTTTCGCCTCCTTGTCGCTCGCAGCTTGTCTTTGAAGTGGCAGAAGAAATCTGCATATTTGCAGCACACAACACCACGGACGACATGAAAAAGGGACAAGTGTACGGTAGAGAGAAAAAAAACGATTCAAACGAAAAATTACGATGTTCACCCCGAAAAAAAAAACCCACACATGTTAACACTGCGACGCATTTTCCTCCAACGTACGCACCCCAGGTCTAACAAAGCCGATTCGATCCAGGCCCCAGGCCGTCCCTTCGTGTTCGTGAATGCCGCTGCAACGCAGAGCGCAGAACGCGGTACGGCCGTTGACCTCTCGCGATGTACCTCGGCCCTGCCTCTCCCCCCCCCCCTCCCCACCCATCGGGTTCACGAATTATGAAAGTGAAAACTTGTCGCGCCCGGTTTCGCTTGTGCACCGCCCGCCGCGCAGTACGTTCGCCCTCGTCCCTAGCTCCAGCCAGGCGACGCTGGCGACGGACAGTCTTCCGGAACATAAAATCCTACCGCCGGGCGGGACCAAACCGGGAGAAAGAAGGGGAAGGGGAAAGGTTTGTGCTGTGCTGCAACTGCTGCCGAACGCAACCAGAAAACCTCCCCCCACCCCTCCCCGGGGCACTGTGTGTGTCTGCGATCGCCGCAGAGTTTATTTATTCGCGCAGTCAAAGGTTTTGAAGCTGATTAGTGTACGCGAGTCGAACCGTGGGGTGCTGCCTGCAGTAACACGAATCAGCTAAGAGGGGCTTTGAGGGGAGGGTGAATGGAGGTTACAGGATGGAAAGATAAATCGATACCGGACAGACACGTTGTCTGGACTGGCAGAAAAAATCAGGGAGGATGCAAGGTTGGAGGAGCTGGAGGAACGCTCTACGCCCCACTTGTGCTCGGTGGATTTTCGATTTAGAGGTTTGTTCGTGTTTTGGTGCAATGTTCGGATGGTTGGTTCGGTGCATCCGTTCAGCGAATTTTAAATCGATGTCTCTTGTCTCACCACACCAAAGAGACTTTAAACGACCTTATCTCATTTTATATTGTACCTCACTTCCATCTTCTAATACCATGTTATTTGGTTCTGTTCTCCCCTTTCCTGCGCGAACTTAAGTCTCTTTCTCTGTACGGGTGGTTATGGCAAGAATATATTGCCCCTTTAATTTTGTTATCCTTTGTGCATTCTTCCTTTTCTTAACTACAGTGTTTCATTAACAGCACACACTTAGAAATCGACGGTGAAAAAAACAAACACCACCCAAAAGCCTTCCCTGCTTGTAGGAATATTTCTTCCTTCGAACATTGGTGATTGTTTTCCTTTTAATTTCGCATGTCGATAAATTGTAACCCATCGTGAACCGTGTTTATCAGCGCGTTACAATTGCTAACCAGAGGGGCAGTAAATTGATTTCATGCCAAGCATGCCGGCACACGGCTTCCCCCGGGTGGAAACAAAAATAAAAGGTTCCTTATTAATTACAGCCATTTTTCGTGTTGTCTCCCGTGTAGCAAAATATTGGCTTTTCGATTGTCTCTGAGTGTATGTTCTTCCTTGTGTTTGTCTCCACTCGTTTCGCGTGCATGCTCACTGACACTGCATACATTGTTGCAAAGCCAGATATTCATCAATGGGCAGAGGTCACACCTACGGTCTCGGAAGAGTGATCGAGAGAATGACAGAGAGAGAGAGAGAGAGAGAGAAATTTCCACGTGAGAAGAGGAGCGGAGACGTTTTGATAAGTTTCGCGTGTAATTATAATTTACAGCGTCACACCAACGCCAATAAGCACCTACTGTGCGCGCACGGGGATATGTGATGCTGATGCTTTTGCAAACTCAATAAACATCCCCTCCTGCATCTATGCATCAACCCCCAAAACCAGCTCCATCAACCGAACCGGTACCGATGGTACTCATTTCCATTCCTTCGTTGTTGGGTTTTTTTTTCTTTTGCAATTTTTATTTCCTGTGTCTATAAGTGCATTTCGCTATTATACGATCGAACCATCGACTTCTTTTATGCTTCGATGTAATACTACTTTTGCTCCCTCTCTCTCTTTTTACACATTTTACCCAACCCATAGTGCAACAATGTTGCAGTGCAGTCGTTATTGTGCCACAACGTTCTCCGACCGGAGGCAATATACTTGTAAACGTACATCTGCCTCCACACGCCCTCGTCACACGTTCCCCCGAAGCACATTCGAACTCGAAAGATGCATTGCGAGAGATCCGCCGACATTCGCTAGTTCGCTGTTGCATTCGATTGTAACGCTCATTTATCAATTGTATGATAATTGCACCGAACAAAGGCCCTTCTTACTACGGCGTGATACGATGAACGAGGGGTGATGTTGTTGTCTCCCGGGATGACTAGGGCTCCGTAGGAAGTGTTCGGACTCTGCACTCAAATGCTCAATGCTGTGGCTTGGCCGGTTCTAGGGTTCATGCTTACAGTTGTTGTAGAAGAAGACTGTTCCATCCGTGCGATCATAATTTCTTCAACTCTAACATTAAAACCGTTGCCCCTTCGGACGTCTTCTACACGGAGCACTGATTTGCTTCTTGAGAAAACCATGGTGGAAGAAAATACTTCTAACACATTTATACCGATTTGCAACTATCGGTGATGAGAGTCTTTGAGCGACAATTTCCTTAACACCGATGTCCCCACACATCCCTGTAATCGTAGCGATACCAAACAATACGTTATAAAGTATGCCTAATTTACGGTCACACCTTAGCACATCCTTTTTACGCTGGCAATTATGTTGCAAAGCGCTGCTGCCGTTACGATGCCACTCACTGTCCTGCCCTGCGCACGGCACGGCAAGTGTCACAAACCGTCCCAGTGTGGTAGGACCCCGTTATCATTACCCGCAATTAGAATAAAACGAAACCATCACTTTGAAATGTGCGAACGATTTAGAAACATAAATTCTACACCAACAGTGCAGTCGGCCGCTTTACCGTGCCGCAGCGATTAAATGCAATGGCCCTGACAACGGCCCGCTGCTATGATTATGGTGCAACGTGTTAAAGTGTTGAAAGGTTTCAGTTATGAAATAAAATACGACATTTCCAATCAGATGAACAACGCCAGTGGCCTGCGCAAACCAGGCGACCGGGCAAACTGCATCCGGTGGCACTGGCAATGCTGTGGGCACGGGGTGTCGGCTGTGTGCTGCCTGTTTACTCTCGGTTATCTTCAACCGAGCGCGCCATGGCCAGCGCGTTAATTATGTAGCTGACTGTTGCGCCCTCGTTTTACGGCCGCCAAGGCACGGGCACATTAAACCTATTTTACTCTCGCCCTAGCAGTGGGTAAAGCTGTCCGTGGTGAACCTGGCGGTGCGACCGTTTGCCAAACAAAGTTGATAACGATCCGATCGCATCGATCTCACTGTTGTGCGATCAGTTATTACAGTGTTCGATTGATGATTTTTGGTCTATTTGAGCGTGATGGTGGGTTTGTTGTAGGGTATGTTGCACGAAATCTATATTACTCCACGGGTCGGTTCTTATCTTTTACTGCACCGAATCGGTTTGTTGATCCGCTTTATCCTATCTTATAAGCACCCATTTTGCAATGTAAATATAACAATAATTGCAAATCTATGATTTGGCTTCAATTAAAGTTTTGTTTCTTTTTCTTTCTCGTTTTTTTTTCTCTTTCTTTGCCACCATCTTCCTTTTCCTTCATCACCAATTTCTCCTCCATTTCGACACACCTCAAATCAAATATGCTTGAATTGCATCCTTCACCTGCATTCCTTCCATCATCAAATGAATGAATTTCAATTTGCTTTGCTTCATGTTTTGCATGTTTGAATGCGTTTTTTCATATTTACTTGTTTGATTCTGTATGTGCGTGTGTGATTTTGTGTACGTATGCACGGTTGTTACGCTTACACTTCGACCATTTGTGTTTTATTTTGTCACCCCCGTCCCCACTCCTT
This sequence comes from Anopheles gambiae, assembly GCF_943734735.2. NCBI lineage: Eukaryota > Metazoa > Arthropoda > Insecta > Diptera > Culicidae > Anopheles > Anopheles gambiae. The sequence goes on along the minus strand of NC_064602.1, from coordinate 43,724,882 downwards.
CCACCATTGCAACACCCTCCCAAAATACAATGCAAACCTGGATCTGATGCACGGATGCACCACAGTGTACAACGAGGTACAGTCGCCAATTTCGGCCAAAAGCAACACGCCCCCAGGAAGGGACAAGCTTACGCTGCAGCTCGATGGCGGTAAGGCCCAGCCGCGACTTCGGACCCGCCATCGCTCATCGGTCGACGTCAGTGATTCAGGTGAGTTATGCATCTTTTGGTAGCACACGAATGAAACCGCTAATCGGGAGAGTTTTACTAACATTTTATTACTATTTTTTTCGATTGTATTTTGGTCATATTTTTGATAGTTTTCTATGATTACTTTAAAGAGCAACAATTAGAAACAATTTTCGCTATTTTTTTAATCAAATTAATACATCCGCACAAGCAAAGGTGAAAACTCGTCAGATTCAGCCGCTCCCTTGCAATTATTATTATTATGTGTCCTTCAATCCCATAATCATACCATATTTACCGATCAGGTCTAACTATTACCTCTCTTCAGCATCCTTGCACATCTTACCCATCCTCTTGCACCGCCACCAATGCACATATTTGCACTCGATTAGCGGCATGAAATTACATTCCACAGCTTCCTAGCCGGTGTATGTGTGTGGTAAAATTAATTTAAATTTGTCATGATTTCTACCAATATCCCCCTTACTCGCACAACTAGCACGTCTTTCCCCCATCGGTCACCGCAACAGGCAAACACACACAGTGGCCGATCGATTTACGGAGGGGAATGGCTTGTGTCATTTCTTTGTATATCTCATTCGTTCCCTGGTCCATTCGTGAACCTGCTGCTGCGCACACACTTGCAACCTGTCCCTGGAAAAGTGCCCCCAGTGTCAAGTGCGGCAAAGATCACGCAAAGGGTTCAAGGTGCCCGGGCGAAGTAATTCAAGGCTATCAAACAGAATTATGAAACGTATTTTGAAAGGCTGAAACGTAAGGATGAACTGGAAAAAGCAGAGAAAGAGATCTATTTAAATTGATCAATTTTTAAATAATTCATTTAGTTGTGTTTTTGTGTTTTTTTATTTTATTAAAGTTTCATTTTTAAATTATTGTTAATTTGTTTGGAGAATGATTTTTCACCAGGCCATATCACATTGACGTGCTATATCTTTTCTTTTTTTATTTTCAATTCTCAAAATAATTTTATTATTTGTCCCCCAAGATGAAAAAGTTGTTTTCATCTCAGTCAAAAATGGTGAAAAATGGCTGTAATAAGTATTAAATTCCTTTACTAAGAACAAACAGCAGATTAGATACGACAATTCAACTACTTACTTACGTTTAAACTACAATTTTGAATCCCTATAGCAATCGTTCCTCAAACACAAAAATGCTGCCTCCCTTATTTGTGACGCCTTTTCTTCAACACATTAACGGGCGGGGCGCATCGGAAAGATACTTTCAATTAAATAGATCCGATCTAGCGTATCGCGGTATCCCCGCGAGCAAACCACGGCAATGCCATGGCGACTTTTAATACCTCTTCGCGTGTGAGGTTTAATTTGAGCCTCCGAGTTGCAAGTTGTTTACTTCGTTAGCGCTACCCAATGGTCCTTATTTCTACCAGATCAGTGCCGAGGATGCTGCTTGCAGCGGTGATGACGGCACCAAGCGGCCGCTACATTTTCCCTTCCCGGAGTCAATTTCAACATCGGAACGATGATCTGCCTTCTGCCTTGATGCTCTACGGAAGGAGATGAAGATGAATGATGTTTTATCTTGTGTTTTATTTTTTCCCCCTTTCCCCATCTCCCTCGTTGGGTGCGTTCTTTCCTCGCATGATTATTTCTAGATCCTGCATGTAAAAAAATCTACAGCGCACCCCGTTGACGCATACCAGGAAAGCGCAGCAAAGGATCTCGTACAGCTAGACCCCAGACGAACGCTCCGGGGGACATGCGCGATTGCGGGCTAATAAAATGTTATGTTCCAATCCCGCGCGGCTCGTTCAGCGTGGCGCTCAGTAAACCGATGGAACCGATCGTAGATCTCTAGCGTTCCCCGCGCATCCTTCAGGCAAGATTCGTGCCGTCCGATTAGCTCGGCACTGGCGCATTCGCAGGCAAGGGAATAATTACGCATAAAGTTTAATTAAAATTAATGAATTTTATAAATAATACAGTTTATGGGCACGCACACCCGTACGTACCTTTGATGGGTGAATATCGATCGTCCTTAGAGTCTGGGCCTATCTGTTCGCCTTGATCTTGCAAGAAGCGATGTTCCAACAGGACACCGTATCCATGCCGGATACGGGTAGAGAGTGGCAATGTCTCGTTCGAAATCTGGTGGAAAACTTTCATGTTAGCGTGACATTAAAGCCTCGATCGGATCGCTTATAGTCACACAAACAGCTCCACCGGTACCGGTAGTTAATCATTTTCGATTAACATTGCTGCTGATCGGCAAGCGCGCGCTGGCGTGATTGATCGGAGAGTGTGCGTAGTGACAGCAGTGTCACAGCGTGTCGAGGGGGAAACTCGCACTCAAATCATAAATAAATTATGCGCGCGTGCATTCGCTGTTTGTCCTACGCAGCTACGTAATGACGGTAATTTTCAAGATGAGTTTTATGTGTTGATATTTCACTGTTTGTGCGCTTGTCCGCGTAAAGCTCGAGATAGCCGTCGTCAGCCGTCTATTATGGTCACCCGGATGCCGGATAGAAAGTGAACCCTTAATTAGCGCCACATCCGTTTTCATGTGCAGTGAGCTATAGCTTAAAAATAGTGGCTCAACAAAACTTTGAATGGAGCGTTGATGTTTTAAAATCGTTTAAAATCGGACTTATAAATTTAATGCATTTTAGATTCAGTTTTCTGTTTCGAGTGGAGTTATCGCGCTTCCGTTTAATAGGTATTTTACGACACCATTAAGATCCAGCTCATAAGCTACTTAAAAGTAAGTTGAAGGCATGAAATGTAAAACCTCGCACACATACACACACAATGATTCTTTCGATCGTTCGAATCACGACCGAATTATCCACGACCGGGTGTAAATAAAGACATAAAACTCATATTCGCTCCACACACGCCGGACGATCGTGCGTGGCTTGTATGTGCATTGCAAACGACTTGCATCACGCGTCACTCTGCAGCCGGCGATTATCCCACGGCTCCACCAGTCCAATAATCCAGCACCTATCGCGCTCACGGACGGTTCGGTCGGCCGTATGCTAAATTAATAGATCCACATCAAGAAATCGCACCATCAATCGCACCGAAATGTGATCCATCCTGTGGTCACTATCACAGGCTTCCCAGGGGCTTTCGATCCGCATCGCATCAGCCCATCGCTCGATGACAGCCACACAACAGCTCGGTTTGATTGAGCGCCCGATCGAGACGCGATGATAAGAACCGGCATCCGTGTTTTCCTTCGAGTAGGAATCTACTACTCAATCGAAGCTACTTAAGCAAAGAGTGGTGCGGGGTGGGGCGGAGTAGGAACATCGCGGCAATGTACCCTTGACCTTTCGTCTTGCCTCATACTGCTGCATTCGGGTACTGCACGACTTTACGACTTTTGCGTCGTGTATCGAGCGCTGTTCTGCAAGCGCATCACGAAAGAAATGGAATACCGGAGTGCGAAATCAAAAGAAACCCCATTGCGGTGCGTGATCTAGATAGTGATCGGGTAGCTGACGAGGAGTTGCAAATGGCTGATTTCTTCATTTCAATAGCAATTGGCAAGTACAAGAAACTAAGATTGTGTCGGAATAGTGAGGTAGTTTTCGAAACCACTTCACTTGACAGTAATTTTGCGTAATAGTTTATTGTAGGGCCATTGTTGTAACATTGATGGGATTGGAAAATATTTTTATAACAATCAAAAATATTGAAAATATTTAAACTAGTGTTTTAATACAAACAATATTTCAAATACGGCTCAACATCTTAAAATCAAAAATAAACTCAAAGGTTCGTCGCTTGCCGCCAAATTTAGCCTTAAAAGGAAGCGTTGAAATCTTTCGTTATCGCGCCTAACGTTTCCCACGCATTTTTGCACCGTTACGGTAGGGAACGGTGTCGTAATTTGCTTACACCAACCTGCCGCTCATCAGACAATACCAGAAAAGAGGAAGATAGATCGAGAAAGAAATAAAGGGAAAGAGGGACCATTGATCGATAAACGATTTCACTTTCATTTCATGGCTTTCTACCATCGGTCGCCCGCACTTCGCGGTGTTGGCTGCTTCCTGTTTACCGGGCAGCCACTGTCCAGCCCCGCTCGGCAGTCCTGACTACACGTCGCAACAACAAAACCCCTGTACCTAAAATGGACCTTAAACGTTCAGCTGACGGGAACTTTAATTAACAGACCGAACAGCGGTGGTGGTAGAAGAAAGTCTGCGCGAATCACGCTGCCAAACGTTGAGGAGTGCGCGGGAAGCGAAAGCATGTGGAACCTTATCTTAATATGCGTGCCACATACACGCACACACACACACACAAAGGCGCGCGCTCAATGAACGGCACCGAATTCGGTGCGGTCGTTGTCGATTGTCGACGATTTTCGCTTTCGATTAACTACCGGCCATCTCACACCGTTGACATTCATTCACCGCTTAATGCTTCATTCGAAATTCCCCCAAAAATAAGATGCACACGGCCTTCCACCATCTCTGTGCCGACTTAATGAACATGCGAAGGTGAGGGTCTTTAATAGCTCCCTTCCAAGCGGAAATGAGCCCCACCGCTTCCTCTCCTTCTCGGGGCTGTCGCACGTTCGGTAAATCGTGTTCGATTACTTATCGTGCTGCGGCCACCGAAAGAAAGCACAGCAGCTTTTATGTTTCCGCTCGCGATCCAGTTCGCTTCAGCGTTGCATGTGAAGCATTGCCAGCACCTCCGCTGCTACCCAACCAGCAATTCGGATGTTGATCAGCGCTGGGGACACAATTTCTGTGATTAATAGCTTCCGAACGATGTCTTTCGGTTTTACCTACATTGTCGCATCGTTTTTGGAGATGGAATGAACCTGAAGGCAGTGAGCAGACCAATTTTAAAACCTTTTCCTTTCCTGCTTTGTCATTACTGGGCACACGGAGAGAGAGACTGTTTTTTTTCGTTCCACCATACTTCTCACTGCTTTCGCGTGGTCACACATGTTTCGGGCACGTTGTCAGCGAATTAACGGGCAAACGGGCAACGAATTAATCACTGGAGTGTACCTTCGGCGTGTCGCCTTATAGTTCGGTGGTTTTCTCACGCGTTAATCGCGACTCGAGTCAATCGTGCACGGTTTTATCGAGTTTTTTTTTTCGTTTACGTGCTCGGTTCGATTCCGATCCGGACGGTGGGAAATGGAAGCGATTGCTAGAATTATACATGCTTATGTAAATGTCAACTGATTCGCCGCTCGGGAAAAGGGTTTTACTGCGCTAGCTTCCGATCGGTTACCGCTGCTTAATGGTTCACATCCTTTGTTAGGTATGAAAATTAGTATTTTGTAAGCGGACGGTAAGCTAGCCGTAGAGAATTACTAATTGATTGAAGTTTATCAGTAGACCTACATAATTTTGAATATTTAACATACAAATAGAGATACAGCGTGTTCAATTTTAAAGACTCATTTCTAAACATCCCTTTTTTCTCTTTTTTATTTCCAGGTGAGCAAGACGATATTGATTCTGGAATTGATTCGCACATCGAACCTGGTGCAGGTAAATGTCGATCATTACCCAACGAAACACGCAAATATTTATACCGATCAATTTCATTTAGCAAACTCCCTGTACTACCTTTATTAGCCTTTTGCCAACCCCCGCATCTCGAGCCGAGAGAAAATGTTTACCCAGAATCATTTACGTTTGACAAATTGCACACTATTTCTGCTTGATGCATTCGACATCGATATCCAGCAGCAGCTGCATTGCAAAAAGCAACTGCGCCAACCAAGCTCACTGTCGATCGTGTCGACTGTAGTTATAATTTTCCCTTCTTTTTGCGTAATTTCCACACTGATTGCCTCCATACGCGCGCGCCGTTAGCGTGCAAATGAGCGGGTCGCCCAAAAACATTGCACCACCACCATCCACGTCCGGAATGGAGCGGATGTGCCCATGGACTGCCAACCACTCGGCTGCCAGGAACGGACCTTGCCCAATGCTACCGATTTTTCCGATCCGAACACAAACGACGGCCTGGTGGGTGCGTGTTAGAAACTGTATACACCAGATGTGCTGTTGTTGCCAGTGCTTGGACCCGGTTCAGCCTCTAATGATCTACTCTCCCCATTTCTGCTCACAACCTGTTCACCGATCCATGTAGATGCTGCACCATCAGTACAGTGTTTGTTGGGGTATTTCTCTATTTTTTCCTCTGCACGCAGTATCCCAGCTGTAGACAAGCGTAAGAGATACACACCGCATACATCCGCCAAACGTGCAAATGAATTCTCGATCGACGGATCTCGATGAGCGAACCGAATGGCATACGCCCCTCCGCCACCGAGGACTATTCAATTTTAATTGCACAATATATTCACCCGTTTATTATTTTAATCCAATACTTTACGGACGCTAATCACATACTTTGCCAACCATGTCTTTTCCAGCCATTGGTACCGGCATTATCCTGGTAGCCAAATGCGGTCACGCGCTGCTGTTGGGTGGTGTGCTCGGTGTTGTGATTTCGGTGTGCATGCAGGGTAAAATATGCACCGCACAGTCATTCTGCAGTTTTGCACTACAGCATCAGATACACATACACACATGACGGCACGTCATATTTCTAGTCATGCTTTCCGTTGTGCGGAGGCAATTGGCGAGAGGTTGAAAGCTTTTGGTGCTGTGACCAGGATCACTCATTTGCAGTAAACAAACAAGGGGACAAATTAAAGCGCAGGAAAGAGGGAAGAGCAAAAACATGGACAGTACCAATGTACCTTCTCCCCATTAGCTCATTAAGACTGCCCAGAAAATGAAGAAAGGAAACGATGGAATAAAGGCAAAAAAGATAAATAAAAATAAAACATCGCCTTTTATAGAAGTACTGGGTGCAGAGAGTAGCTCAACCACACGATGACAAATGATACGATGGGTGGAGTTTATCAAAAGTTCAGTCAATTGCCAGGAATGTAGCAGCAGCAGGATGCGACGATGTGATAATAAGATAGTAACGTCACAATCAACCTGACAGCTAGTAGATCCCTCCCCCCCCCTCGAACGGTTCGTTGTTCAATTAAAGATTTGAAAAAGCGCAAAACAGTTATGTTCAACCATCTAACGGTCACCACCGAAACTGCGCCATCGTTGACCGTGCGATCAGGTGTGACACTTGGGTGCGAACGATCGATCCATCGTTCGATTGCACCGTTTGGGTGTGGCACTGACTGACCAGCAAGGTGCATTAGCCCGTGCATCGATCGATGCAACCCATTGCATCGTCGGAGCGGATTAGCGGATGATTAATAACTTTCACAGCAACGGGTAGTGCAGCCCATGTTTACGCATGTCTTTGCTGTCGATCTTGGGGACGTATGTAATGGACGCCACGGCCTTGGGCACCATATGCTTTGATTTATGATGTGTGGTCAATCGTAGCTCGTAAAACTTGTCTGTCCGTCTGTTTGCACCGTTGCGAATTTGCAATGGTGTGGTGTTTTGTTCGTGGTGCTTTGATTGTATCGTATTATTAGTGGTCGCGTTTGTCCTTTTTCTTCAGCTACGCAGAATTAAGCTGCAAAATAATGCTTACAAGTTGCGAAAGATATTGGCTTATTTGCTGTCTACGATACTTAATATCTGGAATTGTTTAACGGATGTGAACAATCCAGTGCCGTAATGAATGCAACTCGATCAGTACATATAAGATCAATTGCAGCGCGAAATAAATAGTCTGATGTTGTGCAAATTTCTCAAGCAAATGGAACATTTCTCCCATCTTCCCTTTACAACTTGCACAATTATCCTTGCGTGCGTAACAAAATGCATCACACGAAAGCCCTTTGCCAGATCCGTAAATTAGCAATCATTGCAAGACCGTTACTGGCGCTCCCGATCACCCTAATAATGATGATAATGGTGATGATGATGGGCACGATAATGGCTATGAAATAAAACAATCCGTTCTTGGTTGGTCGGGTTTTTTGTGTTGACTTGTGCACTCGATTACTCGCATTACGCATACACCTTGTATCGATTCCGGCCGCACTACTAATGCAGGGGGGGTATTAAATAGCATATTAAATCCACTAACGCCTGTTGCCAGCGTTTGAAGAGAAATTCATGCGGAGCACACTCACCTGGAGCCGGATTGCAGCGCACGAGCAAACAGCAACCCAAGGGGGCCCGGATGACGCGCTAAAGTTATGTAGCACCTTAATGGCGAATCATTTCCCGTACATGTTTTATGGAGACCGCTCGCCCAGCTCGTACCGGCTCGGCTTGACCCCGGCCCTGGGTCAGGCCGGTGCTGCCGTTCGGGAATGTTTCGTATCGTAACCGTGCCACTGCATGGCTACACTCCCTACCGAGTGACAACAATGTTGCAAGCGGTTAAGCTCATGGTACTGCCATCACTTTAATCGACGATTCCATGTTTTCCGGGCGGTGTGTATGTGTGTGTGTGCGACCCAAACACCGTATGTGGGATTTTGCTTTCCCCTCGTTCTCCCATTGGCAAGGAGAACAAAATAATAATAATAATAATAAAAACCTTCAACATTCCATTCCCCGACCACGGCTGTGGCCCAACCACGGGGCTCGCTGGAACACTGGAAAGCCGTTTGTGCAAGCTAATCCTGTGATTGACCATCGATCGACCCGTTTGCTTTCGATTCACTGCTGACCTTTCAAGGATGCTCATAAACGCCTCCCCCAAAACGTCTTGAATTGCCGGCTAGAAACGTTACCTTTGGCTACAGCAGGTATTCCAATAAACACTATCGAACCTATAGATTCTTGCCAGCAGACCCTTCTGTGTGACCCTGACCATTGCAGTGCGGAAAATGCAGTTGGTTGCTACACACAAAGCACTCTGTACCTTCTCGAACACGCATGCAGGCATACACGTTCGTGTAAGTGACCGTTTAACTCCAGTTCTATCGAGACCGAACCAGGGTAAGAAAAAGCTCCAATGCAAACACGACGCCACTTAGCCACACATAAATTGGCGCCGGCTCCATCCAAAGCGAAACTGACAACTGGCTCAACAAAACGGTGCAGTTGATCTATCCTGACGCATTATTATTATTACATCATCTCCATCCAGCGCTGCTCGGCGTTACACGTCCGGCGTCCGGTATGCTGTCAAAACGTCCCCCGTCCCATTATCTGCTGCCTTTCCCCCCTCCCAACGGGTATGACGGCTAATTGTCAACGTGACACTTATCCGTCCACCAGACGTCGGTGGGGCACTACAGTAATAAGCGTAGCTTTTTGTAACCGTTTCCACTTCAAGCACCAGTAGCCAGCACAGAATGTGGCCCCAACACAACCCAGGTGGCCCGTCGGTGTGGTGCTGCTGGGCCAAAAAATTAGACAAAGGGCGATACTTACATCCCAGGCGGCAGTACACACCCGGACAGCAGTCCACCTTCAATACTTTATTTTCAATTTCACAAAAAAAACTTTACCCCGATCGTAGCCAATTAAAAGTCAATTCATAAAAATGCAAATTTGTGGTCTGTCCTCAGGGGAGCGGGACTAGCCAACGCGGAGAAGTTGTGCTGCCTTGTTGCATTCTTCTGGAGCGTAAGAATGCAATTCCCTTCGCCTGCCTCGGTCTCGGTGGCACCAATTGAACTCCAACAAGCGCCGCGTCTCTATTCCTTCCGCGCTCTGCCGCAGTCCAACTCGTTGTGGCAGCGCAGTGCCGTGTCAACGACAAACTATGATGACATTCTGGAGTCACCAAAGTGTACAGAACTGCTCTGAAGCAACCGGGGGGGCGGTAGGAGAACACGCAACCGATCCTTCGCCTTGGTTGGAACTCTTAATTGGTATCGTTGCGATCATATTCTCGCATCATTGGGCACACTTCAATTAATATTTATGGTCCTGGAATCGGATCGAATCGAGGCAGCAGTGGACGGCGACGGGTGGAGGTTGGTGGATAAACCTTCACCGTTTCGTCCACAACCCGCAAGACTCACCACCGTCCTAGAATCGGGCGGTATGAAGGGACAGAATAAACAACAAACAAACACTAATTTAAATGTACAATCCCGCGTGTGCCCATGTGTGCATGAACGGTACCAGTATCAAAGGCCGGTTGTGGTGATGGTGGCGGAGTTCTCCCGAGTCCCTATAAATCACGCTACGCTACTTCTTCTTCTTCTGCGGAGAGGAGAGCGAGAGATTGAGGGAAGGGGTTAAAAGCAGGGAACTGTACGGTGCACGGTGCATCAACCTACGGCGGCGCGTAGTGTACACAAGAAGCGGTGGTACGCTTAGTCCTGCTCGCGCTACACGCTAGCTCTTTCACACGCCCTGGCGCAGATCGTACGCGGCGCGATCATTATCGCAAAATTGCATATGCACTAGCACTCCCAGGCATCATCCACTCTCCCTTGCGGCTTACCCTGCGAGTGGGTGGTTTGGTTTGGTTGGCGCAATCCACTTCGACTATTAGATGGGAATCGGTTGGCAATAGTTGGCGAGGAAATTTATTAATCCCCTCAAGGACCCACCCTCCGCAACACTACCCCGCTAACGAAATCAGCCTGATCACCACCATCTAGATGGGTGCTTGAGTGTGTAAAGCTCTTGAGCCATTGCTTCGATATCCATTTCCCATAGATTTTATCTAGAAGTAGATGACACTGGCGGATCTTCCAAGCGGAAAAGGTTAATCATCATATCTTGCTAGTCAATGAATAACCAATGAGAAACATTTTAATGGCTTAAGAACCTCAGTTCACTGCCGCTAATCTCATTACACAGGTGAGATATTTTATCGCCAGACATCTTCATGTTTCAGTATCTTAAATAAAAAAAAAACCGATAGTTTGAATTTCGACCCCAATATATCGACTCAATCGACAAGGGCCAGGAAATTCGATCTGATCATCTATATCTCATACAAATTCTTGCTCCAATATGAGATCGGCCTCGCTCATCCACCTCCAGTGTGCAATATGATCCTGTGCTGTTTCCCCAAGGAAGTCATCCATCTGATTCGGAAACACAACAGGTGTAAAATTTAACTCCTCTTACATTTCACCCAAACGACATTCAATGTGTGTAGAACACGTTCTTTTCTCCCCCTATCATCCCCGCGATGACTATCGATTTCGTACCACCCAATGGTTGGAGATAGCTCCAACTTCACAAACGCCTTCACAAACGTGTAAAGTGGGCATGTTAATATCGACCTCGCCCAGTGTCCCCGGCCCGGATTGCCCTATTCAAACAAAGCGTGGAAAATCATGTGGAGTTCGAAAAACGCAGACGCAGCATGCAACAGCTCTAGCTCCAGACACGGTTGCTGCGCCGAAGATAACTTATCATTATCCCGCCAGACTTCGGGACAGAAACCGACAATTTTGAGCGTACACCATGAAATGTGAGACTTGTCATAACATGCTACCAGTCGGCGGTTTAGCGGGACGACGCGAGCACGAACCACCGCGAGAACCCCAGGGGTAGCGTTCTCACGAACGCAATCGAATCGCAATCTGATCTGAACTTCGTTCTCAAGACAGCAGCCAAAGCGAGCGAACCGTTCTGGTGCTAGTGTCCGTTTATGCACCTCTCACCGCTCCTCCGGTGGCGGCTCGAATGCAGCATGGATGCGCTTGAACGAAAACGAAAACGAACACGAACTCACGAGGGTGGTGTGAACGGGCTCGGCGGGGCAAAAGAAAACCAATGCTCGGGACAAGGGAAAACAATCCATAAATTATAACAAATATTCATGTTGTTACGGATCCGCGCAGCAAAATCGTGGGGTGTCCGGTACGGTGGTGTTCGAGGTGTATGGCGATGATGGGCCGGCATTTTCTCGTGGTCGTGGTCTAGGAGTCGTCCGCATCGCAGACGAAGAGAGAACACTCTTGTGGATGTGGTTGTTTTCGGAAGAACTATCGAAGGTATTCTTGCCCAAAGAACTTTGGAGTTTGCGCCAAGGTAAACATTGAACCAGGGTTTCCATTTCCACTTATGCGTCCCACCGTCTTCGGAGGTCAACATTGGAACAACGAGCTAGATTTTTGCCCCTGCGGAGTTGCACATCCACCGCTCGGAAATGATAGTGAGTGATGCATAAATAATTACCCACTCCCTGAAGTGCAGTGGACCCCATGACCGGCGTATCCATCGGGCAGCTAGCAGGGCTGGGATCATACGAGCCCAAACGAAAACACTCCTGCCCTCATAGATCAACCACTACGCACTGGTTTGCTGGTAATTGGGACGCCCTTGTGAGGTTCACTCTGCTTCTCTCTCTCTCTGTTCCTCTAAGATGCGTACTAGAGACGAGTTCAGATTTTGTGCTGGCATCAGTGTTCTGGAAACCAGACAAGAACTACACCTAGACAACCTCTTCTTCCCATTTCCTCTGTTCGGGTAGAACAAAGGTCTCCCTTTGCTGTGTGGCGCATTCAACACGGAACAATTACCAACGGCTCGGGTCGAACTTCGGAAGCAAACTCTCCTCCCGGGTCGAGCGGTAATCGACGCTAGTTAGTAGGATGCACAGCTTCTTTCTTCCTCCCCGCTTGCCTCGAACGGATTTGTTCTCGTTCTCGTCATTCCCGAGTCTCGAGACACAAGCGCCAGACAACTTCGGCAGCGGCCGCTAATCAACCCGGGGTTGCAATTTGCATAAAAATTAACCGGTAATATGAACAAATTAAAGTCGAACAAATGAGTGGCAATTATTTCGGTAGTCGCATCGCATTGTTGTTGCTGTTGTTTGCGACGAGACTCTAGAACAGCGTCGGTCGGGATGAACAGAACAAAAACCGTGTTGCTAACTGCATAAAGAATGCTATTATGGAAGCTATAAGTGAACCAGTAGTAGTCCAGCAGTGCGGCCTCCAAAACCTTTAGTCACCGCGTTGATTATGTTGCTGACACTAGATTCCTGCACTGAATCAACAGTGGCCGACTGCTCTTGCCGCCATGTTATTCCTGTACAACTACTGGAATTCTGGCATTATCGCAAGCCGCCCTACCGTAGATTCTTGCACGTTTTCGCACGCTCTACATGGAGGAGATCATGGGCGCAACACGGCACGCGGATGGTGAACTACTTTACTACGTTGCTTTGCCGTTTTGCCGTCTCGATCGTGCAAAAACTGCAAAAAAATACAACAGCATATGCACCACCGAAAACGGAACCCGAGGTTACACACGATCAAACATGATGTTCTCGTTCGCCTTCACCCCCTCTGCAGGGTGACCCAGGGTAGCGAACACGGCAGCAAGGATGTTAACAAGTGGAATAAAACATAATTTACCCCGTCGTTTGTGTGACTCACGTTTGCTACGGTGCGATCGGGAATTAGAAGTTTGCTGGCTCGAGCCAAAGCAAACCGTGCCGTCGTTTCCTGACGACAATCATGATAATAAATATAACACTATGCTGTAACGTGCAGGTGCCATTACCATGTGTAATTCAGAGCAGAATATCTCAGGAAACAATAATTCTTTTGCCAGCTTCAAGGACACTCAAACCCCATTCTAAACGATCACACCACAGCGAAGAGAGACAGATTTTTTGCTTAAAGGAGACATAAAAGCACTTCAAACTAAACGCTTTTTTTTGCTATATAACAAATCTCCGATTACCGTTCGAAACAAAACGAGTCTAAACACCCGATCCGGTGCACTTGTTGTCGGCCAAGGACGGCCACGGCGAACGAAAATGTGCACAGAGCGTTTATGTCACCCGTTGCACTTTGCACGCGCGCGCGCGTGTGTGTGTGCTTATTTGTCAACGGGTTGTTTCGATACGATTTATTGCTTCACCAAGCAGTTGCCCGGACGGTCTCGCGGTTGCGGCGGTCAAAAAAGGCCAACACTAGAAACCGAATCGTAAAACAAACGCCAGCTCGTAAAAGTGAAGATACACGTTAAACTTGCAGCATGCCCGTTTTGCCCATCAAGTGCTGCGAGAATGTGCGTATTTTATGGCGTATTTTATGTTCAATGGTTTCGATTTCTGGATTGCGATGCGGCACCAACCGCTGCTAGGCGGCCAACTTTAAGCACACTTTAATATCCATTATCCTTGTGCAACTATGAAACACAAACTAACCAACTACTCAAGCGTCCATGTGTGTATGGGTACATTGTTTGAGAAATTATAATAATGAAAAAACACGAACGGAAAGGATCGCAGGGGTTTTTTTATTATCCTTCACTAAATTATACGTATTTCCCCCCTCCCATAGAACGTGCTGCAGTGTGTGCTATTTTCCCGTAGCCTTTTCCTGCACCCGTCTTAATCACTCGCTTGATTTACTGCCACCGTTAATGATGTGCTTGTTCGACGAAACTGCAACTCAATCTCAGTTTTCTGCTCTGCGCTCGTTTTTTTGCCCTTTAATCACCAAACTAAACGCATTCTAGACTGCACGACACCCACCACGTGCCCGCTGCACTCACCCCGTCCTTGGTTGGGCGGAAATTAGTGGCCTATTTACTTTATTTAATACTTGTTATTACTTATTACATTTCGCATGGGCGACGCGTCCCACTGTCGCTAATAAAGCTGGTAACGAGCGTCTGTGCTGTGGATGCGACTGTGGATCGGATATGTATAAGTTTTCATTTCATTCCTGCTCCCGACAGCAATTACAAGTAGCTAGACCAGACACACCGACCAGCGGGGTGAATGGGGAACAGGGAAGCAGAGGCATTGAAGGCATGTCGATCAATCTGGTCTGCAGGCTGGTCTGGTACGCGTTCCGCGGGATAGCGTGCCTGTGTGTTGGCCCTGCGTTGCTTTTCGGAAGACGCTGAAACCTTCCAACTCGATAATAAGCCCTCACCCGTCGCCTTAATGAGTGTTTGTGGATCCTCATTCCTGGCCCTGTCTGGGGCACGTCATTGAGCGCTGCGATCGGTAGATGAGCGCTGAGTTGTGGTCAATCCGTCGCGAAATGATACGCCGCATCGGGATCATTGCATCGTATGCGGTGGACGTCGATCACGGCGGTCGAGTTGTGATGGCCGGCCGGGACGATTTTTTAATGGAAAAGCAATAAATGTGGAAGTGTTCAGCGGTGGTCACAGCGGCGGACCAATAACGAACACGGGGCGGACAGTTTTTCCATTCCACGCCAGTTGATTGTGTTGCCATTTTCCAGCCCCATTACCCTATCGATAACGGGGATAGCGTGTGGGATCGATGGGGATGCGGGATGGGGACCAAAATGCGGGGAAACCGTCAACGTGTTGTGCATTTTTAATTCACGCCTGTCCCCGACTCCTGGCGTGACGATTCATTAGAGACAAGCTTCTTGCGCCCGGAGAGGTTCGGACTGAACGATTCTTTCGTCAAGGTGCTGAGCGGGTATCGTCATGGATTTTAATGTGCTCGTAATATGCGCACATTCTATTGTAATTTGGCGTCCCCGGTCGGGGGGGTTTTCTTTATCGTGCATGTTGTTTTATGCATGCCGGTTGAGGTATTGCTGCTCAGTGCTGTTTGAAGGTCGTGGTATGAGGTTGTATGTTTTTACTGTCTTTAATGCGGAATGTTAATGAACAAGGTTATCATAATGGTGTTTCATTGCTTTAGCATTAGCACAAGGATATAAAGTGAGATGAGTTATAATACATCGAACAGATGGAATGCCATGTTGTGTGTTTTCTGTATCGATTAGTTGTTGAAAAATATTTAAGAATTAAAATTAAGATTTGTAGAGAATTAAAAAGTAAAAAGTAACGAAATATGACTAGATAGATTTCCTTGTGTAACTAGTTACCATCGAGTGATCGTCGCATTAAAACAATGCGAATGATAACTAAACTAATGTAACTAACTAAATTTACTAGTACTTACAAGCACATGGTCATAATTAGTCTGAAGATAGTAACTATTTAAAAATTAACTAGGTACAAGTTACTGTACATAGAGGAGTAGAAATGAAAACATGATTTGATAATATATTCACATAGCAAACAAATATACAAGAAACAATTGATTCATAATTAGTAAGGCTCAGATCATTTAGAAATGGGGCACTTTGCATTGCGTGTATCTTTCATACCGTTAATTCAATTGAAAAATTCTTTTGGAAAGCATCATAGATTTTGTTAAAAAAATAAAAAAATCAATATTAAATATAAATATAAAAAAAAAAATTGTTTAAAAAATATATATAGAGGAAAAAAATATTATTCGTTTTTTCCAAGAAATTCCCCAACTTTTCTTTTGATATCGCCTATCAGCCGGCGCACAACTGCTTTAGTCACTGATCTGGTCAGTAAATTCCACCAATTCTACATTTGTATGATGTCCTTAGTTACTGTTCTATTTTTCTACAATTATTATTTCATCATTGCCCAATATCGCTCTCTTGGGCTAAACTGGGGTCAATTTGGTGGATTCAGGGATTTTGATAATAATTTCACATCATTATCGTTGTACCATTGCGACAATCCCTTGCTATAATAGCAACTTGCTAGATCAGGCCAAAAGATGACTGGACCATCAAGAAACAATAAAAAAAAGGGACCAAAGAATGGACCATCAATAAATAGCAAAATTCGTTTCTTAAGGCACTCTTTCTTAAACAAATCCAAAGTCATGTTTTTATTCGTCACAAACACGGTGATCTTTTTGTCACATGAGCAGATTCTTTGTCAAATCATAAGTTTGTTAGCAAATTTATCAGCGAAAATAAATTTTAATCTGTTGGGGACATTGCCACGAGCATTGCTCTTATACAATTTTACCCCGGAATTTGTTTAAAATCGGCTTTCTCGTAGGTTTTATCATCCATCCAAATGCAACCATGTGGTTTGGCCGGCACTTGATCGTACAGCTTCCGAGCCCGGTTTCTGGCCATTGTTTGTTGTTTCATGTTTCGATTTGGATGTTTACTGTCTCGAAAACACTTAAAACCTTGTCGGAGTTGGTTTCACCGTACAGTAGAGCGGTCGGCGATAAGATGCTTGGCCAAACCGTAGTCCAAGATGTTTAGGTTAGCCTGGATTCTCCGAATGACTTTCAATCGCATTTTATGATTCACAGTTCTACTCCATCGCTTAGTTTGCACCTTATGACAGTCGTCGGTGTCGGGCTTGTACATGAAAAATCACTCGTGCAACAGTCAACTTGGGCAAACTTAACCGTTTTGCCAACTCCCAAAATGACGCTAATGAATTAAACAGATAATTGTGCACAATCAAATGTTAGCTTCTTCTCTTGCATATCAAATATCTTAAAACAGAATAACGAATATCTTAAACATTAAATATTAATGAAAATTTGACAAAGTGTAGTGTTTTCTGATTTGTCAACAAAACGCTGTCAAATGATTCCTTTTATGTCCATAGGGGGCAACAATATAATTTGAACAAAGTGCCCCTTTTCTAAATGAATCAAGCTTTAAGTCTGTAAGTTGGTATTATTAGTATGATAGTAAAACAATAGCATAACTTAAGCCGTTTCGTATCTTACTGATCTCTTGCATGATGTCTGGATTTAATCCCAAAGATGTACATTTTAAATCTGTTTTTATCCTTTCGACCATGAATTAAAAAACATATAATAAAATCACGATTTATTTTTTATAGCTCATCAAAACAAAATTACACCTTCCGGAAAAAAATAAACAAAATCGATGCATTTATTTTGACACAGAACGAACAATAAAAACTGACCATGTTTCACGTGCACAATAAATAGTTCCACTTGCAATTACATTATTACCGTACATCATTCTCATTTGCAAGCGTGATGAATAAATGTTTATTGCAAGTTTCATTTCGTTACACTCCCTTTCAAATTACCCTACCACTTCTTCCCCAAGCATACGGTAACGATTGTAAAATATCACCACGCCGGCGAATCAATTTGCGTGACAATTGCAAGCCAAACCGTGAGTCTATGTAATGCGCCACGCTTAATAGCCACGCGATGTTTAGCGGTACCTGGTGCGAATCGACCAAATCACCGCGTGAATCATAATATTGAAATCTCAATAAAATGAGCGTGTGCGGCATTGGATAAGCTACCGAATCACACCCACCTTGCGGCAATCTAACGATTCCCCTTGCATAAGGCCTGCTTGCCACGACTCGGAGTCGGACGCCTTCTAGGTGTGTAACTTCGCTCGTTCGATTGCCCTGCCAGCCGTAAAAGCCAATCGCCACAATCCAATCGAATGCGAATGGACGTAAGTTTTATGGTACACAACATATCGTCCACTGGCGGGTAGGCATTACACAGGCCTGCTCGAGAGAGCGGAGCCTCAGGGATAAATCGACGCTTGATCGGGGGGCGGACTCTAATGCGCCCAATCCCATATCGCACCACCGCACAAAGCCCGCTTGTGATCGATCGAGCAACCTTCGAAAGGTGTTGAAAACATCACAAAACTTGCTCCCTTCTCCCATCATCCCTTTTTTGTGCGATCGATAAAGGCTTGGCATAATTTTAGCATAAGCCGCAGCTTTTGATGGATGAAGTTCAACATAACATTCCTTGCTGCTGGAAGCATTTGAGCACGATCGTGCCGCAAGGGGTAACGTATGCGTGAATGTGGCCCCTTTCTGCCATTCCTTGGATTAAGAAGGATGTCGTGTCTTTTTTCTCAGGCAGAAAGCGAGTCATTTAGAATGCTACACTTTTATGCTACAAAAAAGAGTAACCCATCGGTGCGTGTGTGGCTCTTCTCCTTGAATGATCGTAAGAACCCCAAAAGGGAATGGAGTTGACCGGTGACTTGCTTATTAACACCACCACCATCAGCTACATAGTATTTAGCGCTTCCGAATATTCGTTGTACGTTCGTTCCATCAAGCGATGAATCATTTTTTCCCCGGTGAGTTTGGTAGACTGTTGGTACATGGTGCGCAAATCGTGACTTCTCGTCTGTATCGACACCACCGACAATTATTAGTGGGTCAATGGTTTAAGGACAATTAGGCCCTAGTACGTTACGTTCTCTTCGGATTCTGAGACTGCGGTGTACACTAGGGGCCAAGTGTAAGCGGTTGAAGAGGGTGTTTGAGTTTTGAGACTCTTTTTCGGGAGGTTGTAAGTCGCCACTCATAAGTTCGTGTTTTGATTGGCAAAGAAGGATGTAAGTTTTTGTGATCTTGTAGGCTTTGGAATCAACACGTTTGAAGTAACATTTACAATAATTTATTATTTATCAGGCCACAATTTTTAACACTTTAGTTGAAGAATCAATGCTGGTCCTAAAATAATCAATGAACCAATGCTATTCAGAGATAAACATAATCAAACAAATTAAAAATCTTAATCTGAAATAGTTGCTCTGAATGAATTATTTATTAAACACAATTTAGTTAACCCTCACTTGACACGAGTCATGATGTAGGATACTTGGAATGATGTTATGGTAATAACTTTCCGCTCGTTAACGAAATGTACTATACGTTTTTATGTACTACGCAGATTTAGTTTAAATTTCCCCAGTTCAAGTTTCAGCTCCTTTCGGATTGAAATCGCTAACAGAAACCAATCGTCCATGAATATTTCGCATCCATTCCATCCCTCTGCATAAACAAAAACTGCTCCCCGAGCGCGCTCGTTAACACCCAGCCCCCAGGTGTGCCTTTACGCCAGTCACAATCGTCGACACACATCGCACGCGATCGCTATCACACCTAATTGCACACCTCACCTTAAAAATCCTGCCCTGGACACGCCGGTCAAACGCCGTGCTAGACAATAAAAACTTTGCACACATACCGCTTTGTGACGGCGCAATAAGAACTGTGGAGCAAACAACAATCGACGGCCCGCTCGTGGCCCCCTGGGAGATCTGTACGAACTTTAGCCTTGCTTCGTTCACACCTTGGGCAACCTGGTCTAGTAGTAGCCTTGAACTTTCGTCACGCATCCGACACAAGGAAAGGCCTCACATCTCAGACCCCCCTCCACAAGGGTAGAGGGGTGTCCATTTAAGGATTACGAGTGAAGGCTTCCTCTAAACTCCAACTGGAAGCGATGCAAAAGAACGGAGACGTAGCTCATCGTCAGCATTACTTCCGCTCCTGCATGGGGGGGGATGATAGCATTTTTGCCGCTGGACGACCAATTAGCCCGGATCGGACCGAACGCGCGACAGGACCGAATCGACGGGGCCCGATAATGATAGCTTTTAATATTTCTTAACGATCCCATCTTGCGCGGTGCGAAACGAGATGTGCGACATGTTGCCTCCAGTGTCGATCGATCGCGATTTCGCTTGCCATGACAGCCTTCACGGTGCGGAGTTTTAATTTGCGTTGCGTACTTGTTTGACAGCGGCTTTCAGCGCCAAATCGATCGACAACAGATCGGAAACCGTTCGCTCTGGTATGGAAATTACTACGTCTGTGCGGGTATAATTCTTTTCCACAGCAAACTTCTCTTCCGGCAACCGCTTTTGTGCTCCAGCGTCATCTCCTGGAGAAGTTCTTTTTTTTTTTGGGGTCCGATCGCATGGTCCATTCAGAACAAATGTGAGGCTTTAACGCCACTCAACCACTGCTGGAATATACACCTTCAGTGCAAACCGATATTGGCACTGATCGGTAGAGGGTCCGCGTTTCCCACGGACAGCTGGGAGTGCCACCAAGACAACCGTGTTAAGTGTCTTGCCAAAGCCCAAATAAAGCCATCGAGACGGGTCACGGGCTACGAGCTTTCAGGGTTTTTTTTGTAACTTATTCGTTCACATGCGTACCAGACGACTTGGAGCTGTGCTCACTTAGAACACACCATTACGATTGAGCGATCGAGCTAAACATGCTTTTAATTGAATTTATTTGTTCAGTTTTTCGCGTGCCATGTCATTCGACGCGAACCGAAAACGCGTCTCCTTCCGTTACGACGCCGGCCGTCGGTTTGTCCCGCATGATCCGCGGCCACCCCCCGGGGTATGTGTGTGTTTATCCTCGCTTGTTAATAGCTGGTTTTACAATGGCCTGGGAACCTCCGGACCAAGGATGGGGCTACACGCTTGTTGGAATGTTACGCCGAGCGGTACGCTTCGGTGCTGTACAGCACGCAACACAACGCCGAGCGCGCGCAAGTGACACGGTTATAAAGATGTTAGAAGCGAACAGACACCTAGGCAGTGCAGTCGAAGGAGGTTGTTAGGTGTGCACGGTCGTGTCACTTCGTGGTAGGAATTTTGTTCGCTTGTTCCTTACAGAAATTGAAGTTCTGGGGCGATGTGAATGTTAAGGCATCACTTGATGTGTGAAGACAACGGATTGGTGGAATGTTTTAAGAAATTGAATGCCATCTCTAGCAAAATTATCATGTATTTTACGCTCTAATGAGCGATGGCATTAGTCCAACTGTAGGAAGGAATGTAGAACATGGGAATGCAAATGGTAATGCTTTGTTGGTCGAGGGATCGGTAGACATTTCAACAAGTGGGCCAGAGTTCTGAAATGTGCTCTTATTTTTTGATGTAGCATACAGTGTTGGTAAGAAAGAACTTACACAACTACGAGAGATAAGCTTGAGTCAAAGAAGAAGTTCTTTATCATTTGAGTAAAAGTCAAATACATATGCTAACATCAATTTTAGTCGTTCAGTTGCGGACAGCTGGAGCGTTTTTGTAACAAAATATGAAATGAGGCGTCGTGAATTTTCGAAAGACTTTACTATAACCTAAAGAATCTTATTCTTCGTATGTAACGTAAAAGTCGTAGTCGATAGCTCTTAGTCAAACAAGTAAATTCATTTAAAGAAAAAGAACATATTTATTTAGTAACAAGTACGCAGCACGTCGCTTGTGGTAAATTTAGCTTTTCATCATTATCTTCTAACTAAAACGATTAAATAACAAACAGTCTCCCAAAAAGAGTAAAAAATATTCTGGCTGTTTGATATTTGAGCTCGTTTTTTACCAAAAAGACTTCAAAAGTTTGGAAAAGTTCATTTCTCTTTAAACCTTTCGTCGAGTTTATTTACTAACGTAATCGTCAAGTTATGATACTAAAGTAACCTTCTTCTAACCCAAGCCAACTGGATTCAAATATCAGTTCTGAATAAGATTTCTATGTTTCTATTGTGAATAAATACGATAAAACATACATCTATTTACATCCTTCTGTTGTAAACTCATGCAAATCGA
The DNA here is from genome assembly GCF_943734735.2 of Anopheles gambiae. Taxonomy (NCBI): domain Eukaryota; kingdom Metazoa; phylum Arthropoda; class Insecta; order Diptera; family Culicidae; genus Anopheles; species Anopheles gambiae. The sequence continues at coordinate 43,702,620 of NC_064602.1, read as the reverse complement.
TTTGCATAATGTTTTACTTTGACGATCTCTATGTTAGATGATTTTTAATTTGTTAACCTATTTAATGCACGATTAATAGCTAATAGGTAATGGAGATATACATCCTAGGTCATTATAGATTCATTGCGCAAAAATCTCTTGGGGCAATTATTCAATAATTCCGATTGGAAAAAGAAAACAAACTTGTTTCATGCGCAGCAATGTATCGGAAATTTATTCTATTTGTAAATTTCTGTTGCACCATCGTCATTCCCCTGCTTGAAATGAACATACAAAAAACCCACTAAACGCCAGCAATTATTAACATTCTCAAGGGGACGTCCCTTACTTAGTCACACTTCGCTCGAATCATTTATCGGACGCGTCTGATCTTTTCCTGCACAAAAATAGCACATCCACCATCTGCGTCTCGCTACGCCAGGGACACCCTTCATGGCGTGACCATCGCGCGCTTTACCACGCTTTTAACGCATCATAATTATCACGTAGCACTTGGTTTACTGCGCATCATGAAGTCAGTCTTTTTTTCTGCTTCTGAAGGCAACCTGAATAGAGAACTAAGCCAGCACCAACGCTAGACCATGCTCTGTATCTTCCTTACTAATAGTGCGTGTGTGTGTCTCTCTCTTTCTCCCTCCCTCTCCGAACAATAGCGGCCAAGTGTCTGCTGCTCGATGGTGGCGTTGGCATCAGCGGCACCGAGCTGCGCTCGCGCGACGAACCAAAGCTGAAGGATATCGCGAACACGATCACGAACGTGAACCGCTGGAGCAGCCCCTGCATCACGGACAGCCTGTCACTCACGGCGGCCGACCATCACAACCACCATCAGCCGACGAGCCCGCGGGACGAAAACACGATCCCCCCGCAGTACACCAACGGAACCAATGGGGGAGTCGGTGGAGGAGGCGGTGGAGGGGGAGGAGGCACGGGAGGTGGCAGTACGGGCGGGACCGGCGGAACGCCTGCCAGTGTCGGCGGCGGTGGTACACCGCTCCAGATGCGGCCCCACTCGCTCACCCTCCCGTCCAGTGCGCCCGCGATCGTGTCAGCCATTGTGAAAAAGATCCCCACGTCGCTCACCGGCAAGGGATCGACGGGTTGTCCGGTGCCACCACTCGGGGCACTGCACCTGCCACCGCCCACCACCACCACCACCAACGCAACTAGTCCGAAGCTGAAGCCTAGTCAAACGCACGAGCGGGGCGATCCGGACGGCGACTGTGGGGCCGACGATGCGCCCGCCAGCTACCTGGGCAAGAACTCGGAGCACCGCGGCCCGGACGCCGATCTGCTGCACGCGAAGAAGGGCTGGCTGCTGAAGCAGGACGGGCGGGCGGGCGACTGGAGCAAGCATTGGTTTACGCTGCGCGGCGCCGCCCTTTTCTACTACCGCGACCCGGTCGCCGAGGAGAAGGGCGTACTGGACGGTGTGCTGGACGTGAACAGCATTACCGGCATCGCCGAGGTGCCGGTCAACAAGGGCTACGGCTTTCAGCTGACGGTAAGTAGCTTCAAACGCGCAAGCGATCGAGCTATATTTTCACCACACACACTAATTCTTCCCACAGACCTGGGACAACCACCGGATCGTGCTGTCCGCCGTGACGATCAACGTGCGCAACAACTGGATCAACGTGCTGAAGAACGCGGCCGGTCTGCCACCGACCAAGGCGACGCTCGAGCTGTCCAACCAGAACGACGACAACTTCAAAACGTTAGCGGACAAGTCGCCCCCGCCGTCCCCGGTCACGCCCAGTTCGCTCGAGATCAGCGAGCTGCTCGGCGACGCGATCGAGCACAAGCCGAAGCTGAAGCGGGGCAAACTGCTCGAAAAGAACAACAACAACAGTGGCACGAATGGGCACCTGCTGATTGAGGGTGTCGTACCGCTGGCGGCCAGTCCAACCGCGGGCGAAGATGTCGTGGACAAGGCGCCCAAGGACGTGATCGTGCATCTGACGGCTGCCCGCAACCTTACCGAACAGTCGAACAGTGCCAGCACACCGCCGGAGGACAAGAGCGCCATGAACGCCTCCACCACCACCAACACCAACACCACCACCAACACAACCAACACCTCCACCCATAGCAGTAGTAATAGCAGTAGTACTAGCAGTAGTCAGCCTCAACCAAAGCAACAGTCGTCGGTGGTGGTGCTGCAGTCGCCCGTCACGCCCCTCACGCCCAAATCGTTGCTGTTCTCGTCGGACGAGGAGTACAGGACGGCGTCGGAGGGTGGCCGGCGGGATAGTGTCGGCGACCAGTGGGGATCGCCGGTGTCTCCCTCACCGCCGTCGGTGGTGCCGCTGGCAATGCGTACCAAAGATAGGTTAAGAACGAACCCGCCACTGTCGACCCAAAGTCAGCAGCAGCACCAGCAGCACCAGCGGCTCCACAAGCGCAGCCGCTCGTCGCCACCGAGCTCACGGCGCAGCACCATCGAGTCGGAGGCGCCGGTCCCACTGGCCCCGTTCCACACGGTGCAGGAGGAGGACGGTAGCGGGCTGGAGAAGAAGCTGCAGCTGCGGCTGCAGGCGGCCGAGAAGGAGCTGGCGATGCTGCGCGAGGAAACGCACGAGCGGGAAGCGCGCATGTCCGAGCTGCTGACCACGCTCGAGCGCACCGAGCAGGAGCTGACGCGCAAGCGCGAGCTGGAGGAGAACCGCGAGAAGCTGATGGTGCAGCTGCAGGACAGCCGGGCCGCGGGGCAGGACATAATCGACCGCATCACGCACGAGCTGTCCAAGAGCCGGGACACGACGAAGGAGCTCGAGGAGCGGCTGGCCCGGGGCATCGAGGAGAACGAGTCGCTGTACCGACGGTTGCAGGAGTGCGGCATTGCCGCACCCGGTACCAGCCCAGCGTCGAGCTTGTGCAGTCTGGCCGTGGCACGGAGCGGTCGCATCAAGCGCATGGACTCGTTCAGCGATCTCACCTGCCTGACCGCGATCGATCCGACCCAGCTCGACCGGGACATGCTGGCGGACGAGTACCGGGAGCTGCGCGCCCGCTTCGAGCGTGCCGTCAGCGAACTGAAGGCGATGAAGCGCGAGCTGAAGGACGCGCATGGACTGTACGATGAGCTGGAAATAGCGTACGCCACGCTGCGCAAGGAGCTCGACCGACAGGCGACCGAGCATGAGGCGCAGTCGCGCATGATGGCCGATCGGATCCAGGACATGACGAACAAGTACACGGCGGCGGAAAAGCAAGTTCGGCTGCTGAAGCAGAAAGCGATCCGATCGGAGAAGCGCCGATCGCTGTCGCTCAAGGGCAAGGAGTCGCTCTCGATCCAGAAGGAGCTGGAGGAGAAGGTGTCCGAGCTGGAGAGCAAGATCGATGCGCTCGAAAGTGGCGGTGTGCTGCTGCCGGTGGCGAAGGCGACCGTGGAGCTTGCGACGCCGGAAGCTGCGCAACCGGTGCGCCGTTCGTCGTCTACCCGGCTGCGCAGGAAAAGTCTGGACAGTGCCACGCTGTCCGCGCAACCGATGCAGGTCGTGCTGCGGCTGAACAATCTGGAAAAGCGCGTCGAGAACGTGCAGGCCGTTGGACTGCCAGTGACCAAGCCGCCCGAGGTCAGTGAGTGTGAGACGGCCAGTACATCGAGCACGGGTGCCAAACCGGTGCCGGAGCATCTGCTCGACCGGCTCAAGAGTCTGGAGGGTGTGGTGGTATCGGTACGCGAACTGATCGACCAAAGTGCACAGCAGTTCCAGAGTCTGCGCACTTCCCGCTCGCGACGTTCCGTATCGCCAGCGGCGGACCGGAAGGATTCGTACAAATTTATCGAGCGCTGTCTGGCCGAGGTGTCGAAGCTGTTGCGTGAGAGTTGCGACAACTGTGTCGTGCCGGTCGAGGGCACGGGCTACGGCAGCGTGATTGTGCTGCCCGAATCGAACCCCATCAAGCTGGCACTGGATCAGCTGGAGGCACAGCTCAAGGGCAAGCTGGCGGATCTGCTCAAGCAGCGGCGCATGCTGCGCGAAACGAACGGACTCACGCAGCGCAAGGACATGGAGCTGCTGGCGGAGCGGATTGCGTTCGAGAGTGTTTGCTTCGGCCGGCTGCGGCACGCCCTCGAGCGGGCGGAAAATCTGGCCGAGTTCGAGGAACGCCAAACGAAGGTGGAGGTGTGCGAAACCGTCCAGCTGATGTCGATGCTGAAGGCAAAGCTGTCCGGCAAGTGCGTGGTGCGACCGAGCAGCAGTGCCGACGTGCTGGCCAGTGTGCTCGCCCGCAAGCTAATGCTGTCAGCCGGCCGCACCAGCACGATGCGGTCGCTCTCCTTCCCCCCGATCGGAACCGCCATGCTGGACGATCTACTGCGCCAGCAGAACGAGGTGCACCTGATCGCGAAACGCTACCAAACGACAATCATGGAGAACCTGGCGTACGGGCTGGCGGCCGAAACGCTCTCCTACATTGCGTCCTCGCACGAGACGGTGCAGGGCGCGGTGCAGGAAGCCTGGCGCCAGGCCCAGGAAGCGGTCAATGCCGAGCTGGTGCAGTCCGAGATCGCGCACATCATGATGCGCAACGCGCAGCGGTACGAGGGTTCGCTGGCGCCCGCCTTCGGGTACGCACTGTCCACGCAGGAGCGCATCACGTTCGAAACGTTCGCGGACGCAGTACACGAAGCGCTGCGCCGCGAGATGGATGCGGCCGTCCGGCAGCTGACCGAGTGCTACGAGGAAACGCTCGCCAAGATGAAGCGCGGCCAGTGGCGACTGCACCTCGAGCAGGAGCGAAAGCCGAGCGAGGGGCGCCAGCTGCTAGCCGAGTTTGCGGACATTGTCGCACACAAGGCGCTGATCGATGCGCGCGTCCACGTGCTGAAGGGAGACTACGTGCCGAAAAAGCCCGCCCAGCCCACGGATGCGTTGGACGAACCGTGCGAGCGAGTGTTCAGCGTGGCCGCGCTCAAGCAGTACGAGAACCTGTACACGGACCTGACCGCCGATCTGGAGGTCGCGAACGCGGACGACATCCTGGCCGAGGCGGACTTTAACTTCATGTACAAGTACTTCACCAGCGAGCACGCGCTCAACAAGGCGGAGGTGACGGAGGTGTCGGCGATACTGAACGAGCTGGAGCGATCGGTCGTGGCGCTGCAGGCCACGCTACACCCGGACAGTGGGAATGCCGGTGCGGCCAGCGCCATCGACGTGGACAGCCTGCGCAGCATTCACGCGCGCTGCGTGGAGATTCAGCAGCGCATTGATTCGCTGATCAGTGCGGCGAAGCAGCTGCAGTCGCGCAGCGACCAGTGCGGCCGGCTGCAGGATCGGCTCCTCCAGCTGACGGAAGAGCACGAGCGCGAGCTCGGCACGGTTCGGCAGCAGCACGAGGCAAAGCTGGCCGCACTGCAGCGCCGTATCGACGAGCAGCAGCAGCGCATACGGGCGATCGACGGCGAGCGGGCGGAGCTGCTCGAGCGGCTCAACAACGAGCGCAACCTGCTGAAGCAGAAGGAGAAGGAGCTGCACGAGCTGTCGGTGCGTTTGACGCGGCTGGACGCGGCCAGCAACGAGAAGGACAAGGAGATCGAGGACCTGCTCGACAGCTACGACCAGGAGTGCAAGAAGGCGCGCACGCTGAAGGACCGGTGCGAGGAGCTGGCGGGCAGCTGTCGCAAAACGGCGGCCGAGTACGCGGAGCTGGAGAAGGAGCGGGACTATCTGTACGAGCAGATGCGCAAGGAGCAGGACCACGCGAAGAAGCTGGAGAAGCACCTAGAGATGGTGGAGGCGGAGCATGCGCAGCAGGTGGATAATCTGCACGCCGCCTACCGGGAGCAGCAGATGGCGAACGAGCTGGACTCGCAGAAGGACCGGGACGATGAGGATAGCTTGCGGTCGCGCTACCAGGCCGAAATCGAGCAGTTGCGGGTAAGGTGTTGTGCAGTGTTGCCTACATTTAGGCGCACATTTGCGGGAAGGTCTCATTTCACTGTTCCACGTGTGTTTGCAGGCACTCTGCGAGAAGGGACTGGCTGCGATGGAAGCTTCGCACAAGCGCATCATTCACGATCTGGAGGAAAAGCACCAGCAGGAGATCGCTAAGCTCATTCTGGAGAAGGAACAAGCGCTGGCCGAAGAAACACAGGTAAGATGGTGGAGTTGAGAAGAAACCCGTTTTGAAGATGAAACTAATTTCGCAACACTTTGCAGGCAACGCTGGCAGCACTCGACGCCATGAAGAAAGCACACCAGAATGAGGTGCAGCGGGAGGTGACGCGCTTCAAGCAGGAGTTCCTCAAGCAGTTCCAGAAGGGCGGCCAACCGCCACAAACGTACCGCGAGAAGGAGTAAGTTGCTATTAAAAGTTTAAATTACAAAAGCACCCGTTTACTAAACTCCACGGCCTCCTCTCCGTTGCAGGCAAGAACTCGAAGAAGTTCGACTCGAGATCCTGTCCCTCTCCGAGAAGTACTCGATGAAGTGCGTCGAGACGGCAGCGCTCGAGGAGAAGCTACGCAACGCGACGCAACAGCTGAAATGTTCGCAGCAACACATTCAGCAGCTTGATGTTAGGTAAGATTCGAGCAGTGAACCAAGCGGCAGTTCAAGATCAATTGCAAGGTTCTAATTACACGTCTTGCTCCTTCCCGCCTTCTAGGAACAAACAACTTCGAGCGCACTTTGTCTCCAACCAGCCGGAAGAAACTTCTTCTGCACCACCGACCAGCAGTGTCGTAACGCCAAAGGATACCAACCTGTTCACCAGCAACAGCACGGTAAATAGCTCACTTGACTCGTACCCAACTTAAGAAGAGAGAAAACACGCAAGCCCTTCTGCCCTGTACAATCCACACCTTCCTTTTGGCATGTACTGAATTGATACGATTGAACTTTCTTAACTGTGCGGCACCATTTCTTGTGAATTTGAACGATTGTTTGACCCGCATCAAAAACCCTTTCCACCTTGTCACACCTCTTGCATAGCATGTCCGAATCGTAGCATGATCGCCGACCCTTCCCACCCGTTTCTTCTCCCTTATTTCCCGTGTGTTTCGTTTGTTTTTTCGCGTGTGTGTGTGACCTTTTTTGTATGTTTGACAAACTTTTGTTATTTTTCTCCTAACGGCTAACCACTAACAATCGCAACAACAATATAAAAAAATCATCACAAAACCCGCGTTTACCAAAACCAAAAAAAAAAACAACACAAAAATCCATCGCACCACATCCACCACACCACCAACACTGGGATGATGACTCACTGGGCGCAACACCAGCAGCAGCTTCAGCAGCACCTAGAAAGTTCACCGCCACGCAGCACTTCCGCTCTGCGAACGGCTACAGGCCACGGATCGCCTACCACACCTACGCCCACCACGCCAACGACGATCGTACCGAGCTCGGTACCGATCGAGCCCACCAGTGCACCACCACCGCTCGAGCTGCTCGATCTGCGCGAGTGTCAGCATCTGCTGAACAACAATAAGAAAGAATCACATCCACGGTTAAAGTTCACCGAAGGTAGCCCACCGTTTGTTTTTTTTTACACACACACTCTGTCACCTCTCGCCTCTCAAGCTATTTCGCTCCGGGGGTTGCTGCTCTACACTTTTACACTTTTGCTTTAGATATAACTTTGTTCTATTTGTTTGGTGTTTGATGTATGTTGATTGTACTTTCACTTATTCAATGTTTTGTTGTTGTTTTTAACATTTTTTCACATTTTTCTTCTTTTTTCACTACTTCTTTTGTATTTTGAATTGTTTTCTATATTGCATGTCTTTCCAAATGTTCTTCCATTATCTTTCATACTTGCCTGTAATTTTGTTATTATTTATCAGTTGTATAAAATCTTCTTCTCTACTTTGAGGTGTTTTTTTTATCAATTTCTCTATCTTAGCATAAATTAATTAACAGTATTATACAAAATAGGAAAAATGACAGGCTTTTCCAGGAGTTCTCATAGCTGTGGGACACTTTATTGACTCCTTCTTAAGTGAAATGAACTTAAAGTAATGGGAATTGGATTCCATAGCAGTTTTGTTGGACAAATCCAATAGGAATTTCCAAGGCGCCTGTCCAAAAAGGGTGACATAGAGTCCAATTCCCTTAAGAAAAAGTCAAGAAAGTGTCCCACAACTATGAGAACCCCTGGAAACCCCTGTAAATACGTATATGTACAATTGTTAAGCCATTTTTAACAGTATTAAAATCTTGCTTCTTATGTTTTGGACACGAAATTTTGATAATGAAGCAAAATTCTAGTCTATTCTAAATATTTAAAAAAAATCCACCACTTCTTCAATGAGCAATTTTTGGTTTTATGAAATAATGTTTGAGGCTAACAAAGATAGAAGCGTATTCTAGAATTTATTTACAGTAAATTACAAACTAAAAAATAGATAAATAATTCATTAAAATCTATTTTAATGATATAATAATGTACAATATTTATAAATAAGGTAGAAATGTTATTTATGTACAAGTAATTTTGTAGTAATAAATGTTACTATATAGCATTAAGCCTTCCAAAAACACACAATAACAGTTATCATTGCATGCGCAACGGGGTTGAATATACTGTGGTTCCATTTCTTGTACAATTGTAAATATTAAGGGTTACTTCTTGGTAGACACTCAACATAAATTGCAACCAATGGCAAGGATATTAAATAGTTTCCCATTATCTCTTCTCCTTCTCTTTCGCCATCCTCATGCATCGGGCCAAAGCAGGAGCCAAACTAGGTGTAGCACCGATCTTCTCTACCTCCAGCACGACCGTTGGCACCAGCGCGCCCGGTACGGCGATCGTCAACGATTCCGTCAACCTGGCGAGCAGCACCAACAACAACCTCGCCAAAGTCCTCAGCTCCAAGCAGCTCAACATGAACCTGATCAGCGGCGGGTCCGGTCCACTGTCCCCGACCGGTCCGCCCACACCCCACCCAGTGGCGCTCACGCTGCCGCTGATCGCCAGTGCCACGTTCAAGCACAGCAATCTGCACCGAAACCACCAAACCGCGATCGCGAATAATGCCCCGGCATGCGGTGGCAATGGGTCCAGCAACCACAACAACAACAACAACAACAACACAAATCATCTCATCAACCTAAACAACAACCACATACACAGCAACAACAATAACAATGTCAGTAATTTAAACAACAACAACAACAATAACAATAATAATAATAATGATAACGATAGTATGCACGAGCTTAAGCCATCGACAAAACTTTGTTCGCCCCCTCCCTTAGATGAGAGGGACGTTGAACAGCAAATTCATCGATTCGAGTTGGAAATCTAAACACCGGCACCAATTATTAACACGCAATAATAATAATACATTTGTTCACATTGTTCATTTAACACACATTGTTTTTTTTTTTTGTGCAGCCTCGCTTTTTTTTATTGTTCGTTTTGGCTTATCCATCGTATGTTAACACACAAAAATGTTAAACTATGCTCCAAAAAGAAAAGAGAAAAAACACACCTGCCAAACACGTCCTAATGGATCATCTTCAAATGTGTTCCCTCCCATACTTTAGACGAACAACGCGAAACGCATTCAATCATTATTATTATTAGTGCACGCCGAGAGCAAATACTAATGTACTAAAGCCAAAAGCCAAGTAACGGGCAAACAAACAAGTAGGATCAAAGCAAGCAACGCCCTTCACGACACGCTTCGAGTTTCGATTAGTGGTTAAGGCTTTTTTCCCCCTGATGTTATTGACTTCTGCTGTTGTGCTTGTGTATGTGTGTTGTTACTATGTTGTTGATGTTGTTAAAGTTAGTGTTGTTAATGCGGAATGCGCCACCGCCAGCTGTTGGTAGGCGAGTGGATCAGAACTGTCGATCGGAACGGAACGAAACGTTTAGTGCCTTAAGCGATTTAATTGCAATGTCCCTCTTTCTTGTTCACCTCCTTGTCATTCATTCATTTTATTTATTCTTCTGTAATGTACGATTGAACATTTTAACCATTATTTTCGTTCACTTTCAACTGTCGGATTTAGTGTACGCGAACACTGTCGTTTCATTCATTTGCCATGTGTTTGTTTTCCATTTGATTGTTTTGTTTTCTTTTGATAATATTTTAACTCTTTTCACTCTTGTAGGCAAAAGCTCACCGGTTAATGTTGCACTAAAATAGGCTTTGTTTTTCTCTGTATTTTTCTAGTACCACTTTTAGCGGACGCATCATTTGCTCCTGATGAGAGTATGTTCATTCCTTTCTTTGTATGTGTTGTAAAAAAAAATCGGTTTCTAAAATACGCTAAAAATTGTAACGAAATTCAAATTATTTTAGGGAAGCAAAGCGGTTCGTTTTTGTTTTTCGGATAAAAGTTAAGTCTCCGCCACTGTACTAAATTGTACTAAAATATTTAAGAACTTTTACTTTTTAACAAACCGCGACAGGAAAAGGAAACTGATAAAGTAGTGACTTATGTTTTTAGGTTGTTTTTCTAACAGCGTTGCTTCCTTATAAGCGAAAAGAATTTGACGAAATTTAGACAAAAAAAATAATAAAAAAGGAATTGGTCGACAAAAGTGACTCAAAAAAGCGAACAAACACGGCTAATCGATAAAGAAGATAGGAATAAAAGAAATGGTTTAATAAATAAAAGAATCGTTGGGAAAGAAGGACTTACCAAAATCGAAAAGGTGATCCAATGCAACATACCAGAGGACGTCCTTCAGTCGTGCTCCTGTCAAGGTACGATGGTAATCTTACGATTTAAACAAAACTTCCTTGTACGCTTTCCCCTATCACCCCCACTGCAACGATGTGTTCGAAGGCCCTAGTTTCCTTTTTTTCGTTGTTAAGTTTTTTTTAAGTTGCAGAACCGATAGGCAAACATACGGGGGGACAGAAAAAGGTAGTAGCTGTAGTTAGTTAGTGTTAGTAAAGCAAATCGATTGATCAGTGGTAGCAAATGCACTTTTGCACACCTAATAACCAACATAAGTGTTGCTATTGGAGGAGTGTTGCTATTGGACAAACACAAACCAACACATTGATACATGTTAAAGAGACAGACATATATATATATGGTGCCTTTCTTTTGTTTTGTTGTGCGTTATTTGTATCTTTTACTATTATTACTACTACCACTACTACGACAGCAAACCCCTTAACGTTAGGATTATCGATTTCGTGGAAGTTTCTTAAAATAGATTTAAAGTTGTGTACGTGTAAACTTTTTGTAAAGTAAAAAAAAGGGAAGATGAAGCAAAACAATCGTTGGTTTAGTTGGATTTTTTAAATGTAAAATGTAACAATTGAGCGAGATATGTAAGAGAGGGAGGGTACCTGTGCTCGCACTCACGATTCATCATGTAAATGTTTATTTTTGTGTACGTTTATCCCGTTTCCCCTTAATTAATGTTCTTCCACGTTCTGTAACTGTCGCTCGTCGAACAATCCCAGAATTGAATTCGATGTAACCTCACCGAAACAAGTTAGTGAAAGTAAATAAATATATGTATGGAAAATGAATTTGTTAAAACCGAAGGCGAATGTACGTTTGTTATTTATGCAGTATGGAGAAAGAAACGACTGAAAACAGTAAGACCCAAGTTGAATTTTTAATTTGCTTTATTATACAATCGTGTCTGTACAGCGGTACGGGTTGCACAAAGTTGAAAATGCTTACAAAATAGCGTTTTACGATCCTTCTTCTATCCCTCTCTCTCTCTATCTATCTCTACATCTGTCCAGTGCAATCCTCTGTTTCAAAAACTCCATGCACCGCACCAGGCTGCATTTTGTTGCGCCATATGCTTATCACTACACTAAACACATTCCTCTCACTCTGGTTCGATTTCATGTCCCAACGACTGATGTATTTTTTCAGCGCTTTAAGCATAATGAATGTAATCTAACCTAAGCTCTCTGTCCCAAGGATACACACGAAAGCGCACCAAAATACAAATGACGCACCAAAAAATGGGAAGACGTGCATTCCGGGAAAAGCCACACACGGCACAGTCTGCCTAAATTGCTAAAATATAATTATCTTACAAACACACGCAAACGGAATGTGTGAAACATTTAAATGAATCTCCTTACTGACTGACGTCTAGACGGATAGCACATTAGTCTCTCCTTTCAAGTGGATAGTAATTATGATTTATTAGGCGATGTGCATTGTGTTATCGTAAACTGTACACATCCAACAGCTTTTCCAGCGATTTTCAGTGAAAATAAAGTAAATAAAAACTGTCTACAGTGCAATGTTGCCTTTTCCAGTTCAATGATGAGCATTTACACTCAGCTCTACGCTTCAGATTGATCAGGTACGTAAATATTAGTTTGTATGTAGTTTGTTTTTGCTTCTACAGTGTACATTAAATGAGTATGGAACTGAACCAAAAACGTACGCACAAAAGTTAATCTTAGACGCATCGAAAATAATGTTGTGCTTTTCTATCGCTGTTTATGTTAAAAAGGACACCAATTTCTATGGACCATATTATGTATAGTGGTTTGTCGCAGTGGATAAATCGTACTAATAAAATAACTTCATTATCTTCTCACAATTTCGTTCTACAATACAATACTTCAATAAAAGCACCATTTGAACATATAAAAAACTGAAACCTTGTTTGTATGCAAGTCTCCTTTCCTTTTACAAACTTTCTAAATAGTTTGCAAGATCGTCCTTGTGGTTTGTGAACTTTTTACACAACTTTCATTCAAAAATCCGACAGCATTGATTTAGCAGCATGCGACATTCAGAATTAATTGATATGAAATAAATATTTGGGCTATAAATTAGTATTATTGCAAATGTTAAGCAATACTATCCAACGACTAGGTCCCGTCCGTTGGTAATATTGCATTCACTAGTAATATAAACACAATCTATAAAAGACTGTTTAAATAAAAATTCTCAAGCACTCATAACACTGCTGCTTTACCAAAGCGATCACCGCGTTGGGTATAAAGTGCACAGGAAAAACACAGGCTTAGTTCAACTAAACCAATACAAAACACTTCCTACGAATTGTTTTCATAAAATAAAATACACATATGAACGCAATAAACAGCTTAAAATTGGATCCAAATAAATCCCTTGCTTTTAGCTGTTTCATTCAACCAACTGAGGAACAATCATTTAGATTGTGCGCCACCGTTGCGTTTTTACATCTGTGTGACGCTTGTCCAGTACCTTCAGCCAGCTGAAGCTTAAAAAAACAACCACAATACCCGCGACACATCGCATCTGGCCACGTACGCGCAAGCAATGAGGCGTAAAGATCTGTACAATTGTGTCTCGTTCTAGTACGCTGCCCGTTTGGAAGTGTAAAGCCACTGACCGGACTCACAATACTCAATGTGCCATTTGTTGAAAGATTGTGCAAATAGTGTCTATAAATCTCAAAATCACTTCTCCACTTCACACCGTGTTTATGACGCCATTGAAAGTGATGCACGGATGGAGAAAACACGTGAGAAGAATTTCCTCCAACCTTCTCGTCGACTTTGTGCTTACTTTACATTTCAAACCACAACCCAACTACCATTAGAAATGACTAACCCTAATCATGCTGCTGCCAGCAGTTGAAACAAAAGCTGTCCCGTTTGCTGATTCTGTCCACCGCACAACCGTCTAACAGAATCTCTTATCACATACTTATCGATCCTGCCTATCAACAGGAACCGATCACACTCAGTTCGGATAATCGTCGTCGTCCTGCATCGTGTTGGCCGTTGGGCGGCCCAGTCCCGCACAGCAGAACCGATTGCGGTTCGCGTTCAGGTTGACACTCTTCATCAAATCGATCGTATCCTGTCCCTGAGCGCGCAATTCCCGCTCGGTCGATCGTTCCAGCTTTCGCCACTGCTGTACCGCCAGCGCGAAGGCAGTCGCCACATTTTCGGACGTTTTGGCCGACGTTTCGATGTAAGCGGTTATGTGGTGCTCCTGGCACCATTGCGACACCTCCTCGGCCGTAACCTCCCGCTGTGCCGGCGGCAAATCATTCTTCGTGCCGACGACCACGAACGGAAAGTGGTCCGGATTGACGTCGTAGTACCGGAGGAACTCATCGCGCCAGCTGGCCAACGCTCGGAAGCTTAGCCGATCGTTGATGGCGTACGTTAGCAGGCAAATGTCGGTACCACGGTAGAACGGAGTTCGCAGCGCACGAAACCTTTCCTGTCCGGCTGTATCCCAGATCTAAAATAGAGAACAAAAATTAGAATTGAAAATATATGTCAAAACTGTGTGAAAATATGGTTGTCTAAATATGATCTTTCAACGCCGTTTATGTGATTCGCGAGACTCCTAATCAGGTTTGTAAACAGTATTAGACGCCCGATTGCAAATAGCTTGCAAAAATTCCCATCCCACACACCTGACACATCGATGCGTCATGCCCAACCTGCTAATCAATACCACAGGGCAAAGCTTCCGCAGATTATTGACATCAACAATGAGCCTATACATTTACATCACACCGAGCTCAGATTGTAGAAGATCAAGATGTTTTGCTGGGGCTTAGCAACAACAGAACGCAAAAAGGCTCATCATTATGCCATCCAAAGCCTGCAGCTGTTGACTTCCAGCAAACATCGACTTCGCTAACATCGTTTAAAATTAAATCGATTACGATTTCTAACACTTATTCCTTGTGCCATGCCATCGCATTCATTACTTCATTCTAAACGCTGCGCACTTCTTGTCAAGAATAAATTACAAACAGTAATCATAAAAAGAGTACTACGACTGTTACGGGCGATGTGATTTTAATAGCCCCAGTGCACGCTATTTACACACAACACGAAGAGACAATTTTACGGGCAAGACGCCGGGCGACTTTCCTTCTTCTGCCCGGTTAGGGCGATATTTTGTACAACATTCAGGTCACGTTTGCTGACGGTCTAAAACGGAAATTTAGCTAAAACGGAAATAAAGACATTTGCGATTTATATTCATTTCTATTTATTTTAGCATTTTTTTCTAAATTCTTTTCTACTATTTTTTATAATTTAGAGAAAGAGAAAGCTTTAATTCTAACATATTTTTGTTTTTAAAGAAGTAGATTGTTTTCAAACCATACCAGCCTTGTAGAATAAGCAGATTTTAGCCAAATCTCTAATAGGCCTACATTCCTATAAGATAAGCGATAAGCATTCATTCCAATAAGATAAGCGGCAAAGCACAAAACACTTCCGGGCAGGTTTCTCTCCTATTAGTGGAGCTCGATTTTAATGACATTGAAAAAATGCACTTTCTACTCAATTTTAACATAATGCTCTCTGTTTCATTTTAAGCTTTTCGGTGGTAAATCGTAAATTTACCTACAATGCTGGACACACTCCAACCTTCCTTCGTTCCCTTGCTCCCTTGTGCCCTTCCAACTACAATAAATGTTTCATGAGGTATTACCCACAACTTAACATCTGTTGACGACGCTGCTCATGTTTAAACAAACCTACCCAGCTGACGGTAGTGGTCACCTTGTTTGGGGTGTGCGAACAAACGAACCTACCCAAGCTTTCGTTCGCGATAAAGTCGCGTTTCATCTACTATTTGCCCAACCAAACGAGGGGGTGGGGTTGGTTCACCCCCACCCACACCCACAATAGTGGCCCATCGCGATCCTTGGCCACATCTGTAACATCTCCGTCACCTTCTCACCGAGAGCAAGTAAGATAAGCGTTTCGTTCATTTGTTCGGTTTTGTTTGTTTGCACTGTGGTGGTTAAAGGTGTGCGTGTGAGTGTGTATTTGTGTACGTGGTAACCCATAACTATTGCCCTTTTGGTGGACGAACACACCGCTAGACACATCGCTCGTATTCTCTGTGCGTGTGTGTTCCTCGCATATGTGTCGCGTTTGCTCAATTATCTTCCTGCCCTGTTCCTGTCCCCTGCGACCATTTCGTGTAAACTATCGTCATTCGCAGGTGGCGAAACACCCAACGACATCGTCCACTCACCTGCAGCGTAAACCGTTCCTGGTCCACCTGAATGTCTTTGTTCAGAAATTCCACCCCGATCGTGTGGAAACTGTTGGCGTCGAAATAGTTCGAAACGAAGCGATTCATTAGACAGCTTTTGCCCACATTTCCGTCGCCTGGAAGGGTAATTAAAATTGTTTCATTAGAACGCCCATTCAAATGCTTTACCGACCGACGCAGCTTCGTTTCGGTCGCGACTCTCGCAAGTCTCCTCCCCAGAAGGCCTACCTAAAATGACCACTTTAAGCAGTATGTTTTTACTCGGCGGTCGCATGTTCGTCATCTTGTGGCCTGCTATGTTGCTTTCTCTTCCGTTCCGTTTCTTTGTTCTCCGATGTGCTCTCCCTCGCTCCTTGGAGACCCGCCGCGATGGCGATGCTGCGTTTTTGTTTATGCTGCAATGCACTGAACCGTGGAATAGCAACCGTCACCTCCGCTGGCCTCCAAGGTGAATTATGCTTCGCACAGTTTGATCCGTCGCTGTGAGCTGATCGTAATAATATTCACCTCACGTTTCGATGGGCGGGTCCAGGGGGCTGTGGACTTCTCGCAAGACGGATAGTGTGAGATTGTCGTTGCCCACCAAAGCTCATGAATTCATAAATGCACTCCACACTGGGGTGGCCAGCGTCGCCCGTTTCGTTGACCCCGTCACACGGCTATAAACGGCACGGCATCTCTCTTTCACTCTGTCGCGGAACACAGCAGCAGCTTCTCGTTTACTATGCGCATACACTTGGAAGAAAACAACGATCGAGAGGAATGGGACCGTGCCCACCAAACTAACTATGACCCAGCGCCAACTCAATCAATTCCAAACAATCTGTACCCAGACCAGCAGCAGACCAGGCACACAGAGGGACAGAAAACTCTCACATACACAAGCGCGCACACACACACACATCCGAACTCGATACACTTAATCAACAATGCAGCATCGCCGATGAATGCGCACCACCAACCACCACTAGCATTAGACAATAAACACAAAAACTAACAATCGAACCGGATATTCTCGTCTGCAAATTCGCGGATGACATCACAACTCCATCGCACACGCAGCTGGGATGATGCTCTCCGTTGTGGTTGTGTTCGACGACCGTGGCGCACCAAGGTGTTGATCGCATATGAAGATTGCGAAAATATTTACACGACTGTCGACGGACACTGGCACTGGTGGGGGTGGGTGGGATGAATGGTTTTTTATGCTCTCTTCACTCCACCAACGCACACAAACGAAGGAATTGCTAGGAGGACGAAACACTACACAACAACACGGGAAACTTTACATTACTCTAGCGACACGTTCATTGCACCGATTTATTTAGGATATTCACAAATCAACAAGGGTCACGCGTCGATTTCACACCAAATGTTTCTCCTACGAAATGTAAAACCAGAGCAGCGAAACAGAATCGAACAAATGCGCGGATGATGTTTCCCTCCTGTCAAACTTCGGCTGCCCTCGTGCCTTGGTGAAACGAGCGATGGGAGCGCTGAACCATGCGCCATAAACGCGCACAGCTGTGCGGTCGTTTGCTGTCAGCTGTGACAGATCCCCCTAGAGGGGACGGGGGATGTCGTCACATTCGGGGTTCGGGTTGTGTTGCTGTTTTCCCAAACTGATCTCTCCAACTCGTTGTCGCGTGAGGGGGCCTCGCGTTTTTGTCTCTGTGAGAAAACACGCAGTACAAAAACGTTTCCTTTATTTTTTTTATATTTCGTGGGAAAACAATGACCGTACGTTGTTAGTGTGCCCGGATAGGATCGGTGGGCAAAATAGGTGCAGTGTCGTTTGCGGTGTTTGCTATTATCGGTAGGTTTTTGCGATCAAGAAACATCAACCCAGCAGTGTGGGAAGCAGCAACACAGTTCGAATTGTGCTGTTTTTCGTCGTGCACGCGAAAACGACACGTCACGGTCGGTTGTGGTGTTACAGGAAGATAATTATCCTCCTCAGTAAATACTCCCTTCTGGCTTTGCCAGCATTGGGGATGAGTTTTTGTTTTTCGTGTCAACAGTATCGGTTGCTCGGGTACTACCATGATGCAGAATTCCTTCGCGCTCCCACTGTAGTCCCGTGTGCATCGGAGTTGTTTTTGTTCCTTGTTGCTACCAAAGTTCGCCATCTAAGTGTGCTGTTTTTTACATCTTTTTTTAGCCCTTTGCCCTTGTGCTCCTGCCTGTGCGCGCTGTG
Organism: Anopheles gambiae; assembly: GCF_943734735.2. Classification (NCBI taxonomy): domain Eukaryota; kingdom Metazoa; phylum Arthropoda; class Insecta; order Diptera; family Culicidae; genus Anopheles; species Anopheles gambiae. The sequence continues at coordinate 43,684,485 of NC_064602.1, read as the reverse complement.
TTGTTTATTAATTTGAACCAAATTTTGTGCAACAACAAAGAAGTCTGTGTGAGTGTGCGCGCCAGTTGTGCAAAGACTGGCATTTTCTTATCGTGCCAAAGGGCCCAGTGTGTTTGTGCAAAGGGAAGAAACAAACGTAAACAAAGGATCGCTCGCGACACAAATCGTCTTCCAATTTTGCCCACGATACCAAAGAAGGTAAGAAAAATGTGTCACGAGACAGCACGATTGGTATGCTTGTTTGGTGTTTCATGAGCAGGGGCTTTGAAATGCGCCAAACGAATGTGTTTTTTTTTAATTCAAACTGCCATGTTTCACGGCCATGTAGAAGGAAGGAACCTGGCTAGCGTGTGTGGAGGACGATAAGTTATGCAACTCTGCCACAGCTCCATGGTAATCTGGTTTCATCTGTGCGCATTATTCGTGTTCAAGGACTACTTGAATAGGAGCAACTAGCACGGTTTCGTTCTGACCCTGCAACAGAAGAACCCACCGTAACGCCTCCCTTGAAGGATATCTCGTTTTGCCGTACCTTATCACCACCATTGCCACACCGATTATACCGTGCAAAGCTGCGAAGTGGCGCGATACTTTGAATGTAATTAAATGCACCACCGGATGGTTGCGTTAATTTACCTTACCCCCCAACCAACCTCCCTTTGGAATGCGCCACTGCTGCCTGTCATGACGGGAAACGGTTCCATCGATTCCATCCACCAATGCATGCTGCGAGAGGCAACAGAAGGAGGAGAAAGTGAATGTTTTGATCGGAAAACCGGTTTGTAGAGTTTGTGCCCGTTGCCGAGCGCATGATCACACCAACACTCCGAAGTTCGGTCGACACTCGTGGTCGTCGTCGCCGGCACACCGCTCTGTCCCTCACGTGACTTGCATGCTGCCGGGTCGAGCGGCCGCCGGCGGTACACACTGTTTACGCTTCTCGCGCCAAAAGCGGCACACGCTGCGCCACCAATCTAGTTTGGTCCGCGCGCCTAGTAGCTGATATGCATTTCCTGCTTGCGCAAGTTGAATGGCCAAAAGTGCCATCGGCGATCAACACTCTTTGTACGGGAGTGTTTTACAACACACGCGGGCTTGTTTCGCCATGTGGACAGTCTGTGCTGTGTGAAGGGGGCAATGTGGCGAGGAAAGATATATTTAGGCGAGCATTTATTTTCTCACCACCATGACTAAGTGAAAGCTAAGGATCGTTCGATAACTCGCCGATCACCTGGCTTGCGCTGCACTTGCCTCATGTCCAATCGTATCTCTTTCAATAAAAAATAGCAATTGCTTTACGCGACAACAATGCCAACGGGCTATCGATTGTTTATTGGCCGATATCATCCCTCGCTTGGTGCCTGAAGACCTTGCTTTGCGCACCACCCCCATGAGGTCGGTAATTATAGGAACCATTTTCGTCGCTCGGCCTGTTGTCAACCACTCCTCAACAAATGTGGCCTCGCAGTATATTTGAGATTAATTCATTCGCCCGAACGCGCCTCACTTTATTTGCTCTGGTTGATAACATAACTACACGTGATATACACTTGTTGGTTGGTGGCCCTTGGCCGTTGATGGGAACGCATGCATGGTCTCCTATTGGATTGTTTATCAGTTTCTTACTGTATGTGAACCATGGCCGTAACAGCATGACGGTCCAAAGACCGCACACTTCCAAACAAACTGGCAGCACCCTCATTGGAAATCGATTTCCACCAAACCAACAATTCAACCCCGGAAGCAAGTGATTGGTCAGTGGCGCCACTCATCCAGCGTCCACAGCTATCTGTTACAGTATACCTTCGACTGCCCCAAACGGCTCGCTCATTATCAGCATTCGCAAACCCCCACCGACGACGACCTGCGCGGTAACTGAAGTCCATCTGGGCTATCAGTCGTTGAAACGCTTTGCTGTTTGGTAGAAACAATCGTGTCTTTGTGTCAGTTTGTGTTGGTTGAATATTGTTTACCTCATTTCTTCTTATAAATATATTAAAATTTACACATTCATTTTCCTTATTTCAGTGCTCTTGATAAGTTGTTCGTAGAAAACACACACAACAGACAACAAACAAAATGCAGCGCTGGTGGTTTTTAGAGGAAAATGCCGAAGGAAAGGATCCATCGTCGTCCACCGCCGCCTCGCAGAAGTCGGAAGCGTCCGTGAAAAAACCAAAGCAATCCACGACCGCTGGCGACCGGCCGTACACGTTCCGCGTGCTAGTGACGTACGATTTGCTGAAGGACGAAACCATCGCCATCACAGGCAGCTGTGACGCGCTTGGCAACTGGGACCCGGAGCAGTGCGTACAGTTGCGCCCGGAAAATGGTAAGTACGGCATGTAAGGTCACTTTGGGAAGACGAGTCATTAGTTTTGTGCTAGTTTTAAGATTACGGGAGTGCTTCGTCTGTGATGAATCTTAGGGATGATTTCACTGTGTCCACATAGTAGAAAGCATATCATACTTTATTGCCTATCACGGTTTACAAATATCGCTCCACAAACATAACCGTCTCCATCCAGTCTAAATATTTCGCCACATTCGTGTACACTCCCGGCAAGTTCTGCGTGCCGCAAAACCGGGCCCCGAAGCTAACGACACCTATTAGAAACCAACCACCGCGAACTTCCCGCATCAGCGGTCCACCGGAGTCTCCCCGGCAGGAATCGGAACCATTTAGCCCACCGATGCACAGCTGCTTGTCCGACAGGGTTACGTTGGCCACCGCGTACACCGAATTGCACGCCTCGTGCTCCAGCCCGGGCAGCTCCACGTGCTTCTGTGTATCGCTGGGTCTTCCTGCAAAACACACGGATACATGCAGACCAATTCGGTTTTGAGTATAAAACGCAGATAAAGTTCCCTCCGCCAAGTGTGACATCACTTACGGTCTTCGGTTTCACCCCAACCGGTGACGGTGAAGATTTCATCCACAATCGGGAGCTGCTGAACGTCCGGATCGAAGGGCAAACAAATTGGCCGCACGTAGTCATTGAACGTGACATCGCTGGCGAGCCGCAGGATACAGATATCGTTCGGACGGGAAATGTTGTGCATGTCGTACTCGGGGTGCGGTACGATCGATTCCACCGCGTAATCCTCCCGGCAGATGACCTCATCGTTCTCCGTGGTGCAATTATCCGCACTGCTTGTGTTGAACTCGTTGAACCGCACGTAAAGCCTGGGAAGGAACGGTTTGGTGAGATTTGATACGACTACAGCGTGAAGAGGCGAGACTCCACCCATACAAAACAAGCCGAGCTCCATCTCACTGCTCTCCTCTCATCAACTCACAGCTTCCAGTTTGGTTTGTCCACGGTGCAGTGTGCAGCCGTTATCACGTATCGCTCGGAAATGAGCGCACCACCGCACTTGGGCACGGTTCGATTCCGGCCGACATTGTAAAACAGCAGCGCTGCCCAAGGATGTGCGCCACGCTCCGTTTCCTCGCCGAAGTAGATCCGATCCGCCAGCTGCTGAGCGCCGCACGTAGGTGAATTGCTAAACTTTGGACAGCACAGCTAAAACCCGATGAGGTCAGAGGAACAGAGGAGCAAAACAAAAAAAAACGCTTAGCCAGTCTCGACAATTAGCAGCTCTCTCGAGAGGTCACTCACCAGTGGAATTGGCTTTTTGCGCATAGGCACCATCAAATCGCCACACTTGAGCGTATCCAGATAGGTCGTGTCGTAGTGCGAAAAGTCCGGACTCTTGAGAATCTTCCGCACGTACGAACAGTTTTTCACAGGCTCACAGGTCCCGGCCGTGCCGGACGGTGTTTGGCACGAATCGCCACTGTTGAGCGACTGACCTACGGTAGCCCCCAACGGCACCAGCGAGCACCAGGACACGATCAAACAAACTAACCACCTCATTGTGTACCGTACAACTAACTTCCGAACGCGGCTTTACGGCCTCACGGCACTGGCTGGTGGTACGCAGAATTTTAATCCGACACACACGCAAAAAATACCCGCAAGATTATCAAAACCCACACTTTTGCCGGCGGTGGTCTGCCCTACTGAGCGCACACAGACAGGGACCGGTTGCGTGGCTTGATAATAGACTCACCAATATTCCAAAAGCCAGCAGGCGAAACCGCTGAGGGGCTCAGGAATCCCACCAATATACGTGCGCGATCGCGGATCGCATAGAGTTTACGTTCTTACGATCACATGCACACTACGCGGATTGTAATCGCAGCAGCAATGTGGGGAGAGGCCAAGAAGCTGTGCCTGCGCCCAGTAGCGGTTAATCTCCTCCCGCCCGTAGGACGCCCGGACGTAAGACGCTACCGTGGAAGTACTGCGGGAAGGACCGATCGATGACGATCAAGTTGCGTGTGTGGTTGTACTGTCGGCCGCGGTGGGAATTCCCCGCCATAGAATGGGGGGGTACTTTTTTATGTTTATTTGTTTAACGCCACCGGGCGGCCTGTTTGTGTGGATCAAGTTTAAGTTTGCATTTCCAGGGCTTTCTCTCTCTCTATCTCTCGGGGAAACAAGGCCAAGGTAGAAGGAGCACGGTTATGGGGATACCCCATACTCCTTTTATCAGTGTGACAGTCGGACACGGGTCGGCTAATAAAATGAACGACCATAGTGCGTTAATTATATTCAAACAACTCTCACAAAACAAAAACCCCAATTTGTGGTAGAGCAACATCTTAAACCTGTTCGTGACGATCTTCATCTCTAGGGTAGAGTTTGAAGGAAGGACCTTCAACCAAAAATTCATAAATCCTATCACAAGCCAAGTCGTACTGTTGTTTTGTTCACACTGACTGTACTGTCTGCTACTGACGTCCCCGTGTCCACGTGCGAATGCCTAATAAGCATTCAAGTTCAAGACCGGCCAGTCACAGCCCCGATGTGTCAAGTTTATGCTTACAACAGGGCTCTTGAAAGGGGAGGGGGGAATCCATCGCCCCTGAACCACTCATCAGTCAGGTGTTTGACCTCAAAAGGCGACGCGACGCTCTCTTGGTGGGTGTGCAGGTTTTTACGGGAAACTTCAAGCAAGAACAAGTTCAAATCGCTTGATTCACCACTTAAATTACCATACAGCAAGAAAGAGAGGGGGTGAGGTTTTTTATGCTGTTATCACCCCGAGTGTCGGTGAGGGGCGGGATATGAATTTTTATACATTTTGCCGACGACAACACATTGTTCTGCCACCCTTTCCAGTGTGTTTCTATGCTAAATAGAACAATAAATAAAACGGAAAGAACAGTGTAGACGGCGGGACATAAACCCTGCCCTCCCAGACAACTCGTCCTTCGTGGGGTAGTGGGATGCTCTTTTTTTAAACCGGTTAACAGATGACAGACCGTTTCGCTTCCTTTCTCTATTATGGAAATTGATGATGATGGTGACAACCGGTAGTGACCCATTTTCACCCAAGTGGACGCATAGAAATCATCACCGGCGTGGCGTGTTCGTGCAGTTGTGTGAGCGTTATTATTTTATTTTGCGCCAGATTGTTACTTCCATAAATTCGACACATAACGCGTGTAAGCCACAATTGCACCGTGAAACGAAAGCTATAGCGACTGCATTTTTTCTTCCAAACAATCCTCATTTATTGCCAACGGCAGCAAAACACGCTTTATGCCTCCCGTGGTGCACCGACAAGGGAATTGAATTGTATGTACACAATTTGATTTCATTCAGCACGAGTCGCGACATTCAAGTGGGTTAATTCGATTGTGCCAATAAGCCGCACAACAAACAGTGCGCCCTTGCTCGCGCATGACGAGTGCTACAACAAGCGCTCAAGATTTTAAATAAAAATGAATAAATTGCACTCATCGCTGCGTTTATTTTCTAGGAGAACTAACAACAAACCATTTCCATTATCAAATTCTTCTAGATGGCGACAGCACCATCTGGCGGCTGGAGACAGAACTACCCCGGGATGCTTCCGTAAAGTATCGTTACCTGATCTGCTCGGTGGATCCGACCAGCGGTAATGTGCATGTGCGGCGCTTCGAAACCCACCTCGTGCCCCGGCAGGTGCCGATCGATCTGGCCGAGGAGGAAGCGAACGGCAGCAAGGAAAAGGTACAACCAAAGATCGACACGCTCGGCGACATTGATGGTACGATCAAGCTGGACAAGGGTTGGCTCACCACCGAAACCATCATGCAGTTTAAGTTCTTCGATAACCCGTTCTCGGTGAAGGAGCGCATCAAGAATCGTTTGCTGTACGTGAAGGTAAGCTGGTCGAGCGTGTTGGACGAGCATAGGAGAAGTGCGTTATGCGAATTCTAATTCCCCCCTAACCCATGCTTGTTTCCAGATAACGACGATGAATCTGCGCATTAATGCGGAATCGCAAAATCTCTCCTCGCTGCTGGAAGAGTCGCTATCGAACGATACGCGCGAGAACGGTACCGAATCGATGACCACGTACTCCTTCACCGAGGTGACCTCGCTGCGCAACCCGAGCGCTTGCTACGAGCAGCAGTCACAGTTCGGCTGTCCTTACCACAAGGACGACTTTCTGATCTTCAACGTGACCGTGGCGGAGCCGGAGAACGTGGCCTATCTCGTCGACCTGTACACGTACAGCTCCAAGTCGAAGGAGGACGAACCGCCGTACCATCTGGGGTATCATTACATTTTGCCCAACTTTCTGAAAAAATCCGAAGGCATCCTGGAGCTGCCGGTTACGTGCGCGAGCAAACATCGCCCGCTCGGCATGATGCGCATCGAGTACCTGAAGGTGACGCCGCTGCTACCGTCGCGCTGTACGCTCGAGCGGTCGTACATCCGGTACTGGAACAAGCGCTGGACCGGGTTGGATGTGGGCCATCGCGGCTCGGGCACCAGCTTCAAGGCGAGCGATGGCAACGTGATCCGCGAGAATACGATCGCGTCGCTCAAGAAGGCGGTGGCGCACGGTGCCGATATGGTGGAGTTCGACGTGCAGCTGAGCAAGGATCTGGTCCCGGTGATCTATCACGATTTCGACATCTACGTGTCGCTGAAGCGCAAAACCACGCTCGAATCGAACGACATGCTGGAGCTGCCGATGCGCGAGCTCACGCTAGAACAGCTGAGGACTCTTAAGGTAAATGTAATTACATTTTTCCTACTCATAGCGTCCGCGTTGCGGCTCTCCCTTTTCGGGGCAGCCAAGCCACTCATTCTTTCCCGATGGTTCCAAGCAATCGCATTGAATGGTACATAATCGTAACGAGAAAAAAATCTTAAAAATTTATCAATCAACCATCACCACCACCACCACTGTGTGGTACATCAGAGTATTTTGCTGGTAGTGCAATGCACGATTATAACATTGTTGACCTCCTCCTACTCCTCCTTCCGGCACTGAAAATTCACAAACCAACGGATCAATAAACAGGTCTACCACGTGGTGGAGGGCCGAAATCGTGAGGCCAAATTCTTCGACGAGGATCTGGAGGAGCACCAACCGTTCCCGCAGCTGGCCGAAGCGCTCGACCAGATCGATCCGCACTGTGGCTTCAACATCGAAATCAAGTGGTCCCAGAAGCTGAAGGACGGCCGGATGGAGTCGGATCTGAACTTCGATTCGAACCTGTACGTCGACTGCATACTGCGCGTGGTGCTCGAGAAGGCCGGCCAGCGTCGGATCGTGTTTTCCTGCTTCGATGCCGACATCTGCACGATGTTGCGGCTGAAGCAGAACCTGTACCCGGTGATGTTCCTAACGCTCGGTGTTACCAGCCGTTACCCGAGCTACCACGACCCACGCTGCAACTCGATCGAGATGGCGGTGCGCAACGCGTACGCAACCGAGCTGCTGGGCATTGTGGCACACACGGAGGATCTGCTGCGCGATCAAACTCAGGTAAGCGGGAAGGCATGCTCGTACGGTGAATTCGTGAACTGTATCACTAATTCGCTACCTGTTTCTTAGGTGAACCTGGCAACCGAACGCGGTCTGATTATCTTCTGCTGGGGCGATGACAATAACTGTAAGGATACGATAAAGCATTTAAAGAGCCTTGGTATCCATGCCATCATCTACGACAAGATGGATATATACTCGGACAAGGCGGTCAAGGTAGGTGGTGTGACGGGTGGCAGGATGCGTTCACAGACAGTGGCTACTGCTCTGCTTCCCCAGTGCACGATCTTTTGCTCGATCTCGCTGCTACGTTGTTGGTATGATCATGATCGTTCATTTCTATCGATGCTTCTTTCATTCATTGGCTCGAGTTGATTGCTAAACAAAAAACAAGTTGCTTGCTGTTTTCTTTTTCGTTTTACAATGTTTTTTTGTATGACTTTACATTTCGTCTTGTTGTCTTCATTCGTCTTTTTTGTGTGTTTTTGTTATATGTTTGTTTTGTTCGATCTCCCGCATCTGGGTCATTAGCTATTTTGTTTGGAAATTTCACAAATTCATAATTATTTTTATATTTCGATTGTCTTGTTTTCTGTTAAATCTCGTTTTATGAATTTATTTAAAACATTTAAGGGTTTAAATCAAAATGGTTTAAAGGACAAAGCAAAACTGCCATCCTGTAAGTAGTTACAATGCAACTTCCATAAACCCCTCTGTTCATCCGATGTGTGATGTCTTGTCTTAGTTGTCCCTTGTTTTAGTTACGTCCTGAGTGTTAAACCATCTTTTGGGTGTATCGCTTTCTTCATTTCACCGTTTTGCCTCATTGCAATGGTTTTGCTGCCCCTGGTGCGCCACTTCTACACGCTTGCTCCCGTTGGGGTTTGAGTATCTTTTCACCATTTTGTCATCATCCACCTAAAAACGCTTACCCCATTGCTCTTCAACATTTCAACTACAGAATGTGTGTTGTACAATGTTTCTTCTCTTTATTTCTCTCCCCCTGATGCGTGCGCCTATCATTGCAGCTGGAGGGTGATGGTGGTGGTGGTGCTGTTAGTGCGAACAGTTCGGCGGGTGTTACGGTATCGCAACAGCCCGCTGTAGAAGTTGTAACAAACAAGCAATAGTTTCTAGCAGTATATTTACTAGCTGCTGTGAACATTGTGTTCGGAAATCGGGAACATTTTGCTTTCTTCGATCGCTTTTACTGACAATGATGTGTATGTGCTGTTGTGTGCGTGTCTCTCCTTTCCGTTCAACCGTTCTTCATTATTCGTTCAACCGGATGCTGCCTTATCGTCTACTCCTGTCCTATGGCCTTTATCGTCTTGTCCGGCAAGGGAAACTCCATGTATCGTCGTCGTGATTGTGTTTCCAACATATGTTCTTTAGTTACAGTTGTCACGTGTGTGTGTGTCTTTTGGTGCAGTCGAATTGCATTATTAAATGTAGTGAACGTGCCATGCGTGATGCGTCTACAGAATATTTGTTTAATGTTGTGCTGTGTTTGCTGTAGACTGCAAACAAAAAAAATCACAAGAAAATAGCAAACAACGAGCGAGTGAAGCCATGTGACGAAATGATCGAATCGTTGATCTCTTGCGTAAAGGAAAGAAATTTTCTCTTTACCGTACCGTAGAATGAACTTTATATGCAATGATTTATATGCAATTTAACATGATTACATTTCTTCTCAACATCTCAATCCTTTAGGAGAGCGTATTTTTAGTTGGTGCCCGTGAATCGCAAGCTGCGCTGCTGCAGCAGATCAACATCGAGAACCGTTACGAGCAGACGAATCAGCACGATTTTCTCAACGACAAGGACGTTCGGCTCAGCCTGGACAAGTCGGGCTCATCCAACTCTACTCCTTCGATTTGAGTTTTCACGTGATTTTGTCTTTCCGGCTTTCCGGTGATAATGAAAAAAGATGGATGGTTCCATAGCTGGAAACGGGAGATTGCGTAATTGGTTCCCTGTTGATTTAAAATTTTGCTGAATAGTTATTACTTTTTTTTGGTTTGGCATACAAGTGTGTTTTTCTGCTTTTTTCCAATTAGCTATAATATTCATTGTGTTTGTATAGAAACTTTTTTTTATACATAAATTGAACGGAGTGTGTGTGTGTGTGCGAGTGCGATGAGTGAGTATTTCGAATTTATTTACAACCATATTGAATATTGGTTTTGCATACTAGAAAGCGTAGGGAGATTGAGATTAAATTTGCACTTACTAAACCAAGGCGCCTAACATATTAAACACACACACATTGAATGCGGGTTCAAAAATAGGAAACAGAAATTTATTACTATTATATAGATAAAACACAATCCTCTTCTACTAACTACCACCAAACTATTGTTGTTTGTGCACTGGCACGGAAGATTACAAATGGGAAAGCAATCCACTTTCTAAGTGAAATAATTCTTCACATATTTATATTTCACCGTAAGAGCCTAATGTATCGTAAGCAAAATTTAGCAAATTTAATGTGTTTGGTGGCTCTGGTTATGGCAGGATTTGTTAAAATTCTTCTACTCAGCTTCCTTGCTCTACTGGTGGATTGAATCTATTGAAGGAGGGAATGCTACATAGACTAAATCTAATGTTATAGGGTACTAAAAGCAACAAGTTTCTTATAAAAGATATTTTAAAATGCAAGTTTATGTTTTTTTCTTTTCTTGTGAAACTCTTCTACACAATTTAATGAGGCTTGTAAAGACTTGCAATAAACATGTGCTATGGTGCAGAGTTTTTTGTTACGTTCGATACTCCTTAGCATGTAAATCCATCAAAAAAATATGAAAAAATACTTTTTTAATTATATCGTTTAAAAATGAGCTTCATATCACACTCAACATTAACAAACAAACAAGCAACAGTCGCCGTTGATTGCCAATCCGTGTGATAATACTGTTTTCTATTGATTGCAACCGTTACAAGTCCACCAAACGCGCTTATCGCTGGGCACCCTTTGGGAACGTCAAAACATTCCTTGCATTCCGGTTTTATGGCTCGTGCTTTTACGCGTCTGTTCTATTTACGAACAAAGCGAACGAACTGATGCACACGATCACCGATCGCGAGTGGCATCTTCTTCGCTTCGCCTGTCAAACCGGCCCTCGGAAGACGGAATAGATAGAACCGAACACTTTTTTGCTGCGATGAAATTGCCCATTCGCATTATTTGTGCATTATTGTTCGTGCAATTGTGTTTTGCTGCGCCAAACAGGTAATTTATTGTACTGATCTGTTAATACCCAACATCATAACCTTTGTGTGTGTTTTTTTTTCGCCCCACCAGCAATAGATACGATGATGAAGATTCACAGGAAAACTCGATCGCCGATGTAGAGCAGGGCAAGCAGGTCCATCAGTTCGATTTGCTCATTTTCACCCAACGCTGGCCGATTACCGCCTGCTACGAGTGGCGTGAGACGGGCAAAGAGCACATCTGCGGCCTACCGACACCGGCCACCGTCTGGACGATCCATGGCATTTGGCCCACGAAGCTAAACACGATCGGGCCCGCCTTCTGCAACAAGTCGGCCATTTTCGATGTGTCGCAGCTCAGCCCGATCGAGCCGCAGCTCGAGGCGCACTGGGTCAATGTGGAGAAGAACAAACCGGACGATTCGCTATGGGAGCACGAATGGCTCAAGCACGGTACCTGTGCCGCCGAAGCGATCGAGCAGCTTAACACGGAGGCGAAATACTTCGGGCAAGGTTTGAGCTGGCTGGAGCAACATTCCGTGAGCGCCGCGTTCGCTACGAACGGAGACATTAAGCCCGGATTTAACTACAGTCTGCCCACGCTCAACAAGGCACTGTACGATTACTACGGGAAGAATGTGGCGATCGAGTGCTTTTTCGACCGCAAGACGCACCAACAGTTTCTGAACGAGGTGCGCATCTGTTTCGACAAGCAGCTACAGTCGGCCGATTGCGACGGGATCGTTGGGCTGGAGCGTATTGTGCTGCCCAACTCGCGGGTGGGCACGGTGATTACTAACTGCAACGCTGCCAAGCCCATCTTCTATCCGGACGCTGTACCAAAGAAGCAGGAGGAGGAGGAGGAGAAGGAGGTTTTGCAAATGGATCGTGATGTAGTTTACGAAACGGTGTACGAAATTTCCGATGGAAAGACCGAGATTGAGGTAATTCTTGTTTAAGTTCCTCTGTTCGAAGGGACTATTTTTGTAAAGGCCATGCAATTCATTTCATAAAACGTATAGCTTACGGTTATGTTCGGATAGTTGTTACACTCCTCTATCGAATTGAGCTACGAACGGAAATTACGATCATTTTGAATAAAAGAGAACCTATTTTCCCATCAAACAATCATGTACATCAGTGCCTGATCGCGCGACGCGACCGGAAGATCCGCCTTTTAATACACGTACTGCACCACCAAATCAAAGCACAAACACAACCGAAATCGAACCGAGAATCGCACACTCGTATAGGAGAATTTATACAAACACATCTAATCCTTACTAGCTACGCACTACGGTGCCTTCGTCACGATCAGCACCGCGTTCGGTACCAGCCCCAGCTTGTCCAGCGGCATCTCGTACTCCTCCGCGGTGAACACCTTCTTCGGGAAGTTGGTCATCAGTCCGAACGCCGCGTCGACCGAGTCCATCTTCAGCTGCACGAACAGCCGCACCGCCGCCAGCTGCTCGCCCGCCTGGAACGTCTGCACGAGCTGCGTCCCGTCCATCATGCGGATCGCAATCTTGGCTGTGGTGTAGCTTTTCGCCTCTGCCGGTTTGGTGGGCGTAGTAGTGGTGGTGGTGGACGTCGGGTTCGCCGCTGCCGCCGGAGGACTACTAACCGGTGCTGTGGACGTCGGTGATACGGCAGTGGTTTCGCTGAAATTTCACAAAAAACACACACATTGCACATCAAACGCTTCGACACCCGAGAGCGCGCGAAAGAGCTCGCTACTCACCCAGATTCTTTGGCCTTGCGGGCGGCACGGTCGGCCTCGATCTGGGCCCGGACACGGTCCCGCGCCTGCTGACTTTCCAGCTTCTCGCGCTTCCGCTGGTCCATCAGCTTCTTCATCTCCTGCTCCTCCATCTTGCGGCGCGCCTCGAGCATGTCCTTGCCCGACTTGATGCGCAGCCGCTCCCGCTCCATCGCTTCCTTCTTTTCGTTCTCCTCCCGCTCCTGGCGCTTGCGGCGCATCTTCTCCTCCAGCAGGGCGAGCTGCGCCTTCTTCTCCTCCTCCGTCAGCGGTTTCTTCTCCTCGGTCGATTCGGAGAAGCTGCTGTGCTCCGTTTTGGCAGCGTGAAATTCGACCTCCTCCTGGGATTTGAACAGCTTGCCACACTCGTCACATTTGAGCGATTTTGCTACGGGTTCCTCAGCCGCGGCGGCACCTTCCTCCGTGGAGGGTTCTGTCGTTGCACCGCCCGCGGCCGTGGAGCTGGAACTGTCGCCGGCAGCACTGGCGGCGGCGACCGTCGACGCTGGGGGCAGTGGTTCGTCCGCATGGGCCAGCAGCCACTCCATTGCCTGTTCCACCCCTTTGTTGTTGGTCACCTCGAGCGCCCGTTCACTGCAAAACAGAGGAAGAGGATAGAGCCCCCCGGGTGGAAAGGTAAAAAAAAGGGGAGTTAGAATAGCGATGAGTGCGGCCGGGGTGGTTGTTGTGGATGCTTACGCCTTCTCTTTGGGAAATCCCATATCGATCAGCATTTGTATGTCGGACATGGTTGCGCTTTTAAAACAAACTATTCGTACTAGCACAGAGTTATTAAAATTAAGACCACAGGGCGCAGTCCTTCCTTTGCAATGCAGGGTAATGTGTAATTTTCCTGTAAACCAAACACCGCTGCGGTTTGACATTTGTTAACGCAATTCAGCATGTCAGCGGCTAACGTCAAACGCGCATTTCAAATCCGGCTTGATGGATCAACAGCTGGTGAGCATCGCATTTATACGCAATTTAATAGATCTCGGGTGTTATTACAAGCAAATATTTGCTTTTAAAATTACAAACAAACCAAGAGAAATCCTTTTCTTCGTGCTGAAACAGATTTCAACCCGAGAATCCTAGCAATGTGCCGTTTCTGCACAACTCCCAACCTTATCAGCCCCCTTAGTTGTCAAAACAGAAACAAATAATCGCCACCGAAAATATTGACGTGTACCATTTAGGTGGCAGGGAAAAGGAAAGCTGGATGTGAAAATTCCTACCCGTGTACCCAAAGCTTCCACCAACAAACGACGCGAATAGTGGATTGTTGGACTGTGTGTTGGTCTGTTTGCCACCGGGATGAACTTCCTCAAGAGTGGCCTACAGACGGTGCTCGGTTCGCAGCAACCGAACCAGGCGCCGAGCGGTGCCGAAACGGTAAGATGCGCCCTCCCCGCCCAACAGACTGTAGTACCTTCCTTCCGGGTTAAGCATTTTCCAACCGTTCTAACATACCAACCATTTTCCCTCTACCCAGGTGGAACTGCTGGTGGAACGGGTCACTTCGTCGACCCTGCTGGAGGACCGCCGCGATGCATGTCGTGCACTGAAAGCCCTGTCGAAAAAGTATCGCATCGAGGTAGGCATCGGTATGAACGCGATGCTCCAGGTGCTCGAGAACGATCGGACGGACTGCGAGATAATCGGGTACTGTCTCGACACGCTGTGCCATGTAACGTCACCCGAGCAGTTCGAAGAGGAGGAAGACAACCCGAACGTGACGGCCAACATTGGTGAGCAGTTTACGGAGATTTTCATCAAAAACTCGGACAATGTGTGTCTGGTGCTGGCGTGCCTGGAGGAGTACGATTTCCGGGTCCGGTGGGCGGCGATTAAGCTGCTGACGAATCTGCTCGCCAACCGGCCGAAGGAGATACAGGAGATAGTGCTCGTCAGCCCGATGGGCGTGTCGAAGATGATGGATCTGCTGATCGACAGCCGGGAGGTGATCCGGAACGATGCACTGCTGCTGATGATACAGCTAACGAAGGGCAACGGAAACATACAGAAGATTGTGGCGTTCGAGAACGCGTTCGATCGACTGCTGGACGTGATCAAGGAGGAGGGCTGCTCGGACGGTGGCATCGTGGTGGAGGATTGTCTCATACTGATGCTGAACCTGCTCAAGAACAACCCGAGCAATCAGCAGTTCTTCAAGGAAGGTTCGTACATTCAGCGGTTAGCGCCAATGCTGGAACTCTCCACCGATCAGGACCAGGCGGGCATGAGCCCGCAAAAGGTTTCCAACCTGCACTGCATGCTGCAGGTGGTCAGGGCACTGGTCTGCCCGAGCAATCCGCAGCAGGTGATCAGCTCCTGCCAAAAGGCGATCCGTAGCTCCGGGTTGCTGTCGGCCATCTGCAATATCATAATGGCCAGCGGAGTGCCGCCGGATTTGCTGATCGAAACGATCAACACGATCGCCGAGGTGATTCGGGGCGATGGGCAGAATCAGGACTACTTCAACTCGTTCATGGCACCGTGCGATCCGCCACTGTCCGCGATCGTGCTGCTGCTGATGTCGATGGTGAACGAGAAGCAGCCGCTTTCGCTTCGCTGTGCCGTGCTGTACTGCTTCCAGAGCTATCTCTACCGGAACGAGGCCGGGCAGACGTCGCTCGTCAAAACGCTGCTACAGTCCTCGGAGCAGACGCAATCCATCACTAGCGGCCAGCTGCTCTGCCGGAGCCTGTTCAGCACCGATCCGCTGTCGAACTGGTTCGCCGCCGTCTCCATGAGCCACGCACTGTTGGAAAACCCGGCCCAAAAGGAGCAGCTGTTGCGCGTGGTGCTGGCCACTTCGCACACCAGCAAACCGGTCTCGCTGCTGGAGCAGTGCAATCAGCTGCTGCAGCAGGCGAACTGCAAATTCCAAAGCAAGGTCGGGCTGCTGATGCTGCTGTCCGTGTGGCTCAGCCACTGTCAGCTGGCGGTGCGCACATTCCTCTCCATCCCGGGTACGGTCGCGTACCTGACGGGGCAAATCTCCGCCAACGAGCACGGCGACAACGAGTATCTGGTGCAGGGGCTGTGCGCCTTCCTGATGGGGATCTGCATCCAGTTCAACGATAACAGCGTGCAGGAGCATCAGCGCGAGTTCCTCTGCCAGCTGCTGGTGAAGCGCATCGGGCTCGACACGTACAACAAAAAGCTGGGCGAAGTGTCCAAGCACGAAAATTACAGCAAATCCGCAAAACAGCCACAAATTCGCATCGCCGCCACAACCGATCTGCTGCTGGATTATGAATTCTGCCGACTGTTCAAAGCGCTCGAGGCGGTCATCTCCAAAACGGTCAACGGGTTCAGCTCCGGTGGGGAAAACATTACCGAGCTCACGCTCAGCCAGGAAGCGTCCGGGCTGGTCGCGCAGTATAAAGACATCATACGCGAGCAGGACGCGCGACTGCAGGCGCTACAGCAGCAACTCGCGCACCAGGAAGCAAAAGTGCGCGAGCTGTCCGGTGCGCTGGAACAATCGCAATCGAGCAATGCGCAACTGCAGGATCAGAACATACTGCTGAAAGCGCAACTACAGGCAGCGGCTGATTTGCGCCAGCAAACGCTCTCCTCTTCGGCATCCTCCCCGCTCCATCTGCTGCCCGCACAAGGCGATCATCAGCAGGAAGTGCTCGAGAAGCGGCTCTCCATGCTGTCGCTCGAGCAGCAAACGGATCGTGCAAAGCTAGCCTACTATGAGTCAGAAAATAGCCGGCTGCTGGGTGAGCTGGATCAGCTGCGGACGCGTGTCAGTGTGGCGGAAGGTAAAGCGAACGAATCCGGCACCGAGCTGGACAAGCTGCGCAAGGATCAGGAAGATCTGCTGGAACTGCTGACCGATCAGGAGAGCAAGATGCAACGCTACCGGATGGAGCTGAAACGGGTAACGGGCCAATCGTTCGACGAGGATGACGACGTGGACGATGAACTGCAAGCGATCGAGGCGAACGATGGCGAAGGCAAAGACACGGCGAGCATGGCCAACTCTTCCAACCATCCCGGAGGGTTTGTGTGTTAACGACAGAGCGATATCATCGTTCGTTATGGATAACCGCACTTCATCATACACTAACCGCTTGTTAGGGAGGGATTTTTTGGAGTCCCTTCGGTATTATTTCGCTAGACACGATTTTTCTGCCAATGCAACAAACACGCCTACATACAAAGAGGAGCGTTAATAAAAGTTCTTTCCAAGTACAACCGAATCGTGCGGGTTTTGTAAATATGCCTCTATAGTATAGAAGTACATTCCCGGGTTGATGTTTGTGTTAAGTTAGCAATAAAGTTTTCCGTATTCCATGCCTTTATAATTCAACCAGATAGGCTCCTAATACTATCCACCTGTTGGATCTTACCTTTATTTAATTGATTTATAACTGCATTACAAAAATAAAACAGACTCACACCACACTTCCTAGCGACAGAGCGTGGCATCGATCTTCTGCAACCAAGGCACGGCCAGCTTTAGCTTTCGTCGATAGTTCACGTCGCTCGCTACCGGATTGCGCTCCAGGTAGACCGTTGCCAGCTTCTTGTTGCTGGCCAGCTTATCCACACACGTCCACTCCGACACGCCATTGTCGTTCATCTGTAAAAATAACACAAATGGAATCACGTTACAGGATAACAAATACATTTAAATGTGGGAAAAAAAACATTACCCAAAATTCTTCCAGCATTTCCAGATGCTCAATGTTTTCAATGCGCTTGATCCGGTTCTTGGCCAGATCGAGCGTTTCGAGCTGTTTGTTTTGGTCCAAATTTTCGATCATCTCTATGCCGTTCTCCGACAGGTACAGCTCGGTCAGATTGACCAGCTGGTCCAGGTTTTCGATCTTCGTTAGCCGGTTACACTGCAAGCTCAAGCATTCCAGCTTGACCAGCTTGTCGAGATTTTCAATTTTCGTAATTTTGTTCTTGCCCAGGTACAGATGGGTTAGGCTGGACAGGTTGTCGAGGTTTTCGATTTTCTATTTAAAAATAAGGAAATAATTATAATTTCCCAAAAAAACAGTGCATTAACGTTCTAGTAAAGGCATCACTTACTCTTATCTTATTATCACCCAACTCCAGCATGGTCAGACTGCTAAAGTGGTCAAGGTTTTCGATCAGCGAGATGCGATTAGCGCACAGGAACAGCTTGCGCAGATTGGTCAGCGCGGACAGGTTCTTGATCTGGTGCAGCCGGTTGAAGCTGACATCGAGCATTCTGTTGACAAAGCAAATCGGTTAGCTACTCTATTTATCGCATAATCCCGGTGTAACGTACTCCAGATTGACGAGATTGTCCAGATTTTCCAGCTCGGTGATCTGATTATCGTACAGCTCGAGCTCCAGCAGCGACGTCAGATGGTCAAGATTTTCAATTTTTTTAATTAAATTCCAACGCAGGTATAGTCTGAAAGTTTTGAAGGGAGCGTTGATGAATCACATGGACATTAAAACGGGGCATGATTCACCCTTTGAAATTGCCCCCCACTCACCGTTCCAGCTTCGTCAGAGGTTCGAGATTCTCGATCTTCCCAATCCGGCCATGGTTCAGATCGACCTCGGTCGTCTCGGGATCGATCGTGATTACGTCCTCCATCTTAACGATCTCATGCTCGGCCACCTCGCCCGCACCTGGTGGGCGTTCTTCATCGACCGTGGGAGAATCGGCACGCGGCTGCTGATCGTGTTGCTCTGCCCGTGGAAATGAAGTGGGAAGAAAAAGCAAATTTCAAATCAGAAATCATTAAAAACAGGGCAATAACCTATCGCTTACCTTCGCTAGCACTCATTTTTTAGGGATGTGCGATCGATACTTTTTCAATCAGTATAGAAAAAACCAACGAAACCGCAATGGGAATTCCCCACGAGTGTTCTACCGTGCTGTGGAATGGTTCGATTGATGCGAGCCCTAAAATAACAAAATAATTAATAGGAAACACACCAAATGGAATTATTTAATATTCAGGCACATACCTTAACCCCTTTGCAACGAGTTTGAGATGGTATTAAGTACTTTTTCCTCTTTGAAAACCCACAGAGGCGGCAAAATGCTACCAAAAATTGTAAAAATTACAAAACATTGACAATTTGTGTACGTTCCGAAGCCGATGGAAGAATTGTCACAGTAAAAAAGAGGTATGACCAAGGTGGAATGTATAATGAGGTGTAGTTATAGCGCTTTTGGCGATCCCCCCCCTGGGCTCCGATTTTGACAGATGGTTTTCCGCTTGTTTATGTATTGATGGATTTTTTACGTTTTGCATGGTCAATATTTGGTGGAGATCAATTTGGATGAATATTTTAGTTTATTAGAACACAGTCCGTGATTTCCAATGAAAATTTTCCTTGGAGAACTTAAAACGTTCGCCAAACGCGGAAAACTAACTGTCAGTTTTCTTCGTCGATTCTTCTTCCACCTAGCTGTCAAAACGGGCTTATAACTTGACCTGATATCTTTACGGTCCTTGGGTATGACTATGTGTCACGATGCGTTTGTCATGTTGACTGTCATTTGACAGTTATATCTATTTTTTGCCTAATTAATTTTAATAATACAAATTGGAAGCCATAAATGCAACTCTTTTGTTTATAAATGATAGAGGTTCTTTTAATTACAACATTTTACTTTTTGTTTCTGTCCTTTCCATTAATGTTTTCATTCCAAAATTTGACAGATCATTCCATGGCCCAACCTGCTCTTCCCATCTGTACTCAAAGCTGCTCTAATCAGATCAAAGCGTAAACAAAACATCCAGCAGCCAGAATCAGATTGCTGCCGAAATTGAGTCACTTCTTTTTCCATTTTTCCTGCGTTCGTCGTCCGTTCTGATAACGCGTTGTTTCCCCCAGTGTCGTAGCTACAGGTCGTCCAGATTTTCGTGTACGGTGCATCGTGAAAATGTCTTGCCTAGTGTGACCTTTTCTCGCCATCGATCAGTGTTTAGTGGAAGAAGCGAAAAGCCCCCTGGACGCACCACCCAGAACAGAGAGGGGTTAATTAAAAGATCACACGGGGCGTGAAAAAAATGCCTTCCGCAGGGGCAGCAGCACCACCACCACCGCCAGCCATCGACGAGCTGTACATGGAGCGTGACTTCTACATCGGGCTAGCGCTGGCCCTTTCCAGCAGTATTTTCATCGGGTCTAGCTTCATCATCAAGAAAATTGGCCTGCTGCGGCTTTCCCGGGTCGGTTCGGTGCGGGCCAGTGCCGGCGGGTTTGGCTACCTGCGCGACTGGATCTGGTGGGCCGGGCTTATCTGCAGTAAGTATAGCGAGAGGCGCAACATTCCACACACGATCGCATGACTCACTGGGGGCAGAACTTTGTCTCGCTCGTGTGCGCTTTGAGAGAATTTGATAAGACCACACACACACACACACACACGCAAAGCAACAACATTCCACTCCATTCTAAAATACCCTCCTCCCGTTGTTCTCTTCCTTTCATGCCTACAGTGGGTGTTGGTGAGGCAGCCAACTTTGCCGCGTACGCCTTCGCGCCGGCTTCCCTCGTTACGCCGCTCGGAGCACTCAGCGTGATCGTGGCCGCCGTTATGGCTTCCCGGTTTCTCAAAGAGCGGCTCAACCTGCTCGGCAAGCTCGGCTGCTTTCTGTGCATCGTCGGCTCCACGATCATTGTCATACACTCACCAAAAGAGGGCGAGGTGGAGGATCTTAACCTACTGATCGATATGCTGCAAGATCCGACCTTTATCACATACGTCGTGTTGATTCTTTCGCTCGCACTCTTCATCGGATGCTGCATTGGGCCACGGTACGGGCACAAGCACGTAGCCGTTTACATACTGCTCTGTTCCGCCATCGGCAGCCTTACGGTCATGTCCTGCAAAGCGCTCGGGCTCGCGCTACGCGACACCCTGTCCGGCAAGTCGAACGATTTCGGCATGTGGCTGCCCTACTTCCTCATCATCGTGACGGTCGTGTTTGTGGGGATACAGGTAAACTACCTCAACAAAGCGCTGGACATCTTCAACACCAGCATCGTGACGCCGATCTACTACGTCATCTTTACCACGCTGGTCATCACGGCGTCCGCGATCCTGTTCAAGGAATGGCGCCACATGCGCCCCGAAGACATTATCGGCGATCTGTGCGGCTTTTTCGTGGTGATCGTCGCGGTGATATTGCTGAACGCGTTCCGCGAGATGGACATTAGCTTGAGCGATGTGAAGGGCATTATGCGACCGAAGCGGGAGCTGCTGTCGCACTCGTCCCACAAAGGGGGCGCACAGTACGAGGACTATTTGAACGACAACGAGGAGCGTGGCCCGCTGAAACCACACTATGGAACCAACTATCTGAATGCGTAACGAACGATGAGCGAACGTGCTGCTGCTGGTGGAGGTGGTGGTGGAGGTGGTGGTGGTGGTGGTGTGATACAGTTTGTACGGGAAACGGGCAGCACCAAGTTGAACTTGAAGCAAGTGTAACAGACGAAAAGGGTGATATACCAAAAATCAAGATCACTTCACTAAATTATAACGAACGAACAAAAGACCCTCATATTTGGAACGTATGTTGTTGCTTTCGAGAATGCTTTTTTGAAAAGAAACTTTACATAGAGATTAGGGCCGTTAGGCAGATTAGAACTAGAAATACAGCTTAGGGAAGGGAACACACTCACACAAACTTTGTACATGATTCCAACCCCATGCCGTGCGACGCCATCCGACTTTAAGCCGCCAACACTGGCATCGATACTTGCAGGATCTTTGTGGTGGTATCGAAATGAGCTTCCACCTTGCTTTCATCAATACGATAGTCCACGAACACATCGAGCAGGTAGCCTTTCTTGCGTGCCTCCAGCAAAATGCGATCCTCGCCCACGTCCAGCGTAATTTCGCTCGATGAAACCTGTATCATATCATCACAGAAAGGAGTAACACAAATCATCAAACATCCGCCTGGGGACCTGTACAGAGTTTTCCAGGAGTTCTCATAGCTGTGGGACACTTCAATGTCTCTTTCATACGTGGAATGAACTTAATGTAATGAGAATTTGACTCTAAAGCACCCTTGTTGGACAAATCTAACAGGAATTTCCAAGAATCCTATCCAAAAAGCGTCCCATAGACTCCATTTTCCAACATACGAAGTTCACTTCCAATAAGAAAGAGTCGATAAAGTGTCCGACACCTATGAGAATCCCTGGAAAACCCTGAAGCAATTTAGCAGCTCACTTACACATTCCGGCAGATGGAACTCTCCTATCAGTCGCTTCGCCCTTCCGGCGGGCGGTTCGCGGAACAGCTTACTCTCCGGCTTCTTCGTGGCGGCCTGCGAAATGGCCACCTTTGTCGGGTCGGGCACGTACGGTGCTGTGGTAGTGCTGTCACTTTGCTGCTGTTTGGCATTTACCACCGATACCGGTGCGACAGTACGCGAGCTGTTCGTTTCATTTTTAACCGTTTTTACCGTCCCCGCATCTGCGCCAATCTCTTCGATGAGTGGTTTCTTCGGCTGTGCGCCCGCCATCAGCGGTCTCGGATTGTCCAGCTCGGTGAGCAGCGCCCGGTCGGCGTCCGACTGGTGCGGATAGCTTTCGATCACCTGCCGCACGTCCCGGTTCTGGATGTTGTGCGGAATCAGCTTGTCGATGAACTTTTTGTTCTTCAGTATGCGAAAGTTGCTCTCGTCCAGCGCGACGTTGTACTTATTCTCCACCCCATCGAACAGTACGCTGATCAGGAACTCGCGCAATAGCCCGCCGGACTCGATTTTGGCGTAGAATTTCGTATTGATCGCGATATCGCACACCTGGCAGCCCTGGTTGGATTTGTCCAGTGCGGGGCGGGGTTGCGTGATGCTCATCGGGATGCGGAATGCGTTCGGCTCACCATCGTTCAGGATGCGTATCAGCTCGTCCTCGGTAATGTCGCGCGGCGGCGGGATGCCATCGGTTTGGCAGAGATTGATGAAGAACTTTTCCTCCGTTCCCTTCTTGAACGCTTTCACGCAGAATCCTGTGCAAAAAAAAAAGAAAAGAAAAGCAGGAATTATAACATGAACGACAATAAAAGAACGTTTCACATGGTCAGCAAATTCCAGAATTCCACACACATTTTGAACTATTATCATGTACAGTTTGAAGAGTTTAGATAGACACGGAAAGGATTTGATAGCAATTATGCAAATCATGAACAATGGAGTACGGGAAACCCACTGCATAAAAAAGCAGCTTAAAATTGAACTGAAATATTTGTAAGAATTTATAAAAGAAGCAAATAAAACCGAAAATCCTTCTACGTATTCGGAATGTGCTTGTATAAAAATAAAAATGACCTATTGGAAGATTAAACGCACAGCAAAATAAGCCTATCCATCCATCAAATAGAGTTGCGATTACCAATCAAGATAAAACGAATGAAAACCTGTACGATCGTGCACGAAGAAAGAACTAGAATGACCAATAAATAAGACCGAAAAACAGCATGCAAACAAATAGCATCTCCCATGCGTATGGGGCACAGTGCGCACCGCCGTATGGACGATGACTGGCTAAAATTTTCGTCATCGAAAGGCACCACTCGGCGCGTTCCATGACGTTATATACCATTGCTCGGCCACAGACACACTTGCGCCACAAGCACCGGTGCATGCAACGATGACGTTATCGTGGCACAGCGCCAAACATGATAAGCGCGCGCAGAGCATCATCGATCGATGAGGGAGCACCAATTCGAAGCCATACTAGAAGAGGGGGGGGGGGGGAGAGTAACTTGAGTCCCTAGTTCCCTGACACTGACCCCGCAGCTTAGCGTGTTGTTTGGTAGTGGTGAGAGACATTCAATGAACCCAACAACAACAACAACAACCCGCGGTGCTGCCGCGGTCAAAGTAATTCGATTCGAAACATTATGCTCCACCGTACGTACAATACACACCAACCACATCGCCTCGGTCGTCTAAACTAACGGTCTAAAATGGGGTAATATGTAGTTTCGTTTCTTAAATACGGAGAAAACAATACCGGAAAATGAGGTGACGGAATAGGAAAACTCATTAATCACGTGTGAAAAGCCACAACCGGCGCGCGGGAAAAAGCCATGCGGACACAAACCCCCACCGCACGTTGGCGGAACGGGCCTGAAGCGCGGGCGAGAGTGCGCACCACTTTCGATAGAAACAAACACACACACGCGGTGACCACGGTGGCTTCGTGTGTGTGTGTAATGAGGGTTGGTTTGTGTAGCACCGGCCGGCCGGCCGGAGAGAGAGAGAGAGATATCTCGTCGTTGGTGGAGGAGGAACCCGAATCGCAGCAAAGTCCGCAAGCAAGCCCGCCGATCGTCGCAAAACGTTTCACAGTCAGTCCATTCGGAACGGCCGCGTCAAGCGGACGAGAGGAGCACACACGCGCGCGCACACAAGCGACTATTAACGACCGGTGAACCGGTGCCATCGGCAGTCCATCCATCCGGGAACCGCGGGTGATCTCAGTTTGTTCGTACGTACCGGTGGTGGTAGTGGTGGTGGTGGTCGCGTTGGAAGCAACAGTGCTTTGCCAGAGTTTTCGTGTACAAAAACAATAGAATGTAAGTAGAGTGTGCGGCGCACACGAATGTGTATCACGAGGTTTGGTCCCTTTTATCACCCTATCAGTACTGTGCGCTGGTATATGGGTGGTAAAGGGCGTTTGAATTGATGATTTTGTGGCGTAAAAAGTGAAATTGAAACGTTTTACTACTCCCCCCGCCCGTTTTTAAGTCGTAAGGGCCATTATGAAAACGAAACGGAGGACGAATTAGAAAGGGCCACTTTGGCACCATTTTGGAAGCAAATTTCTCTCCGAGCGATAATTTACAAGCCGACTGCCTTCAAAAACAACCCCAAAACGCGCAAGCGAAGTAACCATTGCGGTAGCGTCTGCCCCTTGCGCAAAAGAAAAGCATCACAGGCGACGCGACCACGTGTTTCATTGAACTTGAAAATTTAAATATACTTATCTGCCGTTGATGCGGCCTTCTTCCGCCATTCGCCAGTGCCGGAAGACCGGTTGACAACAACAAAGAACAACAGATTAGATTCGTTTTAAATACATGTTACACGGGTGGGTTGTATATATATTTAAATCAACCGATTCCAACCGACAAAACGTGTAACCGGGGAGGAAGAAGATGAGGTTAATGGACTCCTCCTCTCCTCATCATATCAAACATTGTGCAATATTTGCTCGCCTACGGCTTTGAAGCACCAATGTGTTGTGTTGCACCGTGAAAGAGGAAGAAAAAGTGGAGGTAGAACGTGAATTCTATGCTGGCCATCAGTTAAATGGCCACCCCCATCCTACTACCCCCTTGGCATCAAAGCGTAGCATGACCCGCTCTCACGTTCCTTCGTAGCTGCATGAATTATTAGTGTGGACCACCGTGTGTGTGTGTATATAGGCGCAATTCTATTAACAATCGAAATAGATTGTTAGTTTGAGCGTAGGACGTGTGTAGTTGAGTGTATTTTTTTGTGGCACTGCCCCCTTCATACAGGGATAGTAATCGGGGTGCATTCGTCTGATCCATCGTTATCATCAATTCCGCCCCCTCTCTCTCTCTCGCTCTCGCCAGATCGTAACAATTATTTCGCTTAAATGGTTGGCCCAGCGCGTACAAATTAGTGTGATTGAATCGTGAATGTAGTGTCTGTATGTTCGTTGGTTGGCTGGCTCCACTGGAAGCTGTTCGTGTTTGATTGAAAAGATATGGAAATCCGTACAGCGAACCCGCGCATCTCGTGTATCATTTAAGAATGTTGGACCATCTCGCCAAGTGAAGAGGGGTTTGGGACTGTGGTAGTCCAGTAAAGATGTTCCTAAAATAAAATAACATGCACGAAAAGCAGGAGAAACAAACAAAAAACGCGACTAATTTGGCATTCTAACGCTTCTCCGTCCACCCGCGCGGTTCACCAAAGATCACTTAGCGAAACGAGGGAGGAAACAAACAAACAAACAAACAAACGGACAGACAGGTGAATATGTTAGCTAACAGTTGGCTGAAGAATGCAGGGAAAAAAATAAACGTTTGTCATTCGGTCCATCTCTCCAGTTCTTCGAAATCCGGTCCACAGCTCGTCCACCGAAACCGTTGATTTTGAACAACAACAAAAAATAACCCAACGAACCTAAACGTTGTGCTGTGAGCACTTAATTTGGTTATGCGACAATAATGAGGGGGTAAAAAAGTTCCGTGTTTGTGGCCGGTACTATATTCGAGTGAGATGACCCCCGCCGGAAACTGAGCTGAGAGAAGTGATTTATTAAATTTACGTATGACGAATCATGAACAATGCCGTGAGCGCTGAAAACCTCCCAATGGATCGTGTGTGTGTATGTCTGTGTTTGTGTACGTGTGTTTGTGTACGCTCCAGCTGGCCGCACCGCTCGAGTTGGGTGTTAATCGCTTAAAAACGTGTCCCAACGGTGAGAGATGCCGCCCTGTGGTGAGGCACAGATGATGAGTGAAGATTGGGTACAACAAACATTTGATGAAACCAGTACCCTGTAGTTGCTGGTGCCTGTAACGGCCAAGGACGTATGCACTCTGTGATGTTTGTGTGTGATTAGTGTATTGGTTGGGCGGAAGATCAAAAGCGAAAACGTGTCTGTATGTGTGCTGGGTGCATGAAGATCTTGTTCTTCAAACTTGTTCTTCTGCAAATCGAAGGAAGAACAGAAAAAACGACTTCAACCACACTAAACGCGACACAACAAAAAAGATGCGTAACGAACCAAGCATCCCAAACCGAGCCAAGAAACCACCACTCTCGCGCACACACGCACAGGGGGAGTGGAAGGGACAAGTGTTAAAGAGAGATGATCGCGACCCACGACGACGCAATGACTGGCAGAAATTTTTCGTTTGGATCTCGCAAGATCATTAATGTTGCTTCTTACTTGTTTTCGCGCGTGTGTAGCAGCAGTAGTCGTCCGTCGTCCCTGGACGGGGAGGAGGGCAAGCTAAATGCCGAACGATCATGATGCGATCTTTTCCGGTCGGTGGGTATTCGACGTACGCTGGCCAGCTCAACCGGAAAGCCCTTTTTCCTAACGGATTGTTGCGGAGTTTTTAAACCAGCAGCAATCGATCCATTCGTCAACTGCTCACTACTTTGCAATGATTTTATGTTTTTGCTAACGTTTTCCTCTTTGCAGCAAATGTCGCGACCAGTTGTTTGTCCGGGCCTTTGTGTGTTTGTGTCACGATAGGAATTATCAGCTGATACATTCTTGTACTCCACTGCTGTGTTTCTTGATGCCACCCAATCGATGATAACAGCTGTTTTAAGCGCGCTGCACTGGGTGTGTATGTGTTTGCTGCACTCAACCCGCCCCGGCTTCGATACGCCCGTTGTTTGTGATTGCAGTTATTTTTCAAACCAAGTTTTCCCTGCACTGTTTCACGCTTCGCAGCATAGAGGGAAAAAAACAGATGGGAATGAAGTAGCTTTTCCTGTTGATTTGTAACGGGCACTAGGGCAAGCGGGCTAGTAAGTGGTCAAAGGTTTACTTACTAAACATAGCGCCCTATGCAAACGATGGGATGGAAGTTTGTTGAAAAGAGCCTTGAACAAACTATTCACAGTGACAAATGATAAGACGCCGGGCCCGGGCCTTAAGATAAGCAGATGAACTCGCTAATGAGCCCGCCGCTCGGGTGCAAGCGCCACAAACCGGCACACTCCAGGTCGACAAACATTTGTCCTACTGTATGTATATTTTTTGTTCCTTCTTGCACAATCCAATATCTCTCAAAAGCATGATCTTGCAAGGTGTTATGCCACAGCGAGGTCAAAAGCAAACTGATACTGATACTGAATTCTCATAACGAGTACCAGAACGAGAAAACGTGCTCGAAACAGGTTGAAGCGTGCACGGGACAAGATACGGCAGGGAATCGCTTTTTAAATCGTCCGCTCATATCAATCATCCTGTCCATCAATGCATTTGATAATACTTTATCAAAAACTTCAAACACGGTTTCGTGAGTCACGTACAATTCGTAGAATAGTTTAACCACGTGCCGGCTTCATGACGACACATTGCGAAACAGTAGTGAATTGAAAAGAAGTAACTCAGCACAGCTCCCAGAGTTTGCGCATCTTGCGTGTGATAATCGTCGCTTATCTCGGAGGTCGCACGGTTCCACCGAGTGGCAAGAGCCACTGTTCCACTTCCTAATTGTGCAGTTATCAGTAGCCGGGTAGCAGAATGCGATATTCTTTCCCATCGCCGAATCGCTGCTACACCTTTGAAACAGATTTCGCCGCAAACAATTTGTGCTTCATTTGTTGGGCACATTCGCAAACAATAAACATTCGCGCGATAGCTTTTTCATGGCTTTTTTTTAACAGATAGTGCCAGGCATTATTCAAGCGTTATCGGTATTAGGGGGAGTATATTGTTTGGAAGTTTCCAATCCAACGACCTTGCTAGACTTACCTGGAGCCGGCTTAACAATCTTTGACCGTCCGCTGCTGATGTCGTCGGCCAGTTCCGCTACTGGAGCAAGGAAATTCTCCAGCTGTTCCTCCGCTTCGTTCTGCGGGTGGGTTTGGGAAGCAAAGTTAAGGTACTGTTTCAAAAACAGATCGGCACGTTGTGTAGACCGCTTACCTTCACTATCTTGAGACTGGTTTCCAGTCCAGCGCCATCGAGAAGTATGCTTTTAGATGAACGACTCATTTTTATTGGGATTTTGCACCGCACCACACTTGTTTGCTGCGAAAAGAAAACAATTTTTCTGCGGCAGCTCGCTGACAGTGGTTGTTGTTTGGCGAAACGTCAAACCAGGCAGGGGTGCTCAATTCGTCTTTCGATGAATAGATTTGCGGAATCCACATTTATTGCAGTTGAAGAGAGTTGAATTTCCTTCTCGTTTCAATAATTTAACAGATTATAGCAACAACTTTATTTAAACCCTTTTATGTGAATTTCATAATGCTTTTTTGTATTTTCTTTTTCCGTAAAAAAGTTTTATCCGATTTCGACTGTCACAACTGTCAAACGACTGGACCTAAGCTCACCCTACAGTGCACCCGGTGCGTTTCGTTGGAAAAATGGAGACTCATCCAATGGATGAATTTTGCGGCTCTCGGTTTTGGGTAAGTAAATCAGTGAAAAAAGTCCCAATCTTGGTAAATTGGCACAGTTTCCGATGGATGAAACCTTTGTGAATGCCATTGCACTGTAGTAGGCAGTTAAAATCGTGCAAAACGTGCGGAAATAACCATATCAATTATGTGACGAAGATGGGGGAAGAAAAGAAGACGATTCCCACCTGAATAGAAGACACACGTTCTGTGAAACCGGTTTGTTTACATCATAATGTCAGCGAGCGCTAATGTGCCTCTCTTCCGGCTACAGGACTTAAATCTCACCTGGTACACGGACGATCCAGATCTAACGCCATGCTTCCAGCAGACCGTACTGGTGTGGGCACCGTGTGCATTTCTTTGGCTGTTCTCCTTTCTGGAGCTGTACTATCTGCGAAAAAGCGCCAACAAAGATGTACCGTGGAGCTTCGTCAACGTATCCAAGCTGCTGGTCATCGGTTCGCTGATCGTACTTACTATCGTTGATCTCGCAAATGCAATCTCAACGGATGGAATATCGGCACCACTGTTCTATTACACGCCGGTGATAAAGCTCGCCTCTTTCGTAAGTGTGGAAATATTTCCTGAGCGATGGTAAGAACAGTTTCATTTGTGTAAATTGCTAATAATTTCAGATCTTTGTGGCTATCCTAATCTACCTCAACAAGCACTATGGCATGCGAACGTCGGGGCTGTTGTTCCTGTTCTGGTTTCTGCTGACCGTGTGCAGCATACCGCGAGTACGCACTGAAGTCCGTGCCTACGAAGCCCGTGTCGTCGAAGATTCGTGGGCCGAGTATCAGTTTGTGAGCTTTCTGATATTCTTTTCCCTCACGTGCATCATGTTTCTGCTCAATTTCTTCGTCGACAAGCCACCGCGCCAATCGAAGTACGAAATCACCGATAAGGATTGTCCCGAGCTGGCCGCCAGCTTCCCATCGCGCATCTTTTTCGCCTGGTTCGATCGGTTAGCCTGGGTCGGCTTCCGCAAGCCACTGGAGGTGGACGATCTGTGGAAAATGAAGCCCGAAGACTCGTCCAAGGAAGTGTCCCCGGCTTTCCTGCACCATTGGAACGAAACCCTCGAGAAGACGTATCAGTCGCGTGAAACGAGCAATGACGTCACGTTCAAGAAGCTGGGAAACTCAGCACGTGTTGATTTTCGTACCACGAAAGCTAAAAATATTGCTTCCATTCTACCGGCACTGATCAAAACGTTCGGTGGAACGTTCTTGCTCGGTTCGTTCCTTAAACTTGGCCAGGATTTGTTGACCTTTGCCTCGCCCCAGATCCTGAAGCTCATTATCGGGTTCGTGGGCGGTGAAGAACCGATGTGGAAAGGTTTGATGTACGCAATCACCCTGTTCGTTGTTGCCGGAACGCAGACGCTACTGCTGGGACAATATTTCAACCGGATGTTCTTCGTTGGACTGCGTATCCGTACCGCACTGATCAGTGCCATCTATCGTAAGGCGCTGATTATTTCCAACAGTGCGCGAAAAGGTTCGACCGTCGGTGAAATTGTGAATCTAATGGCGGTCGATGCGCAACGCTTCATGGACTTAACGACGTACATTAATATGATCTGGAGTGCTCCACTGCAGATTGGTCTGGCGCTGTACTTTTTGTGGCAAATTTTGGGCCCGTCCGTGTTGGCCGGGTTGGCTGTGATGATCATTCTCATTCCGGTGAATGGTGTAATTGCCAACATGATCAAAACGCTCCAAATTAAGCAGATGAAGAACAAGGACGAGCGAGTGAAGCTAATGAACGAGGTCCTCAGTGGTATTAAGGTGAGTAAAATAGGTTGCAGGTAAAGGTACTTGATACGTGAGATTAACGGTTTTTGTCTATTTTTAGGTACTTAAATTGTACGCTTGGGAGCCAAGCTTCGAGCAGCAGATACTTAAAATCCGTGACAAGGAGGTGAAGGTGCTGAAGTCGGCTGCATACTTGAACGCTGGAACATCATTTATCTGGTCGTGTGCACCATTTTTGGTAAAGTATTTTTGTTTCATCTCTAACAAACCTTTTGCCTCGCGAAGATGTGCGCATACCTGATCGTGGCCGTGATTTTATACTTTTGAGCGATAAAATTTGAATTCAACGCGCGTTTTTGATTACACTTTCCAAGGTTTCAATCATTTCCTTCGCTACATACGTCCTTTCCGACGAATCCCATGTTCTCACACCGGTGAAAGCATTCGTATGCCTTACGCTGTTCGATATACTGCGAATGCCTCTCGTGCTGCTACCTGTGCTGATCGTTTACGCGATACAGGTAACATCGTTTAAGACGATTCACGGCGTCCGGTGTTCGGTGTGCTGTAGATTCGTATTCTCTGTGCTTTCGTAGCTTGTTTCTAACGATGTCGGTTCTACTGTGGAGCCTGGAAGCCCAAAATTATGCAATTAATCACCTCTCCATTCAACTCAAACAGCGTAGTAGACGTAATTCTAATACTTAACTCGTCCATCAAGCTGTCCCACAGCTACCGCACCTTGCAAAGAGCTTGGATCAGGTTAGATTGTTCTACGGCACACGATCAACAGTGTGCAGCATCTGTTATTTCACACCATCTGCAATGTTCTTTCTAATAATGTTTATCATTTATTCCGTTCTCTTCTTCTCTTCTTCATTTCTTTTGTTTCTCTCTTTATTTCTCTCTTTTCATGCATATATATATATAACATTGACACTCGTTGTTTTACACTCGACTGTCGCACCTGGTCCCCCTGAATCAATAACCGATCAAACAATCCTTAACATTCCATGGGTTCCATGGGTCAAACCACCACTCACCCATCCCATATCCTTCCTACACCCAATGGCTGTGTGTGTGTGTATGTGTTTGTTTGTGTGTACGGCACCAATCACACATAATCTCACGCAGGTGTCGTTGGTCACTTTTGCCACCTATGTGCTGGTGGATGAGAATAATGTACTGGATGCAAGCACAGCTTTCGTTTCACTTTCGCTTTTCAACATCCTACGGTTTCCCCTGTCCATGTTGCCCATGCTCATCTCTAATATGGTGCAAGTAAGTAGCGGAAACGATGAATAACTATTGTTTAAAGCTATTTAAAACTGTTTTGATTGGTTTAGATTGTATAAAATGCATGCCTTATAATTTATTTTATCGATATAAAAAATACTAGTTAACTGTCAATTATCGCTTTTATTGTCATACGTATATTTGACCATATTTTGCTATTAATTTATGTTTTAATTTAAAGTCAAATGTAAAATTAATCAAAAAGTAGAATCTGTTTTTAACGAATGCATTATTAAGTTCCGTGTTTTTAATAGAGGAAACAGTTGTAGCTCTAACGACAGCTTTGAGCGAAACGAGATTCAACCTTCTTTTCCCCTATTTTTTGACTCCAGACCAGCGTTTCTGTGAATCGCATCAACACTTTCCTGAATCAGGAAGAACTGGATCCTGACAATGTGCAGCATGACGAAAAGGAGTGTAAGTAAATGCAAGCGCGTTCAAATTGTGCCTTAAACAATTGAAGCTTATTGGTTTTTTTTGCCGCACAGCTTCTCCTTTGCTAATTGAAAATGGCGTCTTCTCGTGGGGCGGTGAGGAAACCACACTCAAGAACATCAACGTACGCGTCGAGAAGAATCAAATAGTGGCCGTCGTCGGTACGGTCGGATCGGGCAAGAGTTCGCTGCTGTCGGCGTTCCTTGGCGAGATGGACAAAATATCGGGACGCGTCAATACGCTCGGGCGCATCGCGTACGTCAGCCAGCAGGCATGGATACAGAACGCTACCCTAAAGGACAACATCCTGTTCGGCAAACCAATGGACCAGCGACGGTACGCTCGCGTGATTGAAGCGTGCGCCCTGAAGCCCGACATTGAGATGCTGCCCGGCGGCGACATGACGGAAATCGGTGAGAAGGGCATCAACCTGTCCGGCGGTCAGAAGCAGCGCGTTTCACTTGCCCGTGCGGTGTACAACGATGCCGATGTGTACTTCCTGGACGATCCGCTCAGTGCGGTGGACTCGCACGTCGGAAAGCACATCTTCGAGCAGGTGATCGGGCCGAGTGGGTTGTTGGCGAAAAAGACGCGCGTGCTGGTGACGCACGGCATTACCTACCTGCCCAACACGGACAAGATATTTGTGTTGCGGGAGGGTGAAATTTCGGAAAGCGGCACGTACCAGGAGCTGATGGATAAGAAGGGCGCGTTTGCGGAGTTCCTGATTCAACATCTGCAGGAGGTCAGCGAGGAGGAAGAGGATTTGGATGAGATCAAGCAGCAGCTGGAGAATAGTGTCGGTGGAGAGGAATTGTTAAATCAGCTGAAGCGCTCCAACAGCAAACGATCGCGTAGCGAAAGCACCTCGGAAACTGGGTAAGCTGAGAATCCCCAAAATATGATGCGATCGATAACTTTCGGCCGTTTTTAATCGACATTTACTCTTTCGCATTTCTCATCAGCTCGGTAAAAGACATTTCGCGTCAAAACTCCACAACGGACAGCAACACAAGCTTGCGTCGCCGAACGTCCGAAAAGGCTCCAGAGGTGGCAAAAACGAAGCTTATCGAGACCGAAAAATCGGAAACTGGCAGTGTAATTAATCTTCACCAAATCGCTATGTTCTATCACCACATCTTCTAACGTCTTGATTTCAATTTTAGGTCAAATGGGAAGTGTACAAGCATTATCTCAAGAGCATCGGCTTAACGCTCTCGGTAGCGACCGTGATTCTCAACATGATCTTCCAAGGTTTCTCGATTGGCTCGAACCTCTGGTTGTCGCGCTGGTCTACGGACGATACGGCCGGAAATGATACCAGCCGTCGGGATATGTATCTCGGCGTGTACGGTGCATTCGGAGCCGGTCAAGGTATGAACGCTCATTAGAGTGTGCAGTGTCATAATCTTCCATTTTCAGGCAAACGAGACATTATTTTTCCCCCTCCCCTCAATACAACAACTACACATACTAAGACAAGCCTCTTTTTCCGATAAGGAACCTCACATGAAGCACCTACAACGATAGCAATGTGCCAGCTTTGTATGGTACATTCGGGTTACGTTTCAACGTAACTCTGCATTACTTACAGTGAAACTACAATGCTGTAATCAAAAATATCGATGATACACATTAGGCATGATTTCTATCCTTTTGTTTCCCACTACTCTTAGTACAATGCTTCCTATCTTTTAACTTTTCTCACATTAATTTCCATTCGGTAGTTCTAAAGGTACTAAAAAACTCTCCTACTTCTAATCAATGCCTAACATTTATTATTTAAAATTGTCTAACTGCTTCTATACAACCCACTACTACACCAAATCCTACTTACACTCACTCTGTATAGTTTTGTTCCCAAGTTGTTGTATAATTTTCTTCACTTTTTTTTTGCTTACCTTCCGCCAACTTTTACTAATTTTCCCCTCTTACATACACACTAACCTCCACTCTCCAGTACTGGCAAACTTTGTCGCTACCCTAACGTTCGCACTCGGCTCGCTGTATGCGGCCAAAACGATGCACGAATTGCTGCTGCGGTACGTGCTCCATTGGCCGATGTCCCTGTTCGATACCACTCCGTTGGGTCGTGTGCTGAACCGGTTCTCCAAAGACGTCGACACGGTGGACAATACGTTGCCGCAGCTGATTCGCTCGTTCCTAGCACAGTTCTTTGCGGTAATAAGATTTAACGATAAGTTTTCAATACCACCACCACCACCCGATGGTTCTATGGTCGATTTTTACACCACTCGTTTCCACAGTATTAAGCTTTAACGCCTTTTACAATAGGTTCTCTAAAAAAATAAGAAATATTAAGACTAGATTGATAACGTAATAGTCAATACCCTAAGGAAAGCAATAGAACAGGGTATCACCAGCAGGTTATCAAATATTTTCCATCTGTTAGTATGTTTTATAACTGCTCTATGTTTTATCTTTTGGTTTTATTTTCCACTCCCCTTCAATGCACTTTTTTTTTAACAATTTCTTCTCCCTTTTATTTCCATGTAAAGATTTCCTTTCCAATATCTAACATGCATGCAAACTACTACTTCACTACTAAATCTTTTTCTGCATTTCTGGTCCTACAAGAAGGTGCAAGGTGTTTTTACCTATGGATTTTTACAAACTCATTACAAACGCATTGTTTATTCAGAACATCCCTCCCCCTTTCTCTCTGTATAATTTCATGCAAATGGGATGGTTAATCGTTCATCGAACGCATTTTTTCTTCATAAATCCACACCAAAAACCTTCCCATTCTCTCCAGTGATGGCCAGCTTCGCCTGTTCTCTATCGTTTGCGTTGGGAGCACTGGCCGCCGCCCGGGAGATGCATGTGCTACTGTTACGGTACGTCTTGCACTGGCCGATGGAGCTGTTCGACACGACCCCGCTCGGGCGGGTGTTGAACCGCTTCTCCAAGGACGTTGACGTGCTCGACAACACGCTGCCGCAGGTTCTGCGCTCCTGTCTCATGATGTTGTTTGTGGTAAATGATAAAACACACTCATTCTCTTCTTATCGATTCGATTTGTTTACCTGTTTTGCAATAGTTATCAATTTTTGTTATTTTTGTTGTTTTTATTCTTGTTTTTTTGTTGTTATTATTATCAGTTCACAAAAATGCATGTAGCTTAGATGTTTAAACTTTGAAGGAAAATCAAGATTCAAGTGCATTGTGCTAAAGAACAAGTAGAGCAGTATTTAACATTTGAGGAGAATTATAGGCGAGGCATTTTCTTCTTATATTTGCAATTAACAATGTCATAGGATGCAAAACATTTGACTTAGAGATTGCACAAAAATATTCTACGACTAGTTAACGTTCGTTCGGCAGCATTGTGTTGAATTCCACTGTTGCTTATGCTCTTGTGCTGACCCATTTGTTTGTTGTCTACGTGTTTTATACCCTTTCATCCACACATTGTACCCTGTTGCTGTGCATGATGATGAATCTCCTCTTTCCCCCTATTGTGCATGCTTTAGTGAAGTGTTAACTGTTCTGTCTTTCAAACTACGGATTAACCCCTACCTTCCTGTCTATGTGTGTATCATATGTGTTTTAAAGAACCAATTCAATCCGATAAAAATCTTTCCGACCCCATTACGCCCTCCGCATATAACCCCTGTTTCATTTCAGTGTTCCATTGTGTGCAATGTGTGTATCCTTCGTGGTTTGCTGTTTCGTTTGCTGCTTCCCGTTTTTCGCAATTGCCATTGTGTTTTGCCCTTTCTAATGTAATTCCATTTTTTTCTGCCATATTTACGATGCGTTTTGTTGTATGTGTTGTGTTGGTTTGTGTGTTAACGATCACCGAAAACGAACGACCACGATGCATGCATGCAACATGCTGCTGCTGCTGCTGCTGCTGCTGCTCTGCCCCACCACAGTGCTAAGCACCTTCCTGTCGACGTTGTTCCTTTACATTGGCGCGCTGGAAGCGTCCCGGACGCTGCACAAGACGCTGCTACGGCGCGTGCTGCACGCACCACTGACCTCCTTTTTCGACATCACGCCCGTCGGCCGGGTGCTGAACCGGTTCAGCAAGGATATCGACACGACGGATTCCGATCTGCCGGCGACCCTGCGCGCCTGGAGTGCCTGCTTTTTCGGGGTATCGTTTTCGTTCCAGTTGTCGGTTACCTTTTTGTTATGTTTCTTCTTCTTGTTTTCCTAGTTACGTTGCGTTACTAAGTTTTCTGTGTTGGTATTTTCCCGCCTTTCTCGTTGGTCGTAGATCGCCTTGCCAAAGAACTAAACTAAAACCGTTGCATACAAACCACCAGTACGAACATACATCCCTTTTCCTTCCTGAACTAAGCGGATCTCGGTGCTTTTAGGGTGAATTTAATACAAACGCCGCGTTTGCGAATAACACACTGCTCCTCTTGCGCCGCACACACACATAATTACAGAAATCAAAAACAAGTACGGATTAAATCTCATGTCTCATGTGGGTTGTGTATCGGGATCGCGCGCTCTCTCTCTCTCCCAGTAATTTATTACTACCGAAATCAACCGTTCAATATGCGTTACGTTTAAGTTTCGTCGTTTTCGACTCGCGTACCTCGGATCTCTCTATCTCTCTCTCTCTCTCTCCACTAAATCGGCACGCTTCAGTGAAACAATTAACATACAGTATCTAAATTACCTCACTATTCACCGCTAGATGTTGTTCTGTTCCTTTTCTCTTCCCTTAAACGCTCACACAACACACACACGCACACGCTCTCTCTCCTTCGTCAGTACTAAGCTTGTACCTTAGCGTGCTAACCCTAGTGATGGGCTCGATCCAAGCGACGCTTATCCTTCACCGACGGCTGCTCGAGGGCATCCTGCGGAGTGGTATGACGTTTTTCGATACCACACCGAGGGGCCGCATCATCGCACGCTTCTCCAACGATATCAATACGCTCGACTACAGCCTACCGATGAATATTAAAAACTTCATTCCAACGGTGCTAAGGGTATGTGTTGTGCCGTCTGCCTTAGTCGAGTCTCTTCTCGCCCTGCTCCCCCCCTCGCTCCTCGCATGCCGGTTTGATATTTAATGAGTTATTATAATTTTTGAATGGCCGGTCCTGGCCGGGGATCGACACAGTTTACCGGCTCCGCTCTGTAACTATTGCTGCGTGGTTTATCTTTTTGCTGTTGTCTTTTTTTGCGTTGGGTTGAGTTGTTAGTATGTTGGTTTACTACTCCCTTGCCAGTTCGTTGCCACTAATTCAATTGTCTATAGTTGCGTTGTTAGATAAAATAATAAGAGTGTGTTACTGATGTATCACGATACGGATGTAGGTTTATGTGTTGTTACATTTAAAATATTGTTTTAATTTTTCTCCATGAATTCCTATCACAGTTTGCAAGTATAAAATTTGTAGCATAGTCATAGGGTTGTGTTTAACGCACATTTCACAAGAGAATTTCTTAACTATACGGACTAAAGTATTTATTTACAATAATATTTTATATTGTAAATCGTAATTTCTATGATGGGAACAAAACAGTACAGACACAAATTACTACACATGTCCCACTGCTATAAACATTTCATAATTCATCATCTGAGATCGTAAGGATCGTTTTGCCTGTCATGATCGTATCTTAACGGCGAGGCGCATCGATCACCGCCGAAAGTATACTATTATGTTGGAAGTAACAGCAATCACACTCGACACCCCCCTTTATCCTTTCCAGGTGTGGCTCGCGTTGCCTTCGATATAACGCTTTTTCTCGGTTGTTGGGCGGCGGCCGTACGCGTCCATAAGCTGCTTCTTACTAATGTGTTGCACCTACCGATGGATTTTTTCGATACGACACCGATCGGTCGTATATTGCAACGGTTCTCGAAAGATGTGGACGTACTGGACGTTAAATTGCCAGGGCTTTTGCTAGATTGGATTATTTGTGCGATTGAGGTAAAGGTTCGAACTCTACTATTGGCTTCCTAATGAAATTTAGAGTATCTCGATTCAAGCAAAAGCAATCAAAAGCAACATTTTAAAGAATGCTATACTTGCTGTTGAAGGTATATAGAGAAATTGATCATCCTACGCGTGTATATAAAACTACATTTTTATGTTACCGTTGTGGGTATTAACGGGTTTTTCGATAAAATAAGTGCTGTTGGAAAGGTTGGATACACACACTCATACAGCACATTGCGAGATGTGGTAGAATTGTACACAAAACTCATAAAGAAACTGGTACAGTTTCGCATTTGCATCGCATTTTCTGTTCCGGTCCTACATTATTTGGTTTATGTTTTGCAGCAATACTCTCTTTCTTTTGCGAACTGCCGCCTCAGTTCGGTACGTTGCGTGCAGCCCGGCGGATGCACGCCACGCTGCTGCAGGCCGTGCTGCGGCTACCGCTTGCCTTTTTCGACATCACACCTACCGGGCGTATCCTGGGTCGATTTTCCAAGGATATCGACGTCATGGATAATGAACTTCCCGATACTGTACTATCTATAAGCTATTGCTTTTACGAGGTAACATACATGGTGGTTCCTTTCCCTTTGTAATAATGCATTTTCCTCATTTTCTGTTAAATTCGAGCGATTGTAAACCAAAGTATGTCATTATCCCATTATTATGTATCAAATGCTTTTTACCCATTGCCCATTGTGTGACCATTGCTGAATGTGCTGCTCCAAAAGGATCGTTCGATTACAGGGAATGTATTTTTATCGTGACGAATGATCCCATATGGTCGAATGTTTCTGCTGGGTCCAAAACATACAGAGATGAGGTATCGATTTAAATTGATTTTTTGTTCGTATTCAAACAACTCCTGTAACCGACGAGTTTTGTAGTACTGTTGTGCTTCTGTGACACTATTGACTCTACCCACAACTACACTGAATCCCCTTGGTGAATCCCCTTCTCATTGTTACTTACAAATTCAACCCCCTCTTAATCAATCTCCCTTTCACG
Organism: Anopheles gambiae; assembly: GCF_943734735.2. Taxonomy (NCBI): domain Eukaryota; kingdom Metazoa; phylum Arthropoda; class Insecta; order Diptera; family Culicidae; genus Anopheles; species Anopheles gambiae. Next base: position 43,645,118 of record NC_064602.1, on the reverse strand, counting down.
AACCGCTTGCACTCATTCTACATGTTATACTCCATTTTCCGATTTTATGTTTCTAGCCTTTTTGTCATTCTTTTGCGATTTGTCGCCCCAGCTCGGCACGTGGCGGGCGGCAAAGCATCTGCATGCCACGTTGCTGCAGGCCGTGCTGCGGTTACCGATTGCCTTTTTAGACATCACACCTACCGGGCGCATTCTGGGTCGGTTCTCTAAGGATGTCGATATTCTGGATAACACGCTCCCCATTACTGTCAGTGAGCTAAACTATTGCTTCTTTGAGGTAACGTTGGTGTAGCTCTTCTATTTCCCCTGTTTTTTTCCTCAAACCTTGCCTACAGCTTTCATGTTCCATTCCTAGTTTTCACTAATCATCATGTTTTGCGACTATCACTACGACTGTTTCTCCGGATGTCCTTCTATTTGTTGTGTTCACATTTGTTGTGTATTTAACCTTTCCTTCTCGTTGTGTGTCTCGATGTTTCATCGAGCTCTGCTGTCAGCTGTTTTTAAGCTTTATTTATGATAAGAGAGTAAATTTGTAAAATATTTTCATCATCTCCGGAATTGCTTTTGAATCGAAGTTCAATTATTCAGCAGTTGTATGCTAAATAGACTCTATCCTGGCGCAGCAATTTGGGATGGAATAGAATTTATTCTGTAAAAAATAAGTCATTACCTTTACTGATTAAGATACTTAGTACCATTGGCAATGTCACACAAGTTACTTAGTACCCATTTTCGCTGAATACAGTGCTGGAATGAAGACACTCAATTGCAAAGAAAAGGGAGCTTTTAGTGGGCCAACACTGTAAATATCATACCAATATTGGTTCTTTGTGTATGATTCGCTTTTAAAAGTTCGTAATATACATTGTCTGCTAACTACTCGCCCGAAACGTTACAAGTAAAGAATATTTTTGTCTGTAAGCCATATGTAGCACTAAGTTCGAATATGTTTTCTTTAGTTTTGCTTGCTTAGAATGCTTGCTAGTAGAATGATAATCTGATAGCAAATTAGACTTAATAGTGGAATGTAGCTTTTATTTCTTTTTCGTTTAAGAAGACTGTAGTTTACCTTGACTTTTAAGCCAACATTTGAAAAATTTTAACTTTACTAACGTTTTCCATTTTACTCCTATTATTCCTACGCGGGGAAATCTTAATCGTGTGTGATCGTTATGCCTGCAGGTGGTTGCCACCTTGGTAGTGATCAGCATTTCGACTCCGATCTTTGCCGCCGTGATCGTGCCGATCGGTATTCTGTACTATGCCGTGCAGCGCTTCTATGTTGCCACATCGCGGCAGCTGAAGCGCTTGGAGTCGGTGTCCCGTTCGCCGATCTATTCACACTTTGGCGAAACCATCCAGGGCGTGCAGACGATCCGTGCGTACAGTGTGCAGGATAGGTAAGCTAGAGCATTTTTTGTGAAGCAATGAAGTGTTAAACATTCCCCCATTCGTTTCTAGATTCATACTGGAGTCGGATGAAAAAGTGGACGGAAACCAGCTGTGCTACTGTCCGAGCATCATCGCCAACCGCTGGCTTGCCGTGCGGCTTGAGATGGTCGGTAATTTGATCATTCTGTTCGCTGCCCTGTTCGCCGTGCTTGGTCGCGAAACGATGAACGCCGGTCTGGTTGGGCTGTCCGTGTCGTACGCACTGCAGATCACGCAAACGCTTAACTGGCTGGTGCGCATGACGTCCGACGTGGAGACGAACATAGTGGCGGTGGAGCGCATCAAGGAGTACGGCGAGACAAAGCAGGAAGCCGCCTGGGAGCTGCCGAACAGCACGCTGCCCCGCGACTGGCCGGAGCAGGGTATGGTGGAGTTCCGCGACTTCCAGGTGCGGTACCGCGAGGGGCTGGAGCTGGTACTGCGCGGCATCTCGTTCACGGTGAACGGCGGCGAAAAGGTCGGCATCGTCGGGCGTACCGGCGCGGGCAAGTCTAGCCTCACGCTGGCACTGTTCCGCATCATCGAGTCGGCCGGTGGTTCGATCGTGATCGACGGGCAGGACATTTCCCAGCTCGGTCTGCATGCGCTCCGCTCGCGGCTGACCATCATCCCGCAGGATCCGGTCCTGTTCTCTGGTACGCTGCGCATCAATCTCGATCCGTTCAATGCACAATCGGACGATGACATCTGGAAGGCGCTGGAACATGCGCATCTGAAAACGTTCGTTAAAGGTATGCATTGTGGTTGGTGGTTTTTGGTTGAAGATATTGGAACGAAGCTTAATGTTGGATTGCTTGCTTTTCTAAGGCCTTACTGCGGGAATCAACCACGAAGTTACGGAAGGTGGCGAAAATCTGTCCGTTGGCCAGCGACAGCTCATCTGTTTAGCTCGTGCCCTGCTACGCAAGACGAAGGTGCTCATTCTCGACGAAGCAACGGCTGCCGTGGATCTGGAAACGGATGATCTGATCCAGGTGAGATTGGCGAAAAGCCTCCCCTCCTCAACATGAGCGATATTCATTACCTTTTGTTTTGCTTCACTTTCCCCACCAGCGCACCATTCGCACGGAGTTTAAGGACTGTACGGTGCTGACGATCGCTCACCGTCTGAACACCATCATGGACTCGGACAAGGTGATCGTGCTTGACAAGGGCCAGATCGTGGAGTTTGCACCGCCGGCCGAGCTGCTGCAGTCGAAGAATTCCGCCTTCTACAGCATGGCCAAGGATGCCGGTTTGGTGTAAGGATTCAACCTTAACTATTAGCCTTATTAGCACTTTCTTTAGTACACGTTAATTCACTTCATTTCGTGGCGCACACACACACACACTCTGAGAATGCTATTTATATGTGTGTGTGAGTGACCGTTTTTCTGTTTGTTTTTCTGGTTGAATTTGTTTCATTTTTTGTTTGAATTTTCACTTTCTTGACAATCAAACAACAGCGGTTAGTAAAGTTTTTTGAAACTTTTCACGTTTTCATGTAATGTCCATGCGTCGCGTATGAGAACTCGCATGAAGGTTTAGTTTGTATTTTTGTTTTCGTTTGTTTTGTTTTTTTCTTAAACTTTGGTTTTTTGATTTAGCTAATATTTGGAGGCTTAATTCTAACGAAATTACGTTTGTTTGCATTATGCTTCGCCCTAACCGTTAGCTTCTTTTGTGAACTTTTGTTTTTTGTTTCTTTAGTTTTTTTAGTCTTTAGTCTTCTTTAATAATTTCGTCGAAACAACAACACATTCTAATACACACTCATAGCCGGAAAACTAAGGAAGCAAAAAGGCTAGCATATTTACTTTATGTGCACGATTTGCATTTACTTAATATGATACGTGTTTACTTATCTTTAGTGTAATTGGTTACTGTTTACTTAAAGTACGAATTATAGAGGATTATTGTTTTGTTTCTACAACAAATTCATTAAAAAAACACAACTTTGTAAAAGCCGAGCAATAGTAAAAACATACTCATACGTGTACTTACTATGACGGGTAAGGGGAAAATGTTCCAGTATTTCGTACAGCAGCAGGTGAATCACTACTGAGTGAATAATGACACACACACACACACACATCACAATTCTAACTGTAACATGGCCATCCGTTGTGTAAAACTTAATTCCACCGCTAATGAGACAAAAACAAACAAAAAAACATATTCCGGTTTTCCCACAAATTATTCGTGTTTTTATGTTATGCTTAGGTAGGTTCAGTGTGTGTTCAATGTCATTTGGCCAGATTTCGATATTCTCAACCGATGTGTAATCTTTTTAAGGCTAAGAGTCTTTATATAGTTTAATATACACGAACACGAGGTAAGAAAGAAGAAGAATATGGTAAAATAAAGCCAACGAAAATACGAAAAGCTAAACAAAAAAAGAATAATGGGCATAATTAAAAAAAAGAGGGTACAAATATATACAGATGCGACTTATGCAGGGAATCGATAAGGCCAACCTTCAATTGCAAACCAGTAACATGTGTTCATATGCATTAACTACAATAGCCATAACCATAAAGCGAGTACAGAGCCGGGAACTGCTGACTTTTGCATTCTCTAATGAACATTCTTTATACACAAACAATCCATTTTTTGCTTTTAACGATTATGCCTCTGCAATATTTTAGCTAAACACAAAGCTCAATAGGACGCCGTTCTACTCGTGACACGAATGGTGCAATGTCTCACAATACAATAGTTAGGATATGAACCAGTTACCGAGCTGTAGGATAGTTCGTAGGACATCATACAGTTCCTGATTATTAAAGTTTTCCTGCCCCTTAAGGTATTCTGTACGAAATTCACAAGCAAGGCAATAATAACACTATTCTTTTATTGCAAAAGACACACACAATTCGCTCAAAAGTGCCTTTACCGTGTAAATTGTGGTGTTTTATTAGAAAAACAAATTAAAAAATGCATAGCATAACATTCATACATAGTGTTCTAAAGAAACTTAACACATTGATTTACGTTAAGGAGAGGAGGGAGCATTAAGGTGCGCGCCTCATACATTTACAGTTCAATACTACTAACGCAACATCATCTAACAACAACTACCGCAAGAGTATCTGTGTTTCGTTCATACACTGTGCATACACTGTGACGAGTAAATAAAGAATCTTACATTGTTATTTTGAACGAAAAGAAAAACAAAATCAAATCGTTTCGTACGCTCGTATAAATATGACACGATCGCCATTTTAGCTAGTAAAGTGTATGTGTTTTTTTGTGTTTGTTGTGTTGATTTGTCACAAGTTAAGGTCGCTTTAGACCTTGCGTGAACGTGAAATTTTGGTTATTTTGTTATATTTCAACATATTTTGATCATTTTCTTGTGATTCCCCGCTTACCATTATGTTTTCAAAGCGGGTGAACAAGGCAGGTAATCACAAGGAAATGCATTGAATTTATCAATTCAATATTGTGCATAGTCTAGATAGTTGGGGAATTGAATATCCTTTCTTTTGGTGTAAGATAAGCCAAATGCTGATAAAAAATTGATGAAATATAGCACAAAACTCCAGAATTTCACGTTCTATTTCACTCTAACGCGGGCTTTACGTCTGACGAAGGGAGGAAAAATAAGGTAAGGGGCTGTGATCCGACGATCATGGTTTCATCCATTCCTTGGGAAAGCTCATACCATTAATCCCTTATGTATATGTGTGTGTGAGAGAGTGTTAGAGCGTGCAAGGACTCTGCTCCTGCTTATTGGCAGAAGTGCAACTATTCGTAAGTACGACATAGAAAATCTCATTTATTTCTAATTTATTATAATAATTATTTGCCGTTATCATTTCCACTTAGAAGCTGATTGGCTCTATTAATGCTGTTTTTTTAACATATTTCAGGAAGTTCCATTAGCAAGCGATGTCTGGCCTAGTTTCAATTTTGTTGCATTGCTAGAAAGACTGGTTACTATCGTTTTTGTTGGATTTTTGAATATTGTTCAAAAGTTTTTCTTAAATTTTATATCTTTGAACCTCTTAAAGAGCCATATCGTTCTGTCGTATTTATAGGAAAAGTTGAATAAAAAAGAGTATGTAAATACATTGTATAAATATTTAGGAAACTACATTTGTAGTTGAGTTTACGTGACCTTTCGGATGGTGATGGCTTAAGATAGTCGCGCTGGCTGCTGTAAACGCAACACATGCATCGATTCCCATCCGAACCGTCTTCTTTTGTAGCCTTCAAATAAGTCTAGTATGCCTTAAAAGCTGAATTCACCGCTTAGATCGTTCAAGTGAAGATATTAGTGTTCAAGTGTATCAAATCACAAAGTATTTATTTCGTGCATATTTTAAATTTTATCAATCTCATCCACCACGACGTAAGTGTGTGCCCGAGTGCTTGTGTCTCGATGAGAAACAATTCATGTGCACATTTCTTCCTCCATGATTTTGGCCATCCAGTCCGGTTCCGCTGCACCGATCTTCTCGATCAGTCCGTTCAGCTGGTAGCACAGTCCCTGGATCTGCTTGTCCCACTGTGGCAGTACTTCCCGAGCTGGATGTAACACGAAAGAAAAAAAAACGTTTTTTAGTTATGCTCTAAAATCCATGCTCTGAAGCACAGCAGTTACTCACTTTCAAAGTGCACCACACCGTCGATCTGATCGATGTACCCATTCATGCGGCCCTCGGTGATCATTTGGCTGGCGATACGTTCCGCTTTCGGTGGTGGAATCTCTAGCAATGCGCCCAGCTCCTCGAACGTTATGTTGTTGTACAGCTTGCTGGCCGATAGCAGGTTGTGCTCAAACACGGCCCGATCCAGTATGGAGGATCCATCGAGCGTGCTCGCCTTCTGGTGCATCTGCAGCAGCGCTTCGAACTCTTGCAGCTCCGATCGACGGATGATACGATCGAGGTACATCTTCTCCAGGATCGAGTAGGCCGGCAGATGCTGGCAGCGTTCGTCCTTGAATAGGGTCGCCAGCATGCGCGACCGCTGCTGACCGGCCGACGCCAGTACCGTGCAGATGAGCGCTTTCTTCAGTGCCGTCATACGTTCACCCTCGTCCACGATCGTACGGTAGGACAGCTCGTTGTATCGCTGGGCCGCTTCGATGAACTTGCGACGATAGTCGAGCACACGGGCGTAGCACACCTTGTACAGAATCTGTAGCTTCTCGTCCTTCGTATCGGCCTGCAGGATCGAGGCACGGTTGATGAACGCTTCAGCCTGCACCGGATCCTCATCTTCCAGGTAGAGACGTGCAATCTTCAGGTAAGTTTCGAGTTTGTAGTCCAACGGATAAGGTCTGGGGGAATGAGAAAAATCACACACGCGATATTTCGCCTTAATCAAAGCAATCTGTGAGAGAGATGTGTGTCGCTGTTAGAGACTTACTTCTGTCCAGTTTCCAGCGGAATACCGCCGAGTACGTTTGCCGCCTCCTTCCAGTTTTGATTGCGTTCGTAGATCTGTGCCAAATGCTGCCGAATGCAGGCGACCTGCTCCTCGAACGAAATCACCCTCGGTTGCACCTTGTCCAGTGTGAAGTGTGCCACCGATTTGGAGATATCGTCGGGCAGCTTGGTGAGGTGGGTGCTAACGTCGGACAGCAGCTGACGCGAGATGACCAAGCTGACATGTTCGTTCAGGACTGAGGAAAAAGGCGTTGCGGTCAACAATCAGAGCAGCGCACGAAGGTAAACTATCAAGTAACAACTTACTCGCCTCGATGAAGAGCTTCAAGGTGTCGACGAGCTCGTTGCCGGTGTTGAGCAATATCTGGTCCAACAGTGACCGATACTTGTCCACCTGTTCCTTGTGTATGCCAGACGAGTTGGTGAGAGCCACCAGCTGGGTGCGAAGTACGCTTGTTGATATAGCCATTGCTATTTTGCGCAAAATAACACGAAACTAGCTTGAGCTGTGAGCGGAAGAGGAAAGAATAACAAAAATGGTTTGTTTTTTTTTGTGATCGCTGGTCGAACCTGTCAAATTTTATCCCTTCGGGAACGGGGAACATTTTGACGTATTGTTTACGATTGGATTTTAAATTCAAAACAACCGTTATTGCATCCGTTTACAATTCAGACAGCACATTTCGCACAAGTGTAACAAAAAGAACAACATGTTTCGTCCAGGCAACGATTTATTCATTCAATATAGTCGAATTCAATAATCCACAATTTCTACTTGTGAATCATCCTTTCCGGAGACATTCAAACGTGCTGAGGGAAAATTGGCCAACATATTAAAGCTGAAAGTTGCGTATAGCAAGAGGAGTTCTGTTTCAATTTTAGCTTACGACCGCCTTTCTCTGTTGCGTGTATGGTAATTCACCCATAGTTGGCTAGACTAACAGTAATTACTTTATTCTTATTCTTTGAGTGTCTTTTTCACGGCAGCTTCGTTTGTGATGGGATACGCAGAACCGCGTGCGCTGAGTTGCAAGCTGGCGAGCCGCTACAGCGTGGTCACTTGCAGAGGTCTGATAGTGAGTTGAAGGTCTTGTTAGGTGAGGCCCAGTGAAGAAGCAGCAATTATGCATTCGTTCAGTGGGATTGCAGCTATTGGTGAATACCATTTCCTTTGCATCGGAGGTGCCTTTTTCGAGTTAATGGTCTGCTTCGCACTACATCTGAGAATCAACGTGGATAGCTTCACATAATTAGGAAAATCATCCGTGAAAAGCATTGCGCTACCGTCTCCTCTTCTCTCGCTCTAATTCCCACTGCTGATACCGATTCTCTCGTCTCAGATAGGCTCCTGCGTGATAGTGTGTGCTTCCGTTTCTTCGCCGTTACCGGCTGTGCTGTGTGTACGTATTATTTTATGATATAGCTGGGTTTTCGTGGTTCTCAATTTATTTAAACTGTAGCATTAGTAGTAGAGTAGTAGGTATATGTGGTAAGGATTCGCTCGATCGTTTAATATTTCTTAAAACACTTTGCAACTACACCCAATGCAGCCCCTGCACTTTCTTCTTTCGTGTGTCCGCAAGCCAGCTGAGTTTTGCGAACCAGGGGGCTTCTTTAGGGGAAGGGGGGAAATGGGCGCAAGAACACAAAAACGGCACGAGCGCGCGCACTTAAGCCTCCAGCTCCAGAGCGACGCCAATCTTGTGGCCGCCAGCGTTGAAGTTCTTGCCATCAACGAGCGTGGACAATGTCAGAGTAATACCTGCAAGTAGGGAGGAGGTGTAAGTATGGACAAAAAGTTGTATTAAACAATTGTTTGAATGAAGCCACGGAAACATGCTTTTGCTTGATGTTATACTAACCATCACGGAGCTTCTGCTGGTAGCCGAGACCGATCTGGCTCTGGTTGTTGACCTTAGCACGGACGCAAGCATCCTTGTCCAAGTCGTACTTGGCGCCCATGCCAAACTTGGTAGCATTCGAGCCCGAAGCCCAGGACAGCTGCACGGCAGTCTCCAGACGATCGTTGCATCGCTGGTAGATCAGACCACCGAACTCACGGCCATCATTACTGTGTTGTTATTGGTGGAGGAGAAAAAACAGAGAAAATCATGCTGATGCTATCCAGACGCACTCGGTGCAAAACCAAGACACTTACACGTTGGTGTGCAGAACAAAGTCACCGGCCGAGTAGCCGAGAGCAAAGTTGTTGGCGGTGATTTTCGACTTCTGCGAGTCAAATGCAACCTGGTAACCGGCCAACCAGCCCTGGTAGGCAGCGACACCGGACGCGTTCACCAGCGGTCCGCTCAGGTCGACATTGAAGTCGGCATCGACGCGAACGCGATCGTGCGAGTAGGCAGTCTTGAAGCGGCCAGTTTTGCTTCTGTAGGACAAAGTAAAAACTCCGTTAGTACTACTGCTGTTACCGTTCCGTGGTGGTGGTGATGGTGATGTAGATGTATCGGCCGTCGTACTGACGCCCTCGGTGCCGTTTTCACTGTCGGTCGATGCCGACGGTCTACGCCGGTACTTGTACGACACGGCGTAACCGAACGACGCTCGGCGTCTTGACGGCGGCATTTGCACGTACCCGGTATGCGGCACAAACATGCCATCGAACGACACCTTCAGGCCCTTCACCAGCTGGTTCTCGACCGACACCTCCGAGGTGAGCGTGTTGTCTGTGTTCCACTTCTCCGAGAAGTTCAGACCGTACTCCTTCACTTTGTACTTGGTCTCCAGCGAGCCGAACACCTTGCCGGTGTCCTGGTTCGAGTGGCCGCTCGTGCTGAACTCCACACCCGAGTTGGTCTTGGTCTTGACGTCCAGCTTCCACAGTCCGAAGTGGTAGCCTTTGTTGAAGACATCGCGGGCCTGCTTGCCAAGATCGGAGTACGATGGTGGGGCCATCTAAGGAAGAGGGAGAGAAATACGGGGAAAGGTGAATGAAACCGTTTGAGAAATAAATCGATGCAAAATGGCGGGATAAAAAAGCACGTTTATGCATGTGACCGAAATAATGCATCTTTGAAGATGAACGATTGAGCTCCTCCCAGTGCATACAAACACGTGCAGGCACGATGCTGCCACGCCACCACCCGCCCTCCGTACACGATTTTCGAGACGATCATCATCTTCTGGCAGACAGAGCAGCGCGCGGTTGTGTGCGTTTGTGCTTCTTGGTGTGAGTATGAGATGGCGTTCTTTAGAGTTATATTTAGAACTAAGGTTTTTCTCTGTCTTCGTTTTCCCTCAGCTGCATTATTTGTGCTACCCGCTACTGCATCGATACAAAGCGAATGAGCTGCGCAGACAGATGCCGGTAGATGATTAGAAATCGCGCTCTGCTTGCAGCCCCCGGGGGCACGATGTTGTTATTGACATCCAATCAAGCAATGTGAACCCACTCGGCCCTCTCCCTTCCGCTATAGCTATTCAAGTGCAAGCTTGCCAATGCTTTTGGCGTTGCTGAGCAATAAGAAGCCAACGCGATTAATATTATTATCCCTAGCGTACAATGAACCTGTGAACGGTGCTTTTTCGTCTCTAGTCAAATCGGGACGGAATATATGAGAGTATAAAATCCCACACCATGCGTTATATCATCTGTGCAAGATGAACAAAAAGCACATTATACAATTCCCCGCCACATGAGCTGTGTTTCGCGAGCAATGGGGCGGTTGCGCATGTTGTTTACCGACCTTGCTCTAAATCGTCATTCAATATTTGTGTTCTCACCGTATATCAAACTGAAGATCATTGCCGAACCCAACTCCTGCTTCTGGGCTTAGCACACCACCATCCAGCACCGGGGCTGACAACAACTCGCCGGATTTGGTGACGTAACCATGCGGTGGAAAAGCTAGTTGAGAAGCCGCGTGGTCTGTCTCTAAGGCTGATGGCTGGTACTCTCTTTCTACGTTCAAAGACGGAGACACGACAGCAATACTCTCTCCCGCAATGTATCATGCCTCTCACGCTACCTAAAGCCGGCTTTTTTTTTTTTTGGTTACTATCGTACGATGAAAATATCTTATCACACACCCTGCTATTGCAGAGGGAGTGAGCGTGTTCGTCCCTTTTTTCTAGCTCGGTCTTTGCAAATCGTATGATAAATTAATTAACTGTCACGGTCGTATCATCAAGCATCACTGTCCCGTGATTGTGTGTATCGTACTACCACCTCCCTCTCCGTTGCTCCCATTCCCGAGACGCATGGAAAGGTAATCTATTTGCGCACCACGCATACACGGACATACGCAATGTGTACTGAGGCGTGTGTGTACTCGGCGTTGTGTGCGCTGTCCAATTTCGTTCTAAATGCTTACATAAGCCTAACTTTTGTGAGCATTGCACCAGCCGGGTTAGGTTTGGCCAGGCAAAGGGGCTGATGTGCTGGATTGCTTCTTCTTGCATCATGTTTTCTTCCCCCTTACAAAGGTATCATGGGATCGAAGAACAAGACCAACACACCTTCCTTATCAATCGCTCGGAACTAATGACCCCGCCGAATTGGTGACATTTTTCTCCAAACCTGCTGGATATAAAGATTAGGCGCTGTAATGTTTTAGCACCAGCACGGGATACAATTATTTTCAGCCATCGTTGCACAACGAGGGACCGTGACCGTGTCTCGTATGCGTGAATTCAGCCATATTGATTTTTTGCCTTTTTCCTCATCATTCCACACACACACACCTACCGAAAGAGCCTACTACCCCGGGGGGTGTATCCTAACACCGTCCAGTAGGCATTGGAGAATGCGAATAGTAATTAAAAAAATAGAGTTTCCGTAGCAAAGGTCGATTAGATTAACCCCAACCATAAAGGAAGCTGGAGAAAGCCTGTTCTGACACTTCGAAACAATGGATTCTTATGAAATTTATCGATCGATTATGTAATCTCAAAACTGCACTAAATGCCGGCATGTGCTCTTCCTTCTTCGATCAAATTACAAACGAATTCAACAATCGAGCGTCCGAAAGCACACAGCCTGATTCTAGCTACACAAATGCGTGGAAGACAATGTTGCCATTGTGGGTGAGGCTGGGTCTTCGTTTTTTGGCTACCACCCCGGAAGATGATTATGTCGTGGCGGCGGCAGCGGCACCACCACCACTCTCTACTACACTTTCATTCAGACCATTTATCCCGAAAAATGAGAACGAATTTAAGAAGCGATTTATCGTAAGCTGACACCGATTGATTGCCCGTACTTACTATTCTGCACTGAGTGTTTTAGTTCACGTTACAAACACGGGAAAACACGAGAAAAATCTCTTTTTCTTGCACGGAAATGCCACGGAGAAATGGGCACGCACACGGGTCCGGGTCGATTTTTTTTCACGAGTGAGAAAAAGCGCTAGTGGTGGCGATCGAGCAGAAGCCCGGAGCTGTAGTTCTTACGGATGGGATGGGATCGCACACTGGTTAAATACACACGGAACGTTTGGGCATAATGTGCTTTATGCATGCGTTGTGAAAAAATTAGGACATAAATATTTTATTCAAATTTATTATTAAACACCCTGCCATGGGGAGGTTGGTTGCGATTGTTGATAAAATGTGATTTTTAAACAAATGGCTTCCTGACACAGTAACACTGCAACTCATATTCATGAATATTGCATTCTCACTGCTACTGCTAATTTGTCACTGCATTTTTAAATATTCACACTCATCGCATGTCGTTGTAAACTTTACACCTTCGAAAAATGTTCAAATAAATGCATTCTTCAAGCATGTAATATGGTAGATTAGTTTAGCGCGTTCAAGCGACCACTTGCGATGGAAGCAGAGAAACATTTTAGGAGCTTTTTTAATTTCTATCGACACCATCAGATCGACCCAACGGACAAAAGTAATCCGTTCAAGTTGAACCCCTTTCGTCACAAGCTGTTCATCATCAAGAAGCTGCTGATTCTGCTGCTCTGTACACTGTTGGGAGTGTATGGCAAGTGTTTCGAGGCCAATTTAATACCCAATCGCAGTTGCATCAATCGGTTGATCAATTGGTTCTGCTTTACCTCAACACTGTCAACAGCTGTAATCGTTGCCTGGGAAGCGTTGGCAGGATGCAAGGAGGATGTGAAAATATGGAACACGTTCAACGAAATCGAAACCGCCCTGAACATTTGCAATCAAAATTCAAAGGACATCTTTTCGAAAACTTGCCGTGTGTATAGTGTGATATTCTACACACTCGTTGCGTTAATGTGCACCATGGCAGGTATTTTGCTCATTCAGTGTCGGGTAATGGAAGGAGCATTGATGGATTTTATAATTTTGTTTGAGCTACTGAGCAGCGTTGATATCCACCGAATTCTGCAAATTTTACTATACGTGCGCATTGTAACGAGCTATCTGCACCGGTTGAAAGATGACATCCGGGATATTGTGCAAGGCCTGAATGCTAGGGTGGTAGGAACGAACCATGACCTCGAGACTGAAGACAAGTTGAGGGCATGCTGTTCGTGCTACTTCCTGTGCATGAAAGCATTCATTCAGATACAGGATCAATTTTCTTTTGGCCTTTTTATGGTGTGCCTTAAGTTTAGCATCATCATATGCTATCGAGCCATCATGGAAACATCTTTTGAACGTGAGTAGGGCTGCATAATTTTAGATGAAGTGCATTAATTGTTTTTTTCCTCCTTAGTATTCTGTCTAAATGTGGTGCCATACCATTTCATCTTCATAAGCTTTACCTGGTCATGCGAGTGCTTGAACGGAGAGATTAAGGCTCTGTCACAGCTGCTTAATACGGTTCACATGGATAAAACCACAAGTTCGATCAAAACACGAATAACACACCTAATGCTCCTGCTGGATTATAAAGTATTTTTCTTTGAAGCATTCGGAGTGTGTAAAGTATCGTACAAATGTATCGTACAGGTATGAGAAGTTATGTTTGGCTTTTTGGTAGTGCTATCATAATTGAAATTTTGTTTCCTTTCTCTTCCAGTACGCAATTTCAGGAGCCACCAAGGTGTCTTTCATAGCACAAATCATGAAAGATTTCCACTCCGAAATGAGTTAATCAGTTCTTATCTGAGCATCTCTGGCAGCATGCGCTTCAATAAAACGTGCGAATAATTTGTCCGTCATGTTTTTCTTACCATGCCCATAGTGATTTGTTATTGCTTCGTGCGCTGACAGTTCGGGAGCGTATTCGTTTGCAAGTTGTTTTGCGTAAATAAATATCTGCCCAACCGATGAGTCACAAAAAGCGAACATTGGTATATTTTACACCACTTCATACGGTTCGGAGTGTCTAAATTATTTTGTTATTTTTGTTTGTAAGTTTAGTTACCTTCCCTGGCTTAGTTGCCGTTAGCTGCAGCTCTCCTTTGCCACAGCGTGTTCAACCGTATTCAACCCGTTGATTGCATTTGCAGCGTTTTTACGCACCGGAAACCTTCGCAAGATCGATCTTCCAGTGATTTTAATTGTTGTGATATTATACATTTCAAACGCTTCCACCTAAGAGTACTGTGCCATTTAGAGCTGTCGAGTTTAGTTGAATGGTAAGCATGGCATTGCAATAACCCCCTAGAAAATGCACAATAACCTCCGTAATAACCCCGTTCTGCGCAAATGCAACTACGGTGCACGTTAAAATGGGTTCTTTGTTCTTCGTACGCAAGCATCCAAGGTGGCGGGATGCGTATCAGCTGTTTGTGTGTATTTTCATCTCCTTTCGATGATTATAATGTTTATTTTTAAACCGACTTCCAGCAACCATTGACGAAAGCCTTCAGCGCAATGTTCAGCCGAAAGCAAGAGGACAGCAGCGATACGCGAGGAATGCCGCACGGTTCGCCCATCGCGAGCGGTTCACAGACGGCAAATGGGATAATCCGACCCGCGTACGTCATCGAACGGTACGCCGCCTACTACCCGATGAACCACAAACGGCGCGGCATGGCACTGATCTTTTCGCACAACAAGTACAACGTGCGCAACGTTAGTCTGCCGGTGCGCGAAGGCAGCGCCATAGACTGTAAACGGCTGAAGGAAACGCTGGAGCTGTTCCGATTCGATGTGAAGGTGTATCCCGATTTTAAGCTGGAAGAAATCAAGTCCGTCATTGGGAAGGGTAAGGTTCTTGCTGCTCGTTTGGAACGCAGAGACAGCATTTGGTTAACGAAGTGGTATTTGCACCTCCTTTTTTGTAGTATCATCCATGGATCACAGCGACAGTGACTGTTTCCTGGTCGCTATCCTCACGCACGGCGAGGACGGGGGCATTGTGTACGCCTATGATCAACCGTACGAACTGTCCCTCATCTGGAGCTTCTTCACGGCCGACAACTGTCCATCGTTGGCCGGGCGGCCGAAGATTTTTGTCATCCAGGCGTGCCGTGGGAACCAGCTCGACCACGGCGTAAAGGTGCAGAAGGATGGCGTCGCACGGTACAGCATCCCTACGCATGCTGACTTTCTGTTTGCGTACGCCACGATCCCGGGCTTCATGGCGTTTCGCAACACGACCGAGGGTTCCTGGTTCATCAACGAGCTGTGCAAGGAGTTGCAGGAAAACGGGCACAGGTACGACATTAATACGCTGCTCACGTTTGTCACGCAGAAGGTGGCGTACGATCACGAGTCGGTGTCGAACATGCCGGAGTACAATATGCGCAAACAGACGCCCTGTGTCGTGTCGATGCTGACCCGTTTGCTGCTGTTCAATGTGGTTTAATAACGAGCGCGGACTCGCACTTTGTATCGATATCGAATCAATGCCTAAGGCATATTTTCCTTTATTTTAACGTTCTACCTCAAGGTACAGTCGTATCGTGTTTCTTTTGATTAATAATTCGGTTTATTTAGGAAGAATGGTTTAATTTCAGTTTGCTACAAAAGCGTGCACAAAATTAACACCGATGCTGTACGGCAGGGGCGAAACACCAAAGCACAGTGTCGTGCAATACGAACGTAGTAACGTACTCCACCGTCAATAAGGCATTCTTAATATTAATGCATTTGGATCAAAAGTATTCGACGGAAAAAAAGTCATACCATTATTTTAAAGCCCGTGATTTTACCAGTGGCACTAAAAGAATATTTATTTTTATAACGTATAATATTTAACACACGAAGCAGAGCGAAAATAAAAAAAACGTAACATTTCTATACCAATCAAATGGGGTTCATAGAATCAGAGAAAATCCTTCAACGCTTTTACAAATGCATTAAGATCGCGTTGCAAGGGATGAAAAATTTCCATCCCCACGAAACCACCCTTAAACAGGTGTTCTCAGTGTTGCGCGAACAAATGGGGAAGAGAGAAGGAGCGAGAACGGGCGAGAATAGAAAATAATGAGAGAATATTTACCCCTTTTTCCCAGTGGAATGTTTTGATGCACCACACCAGACTTGTATGTGCCTTCTCGCTCATTCGCGCACCCCGTTGCACGGTCGTCGCTCAGGTGATGCATTCGGGCGGTAGTGCAGGGTTTTCAAACGCTTCAACATGTACATTTTTCTCTCTTTCTTTCGCACACAAACACGCTTTCTCTCTTTCTCTCTCTCTCTCTCACACACAAGCAACCGCATCTTGCCGCATGAATGCTTTTTCTCTCTCTTTCGGTTTACTTCCTCTCTCGTTTGCTTTCTCTATCGCTCTTTTTCCTTCTCGGCCGCTCTCTCTCTCTCTTTCTCTCTCGCGTAATGGATTCGTACGCGGCTCAACATGAATATGCCGTTTCCCGTTCCATTCATTCCTTGCACGCAGTGTGTCAGGTAAGCGCGGGTACGCATGACGTCGGACGGTGCGAGTTGGCGACTTTTCCTCGAGAAAACAACTGGAACGGTGTACACCTAGGCCCCGCCAGAGCCTCTTTGAAGCACAACCTCCCGGAGCAAGCTTCCACGTATACAGATTAAATTTAATTAGTATTCATAGCGCTCCATTCGCCTCCGGTGTTTGGTCTCGGTTTCTGGAGACGCTCGCGGCCTGCGCTCTGATCGTTGTCGTCGTCATCATCATCATCATCATACACCGTCTCCGGTTGGCATTAGCAGCAGGTTTCCAGCAAAGCGAAAAAAATAGTGGTTTTAGACGATCACGAAATCGTGTCAATGTGCGTGTGTCTGTGTGTCTGTGTGCGCGCTCGAAGGGGTGAAGTTTTCATGTGTGCCCTCGTGATCGCCCGCTCGTGATCCATCGGCAAGAAATGGTTTGAATGCGGTAAAAAAGCGGTTTTATTTGCATTCATCGAAAAAATAAACCTCATCGTCCGCCTACCTTTTTACCACCCTGTCGTTTGGGATTGCGCACATGTGTGCTGGTGTACGCGTTAGACAACCCCCGTCCGCAGTGTGTGGTGCGTGTTTGTTCTTCTTCTAGCGCAAACCGCCCCATCGCATCCCCATCGCCAGGGTGTTTGTGTTCGTGCGCGCGTGTCTGTGTGTGTGTGTGTGTGGTTGGAATTTCTTCATTCCCATCCCAGTGCGTTGTGCCGTTGTGCCACATCTCCCTTCAGGGCCCGATTGGTGTGTAAAGTGCGTTTTTCGTTGCGTTTTTTTGTGTGTTGCCGTGGCACGCGAGAGGTGGTGTTAAGCATTGGAAAAGAAAAGCAGCAGCAGCAGCAGTTGTGCGGGAAGCGGGGAGTTAAAAAATTCTCCCAACCAACCGAACCGAAGCTGGAGACGGGTGCGACGTGAGAAAATAGCGCGTAGAAGGAAAGAAGAACGCAGTTGGCGATGGAGCAGCCTAACGGTGGTGTTGGTGAGCCAAGCGATGACCGCAGTGCGTCACCCTCAGCGAGAGCCACCCAGAACAACAATGCAGCCGGGATGGGCCCATTGTCGGGGATCAGCAATGGAGTGGACACCGCCGCGAAGACAACCAACTGGGTAAAGTTCGAGGAGGAGGAAAATGGCGGAGCGCCGGTTCCGAGCAAGGTAAGCTATGGCGATGAAACTGGAGGGGGTTTTGGTGGGGTTTGGGCTCGCATCCAAAAACGAAAAGGAATTTGAACAGCTAAACGGATAAAAAAAACCGTTCCCATCGCACATTGGACGTGGCTTTCAAAGAGAAGATGAGAAATAAAAAAATGGCGATAAGCGACGAACCCCCAGAATTCCCCGGTTTGACGGTGGAGCTTTTTCCGATTGAATGGTTCCACCTTTTCGGCGCGCACAATTGATTAAACAAAATTCATCGCCTCACATACCCCTTCCCTTGGTGGTGTTGTGCACTAGAGGGAGGGTTATTATTGCGCGATGATGAGCATCAAGGGGAGGAGGGTAGAGGGGGTGGTCGTGAGTATTAGGGTGTCACTTTGTGTGTGACAGAGGCGCGACTGTTCCGTTCTCTCGCTTGCTAGTGGCTCCAATAAAGTCAATATTGCGGATACCGTACAGTGAAGTTCGCAATTTTGCATAAATTTGCGGTTGGAAGAGGTCGAGAATATTAAATTACTTCTTTTTTTTAACAATACTTTAAGGAGTGAGGGATTTCAGAAGAAAGGAATTTTTTGCAGGCAATAAATTAAGAATCAAAGATTTTATGTATGCAGAAATGGTTGCTATGGAAATTATCGTTTCACCATGGAGCAGCTTACTTTCGTAGAATTTTGTGATTCATCCACGATTTTCAACCAAGCAACACATATAAATATTTAAGCATTGCTAACGTGTGTATTCCGTGGTGCACCTACACAGCCTAACACACGTGTTTTCTGTTTTTCCACCGTCCATCGCTTTGTGTGTTGGCGTGTGGGGGAGCTCCCTTGTGAGCCGCCTAGAACGGCACAACAATTCTATCCGGTTTTGTTGTGCCATCGGCGGTTGTCGCTGGTGACAGCAGCATTCCACGGTGCCATACGCCCGGTGCTGTCATTGTGTTGCACCCTTTCCACCCAATCGCAGCGTAGCGCACATGCCCGCGGACCAGACCAAGGGGCGAGCTTTAAATCGCTCATGCCGCAACACCCTCCTCCCCAGGCCCAATAGCAGGTTGTTCCGTTTTTCCAAACATCCCCTTCCACACACAATCGCACATTTGCCCTGTAGAGTGTTTAGTAGGTCACGTCTTTCACGCTCTACTATGTGTGTGTGTGTGTGTGTGTGTGTGTGTGTGTGTGTATTAAACTGTCAGTGGGCGCTTTTCTCACCGCCTTGCCAAGGGGGGGGGGGGGGGGGGTTGTCTGTTTTTTTGTTGTTTATTACAATTTAATC
The DNA here is from genome assembly GCF_943734735.2 of Anopheles gambiae. Classification (NCBI taxonomy): domain Eukaryota; kingdom Metazoa; phylum Arthropoda; class Insecta; order Diptera; family Culicidae; genus Anopheles; species Anopheles gambiae. Next base: position 43,626,096 of record NC_064602.1, on the reverse strand, counting down.
GTAGCACACCATGGGCGCGCCCCACCACCACCACCATCACGACCGTACAGGTTGTCACGTGTTGGCGCGATTGCTGCTGTACAGTTTTCTTTCACGCTTCAATGGACGCAAAGACGCGAAGAGAAGAGGGCAAATCAATCGTCATCGCCAGTGGCCGGAAAATAGGGGACGGCTAAGTTAGCACCTGATGTAGTTCGAGGGCGCAAAGATGGCTTCACAAATTTGTGTTTTGTGTGTGTGTGTGTGTGTGTCGTTGTTTGAACGACCTTTATGACCTACTCATACGGATCATGTTACAGTTGTTGCGCTGCCAAGGAAAGCATGCCCTTTGCGCTTATGCTATCGCACTGACCAAATTGGGGGGCTTGTTTGCGCACACATATACGTATTCAGGACGCATGGTTTCGAATATCCTTGCAAGCATACAACCTTACACTGCCAACAACGGCAGCCCCTAACCCCCATGTGATGATGTCACATTTCGCAATGGTGATCTAACAACGTTGGAGCGGGGGGGGGGGGGGGGGGGGGAAGCTTCTCCACCAGGGCTTTCGCATGCATGCCAACGGAAACCGGAACGGAATGGGGATTTGTCTTTCAACGCTATTAATTTTTGGTGGACAGTTTGCTTTTAAAAATAGCACAAAGGAGGACACACTCACACACATACACACACAAACACACATGCCAAGAGGAGCTTTGTGGTCATTATGCTTGCACGCTGGTATTATGGATTCTCGATTATGTTACGCCGGTTTGGTCTCGATGATGGTAAAGGCAATTAGCTTTAATGGGCCTATTAGGCGGAAAGCGAATCACTTTCCCGACACGACGAATGCCATCGACTCTTATGACCAATACTGTCCGGATGCTAATTGCTGTAAATGTGAGATTTATTGCTAACTTTTGACAAATCGCCTATGTTTTGTTGTTAATTATTAAGACATTATAATATGTCCCTTGTCTAAAGTTGAATTGTCAATTGGGTTGAAAGTGTCTTGTATTGTTGCACATTATCGTTTGTTTGAAACAAAAGATGTGTTGCCCCTTATCATGGGGCGCGATATGCAGCCATGCTTATCGTACGTAAGCGGCTGAAACCGCCAACCGTAAAATAATGCAAATGCACACACAGTCGTAATTGGAATTTCATTACGCATTGCGACTCTTCATTTACGGCTTACAGCTGAAACTGAAATTCCCCCAAAAACAATACAGCTTCCTTTACCGCACAATAGAACAATCGGTACCCATCGTATGTGGACGCTCTTTAGCATACTAAAAGACCCGTAACATTCCTTATTTAGGTGTGTTTTTTTTGTGTTATCTGCTCGTGGTTAAACAGGAGGGGGAAAAACGATCACATGAATCACTCGTCTCAGGTTGTTTTGGCCAACGTGCACGTTCAGCACTGTGTGTTTTTTGCAATCAGTTCTCAATTGACACCCTGTGTGATAGACGTTGTAGGTGGTGGGTGTTCGGTTTCTTCTCCTATTAACACCACCCAATGACACACCCAAAGAAAAGGGGGTAAATTGCTGTCTATGTGGTGGAAAATGTTTGCATGTTGCGTGGTTGTGTTGAATGGTTTAAGTAAATTATTATAGACTCGTTATTTGCTGTCTTTTGTTCGAGTTGAAGTTTAATATCACTTCGAGAGGTAATAAAAGAATCATTTTCTTCTACTCAGAATACACAGTTTATCAAATAGTGTAGACTATTCGTAGCTGTTATGTTTGTTATTTTGAACATCAATATGTATATTTTTGTTATGCTTTTTCTATACATTCTGTTCTGCAAATATCCACAGAATTGTTTTACAAAAACAGGCGGTAAACCTGAGCCGAAATGGGGATTTTTTTTTTCCACGACAGTTTTTAAAGCTATTGTTTGTCGTTGCTACTACTGGCCAGCATCTCCGAGTGAATCAGACATGGCATTCCAAGCTGTACAATGTCTGGCAGCCGGCCAATCGTAGAATCGTTCCCACGGCAAACGAGAAGGTCTTTCCTTTCAAACAGAAATTCGTTGCTGTAGTTTTATATGGATAATGCGTGGAAAAAACGCTTCTTGCACTTTTCCCCCGCACTTTTATCAGTATTGCGTGGAAATAATTTCCAATTTTAAGTAATATAACAGATTCGTAACTATGTCACAAGGTATAACACATTAAAAAAAGGTTATACTCAAAGAGGGGAAAAATTATTTATTTAATTTATCAATTTATTTTTTCATGAATTATATTCTTTGATTGAGAGATTGAATAATTTATAAATTAAAAGTTCTGCAAGAAATATTGCATATTCGTTGACCTGAGACTATTTAATATTTTTGGACTGTAATCTGTTCATGAAAAGGACCATTCGGAAGGAATAGTTGAATTTTCTTCTTATTTGGTGCAACAACCCTAACCCCTTGGTTATGTTATTAGTGACATGATTGATTTGTCCATATCAGGATTTTTACTTTTTTCGTATGGAAGGATCAATTCAAACGGAGATTGAATTCACGAATGTTCTATGAAATAAAATTAACAAATCTTCGTTCCAGTATGGTAAAAACAGATTGTTTACAAGTTTCTTTTTATTAGTAGTAACGAAATTGCATCTGTGTATTCTCAAGACACCAACATAGCTTCTTACTAAAGTTTAGTTTTTATAGATCTTGATCTTGATTGAATTATTGAAATTAAACGCACTATATTATTGAAAATTGAACTTGTCATATGTTTTATAACTCTTTAGTATGTTTATTTGCTTGCCACAACTAATTGGCTACCATATTGACAAAAAAAGAAACTCCCAACTTTGGGTGGAATAAAATCGTCACAGACAAATAAAACCATTATAGGACAGTCACATATAATTAAGGTTATTGTTTCACAAATAAAGTAGATGAACGACCTCAACAAACGAATGGGACGGTCTAAAATAACAAAATGGCTTTAATAATTAGTTTTATTAGCTATTTTAATTCATTAATTGAGCATAAGGAATTGTTTCATATTTTATACCAACAACCAAAAGATTCAAAAGTGAAAGAATATTAATTATTCTTAGTAAAACATGAAATGCAAATCAGCAGTAGATATTTGACAATATTTTTAACAACTTTAATAACTTTTTATAGCAACTTGCCAATGAAGGCTTCAGTTATACCATACTTATTTAGATAAATTAATTCTTAGACACTGTGGTTAAAGAAAGGTGTGAATAAAATACATTAATTATCGAATATGGTGAATATCCACTCTATTTAGCAAACTCCACGACGCTTAACTTGATAAATTTAAAAACAAAATCATGTCCTAAAATAAAACAGCCTAGTTCATTTGGGATCGGCCCTGTTTGTCACAGCAATTCCCTTCAATCCGTTTAACACATTCGTGTTGTCTCTTTACAGTCCCCTTCACCGTCACTGCCACCGCCACCAACGGCGTCGGCAAGCAAACAGCAACAGCAACATCCTCTGGCGGCCGGCAGTAACCGCCAGTCGATGGCAACATCACCCGACACCGCACCGCCAGCTGTCCTGCCAACGGAAACGGTGCACGTCAACCTTGACACACGAACGCCTAGCACACCAAAGCAACCAACGCAGCAGCAGCAGCAGCCAGCCCACGGTGCCAGCAAGCCGGCTCCCGGCCCTGGTGCCGGTAGTGCCCTGAGCGGCGTCAACAAAACATGACAACCGGCCGTCATAGACATTCCGAAGCAATCGGTCAACGTGGTACAGCCGATCCAGTCGATGCGCACGATCGAGCTGTCGACGGGCCGCGTACGGGAAGGATTCGGTGAGTGTGCGCAAATAGAGAGTGTTAAAGCTCATCTTGTTTGAATTTAAATTTGTTACATCCTTTTGTGTGTTGTTTTAGCAAATGGAGATGTGATTGTTACCTTACTACCAACAAACACCCGCTGGCCCTGGGTTACACCGGCCGTGTTCCGCCCGGAGCTCGTACCGGAAGAACTGATGGCGCAAGGCTTGACGGTAAGCAAGAGTATTTCGGAAGTCTATGAAGTTCAGTTGAAACTGACCACTTTTTCCACTCCTCCCCCAGCTAACGGTGGAAGAGTACGTGCACGCAATGGAAACGCTGGTAAACGATTACCGATTCACGCTGTACAACATCTGCTACAAGCGCGTGCTGGTCGTGTGGATCCTGTTCGCCTTTATCGTCCTGATCGGGCTGCTGTTCTCGGGCTTCTACGGCATTACGCTGCTGTCGCTCGGTGTCGCCTGGCTGTTCCTGAACGCGGCCGCCATCTTCCTGTGCATGTGGGTAAAGCTGAAGCTGGCCCGCGGACTGGAACGGTGTATGGCACGCGTCAACAAGCAGCTGATCCGGCACAAAATACTGCTCGCGCTGGACGACCGTGGCCACATCTCGTGCCACAAGGTGAACCTTTGCTTCCTGTACTTTGAGCCGTCGCAGTGCATCAGCTATCTGAACGAGTTTATCGAGCGCAGCGAACAGAACGGCAACACGATCGAACCGGGCTGGGAAAGCCGGCTGGACGTGGCGACCAACGATATCGTTATTCAGGGTGCGAACACGACCCGTCTGTCCCGGAAGCAGGTAGGTGTGGGGTAGAACTGGCTGACTGTCCGTGTGTGTGAGCGTGTGTGTGTGTGTGAGATTGTAGAATATAGAGGGGTGTTTTTAAGTTACGGGTTATAAGAAGAGGATTGATCCTTATTCGTCCCTTTTCTTAGCTTCTTAATAGATTTGCTTTGTGGGATACTGTAATTATTATCGATTCAAGTTTTTCTTGTGCACTTTAAATTCTAATTGATTGAACAGCCTGTAAATGTACCTTTAATCTTAAGTTGTGTGTGTGTGTCTTTTGTACGTGAGTGCGTGTGTTTGTTTCGCTTATCCCACAACCGTGGATGTGCCTTTGTTTCCGTTTCCGTTTGCGCTTTAATTTTTTTTGGAAAAACCCCCGTTTCAACTTTCTCTAACAACACACATTACCCATCCCTTCATTTGTGGTGCGATCACCGAACGATCAACTAACGTGTTGCGCAGGGACGAGCGGAGGGCATCTTTCTGCGGTACCTGCAGCGCTGGGGCAAGGACTATCTGCGCCGCCGGCTGGACTGGACGATCGAGGAGAATGCCATCGTGTCGGCACCGCGCCACCTGCCGACGGCCTACTGTCCCTGCCAGTACGCGGAGGAGGTGCTGCTGCAGAAGAAACCGAAGGAAGATCCACGGATCTGCTGTGCCACGGTTCGGGTGCAGCTTGCCCGCCTCGGCTTCCACTTCTGACCGACCGTCGGCCGGATGATGGCGATGATGTAGTAGAGGGGGGATTCGGAGGAGAGGGGTGGAATGTTTTTAGCCAAATGTGCCTAAGGGGATGGGTTATGCTCGAGCGGTCGGATAGGGAAAGCGAAAGGAAGGGGAGGGAAGTGTAATAGAAGCCAAATATGAGTAGCTTAAGCTAATTGCAGCGTGTTTTTTTTTATTCTGGTGTGTTAGTGGGACGCAATCGCGCATTAGTTTGTTTTACAAACGAGTACAAATCTGCAATCTCTTAGCTAGGAAGCTACTGCTACTACACTGTACTTGATTTTTAAAGACCCCAGCGTGCCTTTTCTGTTGTGTGCGGATAGGATGGAGAGAGTAGTTGTGGAAATGGGCCATTTTTTTAGATGATTTTTTGTTTTAACTGAAGGTACATAAAGTATTGAAAAGAACAATTACGTTTCGACTGTAAGAGCGCTGTATAGTGAGTGCCTTGGGCATTTGTTTTTAATCGGTGGCGGGTTTTGCTTTAGAACTGTAAGCGTGATAGTTGCCTCTCATTCGCAGTAGGACTATTAGTTTATGCTTTCCCGGAGGAGGAATCAGTAGATTGGTCACACGCATCCGTTTATGCGCACTCGGCTCGGTTTGATTGATCGGTTGCTAATTATGTTCTCCTTAGAGTATTTAAACCATCTCTACACCAAACTTTGTATACTCTACTAATCCACATCTGCTACTACTATAACTACTATAACTACTACTGTTCCCAAACGTAACGCGGCATTCCCTCCCCAGCACCATCAAATGCTCAGCCTTGACTTCATCGTGTCTCCCCTACCCAATGCTCCCCTATTTCGCAGGAACGTGGAATGCTGCTGCTGCTCCGTTACGCGTCCCGGTGGGGCAATGAGGCGATGCGTGGCCTCATCGATGTCACGCAAACCGACCCGGCCCGGCACTGTCGCGCATTTCAGTGCCCCTGCCAGTACGTAGAGTACCACTTGAAGTGCAAACCGCGAGGCAAGTTACGCATTTTTTACTTCTTCTATTGGCTAACGGCTTCCGAACGGTACGACTAACCCGCTGGGAGGGGGGGGGGGGGGAAGGGGGTACTTTTTTCCTTCGCTCGCTCCCTCGGTCGCTAGACGTGTATGGTAGTAGTATGGAGTTTGTACAACCGAGCTGTCTTATCTTAAACACCTTTACCGCTTTCTCTCCGATTAACACCAATGTTGACCATGTAGTTTCCGGTGTAATGCTCCCTGTGTGTGATAACAAGCTCTCCTCTCCCTATTGATGAGGCATGGACGTGGAATGCATGGGTAGGGGCTGCAGTATTTCCTTTCTTTCCCAACTAACAGAGAACGCAAACAATGCTTTAGCAAGCTGCCTAATCTTGCCGTAAGAGTTGGGCTAGCGATAACAGGTGCCTAAACAACATTCCCTCCGCAATGAAAGTAACAAACGTAGACAGAATGTTTTTTTTGTTGAGAATCTTTAGTTAAACGCCCACCCCGCACTCCCCGCAGTACTTAAGTGTTTTGATTTAATCGTTGACGGGGTAAATGTAAATGTTTAGCAGAAAAGGTTAGTGTATTATGTTGTCCTTGTTGAACATTTTTATTAGTTTAGTTAACGTAATTATATCCATCCGTCCACCATGCAAACCGAATACCGATACTGTTGGCCTGAACTTTATGATTCAGAGTAGTTTTTAAATTTTTATTAAAGTTTTCATTATGGCCCGAGCTGCAACTCACACAACAACCAGCAAAGGTGCTGGAATAGCACAGGGACCAGATCAGAATTGCAGTTAGGAGTGTGTTAGTGGCAGCTAGCTAATTTCTTGTTGATTGTTCAGATAGTTTAGAGAGAGAGCGAAGGGAGTTTTAGTGATGGTGGTGATTCGAAAATTATTCGAAAAAAGGGGCAAAACTACCGCTGAGCCATTTGTAATCTCCAATTTTAAGCGCACGTGCTAAACCCGTGTCTCGGAAATGTATTTTTAAATAAAACTTGTACGCGCGCACCATTTTCAGGCGAACTTATTCAAGATTGAATGTTGCTTAAGCGAAAGGGAAGGGTTGAGTTTGGACCGGGTTTTAGTTAAAACGCAATTGACGACTACTATGCGATACCATCCGAAACATTCTTATTATTGCGCCCTGACACAATGGCCCACATTAGTGACCGTCGAATTCCTGTACTAATCTTCCTTCAATTGCACAGCCTCTGGTGGGTTTATCTGCACTTTCTATTCCCGATCGAGTGGTCGATCTTATTAGATCTAGCGCTATTTCGTTAACATTACTTAGTGGCTCTGCAGTGCCTGTAATCCTTTCCTATCCTTCGAGTGTATGCTGCTCGGTAAGCTCTTGTAGATGGGTAAGTTTACTAACTGTTTTGGAGAGACAGAATATACCTAGCTGATTGTAACTAACCAACATAATACACACAGACACAATATACTGACACCTAACCGTTCTTTTCCACTCCGTAACCGGGTGCTGATATTTGTGAAAAACGTTTCTTGTTTCCCTCTTCGTAGGACTGCGCACGCTTTCTCCCGTCAATTCTTATCCCCATTACTAGGACGACCTGTGTGTGTGTGGACACTACTACTCTAAGCTTAGCGAGTTTATCCTCATTTCCCATTATCTCTTTTTTGTACGTACATTTTCACATGCATTTGAATGAATTAGCATCGTTGTTTGTATTTTTGGAACAATCATTTTCGGACCATTTCCCAGAGCAGCGCCCCTCAATCGTCTCTGCACGACCACTAATCCCACACATGGCGCACACATTGCATATTTTCAAAAATATTGGAAATTCGTATGCTACGAAGATTTGATTTTGGCATTCGTGTTCGTGGATTGCAGCAATGTTTGCTCTCTTTTTTAAACTAACGAACTACTTTCTCTCTGTGGAATATACAACAAAAAAGGCTACAAAATTTAATGTAGACAACACGTACTGATATTTCCGATAACAAGTGTGTACTGGACCGACGATTTGCATTTTAACTTACCCGTTTTTCATTATCGTTCACTTCTTCGTAGGCTACCCGTGCAGTTGCTGTGCATTAATAGCTGATCCACACTATCAGTACAGCTACTAAAGCCTCCAGCACCTTCAACCCGGTCTCTCTTGTGCACTGGGTCTTCCGGAACAAGAAACCCCATCCGCTTCCCCAAAATAAAAAAAGAAGAACTCGGTGCTCCCCCAGGTCCCCCATGCATTCAACACAATGTATTCTACCTTCGTCTCTTAATCTTTTAACTGTGTGTATGTGTTAACGTTTGTTTTGAAACCCTGTTTTTGGTGTGAATATTACTGGCACTCTAATGCGGACACAGCAACGCGTACTAATGGAACTAGGACTAAGGGCTTTAGCATGGAATGTGTGTCTGTGTAACGGGGAGGTGGGTGGGTGTGTGTAGTGCATAGGCGACTGCCGACTGTATTTTTGGCAAAGAACCGAAGACAACCCTTAAACATGCGACTTCCAACCCTGAACCCCATTTTCCATCCCCCCATTCCATACCATAGGCTACCCGTGGAAGTGGCTGTCGTCGGTCTGTGGCCACGTGTACCCGAACAACTGAACGACTTGCGCGAAATGCGCGCTTACACAGAGACAGGATACACACATCACGTACTTACCGGCACTGGTGGCATACAAAGAGTAAAGCAATAAAACCACAGGATTCAGGATTACAGTTAACCCGTAGTAGTTTTATTCCGTTACGCTCATCACAGTAGATATTTTAATTCAACGTTTTAGCCATCCATTCAAACCATTCCCAAGGCAGCAATCTATTCCGACATCGTGGCAGCTAGCCGTCCCAGATCTTGCTCGATTTCGGCCATTAATTTATCGCACACTGCTTGCAATTCACTTCGCATTTCCTGCAGCGACTGTTTCAGCTCCAGTGCATTCGTCTTTTGGTCAAAGAACTGCTCGTGTTGCTGCACCGAGGCATCGTACACCTTCCACCATTCGTCCATGGTCGACTCTTCCGTGAGGGTTGGTAGGTTCTCTTTGCTGGCGGGTTGCGATACTGTTGATCTCGTTTCGTGGAACAGCTGCAAGTCTTCCAGCATCTGTGCTTCGGTCGGTGGTTTCGGGAGAGGAGCAATCGTTTGTTTGGCTTTACGAAACATTGTTTTATCTATTCACGCACTACACGTTTCACGAGGGCAGGACAAATTTATCACAGAACTTGGGTACGTTGTTATGATTTGTACGATTTCTCTTTTGGGCCTGTGTTTACTTTGCGCTGTCAACGCGAACGCGTTTACGCGTCAGTTGGGTTGAGTTGAGATTTGAGCACGTATAGCTGTTCCTAGCCAAATCCATGCCAACGTGGTTTGAAATTTGAATTCAAAATTTCTATATACAGTAACCGTCAAATATATCGCACACAGACACATATTTTAACCACATTTTAATTTTGATAATAAAAGATTTTATTCACTTAATTGATCGAACCATTACGGGTCGATTTGCAGCGGCCGTTCGCAGTTAGCTTCCTCGGGAAAGTCACAAAAATCCTTCTCGATATTCCAGTGCAAACCGGCCGGGCAGTCCATTTCGTACTTTTTGCCGTTGAAACACTTGTAGAACTTGGTGCAATCGGTAAAGTGGGGAATGTGAACCGGGTGGAAAATGTCGTCCTCTTCGGGGCATTCTAGCGGGATGTCCAGGGCGTGCACTGCCACAGCAAACGTGGCTAGCAAAATTAGCGCACCGGCACCTGAAAACCGTGGACAGTCCATCATTTGACTCGCAATTTCACTTGCAGTGTTTCACTTTAATTTACCTTTCATGATTTAAGTTCGATACAATTACTACAACAGCGTTATGAATGAAACGATACTAGCGAGTGATGCGAATAACGAGAGGTTTTATATATTTTCACCCGCAATATGATTGCTACTGATCACCGTCCAATGTGTGTGTGTGTGTGTGGAGAGATAATGAACAGTAGATAAGTAAGGCCACTTGAGTAGGGATCGGTCTTTTGAATCACCGATTCCAACGCCGCTATGGGAAGGTAATGCTATTTCTATTTATTTATTTATTTTATTGTGCTTTTACTCGCATTAGTGAGCAAACAGGGAGCTGAAGTGTTAACCTCGTGTTGCTTGTTATGGGTCATAAGCTACACGTTTATCGAGAGATGGTCATTTTCAATTCCGACTATTGATTACGACGATTACTGGGAAGAGCTCAAACAGTTACAATTATGATTAAAACTAAAATATTCTTTTTATTGAAATATAAATGCCTGAAAGCAGTGTTTTTTTTTAAATCCCGATTTATATGTATAACACAAAGTCTCCCATGTGATCCAAACGGTAGATTGTTTTGTAATTTTAATTATCTTCTACATTTCAAAATTGTACGAATTAGTAACAGCTTGTGTTGTGTCAGTGAAAGTAAACTTTCCTTGAGAAGGAGTTCAAGAAATAAGACGAAAATGTTCCATCCATGCTGTTGCTCCACTGTAGCTCAAATTGAGTTTTGAGTGCGAAAGATAAGGAAAGAAAGCAAAGAAAGTGTATGTTTTGCACTTTCCATGCGATACTCGAAAAAGTAGACCTTGTTATAACACACGCTCACAGGCATACCCAGCAGTTGCACTAGACCCACAGGAAATTGGCCACCGTTTAGAAGCAAAAGTGCCACTTGGCGGGCGACCCAGTGTTAAAGAGCAGCGAACGAGTGAAACCAGTGAAACAGTCAAGGTACAGGGCGGGGTCCCGGAACCGGAAAGCGGAAGCGGAACATGGTCGCGTCACGATGAACACTGGCGCTATAAACAAGTTAGTTAGTCAACCATACACATTTTGCATACAAGGTAGCGGAGGGGAGGGGGGGGGAATAAGTCGTGAAGCCCCGGACACGGACAAGTGGGAAAATTTCTCCCGCGGAAAGGGGAACACCAGATTTGGCATCTGCATAAAATTTTATGCAAATTATGCGCACCGAAAAAGAACCCCACTCCTGCCCATTTCTGCCCACCCTCCTACCGACTCAATCTCATGCGGGGTAGGAGTGAAAACTCTTTGGAAGTGGATCTGCCGCGCTTTCCTTACTGCTGCGGGATGATGTTTTTCGCGTAAACTTCACCATAGTGGAAGAGAGTGGATGTTTTGTCAGGACCGGAGATGATGAAAGTGTACTACGGAGGGAGCGGAAACAGAAGCGTCCCAGGGGGAGCCAAGGATCATCCTCCGGTGGAAAGGTGGATGACTGTATTAAGTCATCGAATCGGTGGTGGTTAAGTTTTCGCGGACAATAGCTCCTACCAGAGGGCATCTGCTTTCGGGGACGTTATTCATCGTGCTTAGAGTGGAAGAGGATCAGGTAACAGGTGTGAAGAGGGAGAGAAGAGCGCCTTGAAGACAAGCATTTGATTGCTGCGGCTGGTGGGTAAATTAATGGCGAATGGGGCGAAAGGGGAACACCGGAGGCACAAAGTGCCTAAAGTGCATTTTTAGTTTAAGTTTGTCCTGTGGCACTTCTGTTATATCTGTTGTTTTGTCACCATTGGATTTGGAAGCAGTCTAGATGTAGATTCACATCACAGCACGGCGAAAGCACTATTATAACGTAAATTTTTCCATTATTACTTTTTCAATTATTTCCGTTGCATGCATCGCTGGTGCAGTCTCCGTCTTGATTGTAGATCTTGCTGGGTTTAATTGCTTTATTTGTGCTTCGGTAGATCCGATCATGAAATGAGCTCAAAACCCGTTTAGCAAATATCCTGACGCACTGTTGTACCCATAGTTGGATAATAACTCTGAAACATCGGGATAAACGAACCATTCTAGATTCGCACCTATGATGGATATGCTGTTGAGTTAAAAGAATTGACGGCTGTAGTGTGGCCAGTTTTTTACCTACTAGGCTACTTTACTTTCAAATAGTGGATAACATTAAATAATAAGGAATAAGGAACTTTGACGTCATATTAGCCAGCAAAGGACTTAGTTTCCTTCAGCAATAATAAGAAAAGAGTAGTGATGGGCTTATTATAAGGAAGTGAGTTAAATCATTGCAATGAATAAAAGAAAATGATTAAAAGATCTGTAAAAAGGGAATATTGGGGAGAGAATATACCGTATTATAGCGTTTATAAGGGCCTTCTTTTAGGTCGAAAATGATCAAAATCAAAATAAGGGGGTAGGACAATTTGTCAATTGTTGCACACATCCCAATTATTGCACATTGCGTGTAAGTTGTAGGTTTTTTTTTAATATTCATAAAAACAATATTCATAAAAACAATGAAAAGAGCACTGTTATGATTATTTAAATACAAATGAAAATATTTCACCTGATTTCGATCAAAACGAATGGATTTCTTAGCTAAGCCGCTAAGAATTGTCCAACAATTGAGTTTTTGAATAGGTTTAAACATTTCTTGTATTTCTTGCCATTATTCATAATTTTTATCCTTAAAATAAAATATACATACTATTTTTAAACAATTCTAATTTATGCTAGAAAAATATTACAATAGTATTATGGTTTTATCCATCTCAAACATATGAAATACGTTGGCTATACCCTTAAGTGTGAAACAATTGGAAGATTACACTTGTTATACACGGGTAGTAATTTTTCGATTACACCTGAGGCATTATATTCGATCACAAATCATGTGAACAGTCATGTGCTTAGGTATTCTCATAGATAACACTAGATAATAAAGGAGTGTTGCCAAGGAAATGCAAAAGGAAAAAGAAAAAGGATTGAAAACTGAGGAAACAATTGATCTCACTCGTTCTTTAAATAGGTGGTAAAAATTCATAAGAACTTCATAACTCCAAAAAAAAGTAAAAATTCATAACTCCAAAAATACCAATTAATAAGAAAGAACAAAAACTAAAGCACAGAAAAAACCAAAAGAATATGAAAGTAAACTGATGCACTTCCATTCGCTTGTAGAAGAAAAAATAAGAAAGTAAAAAAAATTGATCTGCAGCAAATTGGTTGTATCGAGAGATTTGTCTTTGCTGTTTTTGAAATTTATACTATTAATAGTATCTCTGATCTTGATGATGGTGAGATTATTTTTCTTTATATATTAAAATTATACAATAACACCAGAGCGTAATGACAAACTAAATAAACAAGTAATTAAATAAATAAATATGTAAATAATTATGTTCAAATAAAAATTATATTAAAAATATATTAGTCCGAGCCAACATAGCGAGCTTTAGAAATGCGTGCGTACAAGTGGACATTTGGATTCTACTTGGAGGAATTTACTGCCTACACGCGATCTGGGAAATGCACGCGAGATGCACTCATTGATGGTGGCCATTTTTAGATACATTCGGTTCTCCTGTTTCTACAGGTAATGGTTGTTACCTGCTGGAACCCGCTGGTACCAGAGAACTGGCCTTATGAACGACGCAGTTGTGTCCTAATAAGAGATGCATCATATCCATCAGTTGGATGTTGGTGAGGAAAAAGGAAGCTAGGGAATACCATTGCATTCAAAGATTTATACCTATTTTTCTTTGATGAAACTATGTTGATCGTCTTGGATGTGAAAATGACTGGGTGAGTTCCGCTGAGGATTTTCCAATGACCTCGCCTGCTTCGAAAATTTATTTACTTACTACTTTTAGTGTAATATTATATTAAAACTACTTCTGCCCTTCTCAAGACTGTAATAGGTGGGATTTATTTTAAGAATAGTCTATAAAATGTGATTTAACTCTTTCAAACAAATGCAAACTCGCTCACAGTAAATTAAATCAATCGTTCATTTGATTGCTGTGTGATTAAGTAAGTAAGTCACTACGACTACTGTTGAGAACGCGACAGTACAATTTTATTCAATTTAATTTTTAATTTAACATTTTTTAAATCTTCACCGGCGAGATTCACATTTAAATTCAACCCGATTAACGAGCATACTGCAAAAAATTCGCAAAACCTATTTCAAGCGTGCAACTTTAGCAAACAAACGTGCATAAACAGCATAAGTCTAGGAAAATAATCAAGCACTCGGTAAGGGTCAAAACAAACATTGTAAGTTAGGAGAAATACCAACTTAGAGATATCTAGAACATTCATGCAGCTGAACAAACTTTAATCAGGATAAGAATTCATTTTATAAAACACTTTAGCTTAGAATAATTAAACTATTCCCGAGATGCATCAAGCTAAAGAACAAAATAGACGGAACGCACAATCGTCGTGCCATATGATTGCGAAGCAATAAACAGCATCTTCAAAAACCGAAATGCAGAACCTAAACCTAATAATTAGAATTTAAAATCAAGTTCACGCAGAAAATAAGACAGAATATGAGGACATTTTTGAATTGTAATAAATACTTGCTATTTAGATATCAAATCGTACAGATCACGTGTGTCAGTGTCGGGTTGAAGAATGAGTTACATGTTTAACTTTCAATTCCCATTGGGTCTTGGATAACTCACACAACTGAGGGATTATTTCCATCTCTCGCATTAAGGAATAATTGATGATTAATACTGCAAGCGTTGTATCAATTGATTTCGATCGATGGATTTTGTTCTTTCTTCTTCTCTGTGCTTCGGCTCACAAGTACTCACTTACTTGCTTATACGGCGTTTTAATTGCTTTGTGGTTTGCGGAAAAGAACATATAAAGAACATAATGCAGAATCGGCATGTCTCAGAGGATATATTCGTAAGCTAACGTAACTCTTTCTCCACAATCCACATGTTGCAGTTTGTACTCTGTAACCGCCAGCCCAAAATTCTAGCGTTTTAAGTGTTAAGAAAATTAGACATGTTTATGAGCTTTACTGTCGTTTTTCGATAGTTTCTTATAGCGGATTAAGGAAATTTGCAAACCATTTTCATTATATTTAATATTCTACTTAAAATATATAGTTATATCCGTATACTTGACACAATCTGAACTGAAACCTTATAATTTACAACAATTACAAGAGAAATATTTACAGCTGTGTATTCAAATGAACTACACTCGATCCGGTTCAGAATATTGATAGTCATAATTTTTATTGGTGTTCTTTATGGTATAGAAAGATAATGAAACAAATATCCCCACCGGAAAACGGTACCTGATCTTGCAATAATCAACTAACTCAGCCTTCCCATACCGCAGCCGTTAAACGTTCACCCGTTGCGACAGTATCCATATCTCGATACGTTAGCTGTTTATGTGATGTTGTTTATCGAAGCATGAGCATGAGTAAAAAAAAAACGAAAGAAATGCAAACCCCCAATACTCTCCCGTACAAAATAAAAGCGGGAACAAACTTCTCCACGGCAGAAGGAAAATCCAACATCTGGCTGTCAGCAAACCTCTTATCAGCTTAACAGCGCTACCCCGGAATCTGTTGCAATGGATCTCTGTTGCCTCTGCTGCCGATATTCGAATTCCCTTTTGCCCATACGAACAGAGCGGGTGGGTGCTTATTGCAGCCTAGAACTGGGGCTCGTAATGTTCCTTAGCGATACCAGGCCCAGGGCGGGAAAAGAAAAACTGGCACCATTTTCGGGCACACCGTGGACGGAAGCAATCAAGCGTGGGCACAGTCACCCTCCAGTACGGGAGATCGGCACAGTTTGTTTGACTATCCGTAAAACTTTCCACAAATCGTCCTCGGGCACTACGAACTGGAAACCACACTCGCTCATACACACACACACACACACACACACACACACACACACACACACACACACACATGTCGAAGGGGGAAAGCTCTCCATTCTCATGGTATTTAGCAAGCAACATTGCGAACAACACTGACCACACAAGGCACACGATGCCTCGGTCTTACCCAAATGTGGGAGAACGTGTGCACTCGATAAAAAGTAGCAGCTGGTGTGCTTTTCGGGTTTAGGTGGCAAAGCAACAACAAAATCAAACAAACACAAAAAAGGCAAAGAAGATGGTTTGGCCTCCATGTTGTCGTTCTGTTGTTCTGTTCGGACCCACTTCGTAATAGTGAGGGAAAACTGAGTTGTGTTGGTTCGAGCTGATGGAGAATGGAACACGTTTCGATAGTGCTTAGTGCTGTGTGTGTCTATGCTTTATGTGATGGAGATAAATTTTCCTCCACCCTCCACACATCCTTTTCTACGTTTTTCTTGAAAATTTTCAAATACACTCACTCATGTATCGTTGGTCATCAAGTTTCGGAAGACACACATACAAGTAGTTTTCCTTTCTGCTAGGTGCACCCTCACCCGTACCTGTGCAATGGTGGTGCGATGAAGAGCAAAACTTTACATCGTGCACACTTCCGGCATCGGCATGGCATTATGTAAATTTGCGGTGCTCCGTTTTGGTGCTTCGTGTGTGTGTGAGAGTAGATCGAACTACCAAAGATTGGATTTATTTAAGCAGCAGACAATGATGTCGGAAGGGAGCATAACATAAGTTTCTGGGGAATATTTATATTGAAGAATTAATGCTTGTTTTCAGTTTTGCAGGATGCGCTGGAATCTTCAATAGATTTTAGAGAGCTGAGCTGAGAGAGATTTTATTGGGCCTTGGTAGAAAAATGGGCACATACAACAATGTATACATTTTGTTGCATGCAATTTTATGTTTATGTTATGTTATGTCTATAAAAAAATACAAATGTAAAGTAAAGGTGTTTACAATTACTTTTTTAAGAAAAATGATCTTGTACGATGAATTCTTCAAATCTTTTGATTTAATTTAACTTTCAATCATTCAATTTAACTTTCAAGATTATTTCAACATTCAACATAGAAAAATAGAAATACTTCAGTTCAGTTTCTAGGCGAAATGTAGCATTTTTTTAAATCAAATTTGTCTATTATCATACTTAAAATTTCATATTTACGTCAAAAATATACTAAAATTTAATGTGTATCAATGATAACTGTCTTTATAAACTAGCATAAGCATCATGAAACAATCGTTCAATAATAAACATAATATGTTAGACAGTTTTTTTATTTGTCTTTTTTAAGTTTTTTTAAGTTTAAACATTGATTAGCAGTCAAATATAGTTTTGAAGTGATATTAATTTATACTTACATTACTTGACTTAACTCTTACCTAAGTATGCGCTTTACGTCGAGGGGGAAAAGAAGCATTAAAAAAGGTTGTGCGTGGAAGAATTTATAGATACTAGTTAATTTCGCCAGATTACAGAGTTGCGCAACTCGATTTCAAAGATCTCCTTTTCACTTAATAGTATATCAAAATTAATGGTCTCGAAACCCGGAATTCAAATGAGGTACCTGTTGCGGCTCACGGTAAACTACTTTAAGAAGTTTTAGAACCTATAACTTTATTGTATAGCGCTAGGTTTAAAAACACGTCCGACTTGTATGGCGTTCACCGATCAAGAGAGCGATCAAATCAGCCCGGATAATCGTGCTTCCTGTTCTTCTCTTCCGCTAACGACCTGCTACTTCACGCGTTTACAATCGCAAGCCGAGTTCGTTCGAGCTATCCTAACAGTAGCTATGACGACCCCAAAAGAGACCTAAAATCAAAACAAACACCATATTGGGCCTGATACCAATACATTACTTAATCCGGTTCAAGAACTGCACACAAAACACAACTACAACATAAAAACGGTCCTGAATCTAATACTCAACCAATATCGGTTCTGGAACCGATACTGAATCCATACCGGTCCTGGAACCGATCATGAACTTGTACCGGTCCTGGAACCTATCATGAACTTGTACCGGCCATGAAACCTATCATAAACCCATACCGATCCAGAAAATATTCCCGTTTTAATTTATTTTCTGTATTAGTACCTGGAACTGTTCCCGATTCGGATTCGGAACGATACCTGAGCCTGGTAAGGGTTTGGAACCGATACAAATCCAGTTCCGGAGTTAACCGTATCCGCACAACAATCGGATACTGGTGTTTGCAGTTAGTTTTTTTTTTAAATCAATCTTTTATTATTTGTGGGAAATTTGATGTTAGAATAATGGTGGCAATGAGTCCACATCCTGTTACTAATGGTTCAGAAAGGCGAAAGCTTTATCACCAGCGCGCCTTTATCACTTACGTTACTTTACGTTAGAAAGAGTTTAAATAATTTAAGTGTGCTACTAGTGTCAAAACCAATGAAACCCCTTGTAAAGCCATTAAGAATAATGAAATTAAAACTAAATGTGTAGCTATAAGGGATTAAGTTAAGCTCTTTCAGGTTCTTAAAGATAATAATACGGTCATCTAGGCTGTTCGTACGAGAAATAACAAAAAACTGTGTGAAAAAGTTCTTAAGGATAGAGCGCATAATTTTGAGAGTATAAATATAATTCTGAATAGTAAGACAAATAAATTCATAAAAATATACCTCAATTAAATAGAGTAAACCTTCAACGAATCTCCTATGCGAGACAACGAAACAAAGTAAAATCCTGCGCAACATATGGTCAGTGCTCGAAAAATCAATAACAAATATCCATTTATCAACTTTTTTTAGTGCTTTCTGAAAGGAAAGAAACAGTTAGATTCGCAAAAAACGGGGATAGGGCAACAGCATGTGAAAATCCCTGATGGCGCTTTCAATCTCACGGGGAGAAGATCAGCTCGTAGGGTACTGAAAACAGACAGGAAAAAGAACCAGGAGGAATACGAATGAAGCAATGATACTACCACATGGAACGACCTTTTGCTGTTTGGGTGTACGGAGTGTTTTGTTTGTTTTGTTTGGTTTTGTTTTACCTTTCGTCTGTGTGTGTGTGGTGAAATGTGGCCCACAAAATGTTTCGACTTTTCGATCATATTTTCACGAACCAAATCAATGTGCCAAACACCGCACCGCATCCCTTGACTCGTTCGATGGATGGAACGAAATCGAACGGATATCCTTCACTGTTGTTTAATCTTGCTGAAACGGGCCGGACATGTGTGACACGGGTATTCCGTATTCGTAGGTTATTTCGATGTCAGAAAATATGGCAAAACTTTCCATTTTATTAGAAATCTTCCGATTTCTTTGAGACAAGCAGTTCGACACGGTGAACGATGGGTTCTCTCCCCCTGTTGACCCCTTCACGCTACAATCTGATGCTATGGTTGGAATGGAAATTCAATAAAACATGCAATAATAATGCATAAACGCGCATCTGAAAGACATTAAGCGCAAACCGCAACCAAACGGTATGGTGGCGTATGGTGTTGTTATGCTCCATTGTGGTTTCTTTTTACAGCCGCGATCCTTTTTATAAGCTGCGCCGCATTTGGTGTGTTTGTTTTTATTGCACAGAAGGTAAAGAAAGTGGAGATTCAAAAACTATACAACCCACAAGGAGGATTGAGTGCTTTATTCGTTTTTCTTACTCTTCCCCGGGAGCTGTTGTAATGGAGAAATGAGTGTTTTTTTTCTTTCTCTCGCCCTCACTGTATATCCCTTTCCCCAGCAGGCAAACTGTATTCAAGCAACAGCAACAGTAGGGCGCATTATGCTTGCACAAACCCATAACCCGCCATTCTAGGCGGCAGTAATTCCTTCTTGCACGACCGTTCGTTTGCTTACACCAGCGGATAAGCCGTTCTTGCCATCCGCCGCATCCGCAGCCATAATAAAACCAACCCAACCAGGGTGACCCAAATAGTGCAATCCATCTTTGCAAAGTTATCCATCATCATAATAATGACGTTTTTATGCATCGTTGCGCGTTTCTCGCCGCGTTCGTGAGCGCGTACTGTGTTTGCATTCGGTGTTTGGCGTATCGTGGCCCGAATGGATGGGGTAAAGTCGACAAGCTTCTTCGTTTGCAGTGCCTGATGCTGCGGCTTGGTAAGTACGATCGTGTGTGATGATTTCGTTCCATGCCGAGCAAAGCAATTGCTTAAGTTGGATGCTGAGAAGCAAAAGGGTGGAAATAATTTTGCTTACTCAAACAGCGGTGGTAGATTGGGTTGATCTCTATTCACGCTTAACAATGGTATTGCAGCAGGAGTCACTTTTCTGTTGAATCTGCAGTGGCGCTGTGTTGGTGTAGGCTTGTAAACAACGTGGCATTCAATTGTTAACAAGCAAAGTATCAAAAGTTTTAGTGAACGAGAAAGGAGCATTTCAAGCATTGATTTCTTTCAATTGCGTTGTAATCAATGTGTTTTTAATGCTCGTATAAAAGCAGTGTTATTGATGAATAGATGGAACAAGTCTTTCTTCAGAAACCGATGCCCGCGAGGGGTCACGTGAAACACTGAACCAGTAATTGAATTTCATACAGCTTCGTATCTACTGGAAGCGATAAATCACACTTTGAAAGTGCATTACCAACCTCATCGCTTATAATTAAAATAAGTTCTCATTTCTAACCACTAATGAACGGATCTGTAACGCGTAGGCAAGCACAGCGGTATGCGTCTGAATGCGAACCTCCACACTGCATCCAGTGGAGGTGTGAAATGGAAATGGTACGCTTTTTGAAAAGGTCAAACCATGAAAAGCATATGCATGAACTGCCCTTTATCAGCTGGTTTTCCAGCCAGAGAAGAAAACGGAAAAGTGCCGTTCCGTTTTTAACGATGCGCCTGCATGTATGCAGCCTTTGTTCCA
This sequence comes from Anopheles gambiae, assembly GCF_943734735.2. Taxonomy (NCBI): domain Eukaryota; kingdom Metazoa; phylum Arthropoda; class Insecta; order Diptera; family Culicidae; genus Anopheles; species Anopheles gambiae. Next base: position 43,605,265 of record NC_064602.1, on the reverse strand, counting down.
TAGGTCGGAAACGGACACACAGTCGCACACACATGCACATTCTTCGCGTGAATCCTATTATTGACAGGAAGCTACCAGCAAAATAGAAATACGTACCACGGACAGCCGTTTTTGTTTGCGCGACGTGGTCTTTTGTTTTCTGGTGCGTGCATACAAAACGCGTGCGTACGGTGCTGTTCCGGTGCGTGCATTCAGGCGTTTCAGTGTGTAATTGTAAGCTTCCTGGCAAAAGGCAGGCGTTGGTTTTCAAGCGGTACAGCTTTTGATCGTTGGAGAGCATAATTATGAATGGAAGCCGTTTATTACGTGTGAAAATAGTTTTTATTACCATATTGATAGTTTTTTTTTAATATCCGCATTCAATTGTACTCTAAAAATCTTTTAACATTAGCACTAAATTAAAATAACATCTAGGTCAATCCAGTTTTTTTTGCACCCCAGAAAAAGAAGATCCGCTGCCACTCTCTTCGTAACCTTACAAACTGGTGTTCAATTTACATAAATTAAAATATGTTCCAGGAAATAAGTGGCGGAACAAAACTTCGTCAATGACTTCTTGCACTGTGCGATTTTGACAGCTTGGCGGGAAACCCCCAAGTACTTTGGGTAGAAATTGTCAACTACTTCCCCATATCCTCTCTCTCTCTCTCTCTCTCTCTCTCTCTCTCTCTCTGTCTCACTATGGCTTTTCTCATCTCTTATCCATAGCACTCGCGGGTGGATTACGAGAAAAGGCGTAGGCTACGCTTTGCGACTTACCCTTGTACCTTCGCGAAGAGAGATAGAGACAGTAGCAGGGATAGCTAATTTTCACCTTTCGCTCCTCCGTCAAAAACTTTAGGCCAGAAATAGAGTGTTTGAGATTCGTGTTGCCAACACAAGACAAGGTGCTGTGTGTATCTTCTCAACGGTGACAAACAAATACGACGTGGCAAATGTGGAAAAACACGGTGATGTTTACGGGCGTACAATCCTGTACGCGGGTGCAGGCCCAGTATCACGACAAAAGGCAGTAGAGTGGGGTTGACCCCGTCTGTTTTCATCATCCAGTTCCAACAACTATCAACATTCGCCGCAGACGAAGTGTGACGATGTGAGCGTGCAAGCGCGTTTGCTGATTTGCATGTGTGAGGTTATGCAAATGCGAGCAAGACAACGCTAACCCCTACGGGAAGTGGTGGTGATAGGAGTTGTACCGTTTACTGCTTCCCTCTCCAAACGGCCACCAGTGAGACGTATGGGATCGCATTCGCATGGGATGGAATAAAATTATGAAAGGGTTTTTACAGAGGTAAACATAATCCGTCGTTCGTAGCTCTGCGATAACTCGCCCTGGTGTAAGCGTGTTTGTGTGTTTGTAAATCGCATCGAAGAAGCTCACCACCTTCACTCGCTTGCTCGCACGAACTGAAAACTAAAGTTTGTCATGAAATATGAATATTTGTTCAATGAACTTTCCCACTAGCTCTGATTGGAAGGTAAAAGTTGCGGCAAAGAAGGTTCAGTGCAACAGTGTTTGTACTCGGTAGCGTGTGGTTTAGCTAACGTCAATTTCTGTTGGGATTTGAAGCGAGCGGGGATCAATTTACGTACGTAAGCACTGTACGCAGACAAGCAAAAAGGTACAAAATGGCGAATAGAAAGAAGTGCAAGTTTTGCTGTAAATTACTTAACCATAGACTGTGATTGGGCAGTAAAATAAGCATCTTTTTTCTTGCTCAAAAGGATACAAATCGAACGCAAACCAGCTGTAAAAACTTTACCAAACTATTGACTTTGCGAGTGAAAAGCGGGTAAATTTATTTGCTAACAGTTTGTTTTATTTTGTTTTTCTTTGCGGCACTCTGTCGTCCCCTCCCCGTCACCTATCCTAACATAGGACAGTACAGTTTTAAGGCTGACGATGGAGTAATTTATTACCGTGACCGCTTCCTCCGCTTGCTTTGCGCCGAATGCACTTTTCAGCGCATCAGCAACAGCGCTGAAACAGCAATCGAATAAATCCTTACGCGCTGTCAGCTAGCGAGCGAGGGTGTGTGTGTGTGTATGAGAGAGATAGAGAGAGAGATAGAGAGAAAGAGTGGAAGTGCCCAATAAATAGCGATGACACACGTACACCACGTTGAAGCGTATCGGTTTTGTGGGATAGTAAAAGTTTTGGGGTAGCCGTTGGGTGATGTTTTGTTGGTTCGGGCACTGTGTTCTGCCAACTAGTGAACTGAAGCAATTTATTAGATTTTGCCTTTGAACGGTAGCACGTTTTGTAGCACGATTTACAATGAAAGTGAGATAAGAAGTGTAATTCGTTTTAAAATGACGATCGCTATAGAAATAGAAAGTAAGCAAAATTGGTAAGGTTTGATGATTTAAAGAAAATGACCATGCGCCTCCATTCAATTGATTGATGAAGAACTGGAGGCTGGATTGAATTATATTATTATTGTATTATGTTAACACATTTAGTACATTCATCAAAAGTTTAAGACTCGTTTTGTATATTGTGATTATTGTAAAATATTCATTTAGTAGGTTTATGTGCAATTTGGTGGACGAAAATCACCATGCGCCTCCATCTACATAATGCACCCCTCCCATCAACACACAACAGAAAAGGAACTCATTTCCTTCTGCGTGTCACATCCAACCGACACTCACGGCTGGCACACGGGAACCATTCACGCGACACTCAATGTTTTGTTTACGATGGCACTAGCCACCATGTGTTTCGTCGGCAGCGCCATGCTTTCGTTCGGGTCGCTGGTCGCTTCGGGCCTTTTGAACCGATGCTTTCCGACTGGGGCGTTCGGCACCTCCTTCGGCTGAGCTAAACAAAGACACGAGCTTTCCACAGCTCTCGCCCTAGGGAGGGTTGATTATGTGCCGAGCTTAACTGCTTCCGACCAGTTGACAGTGTACGGCCGGATGATGATGATGATGAGCTTGTGTCGGCGTGCGAGCTAATCCCCCACGATGGTGCTTAGTTAGTTTAAAAGTGCGCGCTAAGAGTGTTTTACTTGAAATCGCCAATGGCGGTTACAGTGTATCCCGGTTAAGCGGTTGAGTGGAAATGCTGGTGCTTATAGATTTAATCAATTAACTAACATCCGTTTACATGATTGATGTGCCATCGGGTGAATATATATTTTCGGAAGGAAATTGAATCAACGAAGGACGGTGTAATTAAAACCGGTTAACCGAATGCAAATGTTACCGCCGGCTGGAGTAGTTGTGTTGTTGTGGTGCATTTAATTATGAACGAATGCTACTTTATTCCGAATGGTGAAGGTGTAGTGAAGGTTTGGCAGTGCTTGTAATGAAAACAGTGCTCTCTCTTATCAATCATCGTTGCCAAAGTAACAAATTTGATACAAAGAGGTTTGTAATTAGTTCAAAAGTGAATAAATCCGCGTAATTCAAGGCGGGATTGTCGATTGATTGAAAACGTCGTCTGCATTGCGTGGAAACTGATCGAATATAAGATGATTTTTCCTTTCGGATGGAACATGGATATACGATACCCGCTACTACTGACGCTGATCGGTATGATTGGTAAGTGGAAGTGCAAACAGTTGTGAAAATGGTATATTAAAGCCTGTTTTGTTTCAAAAGTTAAACTTTTTATACTTTGTTTTATTGATCGCATTGCTGTACACGATTGATTCTTGATTTTCCTAAAAAAGTTATATTTAAGTAACGGATGTTTTTAACATCTTTATACCTGCTTTGTTCTGCATTTTATCCACCTCACTCTTGATCCGCTTACCTGCAAAACCTGGAGTAGCTGGTGCAAATTTCATTAAAATAATTGGTTACACTAAAACCGATCGCAATCACGCTCAATTGTGCGACAGTACAGGTCGTGTCCTGCTCGCTACACACTCCGCTCACGTCCAGCTACTCCAGTACTACCAATCGGGGGCTCAGAAGCGATTGACGGTGTATTCAATTACTTAGCTGCAAATTTCGATCGCCCCTTCACCTACTGGATCGCCTCGGGGTAAGCGATTGCCACTGCTGCTACTGCAATTATTATCCACTGTCATCGATGGATTCGATCAGAGAGAGAGAGAGAGAGAGAGAGAGAGAGAGAGAGAGAGAGAGAGAGAGAGAGAGAGAGAGAGAGAGAGAAAGGGCTACCTGTTTTCATCCATCCACCATCCGTTGCCGGTAGAAGTGTTATCTCGGGCACATGCTCCCAGACATGCTCCCGGGGAATGGGAGGTAATTTCATAACTTTATCCATCCGTTGCTACACGGGCCCGACGATGAAGGATGATGCTCGATTCTCGACTTCCACGTGAACCAGCCCGGGCCCGGGCTCGATCTAGTCAGCGCTGCCGGAAGCTGACAGTGAATGAGTTCCGGTCGACTTGCGGATAACAATGATCTGTGAGAAACTCGAAACTCGCTTTTGAGGAGATAGTGCCTGTGTGTGTGTGCGTGTGTGTGTGTGTGTGTGTGTGTGTGTGTGTGTATTGGTGTGTGGTAGCTAGGCTAGTAGTAATAACGACAAAACGAAATAATCTTGATGAACTCCTTCACAATCCACTAACCGCGCTTACTTACCTTCCTGCTTCGAAGCTGTTTTCAAACCACACTTCACCGCTGAACGTAATCCTTCACCCATCGCTCACCGTGGCCGTGGCTCGATGTCTAACTTCCTTATAACAATATATTTTACTACCTTCTTGCTACAACATCGGCCACAGTGGCGCTAGAATGAGAATGTTATTTCATTCTCTACCCTCTTTATCATAATCCCCAGATCTACTCGACTCGCGGTAGTGCCCTGGTATCGCAGGCACTTTCCTTTCCTAAACCATTCCGTGTACGCGGGATGATGGAGCAATTACACGGAGTAGAACGCTTTACGTAAGGTGCATTTTGCTCGTCGTCATCGCATCCGATCCGAACCTGACTGGGCTAGATTCGCTTACTCATGCGGATGAAATGGAGCTTTCCTTTTTTTTGTTGGCCCTTGCTACTGCTGCTGCTGCTGCTGCCGTTGTTGGTTGTAGTATGCCTAAGAAGGGAAATGAGGTACCCACTGAGACAGTGAACAATGTGGCCACTCTCTCGTCACTTCAGTGGCATTTTCGGCATGCATAGCATACCGAAGACGTCACACCACTCGTACGAAAACCAACGACAACGGTCGGTGATTGAGTTTCGGGTCGCGCAAGAATCTCGACGCGCAGACGGCAACGGAATCTGATCGCCCATGAGCAAGCAGTAAGTGAAGTCAACGCAGGCTCGGTGTCCCGCGTCTGCTTGACGTCTGGGCCGTTCGTTGATGTTGATGCAATTCGCTTCTCGCCGAACATGCGACATATGGTGGCTCCAGGAAACTGGGAAGTGTGTTTTTGTAGTTACTCAAAGTGAACCGCGCTCTGGTGAGGGAGGTTTTTTTTATTATTATTATTATCGTTGCACACTTCTGTTTCGTTACTCCCAGTAGGTCAGGACAGATGACAAAAGGAACGGACCGTGGAACAATGTCTGATGTCATCTTGCGTAACGCTTCGTACGCGTTCGAGTGACACTGTTCCTGTCGTTCGTGGCGTCACGTACCATTGGCGCTAGTAGTAAAGCGTCAACCCGGGGCGAGGGAGTATATAGTGCGCAAAACTTTTTCTCTGTGTGTATGTGTGTGTGTGTATTTAAGCTGTGCATGTGTGGGTGGGTGGTTGGAAGGACGTTTCGTAGTTTGTTTCATTTTTGTTTTTTTTTGTTTTGCTGTCGTCTTGTCGGTGCACCATTTCCCATCAAGCGATAGATTCCAATGAACTGATAGCAATCGATAGTGCTTACGGTAGAGTAGCAAAGTTGTTGTAGCAATTTTCGCTCAATCTGTTCGTTGCTTACTGCAGGAAAGGGAAGAGAGGACACTATGGGGACACATTGGAGAAGGAGAAAGGAAAGTTTTTGCTGCCGTTTTTTGTGTCTTGTTTTATTTTTTTGATGGCCTTACGTTAGAAGTTGAGGATAAAAGTGAACGAATAATGTGTGTATGTGTGTGTGTGTGTGTGTGTGTGTGTGTGTGTGTGTGTGTGTGTGTGTGTGTGTGTGTGTACATGTGTGTGCTTCGACCGGCAAAACTGGTGGCGCAGCTTCTGTGGCAGAAACTACTTTGCCAAAAGTTTGACAGTTGTCTATTCATTCATTAGCTTTCTTGTGTACACATGCGACATCAGGAGTGGCTCTCGTGGACGGTGAAGAGTGTTCTATGTGCACCGCCGCGTGCAGAATCGGATGGTTGATGAACCTCGAACTATGTGAAGGGTGAAGGGAGTGAGCAAACGATTCCAAGAGAAGGAAAGGGTGACATCTTAGGTGTGGATTGGAAGTAAGCGGAACAAAAGTTATTGTCGCACACGGACACACACATATGCGGTTTGAAGTATTTTGAACGAGATTTGGCAAAAGTTTAGAAACACTATTTTGCTAACGTTTTGCTGTGAATTGAACCAGCAGAAATGGAAAAGTTAGATGCTGGTGATAGACAAGAATTTAAATTATGTATAAGAATCACTGAACGTTAGAATATTTTGAGCGTTTTTTTGTTTATTGAATTTGAAATACGTTGACGATGAATTTTTTTTGACTATGTAAATTTTTATGTGAATTTTCTCACATTTAATTTTCATTTCATTCACATTATTTCTCTTGTTACTATTTAAGAGTGTAAAGAAAGACTCAGCTTTCTCACAAAACTAATCATGATCATTATAAACAAACGAGCAAATGATCATAAAGTTGTATCAATTATGAAAAGCAAATTAAATGAAAGATAATGAAATATATTAACAATTAACATAGATTTCGGTCCACCAAATTATTGTTTTATTTCCATATTCTAAGACAGGGGTCTCCAAACTTTTCAGTTCGCGGGCCGCATTGCTTCACAATCAGCGTTGTTGAGGGCCATTTTGACGCTACCTTTAGAATGAGTGGAAGTTCAAATCTCGTTTTAATAAGAAAATACTAACAAAATATATCAAATTTCTGCAGCTATATTTTATTGAATCTTGATTTTCGTCTTTGAGAAGTAAAAAAATAAACTTTGATTAATCTCTCAGAAAAGACAGCTATTTGATTTAACCTTTACATAGTCATCGCGGGCCACATTAAAGGCTCTTGAGGGCCGAAGTTTGGAGACCCCTGTTCTAAGACAAAGACCGCATTAAGAACATGCTTGTTTGATGGTACTTAGTAATTATAGCGAAACAATATGTGTTACATTGTTACCTCGCAATTAGCTAACAGCTAGGTTCTATGTAAGTTAAGAGAAAATATATATATTTTTCTGAATGTGAAGTAGGTTATCCATGAAACAATTTACTTAGCGTTGCGGTTTAACTAAACGTTGCCTACTCTTGCGAAATCAAGTAAAACCCCTGTAATTTTTAATCATGTCAATTTACAGCCCAAGTAAACAACGTTAAGGCACTTTTGAACATTGTTAAACTATAAGTAAACATTTGACGGCCAACTGAAATGTTGATGTCTTTCTGAACATTGTTCAATCGCAACTAAACATTAGCTGTCCCCAATGTTAACGTATTTATCTTACCCGTGTTCCCTAATGTTAATTTTTTTTATATTAAATTGTTGGCAGCTTCATTTTAATCGATATTTTACTAATTTAATAGTCAGCTATTAATTTAGAAGGTATCGGGATAAACGAAGGTACAAAAAAATTTTGAACTCCCTGCAGCAAACGAATCAACTTAAAGGCTTCACTTGTTTATTTACTATTAAACGAACTTCAGATAGGCATCAGCTTTTCAACAGCAGCCTGCTCTCCTGTGGTGTGCGTCAAGCCGCATTGTTTATTTTATCAGTATTTCAGTTGTACGTGAAATGTTAACTTAGAGTGGGAATATGTTCAAAAACATCTTAAAATTGTTTATTTAAGACTCGAAAATGGTGTATTAGCTTCTTACTAGTGAAAATCATCTTGCAATAATGCCCATTAACTATTTAGTTTTGTTTGATCCTCTTCAAATACAGACGTTTGTTCTGTTTTGCCTCTATCTGTTTCCTTAATTGTTTACACAACCAGTACATGCTTTTTCAATTAACAAACAGTAAATGTAGCAGTACAAAATCATCATTACCCTACACCTCCGGCATGTTAACAGGCAAAAAAGGTCCAATCATGTGTCAAGGCGTTTGTGATTGCGTTCTGTCAGCCGCTCGTCGCGTACATCTGCTATAAATAATAATCTTGGCAATTTAAAATTCATAAACCGACCTTTTCCCTCAACATTGTCAGCAAGCGAGAAAAAGAAGGAGAGCAAGTGGTATTGAAAGCAAAAAAAAACAAGCGACTCTACGCTTATGAATTTGAATTGCCCCAATTGGCCCACCCGAGCCTTCGATTTGGTCCTTGAAGGTTCAGGAAGTTTTGGCTGCGCAAACTGTACGCAATCAAAAATTAATGGTTCATCGTTTTCCCTGCCTAACCTCCTCCTCGCTTTTAAGGTCCTATTCTCTCACGAAATTTTACCCCACACAAGAGGTCGACAAAATGCCGAGCCCGATATCTTGAGCTAATAATTTGAATTCCTTTTTCCTGCTAAGCATGTTTTTTTTTGTTGCTGCTTCTTGGTGGTGCCATTGGGCTTCGATCGGTAGGCCGAAAAATGGCGGATTCCATGTGGAAGAAAGTAAAATAATGAATCATGACCCGGTTGCACGTTGTCGCGAGCGATTGTGTGCTTGTGGCACGAGGAAGAGAAAGTAGACTTTCGACAGAAAAACGCACTCGGTGTGTTTGAGCGAAAAGCTTAAGCCAGTGTCGATGCAGAATCTATAGATCATTTGAAGCACTGGCGAAAACAGGCCTCGTAACCGGTCCTTCGTCGAACCGAACGTTGATGGAATTAGGGGAAAAAATTGAAAAATGAAGAAGCTATCGAGAAAAGATCCCGTACTCCAAACATTCGCGTAATGCTTCCTATTATGTTGAAAGGGGGTCGCTGAAATGAGCGAAACTGGGGGAAGAGTAGACAGAATAAGCAGAGGAGAGGCGGCTTCCAAAGACCATTTCGATATGCTTTTCACCTCGAGTGAATGGATCGATTGACGAAGATTCTTAGACGAAAAAAAACTTCACATCGCATTGGTGGAAATATGTCTTACCAGGGAATTTGAAGGAGAGAGGTAGCAAACGACGGGATGGATCGAAATTTTGCATAATTAAATGATTGAGTATGTTTATGATGATAGAGAAGTTGACGAGGGTAGAGGGTAGATTTTTTGGCTCAACTCAGCGAGGCCAAATTCGATGCCCCAAGGTGACACACAAAAAGGTTCATTTCTTTTCAGCACACCCTGCCTGCAGCCTGCAACCAGTCGCGTGTGATTGATGGAGTGCTATTGATCATTCCAATCATCGCACACAAAAAACGTGATTGGCGAGAATCAGTCAACCCATGGTCTGCCATTTAAATGCAAACAGACTTTAAAAAAAAAGATGTATGGAGCAAAGAAGGTGATTATCTAACAGCAGTGCGTAGCTGAAATGAAATTAATAATGTGTACGAAGATGGAAGACCGAATGTGCGCAGGGCGGGTATGATTTACGTCACACGATTGGTTATTATTTTTGCCCCTTCCGTGATTAACGATCCCCATTAAAGCTGTCTCTTTTGAGTGAGAACAGGGTGGAGAGGGGAGGGAAGAGTAAACCGTCTTCCTGTCCCGTCTTCCGTTGCGAAAAGGAATCCTAATTGCTAATCCAGTTCGACCAACGATTGATTTCATCGGGAAGGTGAAATATTTGCGGAAAGCAAATTATCACCGGGCAAACATAAATCGTACACCGCAAAGCAAAGCGGTTAGCATTGGCCAGTGCTACCGCCTCAGGCATCTGTTAGGATCAAATAGCAAACACAAGATGAAAGGTTATCTATTAGGCAGCGGGCAGCTGATTGAAGCACTGCTCCACAAAAACAAAGCCCGCTCCGTCTGCGTAATGGAGCAGGCAGCCATAAGCTAAACGAGCGTATGATGAGAAGTATGTTGGCCGTACGTTTTCAAGGTGCACCGTCCGCTTCGCCCCCCCCCTTATATCGACGGAATGTGAAGGGTGCCGTGTTAGTCAGTTAGCTAGATTACGTTTTATCGTTACCAACACACAGATGCACGCACGCACGCACACTCACACACAAACACATATGTTTCCCATCAACAAGCACCATGAATCACATTCAAATAAATTCTTATTTATTCGCACAGCAGGGAAGTGCCACTTCCGCCGCTTCCCAATGGTGGTTTCCTATTTCTGTATCCGGTTCCGGATGGAGCACCGAAGTTGTTCCTTGGAAAGCTATTTCGATTGATTTCTTACTCAAGCCAAAGCCCCGGAGAACGCGCATGGTGGCAGGTGGCGTATGGAGTTCGTTTCGACTGTGATGCGGAAATGTGGAAACAGTATGGTGTACATTCAGTGTGTGTATGTGTGTGCGTGAGGGGATGGGTGTAAAGGAAATAGTAACTCAATTTATGTTTATTGAAGTGTTTACGAGAAGAGTGTTGGTAGACTATTTCGGTCCTGTTTGTGCAGTGTATACTTGGCGGCTTGGGTGGATTAATTCGTCGATGTTGCAGCTTGCTTTGTACAGACGAACTTGCTGGATGGAGATGGAAGTGTGTGAATGTGAGCTGATGGAGGACGCAGAAATTAGGAAGTAAATAGTACACTGTTTGAAGTGGATGGATTGATCGAGGAGGACGATTGTGGGAAAGGACTTTTTGGACCGTTGGAAAGGAATTTGCATGCGTATAAGTATTTAAAACTTTGAGGATGTATCTCTCAAACCATTCACATGTTAAGTAAATTAGCAAAAAAAGATTAATTTTTAATTGAATAATATGTCCTTCGCAACCTAGAGGAAGTTTTATTTTAGTTGAATTTAAAGATAATTAATAGACTGAAATTATTTATTTTAATTTTTCTACAACGTGTATGGCACAATGGGAAATTACTTTTCAATATCTTGACTCGCCACCTTACGTTTAAAAACTATTTAAAATATTTTAATAAATTTCATACGATGTTTATTAAAAAACATACATTTTAGCACATCAGTAAATAAGCTGAATGCACCTAGGAGCAGTACAAATGATGAACAATATTTATGAATAATTAAGTTTATAATTTGAATTGAACCTTATGTTAAATAACATGACATTCGTCTGTAAACTACAAATTAAAAAATCACTTTCGAAATTTTCGTAGGAGTTCACTTATACCGATAATGACCCCTTTCTCATTTGAAACCATTTTTCATATGCAAATTGATACTTAGTAGATGACATCATATCAACATTCCGTACAAAATCACACACCGAAACAAACGCTGAAGTTGGTAGAAAATGGATTGGACTTGAAAAATATATAAAAAAAACAGTCTATTGCTGAACTGAACTTTGTGTGCCAATAAAGGTTTAAATAGTAATATCTTTGTTTGAAAACATTCTTAAAATATTACAACGCATTTAAATATCAAACGAAAAATACAGCTCAGTAGAGGAATATTTAACAGACAAAGATAAAATAGTAACGTATTTTCTAACTTTTTAATTCAATGAAAACAAGCTTGTTTGTAAACCTAACAATAAAAAATGAAGTATGAATCAGTTGCCACTCCATGTTCATCCATTTAATTGAAGCTTGGATTTGTCTGAAGCACTGGCATCATTTCCGTCCAAGATACATGTTCGCAACTTCCCTTTTCCGGACCACAAACATTAAAACCATCCAAAGACTTTCCTGATGGTTGGAAAAAAACCTCGGGCTTTGAGGAAAACACATTGCGTTTATATTTCAATTTGAATGTTTCTTCCAACCACAACCTCTTTCTCTCTCTCTCCTTGAAACGCGCGCCCGCTGGTTGTTTGGAGTGCATCTGCTTGCAGCGGACATTTTTCATCTGGCAGTCGTACCCAGCTCTGAACCAACTTCCCAGAACCAGCTGGTCAATCTGAGACACGAGATGTAAAAGCCGCCAACCAAGGAGAGGAGATAAGGGTGAAGAGAAAGAGCAAGAAACAAAGATAGTGAGAGCGAGAGAGAGAGAAAGACAGGCAGAAACACACCTTCTGCAGCATAATAAAGAGTAGCTTTGGATAAATGAGAAGAGATAGTGAGTGAGAGACGGGGGAAAAAGGAAGGTTGATAATGGATGAAACGAACTGAAACTGGGAAGAAGGCATGTACGTGCCGTGCAAGTTTTACAGTAATTTGAAGCAAGCTTCCGCGTCTCTGGGTTCAGGGTTGTGTTTTTGTGTGTCTTCAATTTGCTTAAATTCAATTACATACCGACCGTGTAGCTGTACGTCCGGTAGCTGAGAATGTCTGGGGTTTTGATTTGGGAGGAGAAGCCGTAGGGAAATTTGAGGGAATAAAGGTAGCAACAAACGCTAGCTACGAGTCTCGATAAAAGTTGCAAAAAACAGTAACTGTTTCGTGAACAGTTTGAGAAGCAAAGTACAGTTTACTCGATTATGTTCACTGAATCCATTAATTGTGTTAAATTGCAGAAAAAAACATATGTTTTGTGTTACGGAAAATATCGATAATTGAATACCAAGTATGGAAAATAAAGCAATGTTAAGAAATGATTTTTACTACTCGAAAGCTGCATTGGCCTGCGTTTTGCATACCTTCAGGCGTTTCACAAAAGTTCGTAAATTGTGATGCTCAATGAAACTGATTTATGCAAATTATTTTATAATATTTTCAACGTTCATCTACACAGATCGGCTTATAGAAAAATTTAAAGATGTTTTCAACATCGCTCCGTAATGTTTATAGTATCTAGCACCATCTCAAGATAGTAGGTATTGCTCTTTGAAACGTCCCCGTGTCCTTATCTTTCTTCCCGTTTTCGCAACGTGCTTTCAAGTCAGCAGTAAAGAAAACATGTTACAGCACTTTTCGTTCGTTAAGCTGCTGCATTTTCTTGCGAGTCCATTCACTACTATTGCTTTTCCAGCCCTTTACTAACCTCCAGCATGGGATGGAAAAGTGATAAATAACTGACCATGGTGGGCCCGGTTCAGTTTGGCTCGGGAGCAAGTGGGGGGTTCCTGCACGTATTGAAGCAACCCCAAAGGCACTTGGAATTCCTATCCAGCGAGCCTGCTTTCTTTTCGAGAATACTCTCCTTTTTGCATAAAAGCGCCAGCCTCAGCTTACCTGCTGATGCACCGAAACGTATGCACCGGAGCATCCGACCAACTACTGGGGTTGGGGTTCGCTTCGGCTCGACTGTAAAAAGGCGCCTTCCTAACCAAAACTTCCCGAAAGGCCTTGGAGCGTCTGTCCTTTTTCCAAAGCGCAACGAAGGAAACCTAATTTAAATTAATTTAAATTCGCTTCAGTCGCTTTTAGTCCAGCACCTTCGTCCACCCTTCGTTCATTCGTTGACCGCCCATCCATTCCCATGCACCGGCAAACCGGCCAAACACCGTTTTGCCATACATTGTGGCGCGTCGGGCACAGTGCGGTCCCAACTCTGTACGGACAACTTATCTTAAATGCATGCACTTTGGAGTATTTAAGAATCGAACCCCATCCCAGCCCGGCTATTGGGGGAGTGGGGTAAGGATGGCAGAGCGCAGGAAGGAAGGTGGTATGCGCTGCAAAGCGTATTTTCTTCTCGGGTCATTCGTTTTTGTGGGGGGGGGGCTGCATGCTTTAAGTGGAAAGCGCAATGCAGTGATGAGAGAAATTTATCTCCCGGCCATTAAGTGCTTGAAATTCGGGTAGGCAAAGTGCATGATGATGCGAAGCGGGGACCAAAGTGACCCTTTTTAGCAAAGGAACCGTTTCCAGCGTGTTTGGGTGGGTATTGCCTTTCGGTGCCCAGCAGCAACCTAGTTTATTGGCTTTTACAAAGTCAATATTGACCGTTGGTAAGCATGTTCATGAGTGTGGAATCGATTGAGCTTTACATTTTAGTTATTGAGCTGGACGACGATACAGTTGGTTGTGTGAGTGCTAACGTTAAAACGGTTTCAGAAGCAACTGTTATAGGATTGCATAGATAGGATATTAATCAGAAATCTGTTTAAATAAAAATAAAAAATGAGTAAAAATACAAAATAACAATAATTTTGTAAAAATTAAAAATGTAATTTATTTCTGTTTTACTTAAAAAAAAAACCAAAGTTTTCAGTCTACCAAGTCCGTCCTTAGATGTGCTCAACATGTGCTCAAAATTGTAAAAAATAAAATATTATATTTATACAGCATATTGCATACTTTCAGGCGCTGAGCCAGACTGAGTGATTAGAGCAATAATTTTACAATGAAAATTTAATGTAGAAATAATGTTATTAGGAAAAAAACAAATGAAAAATTAGAATTATTTGTGAAATATTTTTGTTTCCATTTATTCAAAATGTTGAAAAAATAAAAAGATAAATGTAATTTATCTTAGCGAAAAGATGAATGTAATTTTTCTTAGCGTTTTACTTTAGTTGACTTTTGTTTCATGACGTACATAATAATTCTGTAATTATAAATGTCATGTTATGGGGCAGTACTCCGAATAAAGCAAGCAACACGAAAGGGCAATTTTAATGAAAATATAATGTTTCCCTCATTGGTACCCATTTCACCTTTCTACGCCTGAGAGCGTGTGGCCGATTCCAGACACAGGTCATGTAAGCCGATAATGAAATGAACTGAAAAATATGCCTTCCCATTAAAAACCGAGACATAATTGTAAAACGCTCAGGTAAAATCGTTTTAGCTCGTGCTGATTAATGTGAAGCAGTAGCAAGGAAAAACGGAACAATTTATACACTGTTTCTCTTTTTTTGCTTCCATGTGTTCGTTTCTTTGCATTCGAGTGGCATGAGGAATCCTCGTGGTGGTGTGATGAAGGTGTAGAAAGCGTGCCGTTTTGTAACACGCTGCAAAAGCATGTTGTCGAGCTCATTGGCGATGCCGGTGATTTCGATTCGAATGCTGAAATGAACCAATTTCGTTTGCGCTTTTGAACTTCATTAAACGCTCTCCCTCCCTGTGTGGCTGGCCTGGTGTTCGTAAGGTGCTGCCCCAATATCCTGGCACATCATCAATAAGGCACACACACATGTGCGTGATCCACCAGAAGCGGAAAGAAATGCATGCGGTTCGCTGTTCTTTCGCCTGCGCCCTGATGTATGCTTATCAATTTCTCATCTTAATAGACTTCTGAACCTTAGCTATGGTTTAACAGCAAAACGTAAAAGAAAAATCGCAAAGGCATGAAAAAGACGGTGCAAAACCACGAACGGTTGGAAAAAGCCAAAACCTGCACCGGGCATGGAATTCACTCTCGATAAACTTAAACTGTACGTATGGTCCCAAACGATATACGTTCCGGATTGGAACGGTGCTGTTCAGCGTTCTCGCTCTTCCCCACTTTCTCCGTCGCTCGTACCAGCATGTGGTCCATGAAAGGTTCCGGATCCTTGTTCTATTGGTTTCGATATTGGCTTTTCGCTTGGCAATGGTTGCGTGAGGGGACGTGTTTTTCCGCCCTCTCTGCTTCGTTTCTCATTTCCCCGTTCGGAAGAGACGTGCAGCCGTGCTGTCGATATTCGGTGCACGTATTTTTGGCATGTTGTGTGCAAAACTGTTAACCCTCCTGGAGGACAGGAGCTGGCTAGATGGAGTCACTGTACGGGACGGCACGGACGCAGAACGGACGAATGTTTTATGCTTGTACTGTATCACTTTGTTGTTCTCGTTGCTTGTGAGACTGTAGAAGATTGTGATATTCGGTGTATTTGCGTTTGTTTCCTTTGGCCACCGGGAGAAAAAGCGAAGAATTCTTTCTGCCTCACGAGGAGACGGTTTTAAATGTTGCCTCGATGCACTTTACAGCTGGAACGTACTATGCTAATTTATGAGATTTTCCTACACGATGTGAAAAGTGGGAACGTTTTTTGTTGCTGCCGAGTTTTGTTCGGCAGCAGTTTTGTTGAAGGAAGTTTTGTTCTTTGAAAGGGCAAGGCATTCCCGTGATCTCATGCTCGTTATTGGTATTTTGAAAAACGATGAATTTGGTATTTTGCTCGATGCATCTGTAATATTTATAGAGTATTTATAGGCTAACTTGAAAACAATAGTGTATTTACTTTGTACTAGGTATATTTCTTGCAAACATTTAGGCGGTTCCTGAGTCGTTAGCCAAATTGCAAGACATGCTTAAATTATGCCTAGAGACTTAATTGAAAACCCTACAGAACAAGAGTAATAAAGGGCTTAATGTGTTAAATGATTTTTTTAGAATATTAAACACTTAGCAATTGAAATACGTTTGGTTTTCATAACATATTGTTAAAACTAACAAATTTACGGAAAAATCCAAATTTTTCTGACTGCTCCATTATACCCATAATGATTCCTATTGTTGTCGTATTGTATTCCTATAGTGAAAGTAGTCCAAGAGGCCTACAAAATCAAAAAAAAATTGGAATGGAACTGGGTTAATATTCAATTAGCATTATTTAATTGTCAGAAATGTGTTAATTTCAATGATTGAAATTTTTAAAATTTGCACTGTACAGCGACAACAGTCAACCCACGCTTGGAAGGATGTGCTTAACTTATTTTTTGTTATGCGAACGTTAGCCTTTGTTAGCTATTTTACATGAATTTAAATTTTAAACCCGTTGTAAAATACCAAAGAACATTTTGTACCAACATAATTAGCTTAATTACTTGTATATTATCGCATAGAACGTATCTTGGTGGAAATCTTATAGAACAAGCACTATTCTAAGTATCAGCTCTATGGGTGCATTTACCATGAGTTAGTTAATGTTCAGACTATATTTTTTAATTTTATACATTTGTTTAATGAAAAGGCTACTACAAAACTCTTGTGGCTTATATTTTATGTGTATTTGTCAATTTGTTTGTTGAAGAAATTTGCATCCTGTTGACGTTACGGTGCAACAGGAATTATCATAAGAAACATAGTCTACCGATAAAGTCTGTCTGACATCTTTATAATGAAAAACATAATATTTGTATCATTACGTTAGTATGTACCATAAAGACAGGTCAGTTTGGGAATGTCCTCCTACATCAGTTTGAGTCCGTAGGAGTATACATTTTGAATAAATAAATAAATAAATAAATAAATAACGTGTTATTGGGTCTTTTTTGCAATGCTTATAATTTATGTTCAGAGAGATAATCATACTAATTCGATAGCCCTTGTTTTGAAGAGGATATAGATTAAGAGTGTATGACTTTATTGAAATTCCAGCTTGAAGCAAGCATTTAAATTATGTTTGTTGAAATTGTTCGATTAATTCCGTCGCCGATCACATCAAAACAGTGAATCTTTAGTGCAAATATACCTACTTGATAGTAAATTAAATTCAATAAACAGCAAATTACCATTCCAGCAATGTATGCAATGAAAACATCAAACAGTGTCAAGCGACATCCATTGAATTTTCCTGGAACTCTATGGTAAATTCATTTCTTGATGAAATTGTTAATTAATTTAACATTTCTTGCGAATTTCGTTCACATACACACTTATCGAATATTACACATAAACGTCGTCAACCGTGGTGTCAGGGCTCAAGCTCGTTTGGGGTAACCTTCTTGTTGCATGGGGTCAATATTTATCATCGTTCGAGAAAATTAGCTTCGTCTGGGTGTTAGCTTTACCGGTGGTACGATTGAACACAAACACACTTGTGTCGGGTACGATCCACGATCCAGTTTATAAAATGAAAAGCAATAATCGAGTCGTTCACGTTTTTTGAACTGCATGAATAACGGAGGAAAGCTCACTCACCTCTCCATCTCTACACTGTACAGACAGCGAGAAATGGTGTAAAGCGAGAATTCCTCCCGGTTTGGTTTAGGTCGAAAGAGCAATATTTTTTATTAACACCAGAAAAAATAGAACATTGAATGCATGATATTTAATGTGGTTTATTTACTTATTGGCAGTGTAATCATACGAAGAATTGCTGCGGTAATTGCTGCGGCAATTTATTTTATTTACGGTGGCTCTTTGGATCTGCTCTTCTTGAAAGTATCATCAACTTTGAAATTCAATCACGAAAACTATGTGTTTTAAATTATGCAGCAAAATTATTGCTCGAAGCTGAGGTAAAATTATAAATGAAACAGAAATTAAACACTTATCTGATGCGAATATTCACCCCTTGCTTTGCCAAACTTGCATCAATGTTTAACAAAAGTTAGCAAAACGACTCCTGTTGTCGCAGCTTGTTGAACATAAAGTTTTTCCGAACGTTTGCACATGTGAGGTCAACAATAATTGCATTAGTCTTCAGCATGAAACCAGCTTCTGTATGGGGTTTCCTTGCCTTTGATCATGAAAGTTGACAAGAGGCCAAGAGCAGCAGAAAATTTGCCTGAAAAAAAGAAAGAAAGAAAAAACTCCGACCAACCAAGCAAGCTTAACCTTTGAATTAAGCTGGGTAATATACAAGAACACATAGCTGCGGATAGCTTCGATGGAAATATTGACTTTTCACCAAAGGATTAAAAACCATAAAGCTGAAACGAGTATGATGGGAGGACAAAGGGGAATAGTTGTAGCAAAGTTATCTCGATATCGTGTGAGCATCAATCATGTTATAGAGTTAAAAGTGAGTTAACAGATTATTTTCAAAAGCTTTCAAAAGCATACGCCTCACACATGAAGCTTGATAAAGTGACAACGTAAAGGAAACTCTTGTACCACTTTGCTTTGCAACGTTGCAAGCAACTAAAGAGAATGCGCCTGATGGTATGCTATGTTGCATTTGACGACGCAAAGGAAAATAGTATTTTCCACGAATCATAAATCGAAATGAGACCTTATGCTAATAATTCGTTGAACAATTTGCCTCTGTATGGCAAAGGGTTTTCACATCATTTTCTACCTCTTCTTGTAATTACAAAGTTCATTAGCTTTATCTGCTTCCGCTCTAGAATCGATAAACTACGAAGTGTGTTTAACATTCAGCTCACTTTGAAGTGTTGCGTTACGCATGCAGCCATCCTGTCCTACCAATCTACTGGTACACCGAACGGATCTATGAATTTTTCAATCATCCAACCACACCAACAGCATGGACGGGGTGGTCGGTAGAAGCAAGTCGGTAGAAGCTAGACGTTGGCAACGTCGGCAGCAACGTAGAGCATTAATCTAATTTATCTTCACGTGGCTGTGGCATTGAGTGAGTGGTTTGGGGCATGGTCGAATCGGAGGGAGGGATGAGGGTATAAGCTTTTCATGTGGTTTGGAAAATTCCTGCACCACTCCACTACCAAACAGTCCTGCAATGGTTGCGTTGATCGTACCTGTTCGATTTCCGAACACCCCCGGGTTGGTTAAGCTGTGAAAACGGAGCTTCTGCAGCAACTACTAACAACTCGCTGAAAAGGCTGTCGGGTGCCCTGGAGGGGTGCTTCGACTTTATTGCAGCCGGCAGAACCGGGCCCACGAACGCTACGAAAGATGATTGATATCTTCGTTCGTTCGGACCAGACTACGGAACGTTCTCCATTCTTTTGCTGCCTTGGATGTCTCGCTTCCGTGCAGGATTATACGTACCGATGTGGTTCCGATCGGCGCTGGCGCTTAGTTTCCGGTGCGGTTGAATCTTGCCAAAAGGGAAACAATTTTTACCTCTTTCAGAGACGTTCAATTTCTTCGGTGGGTGGGTTGGGCAGCTCCCATACCCAGGAAAAACAAAATCGCCCGGTAATCGATAAACTTAAAAACCATTTATCAACATTGACTGCTAATATCCTGTCAGTAACCGTAGCGAAATAACAAATTGAATTCAACTCATGATCGGGAACCCCCGATCCTACTCGTATTCTTTCCACCGGAACGTGAGGAGGGAAAATGATTGCCAATACAAAACATTCGAATCCGAACGTCCCAAAATGGTAAAACAAAACGGAAGAAGTGAAATACAACCGCAGCGAGTGTAGAGAAACATAAAAGCTTGGAAGTTGGACATAAAACAAATGGCGGCCAGTAAGCACTATTATTCGGCTGGTTCTACGGTTGTTTTTTACTCCAGCCGTAAATCAACTGCCGCTGCCACCGCCGAATTTTCTGAGGGTGAAACCCCTGAAACCACCAGACCGTGTGGCCCGGGGCAAGTCGGATGGAAAAAAGGGGTGAAACGCACGATTAGACATTGAGCGTATAAAAGCCACGGTATTCGGGTGAGGGGACGTAGAGTCGGTTTTATGGGCGTCCTGTTGAGAGTACTTCTAGATTTCAGCGTAAAAGGGACGAAAAAGGGTGGTGGTTGTTATCTTGCCACTGATCGTTTCATTTCCTCACTTGTTTGCCTGTGAATAATGTGAAGATAAACATGAACAGTAAATAAAATTTATTTTATATGTTTTGTTTTTCTTCTGCGTAGCGACAGCCTTGCGGTTGGCTTTGATATGCTTCTCGTTTGGAAGCATTGATCAAACCGTAAGGATGTTTTGAGGAAATATGTTTTTGATTTTGAGGATTGTTTTCGATTTTCCTATAATGCACAACATTGTGTTTGCTATCGTAGGCCACAATTGAATGATTGCATCCACTGGAATAGAATCCGAACAATTATTGACACTGTACACACCTACAGCCATAATGGATGAAGCCAAAGAATGAAGGTCAAAGGAGCCAATCGTTCAGAAGTATCTTTCAATATAAATAAACATCCCATTTAATTCTTCCTCGTTTTTGATTACATCATCTACATATTAAGCATTTATTCAATTAATAGTATGTGTAAGTATTTTTAATATATTTCTTTATTATCAATACCCTCTAGTTTCATCATTCTAGGGGTTTTTTGTGATACTAGCCAGCTTTTTTATATGGAGATTGACAGTTGGCGGGTGAAGTCATATCAACACTGCATACAAAACCACACGCCAAATGATTTTTAGCCTTGATTACAGTCAGAATTCTATCTGCAAATCTCCAGAGAAATTTCCATCTATCATGGCTACCAAAATCAGAGTTAAGAATCCACCTGAAATCTGAAGTATTTTGCCATCTTAGAAAAATCACAAAAATCTCATCTCATGACAAATCTCAGAATTTGAGATTTTTTTGTAGGGTAAGGTAGGTAAAGAAGGACATGTTAAGGAAAATGATAAAAATCTAGGGATGTATAAATACAACGACCATGAAAATGTGCATACATTATGTTACACTCATGTTTTATCAGATAATGTGTTGAAAGCTTTTAAGTTTCTATCGAATTTTGTATTTTTATCATGAATTAAAAACTTTTTTTCGTGCAATTTTGAGATGTTCGGGTGAGACGGACGCCTCATATGGGAAAGATGGACGGACACCTATAGAAAACGTTGGAAATTGAAAAGGTTTAGAGTATTTTAACATATAAATGATGCTCATGATGTCCAACTTCTTTCCCCTTCACAGGATTGAGATAGACGAATTATCTAGAGATAACATATTTAATACAATTTAAAATTAAAATTTTACATTACAAATTGAAATTTATGCAAAACAAAACAATTATGACTATCAGTAAACATTTTACCAGCACTTTCAGCTCAAAAACGCGCGCGATTCTCATTCGCTCTATTGTTTTCCACGTCCTGGTACATACGTAAACCAATTCTAGGCCAATTGCAACGACGGTTCCTTCAGCAAAGTAACAGCTGATTGCCCTTTCTCGCATATTTTCATGCTTTCTCGAGTTTCTGGATGATGTATTTCTTCCAAACACCCGTATTTAAGGTATTTGATTAAATATTTTCATCACCAATTGATATAAGAAGAAAAATAAATCAACAAATTCGTTGTCCATCTTTCCCTACGACAGAGTGTCCGTCTTTCCCGCTTTGGTGTCAGGATGTTTAAACAAAAAGAAAATAATAAAATTTTAGTGCTTCATTTTCGTTCTTTCGCCAGTTTTTTGCTTTATACTCACGAAAATTCATTCATGTAATAAAACTTTCGAAAATATTAACAATATTGAAGCTTAAGAGTTTAAGATCCGCAGTAGTCAAATTAGATCCACTAGGGTGCGCACGATTGAAAATTTGTTTTTTTCGTGAATTTAACCAATTTTTTTATATATTATGCCAAAATATTCTCAAATGTGTTGTTTAAATTTCATTTTTAAGGATACATTGTTGAATTAATCGAAAATTACCTTTGAGAAGTGTCCATCTTTCAGAAGTGTCCATCTATTGTAGCATTGATGTTTTTACTGAAGCATAAATGTTATGTCAAGAACGGTTAAAAATGAATTTGAAGTTTGAATTGATATTTTAAAAGTACTGACTGATTGGAAAAAATATTTAGATATTTTAAAATGCATTTTTGTTCATACACAAATCCAATATGGCAGAGCGTAATTGTCAAATGGATACAACTCGGATGGCATTTTTTTTCCACTGACCAAAATTTCAGCTTATTGGCCACGAAATACAAACCGTGTGTCTTGCAGATTATCCCTTATTGGTAAGCATTGCATGTTGGATAAATTTTTGGTATAAGCATTTTTTTTTTTTGCAAAATACATTGTAAGACTACAGCATAAATGTAGTCCACCAATGCATTACAAATGGTTTTAACTCATCCAAACTCTTGTATTCTTTCACAACGGGACACAGTTCAATAATGTCTAGAACATGACGGAAAAGGTGAAAGGGTGGTCCTGTGGTACTGTCGTCGTCAATTTTGTCTTGACTTAACAACGCGCCCGTAGTGGGTTCAAGCCATGTATGAAACGTCCTCCGTAGCAAGGACTATGACTATACGGCTGCGTGGTACATCATAAGTCTCAAAAGCCTTTTCAAGCCGGCATGATCGTAACGAATAAAGAATATCTGTTGCTTAGTATTCACTAAAAACAATTAAATCGAGCAATAATTTGCTGGTGTGGGCGCGGTTTAAAAATAGTCCAGTCTCTCAGCTGATCGTTTGCGTACTCGACTTTGAATGCGTACCGAGCTAGCATGACCCTTGGTGACCCCTGTTATCGGTCGTGACCAAGTTTCTAATTTCCAGACGTACTCTCTCTCTCTCTCTCTCTCTCTCTCTCTCTCTCTCTCTCTCTCTCTCTCTCTCTCTCTCTCTCTCTCTCTCTCTCTCTAGGACGTAACTTCATCTAACTCTCGCCTTGTTTCCCCTGTTTATCTTCCGTTGTCGGTGTTATCACCCTGTCTAGCGCCATCTAGTGCTCGGTACGATAACCAGTCCGGATTATCGCAAATGGTCAAGTGACAACCGATCGTTGTAAACAAATCGCTGACAAATCGCATGGTAAACGTGCCACCAATATCTTTGACGTAGTATGCATAGTCAGCATTTATGCCTGAAAGTATGCAACAAGTGTGACATTTGCTTATATTTTAATAGTTCACTGTCTACTTTTGGATATTGTTAAAAAAAAACAAAGCTTTGTCTCTTTTTTTACTTAGCTAAGCGAGTAGTACGTATAGTATGCTGACATATAGAGGCTTAAGATTTTAGCTGTATTATACCAAGCAAACGAATAGTCAGTCCTTACTATGGTAGAACAGATATGGTAGCGTCTATGAAATAGATCAACAGTCTGTCGCGGTTACATTTACTAATTAAGATACGTACAAGCATTTCAATACTTTCTTTTAGCTGAAAAGCACTAAAAGTACAGCCTAAAATACTTAAGCCGCAAACCATGAACAGAAAGGTGATGATGTAGTTGTTTGGGCTATATAATTTGACAAGTTCACTACATACAGCATTCGTACTTTGTCATTTATGATAACATTAAAAATTTCACAGCAAAAAAGCCATTAAGCGTAACGTAACGTTGCTAAAATATTTCTTAGATCTTACACAAACTATGTAAGGCTAACTTAATAAACGTTGATTCTACCGGGCAAGCAAGCAGACGATTGTTCATTTGTATAATTCTCAAAATTATCACCACCTTAAAAAGCCATTCCACGAACACAAAGCACCTAAATAGATATGATTAACGGAACGAAAAAGCTCTTAGCAGTAAAGTTTAATTTCACCGGCTAGCCTATTTAAACATTAGTTTCAACCCAACAACTGGACTCACTTGCACCGGAGCAGGCAAATGGAAAAGAGAAAAGCTACGCTTTCATTTGGAAATGTTCCAGAAAAGAATCCTACTCGAAGCTGGAACAGAGTTTGGTAAGATTTTAGTTTTGCCCCGTCGTCCCTCTCTTGTGACACGGGTTAACGGCCCAACGACTTACCCTCGACAAAGTGCATCAAATTACTCCGAAATGTCTATAAATCTTGACGAAAAACACATAAATTATGTGGCGCGCTAAACGGTTCCCTCCAAATGGCTTCACATGGCAGGCGAGTGGAAAAGATGGAGGGACGGGATTAAGTTTGATGCGGTTCGTTTTTGGTGATTTGCATGTTGGATGGGTAGGGAAGCAAGAAAGCGACCTACCACCACGCGTTACCTAGCTCATCCGGTTCATCCATTAATTTAACAATGCTCGATCTCAATTTGCTCTCGTACCGGAGGATATCATATGCAAAAGCGATACGCAACGCGATGATAAACTTTTTGAAAAAAGGTGCCATTCTCTTTCATTCCATGTCATTTCGGGAGTTGTGTGTGTGTGTGTGTGTGTTAGCTCGTTGAGGAGGGCAACTTTTTACAGACTTTCAGTTCTCGAACTTGCGTACAGAAAACTAAAGCACTCTTCCTATTCAGAGTTTCCCATCGCTAGCGAACGAGCGGCACCAGGATAATGGCTTTTTGAGCTGATAGTTAAGAGAAGCTTTTTTATTCTCGCTTTCCACTGCCTCTTCTTACTTTTGCATGTCCTTAAGAGAGGAAGCAGCTAAGTTAACTTTACATTTTTCTTAAAGGAAAAAAGAAGCAAGGCAAGCAAAAGTGGAGAAACTGTGCCGAAAAATCTTTCAACCATCGGCGTGTCGTGTGCCGTTCTATGCCGTCGTGGCAAAATAGTGCCACCAGCGGCTCGGATAATGCCTCGTTAATGATCTAAAGTTTGTGGTCCATTTCGACCTTCGGAAGAAGAGTGCGAAGCAATGCACACAGTCAAGGGATAAATGTGACAAAAAAGCAGGAAGGCGATTCGAAGTGAAATCTAGCAGAACACTTTACGGCTCAAAGCAGGAAGAGGGGAGAGCTTTTGAGACAGCTTGGCCTATCAAGCTGGCACCGAAAAAAGGTTGTTATACGCCATGCACGACTACAAGGACACTTGGCTGTACTCGAGGCGTTCGTTTGTTCGCTGGTTGTTGGCTCTAGACAACGGGCTTGTAAAATCAAGCCCAAAGCTGTCGTGCAGTGTTCCTCGCCTGGCCAGTGGGGACAACCTATAAAGACGGCTGTTTTATGACCACTGTCGTACACATATTTTATCAATTTTTCCATCACACAGCAATGGAGCAGCGGGATGCTTTTGCGTCGATGTCGATTCGAAAACTACCGTCTGAGAGGTGGCTTTTGCTTTACCACAGCACACCACGCTCAACGGCACGTAGGTGAAATGTATTTGCCACCAGCGGGAAGATCAAAATCTGTACTGTAAGAACTTGTAGAATCGAGTAGAATGTCTCTGCTGAAGATAAGAAAGGAGGGAGCAGAGGAGTCAATCGTCACCATAAAGGGAAAAGACTGTGCGATTATCGTCATGTGCTGCACGGGATTTATGTCCACGCCGGACGGGTAGTTGCACCATCGGAATACAATCTTCTCCTTTAGCTTGTGCAACATGTGGCCAGATGGCCAGTACCTTTCTTACATTTCATCTAATTGGCAGGACAATTGGTGTCTCGCGGGAACGCACGCAGCTGTGTACGTGGTCGCACCATCCGCAGCAGTACCGTTGATATCGCATTGTTATGGGGTTCTGTGTCCGGGACGGCTTTATTATTAGCCGCTTTGCTCTCCTGGTCACGGCATCGGATAAACGGTTATCTGTCAAATGGTTTACCGCTAATACTTGAGCGATCAAAGCAAGCATAGAGCTTCTCTGTTGTGTGTGTGTGCGCACCGGGGGATGCTTTTGTATCTTACTGCCGTTGACTGTACGTCTCACGATGGTAACAAATCTTTATTTTATGTCCACTCTGCTACATAAGGCGGGGAGCTTTATTTTTGTTTTAATCCGCTTCTAGGACGACTGACTTCGCTGCTGTAGCCACCCGTTATCTTTATCGAATCTTTCGTCGTTTGGTGCGTTTGAAAACACTGTTCAACACGAAAGTATCCCGGTTCTCCTCCCGCCTCCCCTCCTTATCGCTCTTTACTCAAAACGACATAAAAACAAGCGCACAAAATGTAGCAGTCGATTAAAAACAGACTTTCGCCATCGAAATTGGCGTAGCAGTGAAATTTAATTACTTTCCAACAGTGTAATTACACTTGAAACAATTGCCTGCGACGAACACGTACCATCAACTCGGTTCGGTTTTTTGGGTTGTGTTTGAGTGGTTGGGATTCCCATTCCACGGAAGCGGAATGCCTGCTGCCTGCGATGTGATTCGCCTGTGCCCTGAAAACTTACACCGGTATGACCGCTGTATAGTAACGGCATCGAAAGGGCTTGTTCTTTGAATGGTGCGAATATAGCATACAATTTGTTACAATGCTGATGTTTGTAAAGGGAAAAAAACCCTCACCAGTCTAGACCGCGCTTTGGCAAATGAGAAATTTGCGACTTGCTAAGAAACGAACAGAAGTTTTTGTGTGATGTTGACTGGTGTAGGTATTTTTATAGCTAGAGCTGGCAGCAGGAGGTTGTGGGTCGCGAGTGAAGATAACTTTCACCTTGCCTTGTAATTGTTTTTTTATTACCGAGATGGTTTTATTATTTAATAATTCTAGTTCTGTTCTTGTTTGTCGCATAGAATGTACTCAGGGTTAAATAAAATACTACGCAAACTAGGCGGAAGCGTGGAGTCCCAAGGTATGAAGGGACCTGAGAAAAGGAACCCAACTTTTCGATTATTCTAGATTATTCCAGTAGGATTATTTTCTTCTCCTAAAAAGAAAAGGTAAAATTCAAAAAACGATTATACATCCAAAAATCAACTGAAGGTGAATATTCTAAAAGGTTGTTGTAACTAAAAATTGTAGTGCAAAAACTCCGTATTTAATCCAGAACAAGCTTATGAAGCTGTAAAATGATTTTTCTGCTCAAATAATGCTTAAATAAAATATGCTTAGAGTTATTGGTTCCCGTCAGCAATTCGATGAATAACGTTGCGAAAACGGTTTTGCCATCTAAAGATAAAAGAAGAGGCTTATCAAATAACATACGATGCTCGTTTAAGGAACAAAATATTCTATATTAACCCTCTAATGTCAATTTTTTTGGGTTAAAAATCTATAGAACAATTTTCTACCAACTCTTCAACTTTGAACTGCTGTCGCGTTTGCTAGATAGAAGTAAACAAAAAATGAATCAGTTGATTATATTGGGTTCTAGTTCATTTTATCACAAGCATACCGACATAATCGATGATAATGTGGCCCAGTATCAGTGACACCGATCGAGATCAAAACTATATGATACCTCTGTTTATCGCCAATTGAACGCGACAACGTCACATATACTTCTATTTGGCGCAACGTCCAACGCGGACATGCCAGCCTATACAGGCTTTCTAAACTTTATTCATTACAACGCAGCCGGAGGCTTGAACCGATGACGGGCTTGTTATTGAGTCGTTCGAGTTGACGACTGCACCACGGGTGCAGTCGCCCCAAAGTCACAGATAATCCACGCCTACATTAGCCTTCTCTTTCAACATATTTACTTGGTCGGTAAGCTCTGTGTAACCATTGACTGGTTTCTATGAATTTACTCGTGAAATGTATCAGCAACGAGTGATTCTGTTGACAATTTATACTAAACAACTAAACACTAAATTTTATGTTGGATTAAAGTGTGCATATATTTTGAGTCGTTTCAATAATGAGTTTCGAGAAATGATACTTTTACCATGCGATTGTATTATGATGATTTTTTATTTTGGCATTTCGCAAGGCGTCCTTAAAGGTGATCAACCAAACCTCTCGCTACACATCTGATAATTTGAAATGAAATAAGAGAGAAGCAACGTTAAAAATGACTACTATACATTTCAATTCACTTAAAAAACCCTTCTCATTATCAGTTGTCACTCCATGAAATAGCACTCCTTTATTCGGTAATAAATCCGATCACTAAACCGTTCAAACACGCATTCCAGCATCGACATTATGCTGCTTCCAAATAACAAAAAAAGCAAAACTTTTATCCCATTCTATTTTTATCGCACCAAAGTATCCCACCCGAATCGTTACGTCGGCAAAATCGCTTACAGTCGATTATTGACTCTATCGACACCACAACCCACAGCCCAAGAGTGGGTGTCGGGGTTTCGTATGGCCAAAACGGTGCTATCAATGCTCTGACTTCTCACCAATCCCATTACAGCTCTTCTCTCGCCCAACCCAACCCAACCGTCTCTTCCCGCCTCTTTCTTACACCAAGCTTTTCATAAATGCAATTTCCTCCCAGCACCCCCTCCAGAACCGCCCGTCCGTCCGTCAGAACCGATTTAGCTCAATCTCCACCGCTTTACCATTCTCTCCGCATTTCCGCAGATCTCGTCATCACGCTGAAGGACGTGCGCGTCAGTGTTCCGGTTGCCATCAGGCGGGGCGATAATGCAAATTTGATCTGCCATTACGACATGGAGGGCGCCGAGCTGTACTCCGTCAAGTGGTACAAGGGAAAGCGCGAGTTTTTCCGCTACACGCCGAAGGAAATTCCCGCACTGAAATCGTTCGTCGTCGCGGGCCTGTCGGTGGAGGTGAGTACGAGCGCGTACTGGGGCGTACTGTTGGGGCGTACGGAAGTCACGATTTTGCTCTGTCTCTCGCTTGCCTTGGTGGAATTGATGCGGTCGCGAGCGCAGACAGTAGCAACCCTGGGCGGCAGTGCGTGCAGTACGGTGGGAGAAAATGCGTCTATCCAGCATCGCAGCACAACCTGGGTGCATCCATCGGTGCACCGGATGATGATGATTTCTAATCGGAAACTTTCTTCTTCCACACACACACACATACACACACCAACACGCACACACACGAGCGCGCACGGTTTTGTTACACAGATCAACGGGATCATAATTATCATTCCTTTGTTACGCGGCCGTTCGTAAGGATTATTCTCTCGTTTAACCTTTTTTCTCCCTTTTAGTTGCAAACCCGTTCTCTGTGCGGTCGCTACCCTGTTTTTAGCTGGTTTGCTGATTAACGATGCTGAATCGGATCAGACAGGCTTGCCTACGCTGCGTTGGGTGCAAAGGCAAGGGCAGCAAGCACAATTAGTTCCAGGAAGAGGATTTGGGTTAGTCGATGCGGTGCAGCATTGTATAATGACCTGATTGTGTGGCACACTGTTGCACACTAATGATGTCGGTGTTTCGTGCCGCTGCTACTCATGCGAAGCAGTTGCAGTTCGGTAGTGTTCTATAGATTTGATCTGAGTGAAATTTGGCTAGTAATTGAAAGACTATATGGTAGAGTTTTTTTTTTGATAAGGTCTTCATTTTGCAACTCTTTTATAATGGACTTTAATAACTGTTAGATGGACAATAAAAGTACCGTAATTAATTATACCATTTACTACCGCTTCTGGTAAATTCCAATCAGGTTTTAATCAACTAAAATTAATTTAACGTACAGCTTTTATCGAGTATGATTGAAAGCGTTTTTTTCCAAACAACAGCAAAACACGTCACATTTCAGCAAAGCTATGATTGGCCTATAAAAATGTTCCATCCGAGAATGGTTACCAGAGCAATGGCATAAAAATGTCAACAAAAAAGACATTTTTTCCACCTGACAGATCATCCAGTGCCAGTGACGTCCCGTTCACAGTATAGGCTAAAATAATAAACACAGCCTGTATAGGTATGCCGGTACATAGCGACGAGCGTTAACAAAATCTGTCCACATCACAGTTGCACAGGTTTTTTTTCCGCACCAGCACACTGGTGGCTTTTTTTACTTGTACGCCCTGCCGTTTGATGTTGCTAGCATGAATGGTATGGTGAGCACACTAAACATGACACGTGACATACGATAGAAAAAAAAAATAAAAAAAATAAAAGCATCTGGGTAAACTCAAAACCACTCCCGTCCCGTCCCATTCTGCTTGGTTTTAACACACCTTTGTTCCTCTTTGTTTGCAACAGCGCCCCCTGTCGAACGGTAGCCATCTGACGCTGGTGGCGGTGGAGCCGGCAGCAACAGGCAAATACAGCTGCGAAGTGTCTGCCGATCTACCGTCGTTCGATACGATGATCGTGTCCAGCGAGATGGAAGTTGTTGGTGAGTGTTTTATGGCTACAAACATGGTTCTTTAAGCGATTGCTCATTTTTTCTCCCTTTCTTTCTTCTTCCTCCAGACGTCCCTGTTACAAAGCCGCTAATTACGGGCATCAAACAGTTCTACCGAATAGGTGACGTGGTGCTGGGCAACTGCACGTCCTACAACTCGAAACCGGCAGCCAATCTTACCTGGCTGCTAGACGACAAAAAGGTACGTCCCGGGTATCTTCAGCAGGAAACGATCCGATTCAAGCATTGATTCTTGGAACACAGGACCTCCCCCCCCCCACCCTCCAGGCTCAGGTCGTGTGACATTGAAATCCAATACGGAACGCTTTGTTGCACACAGCGTAACCCTGCTTCGGCCCTTGAGCAAAAGAGCTAGAAATTCAATCAACATGGGAAATCGTTTTATGTATTTAATTAAAACTTTAATCCTTCGGAATATCAATCTTCCGGTGTCGACAAATCCCTGTCATCACACTGCGGCAGAAGGGATGGGTGCTGGAGTGGATGAAAACATGCTTGAGCTTGCAGCCGTGTAAGAGCTGGAAGAGCCCGCCCGGAAGCGATGTCAGTGTCAGGCAGCAGTGAACACAGGGAAGGGCAATGGAGCGACAAGTTCACAGCGGCACTCCATGGGTTTGCTAGTAAATAGTAAATGCTGCCCGGCAGCAGTAATTCTGGCAGCATTACGAATCTAAATCTCCACTCTCCGTAAGCCATTGCTCAGTTTGTACTTTATTTAACCCTCGCAAACTTGCTTGTTCCAGGGAAAGGAAGCTTTTGACGATGCCGAGTGGCTGCCTCCCAGGGGAAACGAACAGTGTCACTACTGCTGCTCCATATGGGAGCATGTGTGGGTTTCGGTTTGTTTACCACCGTTCGGGTGATGGTTTCGGGGTGGATGGAATATGTTCCCTTCGCTTGGGTGTGCTAATGTTGCTTGGGGAAAGTTTCTCGCATCAAGATAGCTCGGACCGTATCTTGAAAGCGAATGCAGGATGCCCGTGTGTTAAATCCCCCAGGCGGTGAAACTCATACCGGCGTGCGATTGAAGGCGGCACGGATCTTTTAGTGTGGCTGTTGTAATTTTCCCATCAGCAGACTGACCCGTCCGGACAGGTCCCATCCGGCCACACATGATGGGTGAGGGGCAAATGGATAGTGACAGTACGAGTTTGTTGGCTTTAGCTGGAATCTTTAAGGTTAAATGAAAACAGAGATTCATCATTTCAACGAATCGAGAGTTTGAAAATGTTTTCGATGTTGCTGTAATGAATGCTTACTACAGGCGAGCAAAGCTTTCCTAGAAGAAAACCTTTGGAGTAAGATTATTATTGATGATTTATTGTGTACTACAGTAAGGAGTTAGGATAATCGTTTGAAGAAGGTGGTTTGATTTGAAATAATGATAATCTAGCCAACAGATATATATATCTCCCATTTTTTAATGTAATGTCTTTGCATAATAAAATGGATTTTTTCGGCTCACTGTAGCAAAAAAAACTAATAGAAATTATTTGCCATTATGAGCTTCCTTTGAAAGGTAATTGGTTAAGTTTTCTCTCAAAAATAAATCTTTGACCATGCGTTCCTCTTCAGTTTTCGCGACAAAATTGTTGCAATAGAGCTTTTGCATCATATTGGTGTAGAAAATTTTGATGGGACGCAGCTGGGGGATGTTGGACCAGTTCTCGCACCAGGGTGTTATATCGAAATTCCGCCTCAATTCACCTAAAATGAGTTTTGAGTTTTGGCGTCATTGCTTGCCGCTGCGCTTCTTTCTTCCTGATATGTTTGTTCATGATCGCCAGGAACTATTTCACTGTTTGGCCGGACTAAGCTATCGCAGCAATGTAGCCACATGACCCTCGGACTTTATTATCAGCTTCCTTTTAACCTCAAGTCGCTTTGGGTCATCGACCATTGGGAACCGGGCGTTCTCTCGATGCCCTAATTGTTGTCTAATAGGGCCAAGATGTTGTAGATACCGAAACAGGGTTATACAACATCCAAAAACTGGCCCACGGAGTCCGTTTTAGGCGCTGCGGGGTGCCGTTCTCTGCTCACCATTACGATTATAGTTTGACTGATAGAGGTGTAACATTTTGTCTACTGACTAATGGGATACTATAATTGAAACAAAATTTAACGCTGTTTTATTGCGGGTTAAGATAAATCTATGCAAAAGCATCAATTTTTGGTCCGTTTTGGACGTTTGGACATTAGTTAAAGATTGAACAAAGTTATAATTTCATTGTAAATATTCTTCTTCTTCTTTTGGCTCAACAATCGCTGCCGGTCAAGGCCTGCCTATACCCACTAGTGAAGTGAGCTTGGCTTTCAATGACTTATTGTTACCATAGCAGGATAGTCAGCATTACGTATGGGGGCACGGTCTATTCGGGGCTTGAACCCATGACGGGCATGTTGTTAAATCGTTCGAGTTGACGACTGTACCACCAGACCGGCCAATTTGTTGCCAGTTGTAAATATTATCTTTATTTAAAACACAAATGAAATATTCAAAACAATTACCAGAAAAGTTTCTAAGTGCATCGTTCTACGTCATGATGCTATTCGTTATTGGTTTTAAGACTTACTACGCTGAAAATTAATCTGATCTCCGAAATAGTCTAAAATGTTTTATTAATACACGTTTGAACCATGTGTTTATTTTGCCAATTGTCAGCATTTTACTTACTTTTCGCTGATAAAAAACATTAAGTTAAAACATTCCGATACCAATAAATAAAGTTAATAAAGTGGTTTTTAGAATTCTTGGTATGATTTTTTTTACCATTAATCAACGCATACCGCCAAAAAGTATGAAACAGTAACAAAACTAGCTTTACATTGACTTTAAGTTGACTTTGTATCAGCACCTTGTAAAAAAGGTTTGGTATATTATGATACATCTTTTCGATGAAACAACAGTTTTATTTTCCATATTTTAATATATTTGATTTATTTGAATCAAGAACAAAAGCTAATATTGGAAAAATCATCTTAAAACTTGCACTCTTCGTCTTACATATGTTAATTTAATACAAAGCGAAATACATTTTGGGTGAATTATAAGCTCAACTTTTCTCCTCCGTATCAAAAGCTACCTTTCCCATCGCGGGATAAAATGATTGAATTTTCATTAACCTTCACAACTCTTCTTTTATTTACAGATCAATGCGTCGCAAATGATGCAGTACCCGATCTACAAGGACCAGCGGAGCGGACTTGACACATCCACCCTTGGGCTATTTTTTCATCTCTCCCATCACTTTCTCGGACGGAGTAAACTCAAAGTAGGTGATGTGTGTGTGTGTGTGTTATCAAATTACTGGTATATGTTAACATTTGTTCAAGCTTTGTTAGTTTGCACACTAAAGCTTGCTTTTTATATCGGATTTCGCATAATTGCTCAACTTGAAACTATGTGAGAGCAGCGGGAAATTTCTGCAGAACGAAAGTAGCGATGAGAGTGGTTGTTCATCTCGAGCATACACGCACACATACTTTCGTTCATTGCCATCCCTGCTACATGTTTTCCTTTGCTGCCTTGGCCCAGCTTGTGTCTAGAAGCAACCGCCAGCCACGGCACTTGTTTTCTACTCAAAGCATTACTTCGCCCGGAAACAAACAACATCGTCATTTTCCGCCACATTGACGACATACCGGGAAAAATCGTCGCTTGGCGGTCCATTTGCTGCTGAATCGCGCGCTGTGTGACAGTGTGACATGAAAGGATGTACAAATATGAAAGATAAGAAGCAACCGAGTTCCGTTTTCGTCATTCCGGAGTTGACTTTTGCCGCTTGATTTTTTGCCCTCCCTTTCGCTTTTCATCTACCATTGAAGCGACTTCTCAAAAGGCTGAAAGCTTCTATTTTCCATCGTTTGTCCATTCGCGAGTGTTTCAACATTATTTTTTTCTTCTTCCCTCCGCAAACATAAATAATCGTTTACTTCAAGGAAGACAGTTATCAGTCGCTTTTATGTTGCACAAATCGTGTGTCGCGCAAGGGAAAGCAAGTTGTCCACGCTTTCTTCTTTACGTTCGAGCTTTTCCCACTGGGTTACGTTTTTTGGTCGCAGCAGTGTGAAGAGCAGGGGCGGTGGACTTGCTTGCGTTGGCTTTATTTATCTTTCTACAGTGTTGTGAGCGTCTTCGCTTGCGTTTGTCTACTACACGACTGTTTGCGCGGGTCGATGATGCGTGACATTGATTAGCAGGAAGGCGAAAATACCGGAAGCTTCGTTCGTTAGCTAGTTAGCTCGCGCGAAGAGAAATTGTTTCATCTTTCAGCTTTCAACTGTTTTGCATCTTTTCCCTTTCTTGTGAGTGACCATAGCCTTACCGTTATAAGTTTTGCTTTCTTTCATCTGCAGTTTAGCTGCATTGCTGTAATCTACGACGTGTACGAGCAGCGCGTCGATCGGTGGATCGAGGACGAACGACCAAAGCTGATGGCGGCATCGGCTTCTCCGGTTGGGCTCAATCCAGTCAACTATGTACACTCGATCTACGACCAGTCGTCGGCAGCATCTTCCTACCACCATCACGATAGCAGCGATTTTGACAATCAAAACAGTGATGCCTACATGACGCAAATACAAGGTAATTTTGTGGAGCGGGAGTTGACGAAGTTTACTTCAGTTATACAGTTGTTTATTTAAGCACAAGTCGCAAACGAGTCATTCACATTTTGCGAGAAATCATTTCAGTACATATTGCGTAATAAAAGTCAATTTAGCTAATGAGGAGGTTCTGTGAAAAAATAACACGTTATTAAAGCCCCTTTTTCATGCACATTGCATATCATTAGGCGCTTATGCGGTGGTTTTAATGAAACATATTTGATTTTAAAAAGAAATATTATATGAAAATAGTATGAAGATTTATGATAACTTTATATTTTAAGTATACGGCCTGATTAACCCTTCTGAATACTTGACTCAATTTGACTGATTATGTACTATAAGTTATGATAACTATTGAAATTGCTTCCTTGATTATTTAAACTTATTTTTAAGGCTTCATCTGTTCCATTATAATGAGTATCTCTTATTATATATTTTCAATCCAAAACTATTGGCCCCTAACATAATACAGCACACGCGGACAAAAGTAAAGCAGTGACAACGGCCATGAAGTTCGCAGCATCATTGCGCAAGGCCTTTCAAGAGGTCAAAAAAGCTCCCAAAGAAAGCAGCTCATAGCGGCAGTTTTGTGCCAAAACATTTCGGGTAACTTTTATGCACGTTTACATTGCAACGTCCGCCCGTGCAAAGTCCGCCCAAAGCGTGTTCTTCGCCCCAAAACACAGGCGCACAGGCACAGAATTCAATTAGTTTGCAGAACGGCACATTTATCGCGAGCTTCGCATGCAGATGAGTACGTAGCTGCTGCCAAAGGCAAAGCGTACCTACCACCATCACTATGGCTGGTCGATTACAGGCACACGGGAAACGTTCGGTCGGGGTTTTTGGTGTGTTTTTTTACACTCATCTCGAACATTAACGGTGGCGGCACACGGGGGTAAGAACAACGCTGCAAGCGTTTTCCGATGGTCGATGACGGAAACGAAAATGTTATTACGTGACCTAGCACAACCCACCGACACCCGTTTTTGGAAGGAAACTCTACCATAGCCAACAAAAAAAAAGAGTAGCTTTCTTTGGAAAGCCAGATCATCGAGCGAATGATCGCAAGATGTCTGGTTTTTGTGCTGCTCTTTCTCCGGTTTGCCTTTGGCCGAACCATTTTGCATGCCGAGTGGAGGAGGCTCATGGCTCATGATGCAGCTGCATGCGGATGCAAATTTCGTAGGTCGACATTGTAATGATATTGCATTTTCTGCTCGAATTGAAAAAGCATTCCAGCTAGTCTGCTGTTAGACCAGAAAGAACAAAAGAGTACCAGAAAGCGTGCAAGGGAGGAGTAGAAAAAGAGAAATTGTAGCTTATTATCCTTTCCACAATGGGCAAAACGAAACAATGCGATATGTTATACAACGGTAAAACAAACGGATTCCATGTGTGTGTGTGTGTATGTGGGAGATTCCGCACCGTCCATTATTGAATTTGATAATTAATTGCATAAGAGTGATTTTGTTGTTCTAAAATTGCCGTAACATCATAGGTAAAGATTTACACATTGACATTAAATAAGAGTTGTGTCGGTTCCATGGTATAACCGTTAAGTTGCATAACTTAAACATGCCCGTTATGCATGAATACAGGAACTATGAATACAGCAACAAGTCTCAGATAGCCGAGATCATTAGTGGCTTAGCCAAGCCAATGCTGAGATCGACTGTTGCGCCAAATAATGGGGCACTTCACGATTCTAGTCAGTGTTTTGTATGGAGTATGTATGGAATTTTGAACATCACTTTTTGACAGGACGGGTGAAAGCTTTTGCTCAAACAAGCTTTCTGGAGGCTTGACGAATACAAAAAACACTCCTAAAATCTTAATTCAGAAACAGAAGCGATAAAAAGCAGTCTTTTAAAAATATACACCTTGGGATAAGCCTACCTGTATATTATACCTACTTAGATAGCTGCTCGAAAACTATGTACTACACAATGCGAACAGCTAACAGGCTGAAATTTCAGCCTACGAACATAAATCGAAAAGGACCCCAATATCAGTTGTTATGTTATTCAGCATATATTTTCCTATGTTTTCTGTTCAATAAATTGCATATTTGGCATGAATGAGCTTACTGCAAGCTGATTAAAACTAAAATTGATACAAAATAGAGCATATTAGGCCGAACCGAGACTTTTGCGGTACTGTAAAAATCACGTATGGCGATTGTTGCTACGGATGTAGCTATCTATTTATTTTGAGTAGCTTGATAGACGTTTTTAGAACTGCGCAATAAATATTGCTATTTGTTTAGCTAATCCACATGAGGTCGATATCGTGCCAACAGCGATTTTGTTGAAAAATCGTACAGACAGGCGAGATAATCGTGGGTCGTGTATGGACTCATCCTAGGTCTGGTGACGATTGAATTTGCCAAAATGAAGTATGTTTTTAAATTTGCCTATCAAATTATTTGTTTCATATAGTTTATGCAAAATAAAATACAAAACGGGTTGCTCGACACGAGTTTTCAAGCAAATGCACCAAAAAAAGTAAACATAATCGATTCGCGTTAACGCAAAAATCTTAGCAATACCGAAGTTGGGTATCAGTCCGAAACAGTAGGCACAATTGGAGGTACGGAAGATTTGACAGCCCAACTGTTCTATGACTGTCCTAAACAAGGCGCGAATGTCTCAGTACCGCGATGATCTCGGTTCGTGTATTCTTTATGAAGCTTTAGATCCAGCCTAATGAAGCTTTAGATTACTATCAACTTTCAACTTGATAACCTGTCTGAGGACTGTCAAATAAGAGGGGTTTTCAATTTAGAGAGGTTGAAATGGAATGAAAAGTTCTAAGGGAGAGAGGAAAGGGAGTGAAAACTGCAAACAGAATTGCAGATTGGAGTATACATCATACAATAACCATTGCAGCATCATACACAAATAAGTGGGGCATAGATTTCAGAGGTTTTCCAAGTTAAAAGGGTATGGAAAATGTATGGAAAACGAAAGGACTGTCAAAATTGTTCAAATTAGAGGAGGGTTTGGAACTGGAAAGGTCGCAAATTAGACAGACTTCACTGCATTTACATTATTCAAGTATTTTGATGGTATAGGGTAAATAGTGATGCTATTTGTGATCGTAAGAATATTGTCTAATGACTAATTAAAGTGTGAAAAAGATAGATATTTGAATATTTTAACATTTGGTACATGTAACATATAACATCTTCCTTGACACAACCATTTATACTGAATGCACCTTTGTACCCTTAATGGCGGTATTGTTCGTATAGTTGTTATATTGTGTTCCTATAGTGACGGTATTTTATGTATTTCTGTACTGCAAACTATATGTGATATAAAAAAAATACTTTTGTACTTCACTACTGGGACTTCATCGTTTTGGTGATCATTCAGGCGATCTTTGAATTTTATAAGAAATATCCCTTGCAGGAATCGTTGGAGCTAAGAGACCTTACATTGGGTAGCGGGACACTCCTAGCTCATAAATTAAGAAAAGTGTAACTTCGTTTCTGTCCTTCTGTCTACAAGAATCTGTCTTTATTTCACGACACCCGTGGTTTATATTTTATAATTATTTGAGTTGTGCACGGATATTTTATTTTGGTGTGTTGGTGTCGATAGTAAGGTGTGTTATTTTGATATGACCATTTTGTATATCTTTCCATTCTGGTCTATTCTCTGGATGTATGGTTGTCTATGTATCTTTATCGTTTGCCTTTCTATGTTTATTTTTGATACCTTCGCGGTTTCTAGCACGTTCCTAAAAACTACTTAAGATTTTATGACCTGTTGCGTTTTTCTTTGTTATCTGACAGTATTCAATCATCGCTACTCATATTCATGTTGCATCTAGCAGTTTGTTTCCTATTTGATCTTCTCACGCTGTACGGACCTACGCTGAGGCGATTTATTGCCCTACGCTTATCGATGAACATGAGTACCGGGCCGTACTAAAAATGCTTGTATATATAAGCCAACGATAATTATTCCATACGATAAGTTACAGCTTGATATTATCTTTTGTATTATCTTTTATCTGCATTCATAAGAAATATTTCAAGATGGGATTTTTTGTGGTAGTTGTTGTAACCGGATATGCCAATTTTTACACTATTTGATTTGTGAAATGCATGTTTATATGATTACTAGTTAAGGCCCGGTAAAATCTACCGGATGACCTCAAATTTCAAATTATTTTCAAACTCTACACGTTCAGTGGCAACAACCATAACTCAAATACCTATTTGTTCTTATGCGTTACACCACAAATGTGTTAACCTTGTAACTTCCTGGACAGTTCTTACTGTACTTTGCACAACCGTTAAATATCGATGAGGCTACTTTTGAGCCAAGTTACGCAATTTTGTAATTTTCGAACTGATACGTTCCATGCCTCTGTTGACACAAATGTAAAATTTTTTGATTATTATTTTTTAGTTTTCAGCGTGATTTTTTGGAAAGAATAGCTAAGTAGTAACCTCAACAACGTGTTCATTGAATAACGTATTGATGTGCAGTGGATTAAAAAAATAGGGTGTCGCTAATACACATACAACATGTTTAGATCCAATCCCAATTGCGTACTTAAAAACATACAATTTTTGAAATGCTCACTTTTGCTTCAATCCATTTTGTGTTATTTGTGCCCATAAATGTAAGATTGTCCGGTCTCGTAGTACAGTCGTCAACTGGTACGACTGAACAACATGCCCGTCATGGGTTCAATCCCCAAATAGACCGCGCCGCCATACGTAGGACTGACTATCCTGCTATGGGGGGGAATCAATTTGTCACTGAAAGCCAAGCCTACAAGTGGTCACAGGCAGGCCTTTTGACCGACATCGATTGTTGAGCCAAAGAAGAAATGTAAGATTGAACTATAAAAATATGATATCGTACATGGTTCGAATTCCATTGCTACTCTTTTTTTCGACTTATGTTTCATACGTTAGGTAATAAGTAATAGATGCTTAGAACATTTTCAATGTAAATTTTCCTGGTCTTAAATTTCAAAAAGGTCATTTCCAAAAACGCCCTTAAAATTTTATTTTATTATCCTTAAACTGGTTTTGAAGTATTGAATGGAATTGGTATTTGTGTATGAGACAATTGTTATTGTTGCGCCAAATATCAAATTTCAACAGTGAACAGTGAAACCTTCATATAACCATTCCAAATGTGTAGTTCTAATATTCCAATCTATACTGTTATAGAAAAGAATGCCTAAACACAGACTTTCCAGATCAATTAACTAAATTCGCGTTTACTTGCAAACTACTTTATTTACTCTTGCCGCGTGATTGTTTTTAATCAACACCATAGTACGGTGATAGCATCACATGGTAGATATCGCAATCACTCTTGATAGATACAGTCAGAATCTTTTCAGCCCTCTTGGGCACGTTACAGTAAGCATAGTTTCATTGTGGATCATTCTGCAGTTGATGCTGATCCGGCTGAATGCAGTGCGCACGGTTGTCTCACCTAACGCGCAGTATGTTGCAGTCATATTGCGCAATGAACCAATCACAATGCGCAATCTCTCCCTTTAGTGCTTTGTTCCGGAAGGACATCCTGAAATAAGTAGTTCTTCCCACCCGCGAGCAAATTGTTACAAATTCAATTTTAAATTTCAAGCCATCAACATCCGCCGCTTACTCGCTCGAAATTTCAGCAAGACTTTTTAGCATATGGCCGCTTAGGGTCTCTCGGCTACATCCGCCTCTTATTGTCATGCGTTTTCCTTGTTCCGACTTAACCAATATTACGGAGTAGTAGATTTGAGGGTATAGTAGATTTGGGGCAGTCCCGTGGTACGTGGTCGTCAACTCGAACGACTCAATAACATGCCCGTCATGGGTTCAAGCCCATGGACCGTCCCCCCGCAGCAAGGATTGACTATCCGTCTACGTGGTAATGAATTAAGTCTCGAAAGCTTATACAGGCCGGCATGTCCGCATAGGACGTTACGGCAAATAGAAGAAGATTTGTGGGAGTGTACATGTTCAACGTCCTGGGTATAGCAAACCGTTTTACAGGATATTCTGTCTGCCGATGACGATGGTGTATGTAGTATTCGAGGTGCTTAAGCACCAATAATGAGTATGGTTGGCTTTATTAATGATTGAATGAATTGGAATTACAACCATTTCACAATTAAGCTATTTTGCATAGTTTTCAAACATGTTTTTTTTAAATATCTTGATTAATCATGGGAAGGGGTATAAGATGGGACACGTTATCATCAGGTGGCTAGTTTGCAACTTTAATTAAAAAAATCATTATATCCAATACCATGTGTTTTCAAATGGGTTTGTGTAAACAAACAATCTAAGTAACCATTGCCCTCATTACCCGCGAACTGGCAGTGTGGCATGGAGCAAGTCCTTTCGCAGCAACGCGCGTTGCTAGGAGAGCTCTGAATTGAATTTTGAAGCTAGTTTGATAGGAGTACCGAAGATTACTGTCAATGTATGTTTTCAATATTTTCGTGTAATTCAATCGACAGAAATTTATAGTTTTGGCGAATGAGAATAATAAATGAATCACTGTACAACGACATCAAGAAAGGTGTGTTTAATTTAAACTTGTATTTTCACTAAGCGGTGTATGCCAATGCTGGTATTTCTTAAATGTTTTACAGGGTTTCCCACGATTTATTGCTTGGTTTCCATCAATTTTTGGTAAGTTCCCATATTTTTTTGGTGCGTTCCCACGATTTTTTGGTCTTTTCCCGGAATTTTTTGGTCCAATTGTATTGATACCCAATCGGAAAATACTAATAAATTATGAGAACGAACCAAAAATCTATGGGATACGACCAAACAATCGTGGGAACGCACTAAAAAATCATGGGAACTGCCCAATAAATCGTGGGAAACCCTGTATCAACATAAATTTTAACTAAACTATTAACTATGCGAGCAGTCATAAAATCCTCGCGATTATGTCACTTTGGTACTATGGAACGCAAGACTTTGATTGAGGAATTAGAGACAAATTGTAATGAATTAGGGTATTTTTTGGCTAATGAGACGACATTATTTACCTTTTATTTTTTATTATAAAAGACAAGGGAAAATTTTGTACCAATATAAAAAAAAATAATAATTTTTAAGCAAAACGGCGAATCCGGCCCTCCTCAATCAATAACTTCTCAATAACTTATAAATAATCAATAAGAAAAATCAATGACTTCTAAATTACCGCAAAGTGCCTGTTTTAGTGCACTACAACTACTATTGTTACATAAACCCTCATTATATTAAATGCATTAAATTAAATGTAAATTTCACTCTCTCTTATCTTAAATGTTATTTCATTCTCTCTCAGTATTAACGCGCAATAATAAAACACATTTCCATGATTGGTGAATATGTTAAACGATTACATCGCCACATAGCCATATGGCTCATTCGTTTCAATGAAAACATTGAGCGAAATCTGATGATGCAGTTCCAATTGAACGCTAGGCTAGATTATTCTACCTATTTTCCTTTTCCTGTAACAATATCTTGTTGACTTTCCCACCCTAACCGTGCTCCTCCCCATAATACAAAGAAGCCATGATACAAAAGCCTATTACATTTCCGTTCGATTATTCACGCCACCGTTTTCACCGGAAACTGTTCAACCTGTGTGACATGTCGAAATGGTCACACCTAACGGCGTTGACCGTTTCGCTAAAAGAGGAATTCATTTACATGCAGGCTCAAAAAAACAAAACCTACACAAGCATGAAAGAGCATGAAACACCAGAGGAGTGGAGATGAAACTATGTTTTGTTTTTGTCCCGGTGCAGTCGGGACATTCGTGACGGGAGGGTACTTATAGCTCCCATGTCATTCATCGTGTGTGAGCTTTGCTTTTGTTAGTGTCTTTGTGTGTATGTGTGTGCTATTCCGATGAAAGGTTGCTACCGGTTTGGAACATGCGAACAAACATGAAAGGTTGATATGTCAACAGTTTCCATGCTTCCAGGACGATGGAGATGGAAATCGTAGCCAAGCAGTGCATCAGGCGAATGAGCCGAAGTGAAGCGAATGTTGTTTTTTTTTTTATCCCTGTTCCACTTTTTTCCTTAAATGTGTTCAGCCGAGCCCGCTTGCTAGTACGTGAAACGCCGCTGGCAAAGGATGGAGGCATGAAGCAGTAAAATTAAACCGAACTGACCCAAAACGGAGGGGGGCCGTTCGGGGTCGGCTGGGAGTGAAACTTTTAGCTTAATGGTTTTCATATTTGTCCGTCCCCTGTTTTTTTTTCACGTTCGTTCCCCTGGCCACTTTACCACCATTGTACTGGCATCGATGTTTAAAATATGTTCCGGAAGGCAGAGTTAAATGGGACTAGGATTAAAAAAATGTGGATCATAAAATGAACATGAATCTGTGTGTGCTGGGCATGACGGGCATTGCAATTATGAGATGCTGGAAATATGATATCCATACTAAAGATGGATGACGACTCTAAGGCTTTGTTTTACACGGACTGCTGGTGCTGTTAGGAGATCATTATTTATAGATATAGAGTTTATAGGTATGTTATAAAAATTACAATTATCGATATGAAAATTAGTTATTGACTATTCATAAACTAGCCATTCGATGAATGGCGCAAAGGGATGTCATTGAAAGCATAAAGTGTTTTTGAAAGTGTTTGAAGTGTTTGACATGTAAAGAAAAAAACAATGAAACTGATTTGCAGTTTATAAAAATGAAACTAAACGAACAAACATAATCGGTAGATATCCTTTTTGGATAAAAACATAAATAGTACGGAAATGTTTGATATAATGCTTCACTTAAGGTAATCTGTTTAATTTATTAAACAATTTTCGAGCGATTGTCGATTTTATCAAATAATATGGTTCTTTAAGGTAAAAGCTTAGCAATTTGTGCATAAAAAATTTGCCATTTTCGCTAAAAATAAAATGATCATCATTTTATATTATTGTTAAAATAGATGGATTTGTATCCTATTGAGACAAAAGACACCTATGCTCTGGTAAAAATGTATCATAATGTTAGAGTAAAATGCACCAAAACATAGAGGTGAAATTCACTCGATCAGGGCCGGTAGTTGATAAAAAGTTTCAATTGAAAATTGTAAACACCTCCTTGAGATTTCAGGGGAAGTTAATGCAGATTAAAGATAAAGAAATCTTTAAAAAAAATTATGTTTTTTTATGTTTAGTTATAAATTTTTTATGTACTAATTCAATTTCGTGATTTTTTTTTAAATTATTAAAACGTAGCAAAATTCATTCTAGTTTGTTTACATACTAGTCTGTTCACAGGTCATTTTTCCCCAATCTGCTCGGATACTTGCCGAGATTTTCATACAGTACAGTTTGGTGATGTGATTTGAGTTAACAGAAATATGTATTCTACGTTTAAAAATAACAATCTTTGCTCTATTTTTCCCTTCGCAAAGTGGGCATCCACATTAAATCAGAACCTGATTAAAGTAATGAAGTTTGTGTCTTTGTCTCTATGCATGTAGAACTTTTAAAGTCAAAGGGTGACAATGTTTTAGTTCGCTGTTTTAAGGTGACTTTTTTAGAGGGTTCTTGAACAATTTAATGAGC
This sequence comes from Anopheles gambiae, assembly GCF_943734735.2. Taxonomy (NCBI): domain Eukaryota; kingdom Metazoa; phylum Arthropoda; class Insecta; order Diptera; family Culicidae; genus Anopheles; species Anopheles gambiae. The sequence goes on along the minus strand of NC_064602.1, from coordinate 43,560,673 downwards.
CTCTAGTACGATGGCAAGAGTAAGATAAGAGCAACAAATTGTATTGTGATTATAACCTCTCTTTAGTACTCTTCCTTTGCACTCTTATTAGTTCTTAGTGGAGAGTCGTTTAATAATGAGTACCAAACTTGATAATGAAATGTTCATCATACGGTTCTATGTGACACGATAGTAAAAGTGTTAAATCTGAGCTTGGCTTAAATGGCTCATATTGCATAAATATTGAATTTTTAATCTTAAATATAAATCCTTTGACATTGATTAAATTCTTTCTCAGCAAAAAAGCAATTATGTTGAATAACAAGCACACGCCATTTCTGTACAACAGTTCGTTTGTACACGTTTAAAGTATTCTTTTTAAAAGTACAGCTTGTTTTATTCCACTATACCAAGCGCCAGTACCTTTCCCTGCTGTGAGTTGCTTATCGGGGATCTTTAGTGCTTTTCAGCAAACGAGTTCTGACGGGTGAAGAAGTGGACACATTAACATCACCCATATTTTGACACCCATCGTCCATTAATCATTCCCGGTTTGTCTCTCCCGGTTGTCACACACCCGCTCCCTCAACCGAATCGCATGATGATTCTAATTTTAACATTTTTCTTTCTCCCTCTCTCTCTCTCTCTCTCTCTCTCTTCTCTTTCACACTCTCTTACTCGCGCTTCCACGCACAGGAGACATGTCATCTACAGCATCCAGAGCGGGTGGTGCGGAGCGAATAATCCTTACGCTCGGTGCTCTGCATCCAGCCAGCCGGACAGCAGTGGCAGCGGTTATGCAAATAGTGTTTTCGACCCTGGTGGCACTTCTTTCCGGTGGCAGTGTAGGTCAACGGCCGGCGTCTTGTGGTCGGCACCGGTCCATCCCTTCCCTCGTGGCGTTGGTTTGAGCACTCTGAATGGTCTTAGCTCGGTGTGATGATAGTGGCCGCCCTTCTTGTCCCACAACTAAACACACACACAAACACACACACATTCGCACTTTTTGTGGGACGGTAGTAGTGGGGATTGCATTGTGAGTGGTTTCCCGGTTGTTCGGTTACTCCGAGTACCCGGAAAACGGTTCAGCGAGTGTCATTTAGAACGAGCACAGGGAAAAATTGAGACAAAATGTGAAGAACCACCCGAATCCACAAAACTCCCCCAGTGTTTTTGTGTGTGTATGTGGTGTCCGTTGTCCCATAAAACCATCCGGCTGGAAAGACTCGGTCATCGTGTCGGTCGCGCAAAGGGAACTGTCAAACGGGATGGAAAACATCAAAATCTTAGTAAATGGAAAGTGAGTAAATGTAAACGAACAGTGAAGCAAACCCAAAAAAACAGAAACGCGCACACACAGCGAAACATTCGCGCATGCAGAAAGGCACGCTCGGGCTCCCTAAAGCGCGGGTCAGCATAACCAGGCGCTTCATTTTCGTTTGTTGTGCGATGTAAATATGGTTCGTTGCGTTGCGTTGCCCGTACAGTTCGTCGGGGGTAGTTAAAAGAAAGCAGGAGCAGAAAGTGAAGAAAAAACCAACACTTAGATTCATGCTTTTCCCAGCTCCGTGATCATCGCAGTATGATGCAACGGATGCAAAAGATGCAAGAGTGGATAGTGGTTGAACAAGAGCAAAAAAGGCGAGCAGTCATTGGAGAATGCAACTAGAACGGAACCAGTGCAATAACGGCCAGTGGGCGACAGCATTGCCACGGCGAGCGCAAGCTTGAAAGATTTGCTGGTCGACAAATGAAACAAATTTAATAATAAAAAAGCCCCCCCTCCCTCCCTCTCAATGCTGTCTCACCCTATCCGATGCAAAATGTTCTGTTCTGTTGCGTGTACTGACCCGTTAATGTTTGTGAGCATTGAAGTAAGAAAGCAGGAGCGGGGTGGGGGGAACACCACGACAGCTCAAAACGCGACTCAACATTTTCTCCGACATGATTTAAAGTGAATAAATTTTGCCACCATCCTTAACGCAACGTGAGCAGTGCCGCTGCTAAAGCAAATGAAGAAAAGGTTGCAAAACGAGTATACAATCAGCAGGAAAAGAAAAAGCAAGACATATTGAATATCTCACACTATGGTAAGGATGAGGAGAGGGTAAGGAGGATGAAAGCAAACCAACCAAAAAGCGTCACCAGACGAAACTCATCAACCAAGAAGGTAAAGCACACACACCCGTTGCACAAGCGCCAGCAATAGCAGGCTGGATGAAGATATATTACTGTTTACGTGTGTGTGTGCGTATGTGTACGTGTATGGATGTGTGAGTGCGTGCAAGTTTGGCCGTTGCTATGAAACGGTCGCTGAAAAGTAATTTCCATTCCGTACCGTTTCAATGACGACTGGGGAAAATAATTTGTCCGCCTGTGCAAGGTTCTTCAATAGGTGACATAATAACGATACGAGCAGAAAAAATTGCCACACGATGAACTTTGGTATGGTGGTGTAGGATGTGTGTAAATAAATATACGAACGACAGGTAAAGATAAGCTAGGTATGCAGCAGAAGTAGAGAGTAATAATTAGGAAGGCATATGTTGGTTTTCGGCACGTCGAATAGATTCGAAAGGCGCAGTGGATTTCAATCATGTTGGTGGGGAGCGTTTAAAGCACACACACACACACACACACACACACACTTGCACACACACATTCAGACGCAAATGTAGGAAATTACACAAGCGGGACAATGCAACTAAGATGTCTAAGAATGTATTAATCGAGCGGCATGTAGCGGTGGAGTGGGATGCGGCACGACTGTATAAGTTGTATAGCGAGATGTACTGTAGGCGAGACTAATGAAACTACTTGCGAATAAATAATCTAACCCTGGTATACCACGTGCCAGTCTTCATGTTTTCATGTTGCTCCATTTTTTTATATTTTTCATTTTGCTTTACTGTGTGGCAGAAGCATGTTGAGAGAAACGAAACCATGCAAATGGCTTTTTACGTAAATGAAGAATGGTAACGAAAATAAAAAATGAACGGAAACGACACAATGTATAACAATGCGAAAATATCAACAATAGAGCTTTTCATCGGTTGATTAGTTACTTCATCGTGTGATGGTAAGTAATATTCGTTTCCACGAATTTTTATAGCCAATTTCATAATCGACAAACGCATCAACGGTCAACTTCAATGATTACATGTACTGGTTTTAAAAGGGGAATTAAAATGAGCTACATGTTGTACCCGTTATAAAATGTGATTTTTCTTGATTGATTATGCACAGCTTACGAACATGCCGACACGGCCAATCAGGATGAGGCACGTACAATAATGGTTATTACAGCGTATCAACGGGATAATTTAAAAGACGTAAAAACTGTATCGCTTTCATCATTCCGTTTTCGCTTCATTAATAAGATTATGATCAAGTATCGATGGTTTTATGCTTTAGAGTTTCGCTTTTTTGGGTTCTTTACTCTCCATACGGAGATTGCCGTCGGGTATTAACACTTCATTAAATATGTAGTGCTTGTTTGGGTGGAATTAAGCGTTTTAATTATTCAGCAGCACTGCTTGCATCTTTCGGCAGATCGTTAGCTGGTGCAATTTATGTTAATCGACGTATATGGGAGAAATAATTGAGCGAAAAAACGGCAACTTTATCGGTAAATAGTCCTAAGGGAGGCGTATTATCTTTTAGGCTACTATGCCGATAGTTGAATGTATGGGATAGTTGATGTTTAAATTATTTTAATCATTACATCTGTTACTCATTTTTTACAGTAAACGAATCATTTGCTCGTTAAAACTGTAAATATAGAGATAGCGAATTGTTTGATGGAGACGCCCAGTTGTCCACATAGGCAGTACATATTACACAAAAGTAATCCAATTTTGTGGTGCTATCGTCAATTCTCACGTACTTACAATACATCCACCAAATATTAAAGCTACGAATCAAATGAATTTAACGCCCTCATTTCCCTATACTTACCATCAAGTCTAAAATTAAAACAGAATGCATAATGGAGACGCATGGTGGTATTTAGTTACGTGTGCTTTTGAGTTATAAAATACTTGAGATTAAAATGTGCATTTAAGCTTTCCAGCAATTATTGCATAAAATATAAAGTGCATTTTGTATGCAATGTAACGCACATTTTATGAATATGTCAATGCGCGAGGATTCAGGGAACTTGTAATACATCCCCGGGTTGAAAAATATATCATGATTGTCCCTGGTTTTTTGGTTGTTTCGCGAAAATTATTTGATGCTTTTTATTCATTTTTGTATCGTAACCACGTGTTATTGAGCGTAACTGATAATTTTTTTATATCATTTGTATTGATATCCCAAGCCACGGTGAATACATCGTGTAACGGGCCGAAAACATTACGGGGAACAACCAAAAAATGAATGTAAAACCCTGTAACTGACGATCTATATACAATAGTATGGCCTGTTCCACGTAGGATTTTGCCAAATTGTAACATAAGTATGTTTCTCGATAGAGAATGACATCGATGTGGTGTCATGTGGCTAGTAGTGATGGGTAAAATGGGTCTGCAGCCGGATTTGGTTTGAAGCGAATCCAGCTGCTTTAGTATTCGAGTCCGGATCAAATCCGGATCAAGGGGGAAGGGGGGAGGGGTGCTGGTTGGATTGAAATCACATTTAGCCTTTTTTTACATTCTCGGGTTCATCAATTTCATCATTCTTAGTAATTTATTCGTTAAAATTGACTGCTACACAATATGCAACAATTGATCGATCAACTATCTACACCAGGTATTGCAAACTGGCGGCCCGCGGGCCGCATCCGGCCCGCGAGAGTATTTTGAAAATTGCTAAAAGCACTGCAAACCATAAATCTGTTATTACTATTTGTCAAAGTGTATTAAATTTTCCAAAGAAGAACAATCCTTTTGTTGGTATATTTTTCGAAACTAACATGAATGTACCCATAACATCTCATAAACTTATTCTACACAAAAGTACATATCAATCGAGACCCTTAAGAAACATTGAATTGAATGCAAACTCAGTCGATATTATGTTTCGATTAATTTCTGAATATTAGCATAATTTTGTGCACACTCGATTGAACATTCTGTATGGAAAAATTGATCTGTGTCAACTGTCTACAAACGAAAAAGGAATGAAAATAACTTGATACTTGACACTAGGAAACTTTGCAACAACTAGTGATTGATTGCCGGAATCGCATCCACGGCTCAAAACCATTTCCGATCATAGCTAATCCGACTTCGAATCCGGCCAAATCAAAACAAAAGTTCCGTTCGGTACCGTCCGAAGCCTATAGAGCCGTTTAGAGCCATTCGGAACCGTTGGAGTCATCGGTTGTCCCACCGAATTTGACAATCTCCATGCCCCCGACTGCCGAGTAAAGGATTCATTCGGCTCCGATTTTTTTCCGACCTTAGAATGTTACATCATTGATATTCGACTGGAGCCACTTCTGTTTTTTGTATTAATCATGCCACCATAAATGTTAATAAAAATGATTGTAGCCAAGTTGGAATTATTTTTACCCAACATTCTGCAAGACGAATTAATGTAATTTCCAACCTCCCCAAACATCAAATCCAAAATGATATGATTACGCTTAAGCCTAAAGGATTTAGATTAAGGACTAAAATAATCGAAATGCCGAAGCCTTGCAATACAAAGCTTATTAATAGATTAGCTCACACAGTCCTCAATTCCTCAATTCGCGAATCATCTCCCTTCAAGTGTCAAAAACAGATTTGCCGATCTGTATGGGATCACACACCACGACTCTTCGTCAGATAAAATTATCGTAATTTAAAAAAAGTTATTCGTAAAATACGGGTTCTTGTTATAAGTAATGAATATATCACCAGAACACTTGGAACTTGGAAATTAGCGAAAAATAATGTTTAAACACGTGTTATTACAATTTTTCTCTTGATCTGTCAAAAAATTGCAAGCAAATATGTTTGTTATTCATCCAGTGATGGATAGCTCGGATTGCTTGACAAAGATTCACTACAGACTGCTAGACTTCTCCTACTTCAGTGAAAAAGTGCGTTTGACAGATATTTTCTAGCAGAACTGCCGTAAGAGAACGCGAGTAATGAAAAATGTCCTGTTTTAATAATAACATTGAAAGTACATTAAATTTTTTTTCTCATATAAAAAAGAGCACATATAAAAATAACATCGCGAATTTGTACATAACAAACGATTCCAGATAAGAAGCGAGCAGTACAAAAAGTCAATTTGTTTAATAATAAAAATGTAAAAAAGTATTTTACATAAATATTGGGGATATTTTCCATTCTCAACTTTGCGGACCGCGAATCACTGAAAATTTGTACTTGCGGCCCTCTGAAGAAATGAGTTTGACACAGCTGATCTACACTATACCTTGCCACTATACGCTGTATATCTATATAGCTATAAGCTGTAAGTTTCCAGTGATTTTTGAATATTTTCCGATTTGAGTTCAGCTCACGATTTATTATTAGCTTCCACAAATTATTTGGATTAAATTAATTTAATTGAACTGTTCAACAATGTATTGAGCGTCACTCAAAATTGTTTGAATTATTTGTTTGAAAAAAGTTACGATAATGCCAATTAATTGTGGGAATAGGTAAAAAATATGCGACATCGTTAAACGAATCTATGCTTAGACGAGAGCAAACAATAAATTTCGCCCACTAGTGGTACAGGCTGGCCTTGACCGGTTGTTGTGCCAAAGAAGATGAAGTAACTAGGAGCTTGGGTTACTTGCAAGATTGCTTTTGTAATGTATAATACTTAGGTGGTCAACGAATTAAACACGACGGTAGCAAAACGGATTCAACAGGAGCCATTTGAATTGGATTGGAGTAATCCAGATTCAATCGGAGCTAATTGGATCTGTATTTGTTTGGAGCAGCCGGATTCGAAGCCATATTTATTTCGAAGTCGGATCCAGATTAAGAACTTCGGAGTCGGAGTGGATTCACGAATTTAATACGGAACTCCCATCACTAGTCGCTAGAACAACTTTTTGCTTCTTTTTTGCCGTACCCTCAGTCCTTTCTCGTGTCTCCTATGTGTTTTCGTGCTTTCCTTTCAAATTTTATCACCCGGTGCATTCGAAGGTGCAATTTAAATTATATTTGGTGTAAATCATCGGTTTATCATCTGTCTTTAAGATAAGTAAAGTTAGGATTTACATCATTAACCAACATGATAGCGGACTAATACATTTAATTAAAAAAAGAAATAAGCAGTTGCTTGTAGCAAACATTTAAAAAAATATCAAATTAAAAGTACATGTTATACATGCAGTTGCAGTTGAACAAAATGCAAACTTTTATGGATTAGTTTATTACGACAATCACAATTCAATAGTTTCAATTTCATATATATTTATTTTGTTACATATTTTTGGCTCAAGTTTTGGGAAATATGGTATGTTTTTTCATACCAAAAAAGAAAACTTCCATATCAACTATTCTCGCTTATAGGAGTGGCTCACGGCCATGTTTCATATAACACGTTTTGTTCATAATATTGTACAGTTCCACCGTTGTGGTATAACGTGGGAATACTTAGATCGAAGCGTGAATACGCTTTTTTATATAACGTATATAAGCAGAATTATCGATGTTCCAATCATTCGTCCGGCAACAAGTTTGCACACTCCGCAGAACCACATAGCGTTCACAATGAAACTTTCAACAAATTATCAAATCGTGCAACGACCGTTAGCCTCAAGATAGGGCCGAAGACTATAGAAATAACATCGTCTGCTTGCAAAAAGAATCAATCCGTGTTCAAACGTTTTATGAAAGTGTCGACATTCCTTCGCCACGTGGCTGCAGTGCAAAAGAGTGCAATGCATGAACCTGCCCGATACCACACCGATTACACGTGCTACGAAGAGGAAATTAGCCACGAAATGATGTTATGTCCTCAAGCGATGGTTTTATGCATCATCACATGTCCCACCTTTGTTATGCTACTTCCCACTACACTCTAGTGCGTGCTGTAACCGACACAAAATCACATCGAACTACGTTCTATTCACTTTTAATTTCTTCTCACGTCACTGTGCACGTTTGCGATCCGATCGATTGACATCTGTTACGGATGAAAACTACTCCTTACCAAGGTCGGGGCTTTCGATGCTGTGCCCGTGTCCTGTGTGCAAGAAGGTAGACGGCACAAGGAACGACCACAACATGATTGCAAAATACGCGACCGTTTGTGGTTTTGTACGGGTAGGATTGGAATGTACAGGATCATCGCACAACATGGAACACCCTACCAAGGATGGTGCACGATTAGTGCCACAAACCTACTACAGTTCGAAGTGCATCACCAGGGCATCCGCACGCACTGCCATGTACCGTGTCAAATATTAAACAACAAAAACCTTCCGGAGCAAAGGTCTAAGCTATTTCGGACCCCCATTCGGTTGCCATCCCTTCGCTCTTTATTCATTCGCACATTGCAATACGCACTTGCTACTTGCCGGATCATTTCCGCTGCAATCCGCAAATTTTCAATTCATCCATTTGCGTACCGAACGGTCCGCACTGTTGGGCCGACCTCTGTCGTCACTCGTTATCGCGCGTGTAGACCTTTTTCGGAAGGGAAAGGTCGCGTGTGTTCGGAACGATGGTGAGTCCGTTTTCGACAGGATTTCGTACAAATTGTGATGGGTCTGCAAATCGTGTTTTAATTGCGAGTTGAAACATATTTAATTAGTGCCGCTTGGGTCGTGTTTCGAAGCTTTTCCTGGGACCGGGAACGAGTAACCTCGAACGCATATCATAGCGTTGCCCATGGTTGAAGTGGTGCATTTTCGGTTGTACTTTGGGACAATTTATCCTTGTCGTTCAATGGCAATGAGTGGTTGAGTGCGCTATGGGCCCGTTCTGGATTTGGCAAATGCACCGTACCGCACACCAGACTGGTTGCAACATAGGGTTGCGTTCTGTCTTGGAGTTTGGTGCGAATGATTGTAACTGCATTATAGAGGGATATCCAAAAATGCATACGCCATTTCCTGTTAGCTGCACAGAAATCATGTTTTTTATTTATTTATTTGCACTCAAACGCAAAAAGTGGCACCCACTGAGATAGAAAAACGTTCATGGTGTCTATTAAGTTTGAATATTATATTATGATTACGCGAAATATTAACAAAACAAAAACTTCATCGATTCATGCACGTTTTGATGTAAAGAGCAAAAGAAGGTGTCTTTGGGAATTTATTGTTTATTAATTATCCTTTTGATATGCATGACCTTTTACTCACAGATTCAATGATATCTCTGCTTAACAATGATCAGTTCTCTTTCGAATAGTTAATATAAGTTACTAATAGGTAAATCACTCAAATGTTCGTTTATCACCTATCCTCTGCTGTATCAAGATGCTGTCTATTTGCATATTGAAATACAATGAAACACAACATATGTGTTAGAAACTGCCGCTCTAACTAAAATAGAAAATAAAGTAAATTCTTTAGGCTGGCATTTGAGGTGCGCCAAAAAAAAAAATAGTTTTTTTCTTTTATTTTGTTAGTATCGTCGTTCGTATATATTTTTAACCGCAATAATACCGTTTCCGCGGTTTTTCTCTCTTTTTATATGCTTACGCACACACAAAACATCGCCTCAGCTGACAGTCCGTTGGAAACCTTACAACAGTTTCCAACAATATGTGAGAGCTTTTTTTTGTTACCTTTGTTTTCTAACTGATAGCAACATTTATTTGTATTGTTTTTTTAAAGAAATTTCCATGTTTGCCAATATGCAGGTTACAATCTTCTTCTTTGGCTCAACAACCGATATCGGTCAAGGCCTGCCTGTACCCACTTGTGGCCTTGGATTTCAGTGACTAATTGATTCCCCCCCATAGAAGGATAGTCAGTCCTACGTATGGCGGCGCGGTCTATTTGGGGATTGAACCCATGACGGGCATGTTGTCAAGTCGTACGAGTTGACGACTGTACTACGAGACCGGCTAACGAAATACCGGCTAACAGGTTACAATAATAAGTATTATTATCGGCTGGTAAGATTCACCATCAAGAGAATCTATTCTACTTACTGTATAGTAACTGCTAATATGTTCTTTTTTAAATAAAAACCAAAGGGACAAAACTAGTTTCCCAAGAAAACCTACAGAAAACTTTTAATGTATGATTGCTCCTTGGATGGTGTTGGTACCAATAATGCTGGTTAAAATAAATTAAAGTGCCTCTTGTATAGAATTTGGTCGATTACCACATGCTGTAGAGCGATCAATTTTCTGCATAGAAAAATGATTTTAGCATGAGAAAGGTATTTTATTGCGATATGAATAAATACTATTAAATTATATAATGTTGTTGTATAAAATCCTTGGATACTACCCACCCAGTTTCCGCTCATCAGATTGTTTCGTTTGTGTATCACAATCATTTTGTGTATTTTTTCCCTGAATTTCCATCGTTAATAACTATTAAACCCAAGCACGTACTGTTGTAAAATCTTATAATATGCTCAAATATATTTTCAAATAACGATCAAATTGTTTCATATCGTATCACCTGTCAGTCTACTTGTTGAGACGTTATAAACAGCTCTCTTTCTTTCCCGGATCCTTTCGTTTATTTAGAGAGGCTAAAAAATAGATCGTTTGTCCCGGGGATAAGAATAAGAGTGGCTGTAGGTCGTTACCTTTGCTACGATCGGGATTTTTTCATGAAATTGAGGATCAGCCCAATCGAAATCGACGGCTTAGCTACACGAAACTAGGCTAGTTGATCGATCGTAAAAAAATTACTAAATCTACTTAAAGGTAAAACTAGATGACCGAATTTCAAATGTAAACAGTACCTAAAATTATTTCATCTAGTAAGAAATGCAATTATTTCAATTACAAAGAGTGTTGACGGCGGAGCTCGGGCCAGGCCACGCGAAGGAAAGGCCTTCAGGGTCCTAAGACGCAACCGAAAACGGGTTTATTTATTTATTTATTTATTTATTTAATATGGGTTATTAATTAAAATATGGGTTTCTGTCCGAAAGGAGTTATTATAACATATTGTGCATTTAACTTTCCCCTAGTATTCTCGGTTCGTGCTAATATATGCTGTGAAAGTGGAATAATTGATACAACAACTTTTCGGATGAGGCAGAGCGACTCGGATGAGACCTAAAGCAAATCCTAGGAAAAGTCGAGAAAATCAAGAAGTTTTCCGTTAAGGTTCTTATTTAAATCTGAAATTTATTAAACAAAATCGGTTCTTATATACTAACATGTTTGATGGTGTTAAAACTTGTGCGTACACGTTGTTTAAATGTATTGGTGCCGATACGTGTGAAAATATTGTGTCTTTTTCTGAAATCTATGCAATCGTCTTTTTTATGTTTCTTGTGTTTCCATATGCTGCGCCATGTTTATGCTTATGCTGCAATTCCACGCATTTCAAGATTGATCCTAAACACACTTGAGATTTTATGATCTTCTCGCTTTGGGTTGGTATCTGAAAGGATTCATTATCTGGTGCATATGAACGTTTTCATCCAGCATGCATTTGTCACCTAATTTCTTTCCACACACCGTACGTACCAGCTCTAAGATTATTTTATTAACTTACGTTTGTGAGTGTTGCTTACGATTATCGTTGAACTCAAGCATCAGTCCGTTTCCAAAAATAAATAAGTTTATTTAGGCCTGCGATCGTGATTTCATACGATAAGTTACAATAGTTTAAATTATCTTCTCAAACTCAGCCGTAGCAAATGAAAAAAATTGTTACAATTGAAAAAGCGCCTCAAACCTACCCGTTGCTGTCGCAACAAAGAGATAAATAAATCTACAAAAAGTACCAGCATCTGTCTATCAGGCTGATGTCGTCGTTAAAGTCATAGTTCACAAACAATAATAAAACTTGTTTGCCAATTCTAATGACAGTTTTTTTGAGTTCTCCTCTTTTATCATCCCTACACAAACAATGTACCGTTATTCCAATAATTCCACTTAATTTGCGCTGATGCCAGATTATCGAATGGCAATCTGATGTGTCTTTATTAATTGAATTAATTGTAATTTTTCAAGATATTCGTTCTTTTGTATGTATTTGTGATTATGGTATATGATATGGCACTTTCAAAACATTTTCTAGTGAAGTCTTCCGGTAGAAGTTTCTTCCCATGTATGTGGTTGATAAAACAGTGAGCTAGCGAAGGCCAATTTAACAAGCGTGTGTTTTAAAACTAAGCGAATTATTTAATCTGCCCTACAAAAAGGACTCCAACCAGGTGATCCATTCCATGGATGCACCAGCTTCTATAAATTTAAACAGGAAAAAATCTGATCTGGAACGTCTTATCTTAGCTATGATTAATTATTCCTGATTCTTTATTTAACTTTAGGAAAACTTTAAGCGTAGTTACTTCGTAACTCAATATTGAACGAATACTATTAAGTCACTCATGATTAACACTGGCTACATACACCACAAAGTAATTACACTGGAAGTACTCCATGTTCATATCTGCCCCATGCAACCGTGTTCAAAAGCAGTCCCAAGCAGCAGCTACTCGAAACCCCCAGTGGAGAGTACGATAATAATAATGTAAAACCAACCATCCTAACCTCCTTTGAACTGACATGGAAACACGCATCAGCCATGAACCATAAATGGTGGTTCATTTTTAGAGCACCACACAGACACGTAGTGTGTACATATAAGAGACCAGTAAATTTGATATTAAAACTAACCAAAATGTGAGAGCACAGGAAGGTGCAACGGGACGCACTAAAAAGCCAAGCCACGATACAATCTTTGCCACGTGGCATTCCGTTCGTTTGATGTTGAGTGCAGACAGTGTGGTGCACCGGAAGAGTTTCGCTAGCTGTGGTAGAGTGGAAGGGAAGCAAAAAGATATAAATTAAACACGCAGCTACAGATTTTTCACAGGCTGATCTTGCAGACGCTTTTGTTACACTTTGTATAAGTTGTCGTTTTATTAAGTTTTTCGTTGCGAACGCGCTTGGCAGGTGATTTTTTTTCCCGCAATAGCCAACGGACGCAAGACGGTAGTGCAGCCAATTGTCGCAAACGTTGTGTTTATTCCTTCCTCCATTCCTGGTGTTTCGTTAACGTCCTTCATCTGATTTGCGTACGATTTTGTACCCCCTCCCCACGAGTGCACAATGATCGCAGAGTGAAACTAGGCAACGAGGCTGATCTGCAGGTCAGAGCACACGGAGAGGTATGGCTCGCGCGTTCTAGAAAGTGCTTCCTTTTCATAACCGTCCCGGATGGTTGAAGCGCAAATAGGGGTGCAGTAAAAATTCATACACACACTCCATTCGTGCAATTCGCGGTCCCGGAGTCCTTTGTGCCGGGCTGCCGGGCAAAGAAACAGCCAGACTGCACACAGAAAAACGGCCGCTGAATGCAAACGGACAACGGTTTCGGGTTCCTTTTCTACCGTGGGAATGCCTAGGCGGCATGTTAGGCTTTTGCACGACGCCTTCCAGCACACTGACGCAATCCAGAGCAGAATATCCCCGTCCCGCCACCGTCCCACATTCACTGCACTTGAGCCGTTGTTTATTCTCGCAGCGTCGCCGGTTTATGCTCAATTTACCTGCCGCTGCAACGGGCGTGCGTTTTCGGTGTCGGTCGGATTATGAGCGTGTAGCGATGTGGTTTGCAGTTGCAGATGAATCTACTCCTTCTCCCCTTTGGGATGGGGTCTGAAAACGGGATTTGCTTTCATTATTGCACACGCGAAGCTTTCACGGCACTAATGCAGCCAGACGATGGAGGGGGGGGAGTATTTTGAGTGCAGCCTTAAGCTCGAATGCATTGCGGGAACGTGGCTGAATGTCGCGGTTCGAGCGGGATGTATGAAAATAAGTCGCGAAAAAGGGAACAAATTTTAGACCCTTCAACCATTAGCACATGCCATGCAGAGGAACATACTCAGTAGTGATGCGCTGTGCATGAGAAAGAAGCAAAACAAAGGCAGAAAAGGCGTAAAAGCACGAAATTTGATAGTAAGAAATAGAACAAAAACCTCACACGATCATGTGACTGCACTATTATGACCGCGATGCACAAATGCATCATAATTATTGCGAAAGCTTTCACTGTCAATGGAAAAAATGTCTCGTTATTTTCTAGGTATGTTGCATGTTTTAAGTACAAACCATTTGCAGATACTTACCTACTTTCTTTTTTAATCGAATTTTGTACTAATCAACATGAGACCAACATAGGGGATCTCATGTTGATTAGTACAAAATTGTTATATTAAATCAACTGGCATACCTTGTGCAAGTTTGGTTATGTAATGGTAAAATGTTTGATTGAATCTAAACTTTTCATTACCAGAACAATTCTTTGTCACATTTGCTGAGGAGGTACGAAATGTTTGTGTTTCTATAGTGCATGTGTACTGTGTATATGTACGGGAAAAATTTACTGTCAATCAGTTGTTTATTTTAGATTTCAAAACCAAATGCAAGTATGTGAACAAAAGAAATTTTAAATAATTAATATTGGTTTAATCTTCTTGAATTTCAAATGACAGCGGAAAGCCCGTATTTTATTATCTACACTTCCAAAGTGATATAGTGTAAATTTACCTACAGTGGTAATAGTGCTATGAGTGGTTGTAGAGAACTGAAAAAAAGTTCGTCAACTCGTATTACTCAATAACATGACCATCAAGGGTTCAATACTATTATGCACCGTCCCCCTATAGCAAGGACTGACTATCCGGCTGCGTGGTACTGAATAAGTCTCGAAATCCTTTATAGGCTGGCATGACCACGTAGGGCATTGCAATAGACGAAGAAGGACATTAAAAAATTTCGTTAATTTTATTAACATCAAATCTACAAAACCACCTATGCAGTGCTGCAAACTATCACTATCGATGTCATAAAAAATTCTGACTGACACCAAATCTATGACACCGTCACCTACTCCATTGTGATAATCAGAGGAGATGCTCAAACAGTTGGTGTGTCCAATACTTGCTTGGTGACATTTTAGCAACCAACGCTTGTTCAGTCACTTTGTTATTTTTTTTACTGTAGTCAGTGATCTTTTTTTACTGTGATCAGTTCTGCAAAATGTTACTGACATAGCCATGACAAATTCCTATTAAAACAAATTCATGTTAGCGTCACGAACTGTATTGTGATGATCAGAGGGTAGACTCAAATAGTTGTTGCGACGATCATATGCTTGAGGATATTTTTTGTAACGCCCAACTCTTGGTGACTCACTTGGTCTTGACATTTTCTGTCGATGATCATTATGATCACAGTCTATATAATACAGAGGTCGAGTCATAAAGAACATTTGATCAAAAAGCGTGGGAAACTTTTGACAGCTGGATGAAAAAGCTTCAATAGTTTCATCGCAGCATGCATTGAGGTTTTAGTTGTTGTGCATGCAGTGGTCTGAATGCATTTTCGGTAATATTTACGATGTTTATTCATAAACTTGTTCTTGAAAATGTTGACGAATATCAAAAAAAGATAGAATTATAGTGCAATTATCGATTATAACAAGATCAGTGCCCGAAATTACGACGAAATCATGTGCATTACAAGAGGACCAAAGCTAAGAGGCTAGATTCCTGATTTAAGTCGTTTTTAAGTGATGAATTACTCAAAAAACTACTCTATGCCACGTTCAAGAGAAAGAAATGTAAAGTTGCACTAAGTTTTGTGCACAAAATGCCCATTTAGCCCTGAAAAGTGTTTGGTTGTTTGGAATCGTTTGTGAACGCTTTTTCATCTAACTGTCAAAAACCAGCTTTCAAAATGGTGGACCAAAATCGAGCTATGCATCGACCTCTGTATTATATAGAATTTGATTATGATAGTCATGGGAGATAAGCGGTGCGTGCGAGCAACACAATGAGCATGTTTTCTCACTATGTTTGACCTGACAGACCATCAAAGCAGATTGAGCGAGAAAGCATACTCATTTTGTTGCTCACTCGCCAAGAAAATTTGTGTTTTTATCAACGCTGTAAATGACTACAAAACAGTTATTTTTTAATGAATTGTAATTGATATACTCAAAATTTTTGATTGTTTCACCACAGTGCCATTATAGGTACCAAACCACCCTTGTTCCTATAGTAGTCGGTAAAATCGGTAAAAATAGGTTATACTTAATTTTTTTTTTCAAGATATTTCTATATAGGGTAAATGTACCAATAGTGGTGCAATTTGTAGTGGTGCCGATGTGTTTTAATGGATTTAAGGTGTCAGGAAGGACAATTTCAGAAGATTTTAACACATACCAATTGGAATATGTTTTATCTACGCAATCACAACCATTTTTATCATGAAATACATCAAATTGACGAAAAAATTCATATTTTTGTGATTGCTTCGTTGTACCTATAATGGTGGTATGGTTCCTATAGTCGTCGTATTGTGTTCCTATAGTGGTGGTAAACAAAGATGCATCAAAAACGATGTATAATATCAATGAAACTTAGTTTCGAAGCTGTTTTCGTATGAATAGCAAAGATTACTGCCATAATATAGGTTTCTTGCGTAATTTGATCGTAAAAAATGTATAAATTTGATCAATGAAACTATTGACAAAAGTACTGCATCACACCTGTCGTCAACCTACACCCGGAAGAGTGTGCTTGACTTCAAAGTCAATTTTTCATTCAGCCATATAAGCGAATTTTGGCCTGTTTTTGGTAAATTACCTACATAAAACTCATTTCTGTTGCTTATTTTAGTGAAAACAGTACGACATGTCAAAAATATCCTCGAAAAAATCTAAAACGACCTGTTTTCATTGATTTTATAACTATAACCACTATAGGAACATGCCTGTTTTGTGTACCTATAATGGCACTATGGTAAAAAACACTCAAAAATGCATAAATATGGTCAAAAGGCAAATAACTTTAGTAAAACAATAACATTTCATAACAGTTATGTTGAAAAACTAGTAATTACGTGGTTATGTGGTCATTTAGAACGTTAACAGAAAAATGAGTTTCGTTATGAAATGCTAAGGATTTTGGAAAAATGTTAACACATTTCACAAAATAATGTATTTTTCGGTCACTAAGTAACGGAATGGCCCCATTTAATTTTAAAAACCTTTGTAAAAGACTAAAGAACATTTCACACTAACGTAAATAACTTAATTACTTGTAATTTGCCGTATGAACCGCATTTTAGTGCAATACCACCACTATTGGTACTACCACCACTATAGGTACATTTACCCTACTACTTATATCATTTTCACAAAAAATCTATGAAAATATTTTTTTATTGATAAGTGACCAGGAAATTCAATTGAAAATGTTTATATCAAGCTGAGTCAAAAATCTTCGATTTCAAATCAAGCACACCCTTCTAGATATGGGTTGTGTTACGAGCTAAGCTTCTCCGGCAGACCACGCGAAGGATTGGGCCTCAGGAAGAGTCGCAGGGTCGTAGCGGAGGAGAAACAAACAGCAGATTGTTGGGCAGAGTCTTAGACACTTTGCCTACTAACCAGTACTTCACGCTAGTTGCTTCTGATCCAAAGGTTGGGAACTCTATGCAGTCGGAAGGAGGTATTTAGCTTTGAAATCCCGGGGTTCTGTCTTATTTCAGATGTTGTAATGAGAGGTTTTAACCCGAAGAACTTCTGCGTTTGAATCTCTTTTGATTGAAAACATGGCCTACATTTTATACTAAATTTTACCCTTGCACGTTTACCCGATTATCCGCTCGGACTGGATTGTTGGGGTTTCCAGAAAAATGCTTGTTGTGACGTGAAACGCTTGTCATGTGCGTAAGAGTGCTACCATCAGTTTTTCATCTATAAAAATTGTTCATTCATATCGTTTGAATTACGCAGAACTTCGATATTTCACCAGTAATATTCGATATTTCTATTAAAACAACTTCAAACCTCAGATTAATTTCAATTATATATGTGATCGTACTTAGCTGCAATTTCTATAAAACCGACGTGTTACATTTTGAATCCTCAACAACTCAAACAGAATACAATCAGAATTCAATAGTTGAACGCTTTTTAGTTGGCATGCCTTTTTAGTTGAACGCTCAATAGTTGGCATGCTTGCATTTGTATGGAAACCCCAGTTTTTGAAAAATTCAGAAAATCTCATGGCTTGCCGAGAAAAAAATCAGATTTTTTTGTGTATGGAAAAACGTGTCAACTAAAAAGCACATATTCAATAGTTTGCAGGGAATCGAAGTTCAATCAGTGAGATTAGACTGTATTACTCATTTGTGTTTCAGTAGTTGTGTAGGAAAAGATTTTACCATTTATTTTATGTTTTCCTCAATCACGTACATGAGAGGTCGACGGCTAGAAGCTTGAGTTTGAGGTCTCCTTTTAGACCGGGCTCCTTGCGGCCGCCCCGTCTGTTTATAGGAAACCTCGCCATGGATGGTAATAAAAACCTAAAAATAGTTCATCAAATCGCAGTGGGTTTCTAAATTAAATATTATGCCGCATTTCATGTTTTTTACTAATTTAATAAAAAAAAAATTCATTTTTCTTCCGTTCCAAATCCCTCTTCAATTACCTTGAATAACTTATTTCTCCTCTGGCTACAATATTTCATCTCAAACCCTTGGCAAAATCCTTTTTTCTACTATCCCTGCCATCATCCCGTTGACATAGGTCGGCAAAAAATAAAACATAAAAACGCAAAGAAAGTGAAATACATCAAAATCTTTCAACATTCTTCCACCGCATAAACTTTGACCTTCCCCATCCGGCTAGTAGGTCCGAGGTCAATAAAGCAAAGGTGCAGCGTGTAAAGGTGTTTGGTTTAAATTTTATTTCCGCCTGACCGTCGTCGCTACCGGTTACTCAAACGCCCAGCGAAGCGACTTAAGCAGGAAAGCGGAATACGAAAGGATTAATTATCCTTCAACGCACCCACACGCCGCAAGGGCAGTGCAAGTGAAGAAAAGATTCCTGTTATCCTTTCTCCCCGCTTCATTGTGACACTTGTTGCACGGATGCCGACCGCTTTTGGGGTTTTTCCCTTGTCAACGGTTCCTTGCTGTGGCGCTAACGTAAAGGTGCATTGCCGGTTGCGTACTTCCGCGAACTATTTCACAAGCAAATTGTGTGCATTAAGGGTGGATTTTTGTCTGAGCGGGTTTTTTCTTCTTTTTGTTTTGGAAAGACGCAGCAAAGAATGTCACTCAAGCAAATGAGCGATGATAAGGGTACGAGGCTTGTGATAATTTTGTCGTAAGCAAAAGCAAATGAGAAAATATGTCGCAGCTTGCATACATTTGGAAGCTTAAAGCAAGGTAATGTCATTCCTTTAATTTATCAGCTTCCTTTTATAATGTTTAAATAGATTACGGTTTTATAATAAGAAAAATACCCAATATAGACTGGATGTTTTTTGGTTCTTCCCAATATAGACTGAGGAAACTCAGCAATTTGTGAAAAAATCAATTTCGCGACAGTAAAGGATTCGTTCGTATTTGAACTTTAAATTAGACGTTTTTATGGACAAAAAGCAAGCAGAACATTATAGTACGGAGGCAGTTTTATGTAAGTTTATTGAAATGTTGTGCTCGTGTTGTCTTTGTTGTCAATTGTTTCCTCGGGGAAGTTCTATTTGTGCGTAGCTCGAAATACAAATCCTTTTATACAATTATTGTATAATAATAATAATTTGAATTGTATTGTTATACAATACTTGTATTTTTTAGTTTTAGTATGTTTAGTATTTTAATTTTTAATTGTTAATTTAATAATTGCATAGTTAACTGTTTTCTCGACATATTTAAAAATAACAATTAAGAAATCTTTGATTTTACCTCGTTGTACAGTCATTTCTCGTCATTCTTCTTCTTCTTCTATTTGACGTAGCGTCCTACGTAAACATGCCGGCTTATACAGGCTTTCGAGACTTAATTCATTACCACGTAGCCGGATAGTCAAATCCTTGCTGTGGGGGGACGGTCCATTTAGGGCTTGAACCCATGACGGGCATGTTATTGAGACGTTCGAGTTGACGACTGTACCACGGGACCGCCCGTTATTCTACGACGCGGATAAATTATTTAAGTGAAATCGGTTCTCTCTTTACTTTAGTTTAGATTTCATAGCCAAAAAGATCATCCACTCTTGCTAATTCGACTCATTTCTTCGATAAAATCACCGTACGTCATCCCTGAGGAAGAATCCCAATCGAAAACAATTCAATTGATTTTACACCACATTTCCTGGAGAATTGAACAAAAAGGGTTGGCCGGAAAACAATCATTTCCATTTTATCATACCGCGGAAAAATCACCAACCACGGCGGGTGAAGCACGCTGATGCTGATGGCATAAACATATTATGTCATCTTCCAGCTGTTTGCGCTTGCATTCGAACCAATCAAAGCGATCCCTCATGCATGGCACACCGTTTGCCTCAGCTCATTCGTACGTGCCTTGGCGGAACACGGACGTATCGTGAGCGTACACAAAAAATAAAATGGAAAAAGCGAAGAAGCAAAAACACATTGAAAAATGCATCATCTGAAACCTGCCACAGGATGAAGATTCATCGTGCATAGACAAACCAGTTCCAGATACTTACGCTGCCAACACTATCCCAGCTGGTCGGCAACGTTTCACTCCTGAACTCTTTGCCGGCAAAAGTATGAAGTGGGAAAAAAAGAAAACGAAACGGCAAAGACGGCGAAAAACATTCACTCCGGCGTTTGTTTTCCAACCGATTTCTGTGCAGCTTTTTTTCTCTACCCAAGAAACAAAGAACTCAACAAATGGCGAGGAAAAGCGAGCTAGAGAGAGAGAGAGAGTGTGTGTGTGTACGGAAGCAATGGAAAGTAAGTAAATCACAGTCTCACATTTACACCTCTCGCCAGGCAGCCAGGCGGGCGAAGCGAGCGATCGTTTTCCACGGAGTGCCTCGAGTGCATTTTTGCGTTCCTTTCCCAACCTTCCGCGCCCTTCTACTCCGTCTTTTCGTCCTGTTCGGGGAGCATAAGAAGATGTGCCTCGTTCCCCATGCTAAAGATCTTTGCGCGAATCGGTGCTCGTTTGCCAGCGGGTACGACCTTCCAGTGGGATCGGTTTACGCTATCTTGCCATCAAAGTGTGTGGAAGTCGTAATGGGTTAATGCAATTATTGCTATCATGCACTTCTTGCGGCTGGGGTTCGTTTCTTTATCCATCCCACTTTTACCACTTACACTCGCACACATAAACACACATACACACACACTCGAAAATATAGTAGAGCACGCGCGCACACCCGGACAACTCTTGGCGAAGTTGAGGTCTAGCGCTTTGGTGCACTTTCATGCATGACCTTTGCATGTGGTAGCGAGACAATGAAAAAGTTTGTAAACCTGTTTAGGTCAAAGTTGGGCTGAAAAATATAAATTTGTATAAAACGGGGAAAATTTGTAAATTTGGCTCTAACTGTCCCAATTTACAATTTAAGGGAAAATGAAGAATTAGCTATTTTTTCTGATAATTGAAGCATAAAAACAAGTATCCAAAGATTACTAGACCTCTAACTATCAAATTAAAGTGACAGTTAGGTTACTATTTGACTGCTCATACTCGCACTGATGGTCTGCCACTTGATATTTAATTCTATTTGTGAGCTACAAAATGGCTGACAGCTACAACCAAAATTTTGGCACAATTTTCTTCTTTTTTTTATTTCCTTTTTCATTCTACTATTACAGCTCGTTACACAACACTCACACACTCACAAACAATCTCTTAGTGCACCGCTGGATCAAATCTCTCTCATCTTGCGGGATAAAAAACATTCCTGAAACGCTAAACTACTTTGAACTGGTTGCCCATTCTTCGGGTGCAAGAAGCGTCATCCAACGACTACTACTCCGTTCCGTCGCTGAACTCTTCTGCCTCTTCAGTCTTAATTTTTGTGTTCGTTCAGTTACTCACGAGCTTGCTCACTTGCTGCTTTTGCTCCTGCACGCACACCATCCCGCACACCATCCCGACACCGGAAGGAGGGCTGATCTCAATTACGTCTACGTTACTGGTTGTTGGAATGCTGGCACAGCCAACTCAAAATAGTGCCCCCTCCACCGCCCCCAATATTCGTGCACTTCCTGTAGTGGATGGGGCAGTACGTCTTGTTGAGACCACAGGCACAAAGCCTTTCCCGAGCACACTCACACAGGCACGAACAGGCTAAAGCTCCCTTGGCTCCCTTTAGCGCACGGAAGGTCGCCCAGGCGTGGCACTATCACTTTTAATGGTCCATGTAAAACGAATTGCACTTTTG
The DNA here is from genome assembly GCF_943734735.2 of Anopheles gambiae. Lineage (NCBI taxonomy): Eukaryota > Metazoa > Arthropoda > Insecta > Diptera > Culicidae > Anopheles > Anopheles gambiae. The sequence goes on along the minus strand of NC_064602.1, from coordinate 43,538,415 downwards.
TTCTGAACGATGCCGAACCGGCCGGTATGCAGTGCAAATGGCAGTTGGGGTAAAACAGATGGAAGCGGTGAGGCATTTGGAGCGGGGACGGGGCGGGGGCCAAATTTCAAAGATCGAATGTTAAACGAATTTCCGTTCGAAGTTTTGCAGCTTTCAAATTGGATAAAACTAAGCTTAATTTTGCAGAACGCCAGAGCACGAACGGGATTGGAGGATTTATTGCCCTTTTTAAAGCGAGGTAGAAGCTTTTGATACAGAATAGAGCATGGACTTTTTTTTAGTATAATGCACATTGTTTAAGAAAGTGTCAAAGTTTAACAAATCTTGAATAACTTTTCTAAAAATGTCCTCTAAATAGGTATGATAGCAAATGAATTGCTTGAGTTGGTGTGCACGAAGAACAAAGCTATCAGTATTCATAAAAACATTCATTACACTCATCATCACAATTGTTCCCATTAAAGGTTCTGTAAGTAAAGAGCCACACCAAAGACTAAAAACGCATACTGTCCACATTCCTGTGCTGTTTTACGTTGTACCCAAACATGCTGTGCAACAACATCAGCATGCACAAAAAAAATCACAACAAAACATGATAAGAAATCCACCACCACCCCTCCTATAACCGCCTGTTTTCCCCCTCCATCGGAGGAAATCATTTTTGAGGTCACCGTTTCCTTATGGTCCATTTATTTTATGTGCATATTTTATGCTCCACCGATGGTGCCGACGTCGTCGCTGCACCCAGGCCTGGCCACAACCACATCCGTCCGAATGCACTTTTCCCTTCAACCCCACTACCCGCCCCTTTGCCCCGTTTTCCCCCAGTCCATCAACGGACCGTGAACAAAGTGCAATAATTTTGTCGAAATGAAACACGTGCTTTAACAACGACTACAGCGACAGCAACAACAATGACTGCTTGTCCCGTTTCCGGCCAGCCCATGACCGGTTTGGCTGGTGTTTTGTTTTCGGTGAGAAAATCCGGTAACAGCAGGAAACGTGGCCACACGAAAGCTACATAAAACAATGGCACCAGGGCGAGATGGCGATTGTCTTTCAAGGAGGGGCGGACGGCGGGCTGGAAATGCATAGCAAACAATAAACGAAAACACAACACAACAAACCCATCCTGCGATTGGGACAGCGTGCTTCCAACTTGCTGAGTGGGTAGGTAAGCCTGATAAAAAGCATAAGCAAGCATTGGCCGTTGTAAATACTGTACTGGAACAAACACAGACCCACTCGAATCGACGAATGTGTTTCCCTTCCGTTGCCGAATCGACGTGCCGAAGTGCAAGGCAATTTAAATAGTGAGCTGTTGCACAGATGCCAAGGGGAAGAGCCCTACGACTAGAGATGGTCTACGACCGAGAAAGGTAGGGACAATAACCGCCATTACTATTACAAGAAGAGTTTCGACACCGCTTTTTGCTCATTGTCCAGCCAACATGGTCAGCAACACATTGAGGAACATGATCGAGCTTTTTGCTGGCGTGCGATATAAAGCGATAAACAACGCTTTCCATACGGCACACGTCACGTTTTGTGGCTGGTGGCGTGTTATGATGTTAATGTTTACGAGATAAAGTTTTAATGCTACCGATATGATATGAGCTTCATTTGCTAGTGGGATTGTTGTCAATTCATGGCCAGCAGTTTGAATCAGTAATTGGGGTTTTGTTAGCATTTTGGTTTATCTTAATATAATGAATAGATAGCGATGAACTAAACTACACTTTATATTAATAAAAGAAACTAGTTTTTTTTTGTTACACCGTGTTAATAGCCAATTTATTGAACCTTCTAGCTTCCCGTCCACCGAGTTAATCCTCCTTCGTATCCAAGTTTGCCACCACTTGACCTCTCTCCCGAGGAGGAATGACCGGACGACCCCCCCTTCTTCTGCTACTTCTCAATTTCTCTATCTTTGACAATCTTTCGTCGATCCTTACGTTGTCCTCCGCGCGATCACTAACGCGCCGCTTTGTTTTATCCTAGCGTTGCGCTTTATAGCGTGAGGGGAACGCTTCACATGTATCATAAAAAGGGAAGCTATTATTAAAAGTTGTGAGCTCAACTATAATGGGCGAAATCAGCAAAATGTAAGTACTTTGTTGTTATTAACAGTTTTATTGGTCCCTTTTTTACGTAGCTTTAGCTGTATTCTCCATTCATATGAATTATTCCTACTAATAATCAAACAAGAGGATCGAAAGGTGGAAGAGCTACTTTTGAACAAAGTACACATGACTTAGATGGAATTGCTTCTGTAGTAACTGATATAACAGTGCAGAAACATCAACAGTACTAGCAGAGCAGCTGTATTAGCGGCAAAATGGATGCAGACACCATAAATCCTAAAATAAGGTAGCTAACGTCTACAGGTAGCTGAAGAGCAAACAATAGCCGGCATCGCGACGCATTTTAACAGTCGTTAAAAGTTCATTTTGTTTTAACCAAGCTCATTTGATGTTCATTCCTGTTAAAATAAACGATCGTCAAAACAGTTTTAAAACAGTGCATACAGGCAAACACGGGGAAAAATTGAGCAGTATAATTAAACGACTGTTAATTTGTAGCGCAAACGCTCTTGACAGTCGGTTGTTTAACGGCGGCATAGGACCAGTCGTTAAAATTAACAAATGAACTCAATGCGTTCGCGATGCCAAATTCTACCAATTTTCAACGATTCTGGTTAATTTTTAACGACTGTTAATTTTAAACCATTTCTTTCGCGATACCAGCTATTGTTTTATACGTCCAATAATTGAGTATGCATCGGTAGCTTGGTTCCCTGCACAAGTAACTATTATTGACGAATCAAAAATTACAAATTAAAAAAATCAAAAAGGTTCACACGTATGGCGATAAAACGGCTTCCGTGGAAAAACACTGATAGTATTCTACCGTATAAAACTCACTGTCAGCTTTTAGGTTTGGAAACATTAGAGAACCGAAGACTGGTTGCTCAGTGTATGTTTGTTTTTAAAGTACTGACTGGTCACATAGATGCACTTCAATTGTTGTATTTTGTCAATTTGTACGTCCCAAGTAGAAAGTTAAGAAACAGGCAATTTGTATTCAGTAGCGTGCGCAAACAAAAAAACTGCATCTCGTAGCGTCTAAAGCCGGCATCGCGAATAAATGAACTCTTTTTAACAGTCGTTTAAAGTTCATTTTGGTTTAACCGAGTTCATTTGTTGTTCATTCCTGTTAAAATAAACGACCGTCAAAACAGTTAACGACTGCTCGATATCGCATATAGGCAAACACGGGGAAAAAATTCGAGCAGTATAATTAAACGACTGTTAATTTGTATCGCATACGCTCTTGACAGTCGTTTGTTTAACGACGGCATAGGACCAGTCGTTAAAATTAACAAATGAACTCAATGCGTCCGCGATGCCAAATTCTAGCAATTTTTAACGACTCTGGTTAATTTTTAACGACTGTTAATTTTAAACCAATTCTTTCGCGATACCAGCTTAAAACGGACTCTGTGGGCCAGTTTGTGAACGTTGTATAAGCCTGTTTCTGCAACTGCAACAACTTGGTACTATTAGACAACAATCAGAGCGTCGAATAAATTTCCAAAGGAAGCTGAAGGAATGAAGACCGAGGGACATGTGGCTACATTGCTGCGTCAGCTTGGCCGGAAGGTCTATGCAACCGACCAAACAGTAAAATAGTAGCCGGCATCGCGAATAAATGAACACATTTTAACAGTCGTTTAAAGTTCATTTTGGTATAAGGTGAGTTCATTTCTTATTCATTCCTGTTAAAATAAACGATCGTCAAAACAGTTAACGACTGCTCGATATTGCATACAGGCAAACACGGGTAAAAAATCAAGCAGTACAATTAAACGACTGTTAATTTGTATCGCATACGCACTTGACAGTCGTTTGTTTAACGACGGCATAGGACTAGTCGTTAAAATTAACAAATGAACTCAATGCGTTCGCGATGCCAAATTCTAGCAATTTTTAACGACTCTGGTTAATTTTTAACGTTAATTTTAAACCATTTATTTCGCGATGCCAGCTAGTACCTGGGAAACATGAACAAACATATCATTAAGCAAATATCGCATCCACTGGCTTCGCAGCCGCAAACAATGACGCAAAAACTCAATGCGACCATTTTAGGTGAATTCCGGTGGAATTTTGATATTACACCCTGGTACGCGAACTGGTCCAACATCCCCCAGCTGCGTCCCACCCAAATTTTCTAGACCAGTACGATGCAAAGGCTTTATGATGCAAAGGAACTGTTAAAAATCGAGGTAGATCTTCGAATCATGCTTGCACGGATGTCTTCGTCCGTCACGGCAAACATTCCGTATAACTTCCAAGCTTTTGGCACTTGCAGGTGAAACAAGAAAGTTGCAGGAATAAGGTTAATGGAAAAACGTGCCAACTATAAATCATACATTCAATAGTTGCCATGTATCGTTTGATAATCAACCAATGAGTTCAGACTGTAGTTGGATAAAACAGGAAAAAAAATCCAAGGCAGGGTACAGGATACAAATGAACTGAAGGCTATATGCTGTTTGAAGCTTCATATTAGATTCTTTTAATAGATTCATAAAATTTATGAAACATGTGTATTAAATACGTACCAAATGTCACCTGTACTCAACACTAAGGAACTGGATCCTTCACAAAAAGATCATGAAATTGGTTCTGATGACTTTTATGCAAATACATTACCCAACCAAACAGCTCGTACTCGTTTCCCAATTCTACAACCTCGGCAAGGCAAATAAAAAGCTTTAAAAAATAATACAAAAAAACAAATTCGATTCCATTATTGCTTCAGGGTATGTCATCGACTCCCCAAGCATTCAACGTACTCACACTCGCCGAGTGCACGTCAACGTATCGTATTTTACGGGAGTCTACCACAACAAAAATGTGAAAGAAAAAAAATCCTATCAACCGATTACCGGCTGGGAATACCACACAGACACCACCCAAACAAGTGGATTTGCATGCAACATTCGGTCGATGCATGGAGACTGCCAGTGGAAGTTTCGTAGCATACAAACCAATGCCACCACCCTTTCGTACGAAGTCAAGGCAAATCGGAGTGTATTATGATGTGCAAGGTGGAGCGAGACAGTAGCAGCAAACAAAAAAAAAGTTCCCCTACGTGTGAAGTTATACCACACCGAAAGTCTATTAAGATGAGCATTTGATAAACGAACGCGTTCGCATACATCATCTCGTGCCGGGCCGATGAGTTTGTGGCCTTACGGGACGGTTTAAGGCTTGTTTCGACATGCACTGGCTCTTTAGTTGGACAAGTGAAAGCCTGTGCACGGTGTCTGAGTTATGGTGAAGATAAGCGAAGGATTATTCACACCGGATTTTCACTTTAACGGGGTGGGTGTTTTTTTTTGAATTCTTAGTTTTTGTTTTCTTCTTTAAGTTCTCCCGATGTTTCATATCACAAAAGGCAAAGTGTGGCAGCTGTTTCAAAAAAAGTTTCTCTGACTAGCAATAGCACCCTCACAACTGCTCTGTCTTCCTGATAGTTGGTGCGTTTAAAGAACTGTAGTTGTGTGTATGAGAGTGTGTTGGTGTGAACATTCTTTTTCACACTCAGGCCAAGGCCATCTTGAACGGGAAATATGGTTTCCGGCTAGATTTATTGAGGTTATGTAAATATTGGCTCGGTGTGAGTGTGGCAGCTTTACTGTTGCTGCCGAGTGAGGGAGCAAAGTTTTAAAAACATTTTGCGGACCGTGTTTCACCGAGACAACATTACCATAAAATGATAAATGACCCAAGGACGCAGTAAGTTTTGCACTTGAGGCCACCCTATACTTATTTGTGACCATAATCCTGCGTTAATGCACTTTACAATGTAATTTGCGTGCTTTTTGTTTGTGAATAGTGGTGTAATTAATACACACTAACTGAAAAATAACTCCTAACTAAAGCATCACATTGCATAGCTTTGGGCGCTAATAAAAAGGATTGGGTTTTATGTGTACTTGGACGATGTGAGGCGCCTAGATGTATGCAGTGGTTTGTTTGCTTTTTAACTTTGCAAGAGTCTGCGATTTTGAACTAGAGGTGTGCTAAATGAGCCAACACCGTACAGTTTATTTGGATCACGTTAAAAATGATTCAACTGGTTAACAAGAAAAGAACGCTATGGTTCTTTTGATGCATCAAAATATAAAAAAATCATGATTATTTTGGAAAAATCAACAGAAAAGACTTCGAGCTTTCGGACATGTATATGCAAAACAAGAAACGTGCCGACTTAAAAAAAAAGTTTGTGTGAATTAACGTTCTAGTGTAAAATGATAAAATGAAATATATTGTCAATATTGGATTGCCACGCAATTCGAGGATACGTATTAATCTGTTCTACGACCGATTTTTTATTAGTGCGTCCATTCTGGACGGACTCATGGTACAGTCGCCAACTCGTACAACATGCCCGTCATGAGTTCAAGCCCCAAATGGACCGTGCCCCATACGTAGGACTGACTATCCTCTTATGCGTTGCACTATGCAGTCTATTCTGCCATATGATTGTAAATTTCCACACTATGCTTGCCAGTGGCGGATCTAACGGTAGGCGGACTAGGCGGTCGCCTGGGGCCCCGCCGACTTAGGGGCCCCGTAGATCGCTAGTCTATAGTATGCCGTATGGACAGAGTACTAGCGACAAGGGCCCCCGGAAGGATGAACGTTGGGGCCCCGAGGCTGGCGAGTCATTTGCACCACCACCCCCCCCCCCCTCCCCCGCCAGCAAAAAAATAGAGCTTGTGACGTATCGTAGTGGCTTCAAGTATACTGTTCAATCTCCCAACCCAAGTGCCAGTACCACCCCCCCCCCCCCCTTCCATTTGCCATTTACAGGGGGCCTCAACTCGTCTTACTGCCTAGGGCCCCCGATAACCTTAATCCGCCACTGATGCTTGCAACATTCCACTAACGATTTGCAATATTCTCCTAAATGATTGAGTAAATGGATTAGTAGCATTATATGATTCTAATCCCTGCACAATTTTGTTGACCTCGTCTTCCACTATGACCAATATAGAACATTTTAGAACATTTTTCCTTAAACCCGAATAGAACATATTGATAAATGTGTATGTCATATTTTAAATACCTAACATTTTGCATCAAAATGATGATTTTTATGTAAAATTATAGTTTATTACTTAAAAATATCTAATCTCCAACAGTGCTGCTCTTATCAAAATGGTACGAGATGCCAAACATCTTAGCCACACATTTTGAAAGGGTGATATTTAACAAATGGAATCAGTCAGCACTGAACTAAATAAACACGCATGTTTCAAAATGTTCATATTTAATTTAAAAAATCCATCCGTGGTTTCAGAAAGAAAATTGACGACAGAGTGACAATATTGTTCGCTAAAGCCATAATTGCTTCTGTATCCAGAAAAATACCTCATCTTCTCTGCAAAACTTAAGTGCTGCTAAAGAATAATAGAATCTATACGCCCCTTCTCTCCCCAAACACAAAGTCATATCATTACTATCATAAATCAATAGAGTATGGGAAAGATAAGAACAATACAAAGAAACTGTTAGTAATTTATTTATTTTCCCCATCGAGCTATCGTACACATATTTACATTAACTTGAGTAGTAACTTAAGTTAAATGCTTACAAAAAGACTTTTCAGCGTATTCTGTAACGAACAACGGCTCTTGGAGCAGTGTCTATCATCCGCCAAAAAATTAAAAGGAAGTTACAGTTGATAGTTTAATGATGGCTAATTTCACGAAATGTGTAGTACTTGTAATTGCTGCTGCAGTCTTTCAAACATCTGAAGGTAAGTTGATGAAATAATGTATAAAAAAGTTTTCTGTTTATCTTACTCACTTAGTTGAAATGTTTGATTTCATTAATTATTCTACAAAGTACGCTCCATCGTTGGTGGACACGCATCGTTACCAGGAGCGGCACCATACATTGTTGCAATAAAAACAACCAGCGCTTCGACTTTGTTGTGTGCTGGTGTGTTGATAAAAACAACATGGATACTCACCACAGCGCAATGTGTGAATGACAAAACAGCGGCAGATTTAAAAATTCTTACAGGATCCCATCGCTTGCTTACGAGCAAGGAATTGTTATTGGTTAGCAAAATTGAGCGCCATCCATCGTACAAACCTGCGAGCAGCGAATATAACTTGGCACTACTACAACTTTCTGCAGCAGTCTCACTTTCGTCAAGGGTTGCTACAGTTGTTCTGAATGACGAACCGATTGTTAGCGGCATTCCAGTTGTATTTTTCGGTTGGGGAGCTTCATCGTACGGCAGCCTTGCGTATTCAAATGTGTTGCAGTCACTTTATAAACGTACACTGTCAACATCTGATTGTCGCGCTCAAAGCGGACTGGTGGACCTATCAGCTGATAATATATGTACTATCGGTCAACCCGGACAAGCTGCTTGCACGGTAAGTGGTATGACAATGACTCTATCCCCACATTTCCCCTTATTGCTATTATGTTTACTTAAAGCACGACGAGGCAGGTCCGCTGGTACGATATGACACGCAAAAACTTGTTGGACTCTTCAATTATGGTTCGCAGTGCACAGGTCGCTCGCCAGACGTGTTTGTGAATGTGTTGACTCATAAAACATGGATCGACAGCATTGCTATATGAATAACAGTAAGGAGTACGTTGAAATGTTACGAATTTGTCGCTGTTGGTAATTATATAAATACTGTTGTATTTAATCTGTAAGCATATATCGATCTATCTATCTACATCTATCGATCTACATACACGAATAATAACTGAATTTATATGTTATTGAGTTCATTGGTGGTGTTAGAATTTGTAGATAAAATTGGAATCAGTTTGTCAAAAATAGTACAAGTTTACATTTAACACGCACATTGACTGTCTTATTAAAAAAGATAGCTAAAATGTGTGGTGTCGTAAGTAAACATAAAAATGAATATAATATGAATAAGAAATTGAAATTTATAAAAAAAACCCTGATTGCTCCGCATTTGGAGTTAGTATACCGGTTATAAATAAATAAATATAATGTAATCTTCATAACTTCAAAACTCGTGCGCGTAAAATGGGCCTAGTTGATATTTTAGTTGAAGTTTAATGTTGAGTATGGTGCCGACAGGAATAAGCCACCCTGATTAGAGGAGTGCCAAATGAACTAAAACCATACGGTTCAGACGTACTGGTGAACTCGTTTGTCGAAAAACATTCGTTACTCATACTGGGTACTGGGTTGTACCACTAGGTTGGCCAGTACAAAACCTAGACGGTTTTCTAATTTTTGTTCTAGAGGGCTATGAAATTAGTGAAATTGAGCGTCGCGGCGAACGTTCCCTGGAACAAAGGAGTTCACCGGTACGGCTGTTAAAATAGATAAAATATACTTTAAAAACATCAAAACAAAGGTTCAAAAATATTAATATCAATATGAAAAATATTTTTTAAATGTTGTATTCGATTTAAAATCAAATAACACTTCAACAAACAACAACACTTTTTAATTCTGTAGTCGGATTTAAATTAAACAACACTTCATGGAAAATGTTGTTTATATTTATATGGAAATGTTGATTTATATTTTATGTAATTGAAAGTTTTCCTATTATATTTATTTAAAAAAAAGTTGTTTACCGTCCGAAAGAATTTCTCTTCCGGAAGTAGGTTATCTCCAGTCTTGGTATCGGCATGAATCAAACTGCGTTTCTTCTAAGCGTGTTTTTCGCCGAGTGCGTTTTACCGCTTATGCGGTCTTACTAGTGATGGGAAAAATGAAGTTTTTGTCGGATAGTAGGTCCGGAAATCATTTTCCGGAATCGGCTCCGGAATCGATTCCGTAATCGACTCCGGAATCGGAATCGGTTCCGGAATCAAAATCGGCTCTCGAATCAGAATTTGCTCCAAAATTTGAATCGGCTTTCAAACGGAGTCAGTTTCGGCATCGCCATAAAAATAGGCGTTTTGGTCCAATCATACTACGTATTGATAACCGCAAAAAAATCAAAATTTACTTTTAAAAGATCCTTTCTCATGGAGATTCCCGGACTGATTTCGATTCTAAAACTTTTTTTTTCAATTGTGGAACTAATTCACATTCCGGAGCTAATTCTAATTCGGAAGTCAATTATGAGTCCGTAATAGGGGCAAATTGCGATTCCTAGGTCAATTCCGATTTCGGAGCCGATACTGATCGCGGAATCGATTCCGGAGCCGACTCGGGAATAGGCTCCGTAGTCAACTTCGGGATCGGCTCCGAAGTCCAATCTGGAAAGTATCTAGTCTAGTTTGATTGTTTTTATATCACACACTAGAACATTTATCTCATAGAACACTTACACATTAAAACTTATCAAGTAGTAAAAAAGCGATACGTTCTGACCAACGGTCGAGGAAGAAGACGGATACTCAACCTGAGAACCCTATCACTCACGGAGCTCACGTCATCAACGTGACTGTTTCTTGACACTTGTAAGCGACGTATTGGCGATGCACACAAAGCTCCTAACAATAAATTACAAACAATTATCAAATTTGATATGTTATATATAATTATGCAATTTTCCTAATTCTAGTAAGTTTGCACTTACTCAAAAAAAAATCAAGAATTTTGTAAACAAGATTCAACAATTCAACCAACTGAATTCAATGACGCGCAATGCTTTCAATCAACAAAGTTCCGTTTAATCAACACGATTGCCCATCGAACCAATCATTGTAATTAAATATCAATTCCACGAACTTAAAACACAAGACTGTACTGTGTAAAAGGAAACATCCGAACAAGCATCGATAAATAAAGTCAATAAAAACTTGCTTGTCTTACGGTCGGGCACGCAAAATTTGCTGCCGTTTCTTCGATTCGCATTGTTTTGCACGACAGTCGTGAGATGCAAGCGAATTCCAAGCCATTCCAAGAACAGTGAGTACACGCTTATCACCTTGGCAGTTTCTAGATTACAACTTTTATTTATTATTTCTCCCCCCCCCCCTCCCCACCCCCCTCTTTCGTAGCTGCAAACCGGCAAAGCGGTGGCACATTGTTGCAACAGCCTCGACCACAGTGACAATACAAAATGAACGAGACGGGAAAGCATCACGTGAAGAGACACCAAGGGGGACTATCAACGAGCACTATTACTAGCTGGATTACTGGACCGGAGGACCATACTACCGTACGGAGCTAGGATGAAGCTGTACCCGTTGCATTCGTTGATTTTGCTTCTGCTACCAATTCTAGCGATACGTTCCTTTACAACATTTTCTTAATTTTAATGCTTCTCGCGTTTTACCGCATCGCCAGACACTCGGCACGCGATTGCACTTTTGCTTTTTCTGTTCTGCCTTTTTTCTTCTTCTTCTTTTGGTATAAACCTTATCCCATCGCACCAGCCTTAAGCTGCACTTTTGATCCGCTTAGAAAACACCAAGAAACGGAAGCTGGTTCTGGATGGTGAGCAACGGACACACCGGTAACTAAACTTAGGGTTCGTTTTATGCTTTGTTTTTTTTTTCTTTGTCCCTCCGGTGGCACGAGCATTCGAACGCAAGGCGCGTGCCTGTGTCTTCATCTACATGTAATTGAATTTTAAAAGTGCAGAAAATAATTGAAAACTTTCTGCACGACTCAACCCCGTGCAACCGTGTTGCCCGTGCTCGCCGAGAGCAAACGTTTCAAGGATGGATGATTTTAAAAGAAATTTTCATCTTTACAGCAGTTCACAGTTTTGGTGCAAAGAAAGGAAAATGAATGGAAAGACAAAAGCGTTTCGCATGATGCCGGTTTCCTGGGTGGTTCAGATTTTCTGGATAGGGCTTAGAGAAAGGGAAAGACAGCTACAAGCTCTTGACCATTTTCTACCTACAACAAAGTTTCCATTTTAGCTGTGACTAGCAGCGGCTCAGCTTCTTGGCAAGAATGTCTCCATCATTACCATTGACCAACCCAAAGCGGAAGTGTTTTGAGTGCCCTAAGAAAAGAGATTAAGTCTCATTTTACTTACACTGACACTATCTATCTGACACTATAGAGCGCTGCGTAGCATATTGTGCCCGAAAAAAGTGCACTACGTACAACTGGTTGCGTTAGCCAGTAGCACATCTCCCAAGACTCCCAGTTCGTAGTGAAAAAGCGTTGCCCTCTCTCTTCGAATGATGAGAAAAACTACGGTTGTTAAATCGCACCGTAAATGACTGCAATTAGTGTTTCGAAGGCTGTTTCGCTGCAGGAAAAGTTGTCTGATGCTGATGAAGGCAGTCGTCACCGGAGCTTGAAGCAAATTTGAAACAGATTTGCATGGATAGGTAATGAAAAGTGAAACATTCACTAATAGCTCTTTAATGTAGTTTTTAATTCGCTAAACAATGGTTCCTAGTTAAACAGGTGTTAATGAAACGTTGAGCTACGCATTACGTTACTTTATTAGAGCTTCTATAGCTCTATAGCTTTTTTACAATACGTAAATAACATAATTTTCTGCACGAATCATAACAAATAGATGATAAAGTGTACAAAAGTACCAAATTTAATAAAAACATATCGAATGATCACATGTGTTTTAGTTGAAAACAATTCAAGTTACGCGAATTCCTCGGGAACGCAGAAACCGCATATCTCGAGAACATACTGTATAGGCATGGGCAAAACGATTCTTTTCACCGAACGCGAACGAACTAGTTCGCTCACCAAAAAGAACCGAACGCGAACGACGATTCTTTCGTTCTTTGTTTCATGAGGTTTTTATTCACAAAGAACGCTCGTTATCTTTTTCATTTACCCACCATAGACGCATACTGTAGCCAAAGAAGTACTCATTCTGCGGTTAAAACCAATCATTTAAAAACATTAAACACTCGGCTGTCTGGTCAACACAATCCATCGCAAAACCGACCAAAAACTAGCATGTAAAAAACTAATATGAGCAAAAATGTCTCCTGCATATATTGTACTCCATGCCTTATACACACTTAAGGATTCTATTTTAAAAAACTACTTAAATATGGATCAACATGATGAGCGCAATCAATTCAGTTCAGTTCATTCGCGAACAATGACTAATCCGTTTGAACGGGCTCGATCTTTTGAATTGTATAGGTATAATTTCCATGCCAACAGAACACAGATCGAACACCAGTTCGAACGCGTTCGATGAATTCAGTTGTGTAGGTACGATTTACACACCAACAGAACACAGATCGAACACCAATTCGAACGCGTTCGATGAATTCAGTTGTGTAGGTACGATTTATACACCAACAGAACACAGATCGAACACCAGTTCGAACGCGTTCGATGAATTCAGTCGTATAGATACGATTTCCACACCAACAGCACACGTATCGAACACTGCTGGACAAATTCGACGGCGTTCGAGGAATTGAGTTGTATGGGTACGATTTCAACACCAACAGGGTACATTTTGATCTCTGACGACCCGTTCGCACGGTGCGAGAAAGAGCGAGAAAGCAATATGATTTTGCACGTTTTATTACCACATTTATGTGTGCCGTCGAACACTGAACGGAACGTTCGAACGCGTTCGGTGTAGTCAGTTTCTTCCAAAAGTCCTGGTCGTTCTTTTTGTTAAGAACCTCGTTCGTTCGTGCACTTTACCGAACTGTTCGAACGGTGCGATTCTCGTTCATTTTACACATGCCTAATACTGTACTTCATGTGTGCAAAAATTGCAATCATTTAATAAAAATTGCATACATTTGGGCGTTTATCAAGGCCGGTGAGGGTTTCGTTTTTTAACCAAGTTTACACGATTATACTGAAGAAAATTGTATGAATATTATAATAATTCAATGTTTACTGATCACTCGATGATCAAGCAAACCCTATCGTATCCTTAATGACCAGTTTGACATACATTGAACTAGTGATGGGCGGGTCGAGCCATCCACGAACCTACCGGGTCGGAGCCATCCACATGCGACCATAATATACGAGTTCGATAGGTTCATACGAGATCATTAGGTGTAGTACATTTTGTAGGTAAAAACAAAATTTAGAAGGTTTAGTAGGTTTAGTGGACTCAAGCGATTTCAGTTGGCTCATTCTAGTTCAGTAGGTTTGAAAAGTCCATGTTGTTAAGTCGTACGAGTTGAAGACTGTACCACCAGACAGGCCCGACAAAAAATAAAAAGGTTCATAAATAAAAAATTTCATTACTTGTACAAATAATTTATTTGCTTCATTGCACACATAATACTGCAAATTATATGTTCATTTACGCCATGGTCCCGTCATGGGTTCAAGCCCCGACAATGCGGCCTTGAGCGACAATGTTTATTGTGCCAAAGAAGAAGTATATATTTACAATTAGGAAATATTACGTTTTTTTAACAAAATGAAGCAACATTTTAGCAGCTACCTTTTCAACCCATTGAACTGGTATGAGCTTACTGAACTCGCTTGAGCCAAACTAAATTTACTAAACCAGCGGTCGGCAAACTTTACGACCGAACTAGCCAAATTGTATAATAATGTTTATAGAGTTTCATATGAAGAGCCAAATTGTTAAACAAAGAGCAAAAATGCGTGAAAGTTCTATGATATATATGAACTTTTAAGAGCCGCCATCTCGATATTAAACAGCCACATACGGCTACCGAGCCGCACTTTGCCTATCGCTGTGCTAAATGTACTCAACTCGCTTTTACCTACACCCAATAAACTCGTATGAACCTCTCGAACTTGTATGAACGTACTGAACTCGCTTGAATCCACCAAACTTAGCAGAATTTGGGGCAAGAGTGCCATAGGGGCAAGAGTATCACCAAGCATTTTTCCATTAAAACTTTGTTTTTTCCAACTGAGTGATGGTTTCGTCCCAATGACTAGATACACTGTACCGAATTTCATACAGATCAATCGATTTTTCTCATTGTTTTCTACTGTTTTATGTTGAGTTTCAAAATTGGGCAGAAAATTATAATTTTTCAACCACACAAAATAAGCTCTCAACAAATATTGAACACTGAACCGGCAATTTTTTATACCACCGTAAAGCTGAGAAAATCTTTTTTTGTGGGATAAGTTAATTTTTTTTATCACTAAAAAAATTAATTTCAAAAAAGACACAACTTTTGGAAAAAGAGAGCCACCTCTACCTGAAGCAAGTGTGCCATTATATATCATACAGTCAGTCCAAAAAGTATTCGTCTAGCTGAATATTTTACAGAAAAAGGCGAATTATGGCCGCAATAGGCATGGAGCGATAAAAGTAATGATGAGGTTTGCTAAAGGGACTATCAATACACACGTTTTGCTGAAAAATAAGCATTTAAATAGTGCAATAGCAACCAAAATACATAAAAAACTAAAAAAAGTCGTTTGATGGGCGCGCAAAAAGTATTCGTCCATCTAGCTTTTTAATTATTTACGCTGGACAAACACAACGTAGAGGTGAATTAATTTTATTATTATCAATTTACTGGTGACTTCCTACTAATATAATGCATTTCTGTTGTTTCAATTGCACTTCAAGCGGTCAGAGACCCACTAAAAGCGGGGGAGTTAAATGATTGGAGCATGAAGGCGCAAATCGTATCTTTAACTTATGCATAACCTATCCTACCCATTTTTGAAGGTTACAAAATGTGTGGAAGGCCTCGTTTCTTCATTTGATCAGAGTTTGGCCATTTTTCTGACACTAATTGTGTAACAAACTGCCATGTAAGCAGCCATCCTTGACGGTTAATCTAACGAAAGAAGCGGTTTAATGTCCAAAAAATCAAATTTTACCATGGAATCAGTGCATTTTGTGATGGCCAATAAGAAAAGGAAAAGATATGGGTCACATTTGGTTGATGGGTCATGCTGCATTTCATCGTAGCTGGTCATGTAATAGCTTGAATGAGTGAGTTGTTACAAACATGTTTTGTTTGAATAATACCATACACAGAAAGTGGCTTAATCTGTAAAGTTGCATCAAATAATTCAGGAATTTGTTTCAAATTAGACTCTACTAACATATTAAAACATGTTTAAATCGCCAAGGTCATACGGGCGGTAGACGTACCATAGCGAAAACAGTCTACTAAGATCCAACATCAAAATCTCGGGTAACGGTAGCATCATGGAGTCATGATACTAGGGCTCAGTGCGGTAAGGAGAGCTAGAAAAGTGATTCAAAATGATAGGAGACGAGAAGGGAAAACATATTAAGGGAGTTTTTAAGTACTTTGGGTGATAGTTCTGAGAAATTGTACTTAAAATGTATCACATGTGTCAGAACAGTCGAGCTGGAGAACAAACAGTGCATTGTCATTTGCCCAAAATGCCAAACCAGCTGAAACCAAACTGATGAAAATGATTTAGTAGACTCTCAATATGATGCCATTTTTTAATGGAACTTGGCCACGTAGTCCGGAAATGCAATATTTCTATCAGAGGATAATTGTAACAAGTCTTGTAGGATGAGTGGATCAAAAATACGCCTTTTTAAAGGTTCAAATGAGTTCTTGAATTGTGCAAGTAGTCACCAATAGTCATAAATGCAATAAGAAACAAGATCAGGAAATTTTTTGATTCCATAACCTTTGTTTTCATACGCATTTTATGCCAAAAGTCTGATAGACGAATACTTTTTGCGCGCCCATCAAACGACTTTTTTTAGTTTTTTAAATAATTTAGTTGGTATTACTCTATTTTAATGCTTATTTTTCAGCAAAACGTGTGTACTGATAGTCCCTTTATCAAACCCCATGATTACTTTTACCACCCCATGCCTATTGCGGCCATAGTTCCCCTTTTTCTGCAAAATATTCAGCTAGACGAATACTTTTTGGACTGACTGTAGGTGCGAGCTGTCAAAAATGTAAACATTGTTGTAGCATGCAGCGGTGTGATGCGCTAATATGCGCGGATTTCGCCTCGGAAAAGCTGGTAAGATAGTAGTATCAGTAGCTAAGATATTGCAGTACACTTTGTGGCCGAAAAGGGTACATTGGTGACTCAAGACAGGTAGAAACACGTACACTAGAAAAAAAATCAATTACCCAAGAAATTCAATTATTTTACCAATGTGGCCGTCTTGCCCCATACGAGTGGCACTCTTGGGCTCAATAGCTCAAAAAATCACAACTTTTCCGACCCTATTTAAAACGCGTTACAAAAACAGTTTTTTTGCACTTATATCCACGGAAGGCAGGCGGCAAAAAATCTCGGAATGCAGATAAACAAGGCAAAGACCAAACTGATGGTGGCAACATCAGCGGGCCTACGAATAAATAATCAGAATCTACGTAGGCGTGATGTACAGATAGGTGAACGCCCTTTTGAAGTCGTCCCAGAATTCACCTATCTTGGGTCAAAGGTCAGCAACGACAAAAGCATGGAAGCTGAGTTGCGTGCAAGGATGCTGGCTGCCAACCGGTCATTCTACAGCCTGAAAAAGCAGTTCACCTCAAAGAACCTGTCGCAACGGACGAAGCTGGGACTATAAAGTACTTATATAGTTTAGGTACTCGCATACGCCTCTAAGACATGGACACTGTCCAAATCTGACGAAACCCTCTGAGCCTCGTTCGAGAGGTAGATGCTCAGAAGGATACATGGCATGTGTGGAAGGACAAGGGAGGAGCCGTTATGATGACGAGCTATACGAGATGTACGTAGACCTCACTGTCGTGCAGCGTATCAAACTCTTTTGAGGCCGTCCACAAGGACAGAGGAGGCGTGGTAGGCCCAAGTTGAGGTGGCAAGATGACGTGGAGGCGTCCGTCATTAAGGCCGGGATAACGAACTGGCAGATGAAGACACGAGACCGTGAGCGGTTTCGGACACTCATGAGGCAGGCCAAGACCGCAAAGCGGTTGTAGCGCCGGGTAAGTAAGTAAGTAAGTATAACATGAAATGCTTGAGGTGGCACACATGCCCCAAATTCCGCCAATTAACCCACTGTACTTGTATGAACCTACCGAACTCGTTATACCCACGGGTCGGAGTCGCATATCCTTTGCAGAACCTACTGTACCTATTGATCTCGTAGCACCTACTGGTTGGAATCGATTCCGGCCAAGCGGCACTCGACCCCGGGTCGATCCGTTTGTGGAGTCATAAGACCCATCACTACATTGAACACATACAGTCGCATTACGGGGTGCAATTAACACTGATTTCGTTGAAGTTACAAGTAGCAGTAAGAAGGCTGGTAAAACCATATAGTGTACAGCACTGAATGGCGGCCACCATTGAGCAGGAAAAATTCTAACAAGTGTCAAAACTTTTTTTTTTGTTTAATATTAATGAAAAAATTGTGTAAATCCTGCTTTTAGTGAACCTCATTTATCGAAGAAAACACTATATTTAGAAGATACAATCGATAGATTCTCGTATCATCGCTCCATCCCAGTTAACCAAACATTGTTCGGCTACAAAAACAAAATTCCAACTATCTAACTTCCAGTTGTAGCATGCACATGCACATGCTATACTGTTTTCAATCAGTTCACACACATTTCTTATTACACTTAATAAACACAAAATTGTCAACACAACACAACACACAAAAAGACCAAATTCCAACCACTCAAGATACCAACACAACCCAAACCACATAAATAACCTTACGTCAGGAATTGTAAGTCAGCAGAAAAACCCTTATCCAAAAACACTTAGAAAACACACAAGCGACACACAACCTCGGAGGTGCGAAAAAACCTTACCCAGCACAAAACGCTTCAAGTGGGTAAAGCGTAAAAACACAGCATTGCATAATAGCAACCAACAGTTAATAAATAATGATATAGGAGACACCGTACCTCGTGTGTACAAACAGAACCGTAAGCGTAGGAAACAAAACACCGCGTAAGCGTCAGAACCCAGAACTGACCTTACATAATAAGCACAACCATATGTAAACTCAAAACTTGACATTCAGCATAATTGACACCAAATAGAAAGTAAAGTAAAACCAAATCTAACTAAAAGGAAATGAATCGTATAAATAAAGATGTAAGATGAGACCGAGTGCTGCTCAGTTACACACAGTACGCACAGTGACACGGTTCAGTGGAGCCGTTTAAGTCTTATCGTAATTCGCACAAACCACACAAATATGTTAAATTAATTCATTGTGTCCACTCGTTACCTGGAGCCCTGATGGCTCCCAGTGATCATCCGAAACTAATGCTTTGTTTTTTTGACGAATTGACCTCGCGAGTGATGTTTAATCCTTCTGCACCGCTGCTCTAACGATTGCAACCTGTTCCGAATATCACATGGCGACCGTGACTTTTAAACTGTAATCTTCGGATGTGCAAAAAAAAGTGACGAATGAAACCTCAAACACGGACAAAAAGTGCAAAGTGGAAACGTTTTATAAAAATCGCAAGTGCTTCTGAAATGACTTGGAAAGTGATTAATTACCAACAATAGTGAACTACGAGTGAAAACCAATCATTATCAAAATGGGAGGCAAGGCTGCAAAACCTGAAACAAATATAAAAGGAGACCATGATCTCACAATAGTTCAAACTCAGAATATTCATACAGAATATCATCTGACTCAGGATTTAAAACTAAACATTATTTTAGGGCTGCTAATCACCCTGTGCATTGTTAAAATAGCGAAAACTTGTTACAAACACCTTCGTAACCAAGCGCAAAAACACGCTTTAAAAGTGCTTACGCTACCAAAGTAGCAACGTTAACATTGAATCGAGAACAGTGAATGAATGATATACGAAAACGGTGATATGCTATTTGACCCACAAAAATAGGTAAAGGCTGTGGGAAAGTACCGTAAGCTCACCAATGCAGCTATTGACCGCGATTATGAAAAACAATTATGCGCGTATGAGAACCTACCTCAACGTGTAAAAACACTGTGACCAGCGGTATGGTTTGGAACAGCCGTTCCCAACGCGGAAGACGAGAAGAATAAGGCAAGAATGGACGGTTGCTCACTGTCGGACGGACAGGTGAAAGAAGAGATCCCTGGGCCAAGGGACAGCAGTTCACCGAGCACCGGGAACAACGTAGCACCGTGAGCAGCAACAACAACAAATGTATTTAAAAAGGTACCGTACACATGCAATTTTTACGGATGAAGCTGCATAAATATGCAAAAGCTGTTAGAAAAAATAGAAATACTAGATAGGACGTATGATCAGGTTAGACAGCTAAACAAATGCTATAGGCTCTGCGCGTTAACCACACTAAGAAATAACACTAAGGAATTATATGACGAAATACAAGAGCTTCTACGAAAGCACGAATCATCCATTAAAGACGAAATATTAACAACCTTAGTTAAAAAAAGTAGACACCTATATTACGAAATAAATAAGTGCATTAAAATACATTTCGAAAGACATTCAGATTCGTTAAATACAACATTATCAGAAAACCAGTTCGACATAACGATAGAAACTAAATCTGAAAAAATGGCTGACATTATAGAACTAATTAAAATCACCACTTCTCTCATATCAAAGTATGATGGTAATGAGAAAGATTTAAAAGGTGTGGTGTCAAATTTAAATGTATTAAAGAAAATAGTGAAGCCGGAGAATAGGGAAACAATAATAGAGCTAGTATTAGGACGTCTGACAGGTAAAGCGCGAATTGTTGTAGGAGAAGCCCCAAAATTGTATAGAAGATATAGTTAACAAACTACAAGACAGATGCAGCATAAAGGTAACACCAGAAATAGTAGTATCCAAAATGGATAATACGAAACAGACAGGAACAATAGAAGATTTCGGAAGCATTATAGAAAAACTAACGCAGCAACTTGAAGAAGCATACATAGCGGAAGAAATAACACCAGAAGTAGCCAGGAAAAAAGCAACTAAGTCTGGAATTAGCGCATTGAGTTATGGACTTAAGGATAGCGAAACCAAAATAATAATGAGATCAAGTAAATTCGAAACCCTGCATGAAGCAATAGAACAAGCAGTAAAATTGGAACTAGAAGACAGAACGAAAAAGGGAAAGAATGAACAGACACAAATTTTATATTCAAACGCTACTAGGAACAATAGAGGGTATGGTAACAACTACCAGGGAAGGAACAATTACAATAGATTCTCAAATAATAATAATAATAGGTATCAGACACAAAACCCACCCAGGTTCCCACCCGCAAGATATGGACATAACAATAACCGAAACAATAATAACTACAGAAATAACAACTCTAACAACACTAGAAATCAGCACGCAAATCGACAAAATAATTCCAACAGAAATCAGTACGTACAATCCAATCAGAGAAATAATAGCAATTTGCAAAATAATCGAGCGCCTATTCATCACACAGTAACAGCCGAAGAGCAGAATAATTTTTTAGGGCAACCTCAAGCATCGGAAAATACCCAATACTAACCATAAATCCTGATGCAGATAATTTTGTTAAAGTAAAAATAAAAATTACAAAGGAAATCTATAGCACACTCATCATAGATACCGGAGCAACCGTATCCGTACTTAAAGCTAGTAAATTAAAACCAGGTTGTAAAATCAATACATCAAAAAAATTAACCTTGATAAGCTCTAGTGATCATGAATCAGAGACTCTAGGAACTGCTATGACAACAATTCACTTTGGCGATTATTCCATTATGCACGAATTTCATATAATAGAAGATGTAGAATCCATTTTTTCCGACGGACTATTAGGAAAAGACTTTATAAAGCACAGATGTATTGTTGATTATGTTAATTGGATGATATACTTCTCATCTGAAAACGGATTGATTTCACACCCAATAGAAGACAATGTAAACGGAAATTATATTTTACCAAAACGAAGTGAAGTAGTACGAAAAATAAGTATACCAAACTTGACAGAAGATTCAATCATCTTATCACAAGAAATCCAACCAGGGGTATTTTGCGGAAACACAATAGTCTCAAAACGTAATCAGTATATCAAATTCATTAATACCACAGATAAAGATGTTTCTTTTAACATAAAATCTTATACACCAGAAGTTGAACCATTAAGAGAGTATGAGCAATTACAGAAGAAACTGGACACATCTAAGGAACGAATTCAGAAAATTCATAACAAAATCCATATAGAAAATATTCCACAAATAGCAAGAGAAGAGTTAGAAAATCTTATCACAAAATTCTCGGATATATTTTGTTTAGAAGATGAACCGGTCTCTACTAACAATTTTTATACCCAGGAAATTTCATTAAAAGATAATATTCCTTCTTATATACCAAATTATAAACAAATACATTCACAAACAGAGGAAATGCAATCACAGGTAGAAAAGATGTTGAAAAATAACATTATAGAACATTCTGTTTCATCATATAATTCACCGATACTATTAGTACCGAAGAAGTCAGGTGAAGAAAAAAAGAAATGGCGTTTAGTAGTGGATTTTCGGCAATTGAACAAGAAAATTTTACCAGACAAATTCCCTTTACCTCGCATAGACACGATACTAGATCAGCTAGGAAGAGCCAAATATTTCAGCACATTGGATTTGATGTCAGGGTTTCATCAAATCAAACTTGATAAAAATTCGAGAAAATACACAGCTTTCTCGACACCTACAGGCCACTATCAGTTTACAAGAATGCCATTTGGACTCAACATTAGCCCAAACAGCTTTCAAAGAATGATGGCTATCGCTATGGCTGGTTTAACACCAGAGCTAGCATTTGTATATATAGATGATATTATAGTTACTGGATGCAGTGCACGGCATCATATCAGTAATTTAGGTAAAGTTTTTGATAGGCTAAGAAAATATAACCTTAAACTAAATGCAGAAAAATGTTGTTTCTTCAAAACAGAAGTAACGTACTTAGGTCATAAAATAACAGATAAAGGAATTTATCCGGACGACGCGAAGTTTGACACAATTAAAAAATTCCCGATTCCTACTAATGCTGATGAAGCAAGACGTTTTGTCGCATTTTGTAATTATTATCGTAAATTTGTACAGAATTTTGCTAAGATAGCTAAACCTATTAATAATTTGATTAAGAAAGACGTTAAGTTTGCATGGACTTCAGAATGTCAAGCAGCTTTTGATACATTGAAACAAAGCTTACTCTCACCCACAATTTTACAATATCCAGATTTTAAAAAACAATTCATTATTACGACAGATGCATCGGATATGGCATGTGGTGCAGTGTTATCACAAATAACAGATGGAAACGATTTGCCAGTCGCATTTGCGAGTAAAAGTTTTACACCAGGGGAAAAGAATAAGCCAATTATCGAGAAAGAGCTTACAGCTATACATTGGGCAATTAATTATTTTAAACCTTATGTATATGGACAAAAATTTATAGTTAGAACAGATCATAGACCATTAGCATACTTATTTGGTATGAAAAATCCTACTTCTAAGCTTACTAGAATGAGACTAGATTTAGAAGAATTTGACTTTGAAATAGAATATTTAGCAGGTAAAGCTAATGTTGCGGCAGACGCACTATCAAGAATAATCCTTAACTCAGATGACCTAAAAGCATCAATACCAAAATCCAAAACGATTTTAATGGTTAATACAAGAGCCATGGTTAAGAAAAATAACGAGAAAACTGATATAAACAAAGACGAACCAATCGCAACAACAGGGACTGATCACCCCGCGATGTGGAAAACAGATAGACCTTTAGAAGTGAGAAAGGTACTAAAAATAGGTACGCAGAGAATTAAGAACAACGTTGAATTCATAATATACAACCATTCATATAGTAAAGCACTAGGAAAATTTCTTTTGAGAAATCATGTAAATGGAAGTCAAGCATTAGAGTTTGCTCTTCTAGAAATGTGCAAAATCGCGAAACAATATGGAAGAAATAAGCTAGCATGGTCAGAAGAAGATCACTTATTCAAAGAATATTCCCAACAAACTATTAAGGAAATCGCCAATAGAGCCATTACCAAGTTTGAAATAATCCTGTTTACTCCAACTAGATGGATAACAACAGAAAAAGATAGGCTGAGAATAATTTCAGATTATCATATGACCCCTTCGGGAGGACATATAGGCCAGTACAGACTGTACCAGAAAATAAGGGAAAAATATAAATGGAAAAATATGAAAGATGATATCAAGAAATACGTACGAAATTGTAAAGCATGCATAGTTAATAAGACGACTAGACATACTAAAGAAAAAACAGTTGTAACTACAACACCGACAAAACCATTTAACATAATTTCAATCGACACAGTAGGACCTCTAACAAAAACTAACAAAAACAACAGGTATGCAATAACCATACAATGTGACTTAACGAAATATATAGTAGTAATACCTATCCATAACAAAGAAGCAAACACTATAGCCAAGGCATTGGTAGAAAACTTCATCCTTACATTCGGAACATTTATAGAATTAAAATCAGATCAAGGACTAGAATATAACAATGAAATATTACACAAAATCTCAGAAATTTTAAAAATCAAACAAACTTTTAGCACAGCTTACCACCCGCAGACAATAGGATCATTAGAGAGAAATCATAGATGTCTAAACGAATACCTAAGAATCTATACAAACGAACATCATGATGACTGGGACGATTGGACAAAATTTTACGAATTTGTTTACAATACAACAGAACACTCAGACACAAACTACACACCATACGAATTAGTATTTGGTAGAAAAGCGAATTTACCACAAGATATATTTAAAACAAAAATTGAACCAGTTTATAATATTGACCAATATTATTTCGAAATGAAATATAAACTCCAAAAATCAAACGAAATTGCCAGAGAAAATTTGATAAAAGCAAAAATTAAAAGACAACAAATCTTAAATAAAGATACAGTACCACTTATTATAAACTTAGGAGATCAGGTATATTTGGAAAATGAAAATAGGAAAAAATTAGATCCAGTCTACATTGGACCTTTCACAGTAGTAAGTGACCAAGGGCCTAATTGCGTAATACAAAATAATACAACAAAGAAAATTTCTACAGTACACAAAAATAGATTAATTAAGTACACAGGAGAATAACTTCAATCATTGTAATTCATTACGTTATTCTATTAAAGGGGGGAGGTGTAGCATGCACATGCACATGCTATACTGTTTTCAATCAGTTCACACACATTTCTTATTACACTTAATAAACACAAAATTGTCAACACAACACAACACACAAAAAGACCAAATTCCAACCACTCAAGATACCAACACAACCCAAACCACATAAATAACCTTACGTCAGGAATTGTAAGTCAGCAGAAAAACCCTTATCCAAAAACACTTAGAAAACACACAAGCGACACACAACCCCGGAGGTGCGAAAAAACCTTACCCAGCACAAAACGCTTCAAGTGGGTAAAGCGTAAAAACACAGCATTGCATAATAGCAACCAACAGTTAATAAATAATGATATAGGAGACACCGTACCTCGTGTGTACAAACAGAACCGTAAGCGTAGGAAACAAAACACCGCGTAAGCGTCAGAACCCAGAACTGACCTTACATAATAAGCACAACCATATGTAAACTCAAAACTTGACATTCAGCATAATTGACACCAAATAGAAAGTAAAGTAAAACCAAATCTAACTAAAAGGAAATGAATCGTATAAATAAAGATGTAAGATGAGACCGAGTGCTGCTCAGTTACACACAGTACGCACAGTGACACGGTTCAGTGGAGCCGTTTAAGTCTTATCGTAATTCGCACAAACCACACAAATATATTAAATTAATTCATTGTGTCCACTCGTTACCTGGAGCCCTGATGGCTCCCAGTGATCATCCGAAACTAATGCTTTGTTTTTTTGACGAATTGACCTCGCGAGTGATGTTTAATCCTTCTGCACCGCTGCTCTAACGATTGCAACCTGTTCCGAATATCACACAGTCTAGTCACTTTGTTCTACTGGTAGATCAAACAACGGTACATTTGTACTGTTCTCTTATCTGCTAGATTGCATCTCACACAGAAACCCCGAAAACACTATCAGAAAGACAAACTAACTGATATGTTACGAAACGCCCTCTCCTTAGAAGAAAAAAAACGAAAGTTATTCAAACACCTAAAGCACTCCTGAAACACGCTGCCCCGTTCCTTTGCTTGCCGCTGCTACAGCGAAGGGAAAAAGTCAACGAGCGTAAATCTCTCCTTCTCGTAAATAAATAAGCATAAATTGAGTTACTGGCCAGAAAATTCCGACACTGATAAATTTCCACACTTCCGCGTTGACTGTGTGCTGAGCGTGGGATTTTTTTGTGAGTGTGTGTGTGTTTGTTTGTTTTCTTTCGCTCCCTGTTTTTTTTTCGGGGGTTACACTGAGAGCTCTTTGGTTTGATCTCCAGCCTCCCTCCAAATTATCTCTCCCTCCACGGAGGGGTGGGGAAAGTCAACAAGAAAGCAAAGCTTTCCGTGCGAACTTTGCACGGGGCAGCACGTTACGGTTGGTTGGCTACATTCGTTCAAGGCGTCAAGGCGATAGATTCGCTGAAGGAGAACGAACGGAGTGCAACAAAAAAAAACGATTCGCTTAGTGTGTCTGTGTTTGTGTCTTAAGAAAACGGCCAACAACAACAACAACAACTATGCCGGGAAGAGAGAGGAGAGAAAAAGAAGATAGAAAAACGAAAACACTCCCCAAATAGGAGGGTGTGTGCTGCCCTTCAGGTCCTTGAAAGCTACCTCGAAGGACAGCAGACAAACAAATGTGTCCGTTCGGCCCAGCGTGGCGCCAGCCGTACTTTCTTTGTGCCCGGTGTGAGTGACCGGTGTGCTATCCTTACATGGTTACATATCCTCCTCGCCGGAATATGTGTGCGTGCGTGTGTTTGTGTGGGAACGATTCATGAAGCAAGGCCAAGTCCAAAATGGACAGCCACATTTTTCCCACCCCAACAACCAGGGGAATTTCCCGGGCACCCGGGCGTTAGGGACGATTAAGGAAAACGGGGAAGGAAATTTATTTGAATCTGATTGCGATAACCTTTCATCTTGTTTGTCTTTCAGCTCAGAAGAGCAAGGGAGGGAAAGGAAGGCAAGCAGGGGACGATCAAGAGCATGAAGGTGTTTTTTCCTTCGCCGCTGTAGAAAATGGTTCCCATTTGGGGCTATTTTTTTCACCCCGGCCATCGATTTTGTTCGATCCCGTGGGAAGCGATCATATGCTGAGTAAACGGTTTGCGTGTTGGTGGGACGGGTTTGCTCAGCGCTAGCAAGATAAGAAATGTTGGCATTGGGAAAAAAGCATCGAACTTTACACGTACAAGCGAGCGGGTTTGTTTGTAATGCGGACAAATTAATCGTACCGGCGTTGGCAGCTGTGGTAGAAAAGCAAGAAAATCCCTTTGTTGGAATCTTACCGTGTGTGTGCAACGTGTTTTTATTTAGTTTTTTAATTGTATTGAGGAAACTTATAGCTTTTACTATTGACTCTCAATGACTTGTTCATACTTAACAACAATAAACATTTTCGTCTTGAAAATACCAGCAGAATTGTATAAACAAATCACAAAAAAAAACGATTTCTACCAGTTCCTCGGGGCTTGACTCGATTCCTAATTCGTTTTTTTTTTCGAATTACAATTCTGGATTATAATTTTGGAGATAATTTTCAATGTTCAAGTATTGTTAAACTAATTTTTATATTTTTTAATATTTTTTTTGTTTGAAATCTTCATAGATTTAAATATTTAATTAATTATTTAAATGATATTTTATAGTTTTAGGGTTAGTGACTTCCAATTGACTCCATATTTCTGTGCAGCCGGATGATAATAAACATGCATAATACAGCGCCTACCACAACTATATGGACAGTCGTTTTTCGCGATTTGCGAAAAATTCATAAGAGATAGATAAAAACAATAAATGTACGAGTTGTGCAAAATACTATTTCACATCTTCGTATATTTTTTTTCAGGCATGTCAGATTCGTTCGGACAGTCAAGATAGGACGTTACGCTGCTTAAAAAACTTCGCTTTCCAACTTATTTCAAGAGTTTAGTAATGTCTCCCTTCCCAAGGTAAGGCCTCTAAACTCCAACGTTTCGAATAAGAGAAACCTCCTAAAGGTTTCTATGATCGCCTGGACGATCAAGTGTCGAAAAGTTCGGTCGAACGAAGTATTATTCCACCTCGGCTCATGTCAGCAAAACACTGACGTACCGCGGAGATACTCGTGATACAGTTGTACGATCATCGCATGACAACTGTTTTTATCTATCTCTTATGGATTTTCCGCAAATCGCGAAAAACGACTGTCCATATAGTTGTGGTAGGCGCTGTAGTACTATTAGAGGATATACAACACGTTGATGATATGAATGATGATGAACCCATGACGGGTATGCTGTTAAGTCGTGGGAGTTTTCCTTACATTTTTTTATCAATTTTACTTTTTGTTTAATTACCTCAACAGGATACTCGAATAACCCTATTTCTGGTTAACAATTTAACCAATAATTTGTTGCGTTAAAATATGTTCTCAGGTTCTAAGCAAACAGACGGTCGAGCCGTGTCGTGTTCCAACGGGAACCATGTTGAAAGGAAGTTCCCACGACAACTGGCGCAGAACGGAACCACAACGTGCGGTGTCGTATTGATCGGATGTCCGGTATGTAGACGACATCATGCAGACGGGACGAACATGATCACGTCAGATGGTTTGCAATGTGACTGGCAGGCGGAGAGCACTGAAACTTTAAATCCAGGGTTAACTCCATTAAATTTGTCTAAGTTTCGCAGTCGAGCAATTAACATCTCTTTTTTAAAACTCACTTGGGAGCTTTCCAAACGTAATTGTTATTTTCAAAACTTGTACGCATATTTTTTAGTTTAGTTTTATTTCGACAAATCTGACTATTATTGATGAATTTTATATTTGTTCATGTTTTTTATTTCATGTTGTCACTTTATGGTAACGACGTGTTCGTTCGAGGATCGGTAAGGAGCACCCGTACTTCAACTAGCAGTCGGTAGAGGACTGGGAATGAACGAAAAAGGATGAACTTTCGTACTGAACGGGAAAGGGATCGCCCGAGCGTTTGACAGATAGCCGGTGACCATATGGATTGCGGAATCGAGCTTTCGTTTTTTATCCCGAACCTTCGTGAAAGCAAACCAAAATTTTAGATTCGTGTTGTTTAAAAGATTGAATCAAATTTTAAGAGACTACAAAATCCGTTTTGATTTTAATTTACATTTCGCAGGCAGAACGTTGTGCTATGATGCAACACAAGTGGTTTCATCAATAAAGCTTATCTGATAATAATTCAAATTTTTCAAATATCCTGCTTAGCATATCTTCATCTTTTTGGCATAACGATTTACGCGATAATGGTGGCCTGCACCTCTAAGGTGTATTAATAATATGCAGCCGTATAGCCAGCTCTTCCTTCCGGATAGCAAAACGAAACGATCCGTTTAGGAATACATCATGTCCGGCCTTGTAAGAACCAATGAAACTATCGAATATACCGGCTCGTTGCTCAAAATTGTTTTTTACTATAAGTACATTCAGGTGCTAATCGAAGCTGTCAATGTCACATCTTTGACCCTGTCTGTATCTGACCCTACCGTTACTTAATAAAAAAAATGAATCTACAATAAATTAAAAAATAAATTAAATAAAATAAATAAAATTTAAAGCTAACCTTCCTCAAAGTGAAACATACCAAGAGACGAAAAAGTCTTATATCTTTTACACAGAGTTTTATCTTAGCTTTAAAATAGGTGTCTCCAAAATACGGCCCCCGAGAGCCTGTAATGCGGCCAATTATGCCTTGCAAAGGTATAAATAAATAGTTTCTTGTTTTGACTGGTCTTGTTTTGACTCAGTTAGTAGTTTTAGTAGTAGTAAGTAGTTAGTAGTAGCAAAGCGAAAATTAAACATTCAGTGATACTAAAGATAACGTCAAAATTGACCTCAACAACGTTATTTGTAAACCCATGCGGCCGACGAACTGGATAGTTTGGAGACCTCTACATTAAAACTTATTAATTAGAATACGCTTGAACATTGCAATCTTTTGGGCGTTTAGTATTCGCACCTTGATTTAACCCAAAACCATGCTGAGTCCTTTAGGTAGTAAAAAAAAAAGATGTTTGCTCATATTTTCCTCAAACTACCAACTCTGCCTTCAAACAATATTAATGCAGAAGCTCAACTCAATTTCCAATTAGCCCTTTGTTATGTTGCATTACACGAAACCATTTACTTTCTACTGCAAGTTTATGATCGTTTGATGGCTAAAGTGAAATTTGACTCTTACACACTAGCGTTGACACCGGGAACGTCCATGTACCGATACACTTCTCCCGAAGCCAACACGGGACACAAACGATAACGCACCCGGGGATAAGCTCTTCAATTAATGCACGGTGCACGGTGGTATAAACGGTGAAACCAATTTCCGACCGTGATCATCCCGTACCAGCGCGCAAAACGGTTAACAGAAGCTCTCGCTATCTCCCTTTCTCGCTAATACTTCCCCATATTGCTGCCAGGCGGATTGAAGGAAAACTTTTCCCTGCCAACCAATTAATTTTAAACATCGAACCGTCCGTCACTACCCCTACTGTTCCTCCTTTCTTCTACCTCTGAGTTTACATTATGAGGGGAGATTTTCATTTGCCCGAGCTTGCTGCACAACGCTCACCAAAACGGGATGAGCTTTCGCTGCACCACGTTTTAACTGTTGGTTTTGCTGAACTTTAACAAACTGAGCTGAGTGGGGAGGGAGGGCGCAACTTTGTCGATGCGTTTGAAGAAACTGATTTCGAATGGAAAAGATTTCCAGTGCGAGAGTGTCGATGCGAGAAGTTGTTCAACTTCTACTGTCGTCCCCTCACCCGATCTGTTCCTGGTGCATTAAAGTGTGGAAGTTGAGGACCTTCGATAGACACGGGGATTAGACAGGGAAAAGGGAGGAGTAAAACGTTTCCGAATTTCTGTTGCCGAAACCTTACCCGAGGCGACTAACTTTCGACTCACCTCACGTATAATATTGCAGATTGTTGTGAGTGTGTGCGGCGTGCGAGAGGGCGGGGTGGAATGTATCTTTTCCGAACCCCATGTCCGAACTGAAACTGAGCAGCGTAACATAGGAAATGGATGGAACTGACTGCCAACTGAATCGTGCAAAAGAAGAGTGAAGTGGCATCGGAACGGAGGATCAGAAATCTTTCAGTCCAAATGCAATCGTAAACAGTGTCCATGTGTGTGTGTGTGTGAGATAGTTTTTGTGCATAGCTGCACGTAATTCCATTTTAATGAACTTTCTCCAATGTACGGTATGAAGATTTTGATATGTGTGGAATGTGGAAGCTGCACAGTTGGCTGATGCATTCCATATTTTACGTTTGCAATTGATGCGCAAAACATGCGGCATAAATATACGCGCACATCACAAATACGCGCTCAAAACGATGTACACGATAACACCAGGGGAAACGCATCGCACTGACGGGGAAGGATCGAAGTAGGCAAGTTAAATTCCAAAGGAAATGCTTACATTATCAGAGGCTCTTGTTGTTTAAACGTTTCAAGTTGTACTTTGTTCTCGATTACTAGCACAAAATGATTTAAATTGAAGTGTGTGTATGTATGTGTAAGGAGTCCTATAAATATGCAGCTACAAATGGATTGCCATTTAACATCAAAGGAAAATGCGCCTATATGTTGGAATTTATTCCCATTTTCTAGGTAATATAATTCCAATGGGCTCACTAGCCTTCCCTGTTTACAGCAAACTGCGGTTTAGGGTTGGTGATACATTTCTTTGAAATATTTACTTATTCCACAAATCTGCTGCCTGTGCTTTGTAATTGACATCTCAATTTTGCATGAATAACGGAAAAAAAATCATCATTCTTTAGCTGGAATAAGTGTAATCTCATCAGTGATTGTATCGAAATATCGAAAGATCTGGTGGTACAGTCGTCAACTCGTACGTCCGTCGTGGGTTCAAGCCTAGGACAGACTATCATGCTATGGGGACTATCCTGATATGGATCACGAGAAACCCAGCCCACTAATGGTACAGGCAGGTCTTGACCGACAATTTTTCAATATAATAATACAATTCATACAATTTTCCTATATACATTCAAACAACGGCACATTGAACCAAATGTATCAATGAACATTTTTCACTTGTTTCAAAGATACAAAGGGTCATACAAAATCATTAACAAGTTTAAAATATAAACGCCTAAAGCTATGCATCCTGGTTTGTCAACATACACAACATTTATAATTCTGGAAGTAGTATTTCCCTGAGTTACGCGAATAATACGTTCCAGGGACATTCGCGGAACTCGGATTTTCGCGTAAGTCGAATATCACGTTTTTCATTCAAAATATAAATGATAAAACATTATTTAAGATTAAATGTATTAGTTTCATGTTGATTATTACTTATTTCATATAATTCGTACAGAAAATTCGGTTAATTCTGTGTATTTAGCGATTTCAAAATTTAAGCATAACTGAAACTTATTTTGAATTTGGCAATGGTTGCAGGAAATTGTACCAATTTCACGTATAAAATGTGAAAACTAAAAATTCGCGTTGTTCGAATTTGCGTAATTCGAGTGTCGCGTAACTTGGGGAAAGACTGTACTTGTTAGATTCGAATTTGATGGGAAAGCATTATAAAGCCTCCATTTTAAGTACATGAACTGTATAGAAAGTGGAATTGTTTTTAAATGTAGAATTGTACTGTTACATATCCTGCAGAATGCCCTTAAAATTATGCAAGTACCGGATACAGCATTATGCATTGGATGCGATTAATTTGTCT
Source organism: Anopheles gambiae (assembly GCF_943734735.2). Lineage (NCBI taxonomy): Eukaryota > Metazoa > Arthropoda > Insecta > Diptera > Culicidae > Anopheles > Anopheles gambiae. Next base: position 43,505,646 of record NC_064602.1, on the reverse strand, counting down.
CTGATTTTTTATAATGTCTCGTTTATAAGAAAAATACCTTTTTGTATTGAATGTCTCCAACCGATTCACTTTAATTCACAGCTGATGTTGTAACACATCTCGTATTTTAGGGCAAATAATTCCATCTTAGGCATTAAGTCTGAAAACAGCTTTTCTAATGATGCAGAACAATTTAAAACAAATCACACAGTAATAAGACAATTAACATGATTTAATAAAAGACCATTTCAGGAAACATGGCCTACGATTCCATCATGTAAAAAATATAAAATTAATTACCACCATCTCAAACCCGCACGCAAAAAAAATCGGTCCAAATCCATGCTATAAATCACACCAAATCTGTTTATCGTCTCGTTTTTCTTGAAACAGTAGAGAGAACCAAATGTATGCACAAGCGAAAAACAAATTAAACTTTTGCTAGCTCACTCACTGATCCTTACTTTCGCAATGCCCTGGCCCGTTCTGTATTCTAAAAAAAGTACATTTGTACATTTGTAACATAAAAAGCACATATTCTTGGAAAAAATGCTTCAATCAAAACAAGCAAAACGACAAACAGTACGGAACCGATTTGAAACGATCCCATCAAAGTGCGATCTGAAAGAAAATCAATTAATTATTCGACAACATTTGAGCCGCTGCCAAATGTCACCGAAATGGGAATGGAAACCCGTATCTGGAATGTTTTCTTTTTTTTTGCTTTTTTTTTTTCGAGCCATTCATTCCCGTTCACTCGACGTTTCTTCACCGCTAAACTACCGTTTTGACCCTTTGGTAAAGAAACTTCGCTGAGGGTTAGTTGGGTAAGCTCGTAGTGTAATGATCTTGTTTGCCGTACCAACGTTCGTACTGACTTTGAGACTCTTCCCGAGAGTGATGCGGGTTACACAATCACACACATGCACAACCACACTCACACGTACCGTCAGCATCATAAAGGAAGCAATTTAAAACTAACCATCAAAAGGAATCCGGCCATCAACATTAAAACATAGTTCCGGTTAGTTTTTTTCCATCCCTTCAAAGCCCGTGCTGCTCCGACCACAACACTGCGAGAAAGTGTGAGCAGTAAGAGGGGCAGCAGTAGTTGGATGTTCATTCGCGGAAGAAAAAAAAAGGGGGAAAGAAAGGGAAAACTTTTTTGTTTGCACTTACACATTCGTACACGCACAATCAAAATGGAGAAGAAGACAAAGCGGCTAGGAAGGAACCACAGCAATGAGAATCGCGGCAGCCTTGCCGAGCAGCCACGGCAACACAGCAGCCAGCCAGCCAGCCCGCCCGCTTCGACTGAATGGAGACGTCGCCTGCTTGGTGGATCAAACAAAAGGGGCTTGAATAGTAGTAGTACAGTGGAAAAGGATGGAAATGCATTAGTTGGGAAAGTTTTTTGCTTCACCACCTTGCTGCCACGGGAGGAAGGTCGAATCCTAGACCCCATCCTGGGAATAGTATATCCTTCTTTGCTGTGCTGTTGCACACAGTTGGTTTGGGATGGGGGCGGGTTTTTTTGTTGACTCTCTTTATTGCATTGTATGCCCGATATTCTGGCCACCCGGGCACCCCACCGCCTTGCAATGGCCTCCTGAATGTGAGTGTGTGGCATTTATTTTAGTGGCAGCCCTTGAGAAAAAGCGTCACATCTACACGAGGGGTAGCGGGTGGGTTTGCTTCGTTCCCTGCTAAATCCTCCCTCTCATTCTTCCAAACCGGTGTGAAATACGCAAATACTTACCTGTATATGTGTGTGTGTAGAGAATGCTTTTGATATTACGAAACGAGAAGAAATGGTACACCTACCCCGTACGGCGCTACGTTTGTGTTTGAGTAGAGGAAAACTTTGGCCACGAGTGCATGTTTCTGGTTTGATTGCATCATTCGGTGTCGCGACATGCCCTTCTTACCTGCCCCGGCTCTCCTTTTCACCTGTTTATTCGTTTGGTACTTCTTTTATTTCACAATGGGGTTGTTTTTCAACGCTCAGTTTCTCTCGCTCACTATTTCCTACACCTGTTTCCGTGATGTAAATTTAAACGTGAAACTTTCTCGACGTGTCTCAACGCTTTTTGTGGCTGAACCAGCAAGTCGATTCTGGTCAGTGTAGCTGACATTGGCACTGTTTTATAAATGTTAAAGGCGGGCTGTACTGTGTTTATGTGGCCTTTTCATTTGAAAAGGCTTAACTTTGCATTGCTCGTTTAAACGTCGATTTAATTCGGTTGTATTTAAAATGGACAATTTATTACAACCGATAGACGCTTTATTTGTTCTATAAAACCATTGGGTTTTTTGTTTTGTAGCATATCGTAAGAGCAAATTGTTAAAAATTTAAATAAGCTGATTTATGTGTTTCGATATTCGAAAAAACGAAAGTAGGAGTCGTTCGGAGTCGGTCGGAGTCGTTCGGAGTCGTTCGGACTCGTTCGGTTCGGTCCGGAGTAGTCAGGATTCGCCCGGAGTCGTTCGGAGTTGTCCAGAGTCGTCTAGATTCATGGTGTCGGAGTCGTCCGGAGTCGTTCGTTGTCGACCGAAGTAGTCCGGAGTTGTCGAGCATCGATTGGATTCAAACTCCGTACAACTCCGGAACGATTCATTGGACCACTGCTTCTGGGAATGGTGCATTGACCAGTATAGTAGCCGCATCAGTTGGTGGACCAGAGTAGATAACACAACAGTGTGAGATTAGGAAAAGCTCCCGATATGGGTGTAAAATCATTTTCAAGATAGGCATAGACTCATAATCAGTTTTAGTTCAAACGGTATGGTCCAATTTCAGGACAGGTATGGGTTAGGTATGGCTATGAGTTCCATAGCCGCTACGGATCGGTACGAGTTGTCTATGTTCCAGTACGATCGGTATAAGATCAGACCTTGTTACAGATCCAGTAGCGGAAGTTGGGGCAAGTGTGCCATAGGGGCAAGAGTGCCATCAAGCATGTTTTCCATAAAAACCTTAGTTAAATGATTAATTGTGTATACAGTTGGTTGCGTTCCAATGACTAGGTATACTGAGCCGAATTTCATATAGATCAATCGATATTTCCCATTGTTTTGAACTGATTTATGTAGAGTTTCAAGATTGAGCAGAATATTATATTTTTTTAATCAAACCAAATAAGCTCTCACAAATCATGCGAACAATCAACCGAGAAAATATTTACACCACCGTAAAGCTGAGAAAACGTGAAATTTTTTGTGAGGTTAGTTGAAAAAAACATTCTTTTTGTCACTAAAAATCCAATTTCAAAAAAGTTACAGCTTTTGGGGCAAAAGAGCCATCTCTATTTGTGGCAACCATATTTCATAGGCGTGAGCTGTCAAAAAAGTAAACATTGTTGTAGCGTGCTGTGGTATGGTCCACTATTATGAGCGGATACCGCTCCGGAAAAACAGACCAGCAACAAGCCATATTACAATACAGTTTGTGATGAAAAAGGGTTCATTGGTGACTCAAGACATGTAGGAATACGTATACTAGTGCCACAAACGTAACAATTTCCAATTATCTAAGAAATAAGTTTATTTTAACCAGGTGGCCGTCTTGCCCCATACGAGTTGCACTCTTGCCCCATAGCCCAACAAACAACGTCTTTTTGAACCCTTTTTAAAACGCTTCAAAAACAGTTTTGTTTGCACTTTTTTCAAGCAAAATTCATTTATGAGTGAGGAAAAAGATGTAAAACGGTTATGAGATTCAAATCGACTTTTTACAAATACGTTTTAGTGAGTTGTAACATGAAATGCTTAAGGTGGCACACTTGCCCCAAATTCCGCTATGGGTTGTAGAACAGTTCCGGCATGGATTCAGCATATAACAGTTCTAGGACCGGTATAGGTTTGGGGTATTCTTTAGACTGAGAAATAGTTCCAAAAATATCATGCATTCAAAATCAGTTCCAAAACTGATATTAATATCAGCTCAAGGACCGATAATTTAATATCAGTTCTAGGACTCGTGAAGGTTTTGCTTATGGTTTGTATTAGGGATCAGTTCCAGAATCAATAAGTGTTGTGTTCGAATATCCGTTCACTTATTTGAATAAACCACTGAACTAAGCACAATTAAAAGGTTACAAACAAAACATGCAAACTTTATTCCTAACACATTAAATACTTGTTGAAACGTAAAAACCTCGGCGCAGCCGCGTAACGGTTACCGCACTCGTTGATCACCCGAGAACCGAATGCCCCGGGTGAACGGCCGTCGTGCCCTAGCCGCGATGGCGCGGCCCTTTCGCTCCGTCACACGGTCGCCCTCGACGGACAGCTCGGGTGACGTCCAGGGCTGTCGCACTCTGCGAACAACCCAGAGCCACAATGTTGCGCGACGCTGTCCGTCTCCACAACATCTCCCCGCTTTAGGATAGAAAGTACGGGCGGAGCCTTCGCGGAACTCTTCTTATACGAGAAGAGCGGCGAGGCAGAGGTACCTTCTTAGATTCCGACGAACGAGAAGCATGCGGGACCGGTTCCATTGGTTGTGCTGGTAAAACGGGATTCAAAGGTACTGTTGATGACGATTGCGGCCTACTGTTAGCCGAGATGGGCTGCGACACGGACGCTGACGATGACGATGACGATGACGATGACGATGACGATGACGATGACGATGACGATGACGATGACGATGGCGATGACGATGACGATGACGATGACGATGACGATGACGATGACGATGACGATGACGATGACGATGACGATGACGATGACGATGACGATGACGATGACGATGACGATGACGATGACGATGACGATGACGATGACGATGACGATGACGATGACGATGACGATGACGATGACGATGACGATGACGATGACGATGACGATGACGATGACGATGACGATGACGATGACGATGACGATGACGATGACGATGACGATGACGATGACGATGACGATGACGATGACGATGACGATGACGATGACGATGACGATGACGATGACGATGACGATGACGATGACGATGACGATGACGATGGGTTCCATGCCTCTAGCAACACTTCAAGTGGTAACGCGGATGCAGTTTCGGTATCAAGCTGCTCGATGCTGTTGCCGCGGCGCTTCAACTGGTTCACATGACTGATAATCATCCGTTGACCTGTGTTTAGTTTGTACATGACGTTGCCGCGCTTCTGAACTACCACTGCGGGAACCCATTTCCAACCATTGCGATGATAAAGCTTCGCGTAAACCAGATCGTCCCTCGCAAAAACTCTGCTGGTATTCATAGACGATTCATACTGCATTTTGGAAGGTGGACGAAGAAGCTCAAAACATGTTCTAATGGATCTGCCAAACATTACATCCGCTGGAGACTGATGTTGCGGGTTTTGGAAGTTAGGAGTCGTCCGGTATGTTTGTAAAAATATATCTAGAGATTCTTGCAGAGACGTTCTACTATTTCTTATCTTGGCCAGAGCTCGCTTGAACGTATCGACAAATCTTTCCGCCTGTCCGTTCGACTGCGGATGGTACGGGGCAGAAGTAAGATGATGAACACCACTACGCAGGCAAAATTCCTCAAATTCACTGCTACAAAATTGTGTTCCGTTGTCACTTACAAGTGTGACCGGCATGCCAAAACGCGCAAATAAACTCCTGAGTATTCCGATGGTAGCAGTCGAGGTTGTGCTTTGTGTCTTGATAATCTCAGGCCACTTAGAAAATGCATCCACCACTACTAAAAAGTATTCGCCATCAAGAGGCCCTGCGTAGTCTACATGGATACGTTCCCAAGGTGTTTTAGTATTTGGCCAATGTACAGGATTTGTGTGATTAGGTGATTTGGCCGCAAGGGCGCAAGGATGGCAAGCATTTACACAATCAGTAATATCATCATTAATTGTTGGCCAGTATACATAACTGCGAGCGATCGCCTTCATTCGCTGTATACCCGGATGTCCTCGATGAAGCTGAAGGAGGCAGCGTTCTCTTAGTCTTTCGGGTATGACCACCCTCTCTCCGAATAAAATGCAGCCTTCGATTGTTGAGAGATTATCTTTCCTATGATAGTATTGCGATAATTCGCCGCTGATGGTAGCATTTCTTGGCCATTCATTTTGCACGTATTCGTAAAGCTTCCTTAACAGGGGATCTGATTTAGTCTCACAAACGACTGCATCGAAACTTATAGGAAAAGCCCCAAGGTTACTAGCAGCGATAGATTTCACCTCAGCTTCTAAGCTCACTGAAGCTATCAGAAAGTCTTCTTCCGGTTTTTCGTGCGCTCGTATTAATCGAGAAAGAATATCGGCATTGCCAAAAGATTCACTACGGACATATTCTATATCAAAGTCGTACGATAAAAGAGTAAGTGCAAATCGTTGTAGTCGGTTAGCCGTATATACTGGTATGCCCTTTTTCGAACCAAATATTCTCAACAGCGGACGATGGTCCGTCTGGAGTTTAAAACGTCTGCCATAAATCATTTTATGAAATTTGGTGACCGCAAATATGATTGCCAGACCCTCGCGATCGATTTGGCTATAGCCTTGTTCTGCTTTGGTGAGCGCTCTCGATGCGTGCTGAACTATACGAATGGAACCATCCGAATACTCGTGTCTAATAGTGGCTCCCAGACCAACTGAGGATGCATCTGCAGATACTATTATATTCTGTTTTGGATCGTAATGTGTCAATAGCAAATTTGACGAGAGCAGCGTTTTGAAATTGTTAAATGATTGCCTGCATTCTTTGGTCCAACGGAATGGCGTATCAGCTTTTAAAAGGCTATCTAAGGGGTAGCGCAGTTCCCTCATGTTGGGCACGAATTTGCCATAATAATTTATAGCCCCTAAAAATGAACGAACTCCTGTCAAGTCTGTAGGCTCTGGTAGTCTCGTAATAGCCTCTATTTTTGCAGGATCGGGGCGCATGCCGTTTGTATCAATTATATATCCTAAATAGTGAATCTGTTTTACCTTAAAAGCGCACTTTTCAGCCCGAATCGTAAAACCGTATTCTTCAATCCGCCTCAATACTTCTGATAGATTTGCATCGTGCTCTTGTTCTGACGAGCCCCCGATAACTATGTCGTCCATGTAACAGGATACCCCGCTGATTCCAGCTAACATAGTGTCTGCAAGCTGCTGGAAGACTGCTGGAGCTACCTTAATTCCCGGTGGCAATCTATTGTAGGTGTACAGTCCACGATGTGTGTTGACGGTGAGTAGTGGACGGTGGCGAGGGTCGACTTCAACCTGCAAAAATGCATCGGATAGGTCAATTTTGCTAAATAACTTACTGTGTGCTAATTTAGCAAATATGTCCTCCGGTAGGGGCAGTGGATATTCGTGAGGCCGAAGCGCTGAGTTCAATCCGGTAGAGTAGTCGCCACAGAGTCGCACATTCCCATTCGCTTTCCTGACGACTACCACTGGAGCTGCCCATTCCGAATAATCTACGGGAGAGATTATTCCTCTTTCCGCCAATCGATCCAGCTCCTTATCGACCATATCCTGCACCGCATATGCGACCGGTCTCTTCGGACAGAACACCGGATGAACACCTTCCTTCAGCTGAAGTTGGACACAAGTCTTGGTACATAGCCCCGTACCATTGAAGACGGCTGGGAATTTTCGCTCGAGCACTTTGGATACCGGTTCCGTAGAGATGCTGTTACAGAAAGCGTCCATCGGAATGGAGCCTAGATCAAAAAGCTCCACTAAATCTGCGCCAAGTAAAAGATGCTCCGCATCGATGACTCTGATGGTAGCTTGGCGAGTCGTATTTCCAATTCTAACATCTGTCTGAAACTCGCCATCTATTTGCAGGTTTGCTCCAGAAACCGATTTAGCTTTCACTGTAGAGTTGGCCAAAGGTGGTTTCCCTAATTGCTTCCACAGACTTTGGCTAATTATTGTGATATCGGATGCGGTGTCAAGTTGTAGTTCCACCGGCTGATCATTGATGACAACCGTGACGAATTTTCGCTTCTTCTGAACTTGGCAGACGTTCACTGTTACGACTCGAATGTTTGCATTGTTGTAGTGGACATATTTGCGACGTCGATTTGCGGTGCTGCAACATCCTTCACGATGGCCGATTTGATCACAGTCGCAACATTTATGATTGGTGAACGTACACTCACGCATCCAATGTAGCTCTCCGCACAGCCAACAAGGATTTTTAGGCTTGTCGTATTTTGCCTTCTCATTGTTCTCCCATCCCTGCTGTGTGCGCCTTCCATTGGTGCTCGACTGGAAGTGTGAATGAGACGTGCCCTCATACTGATTCCGCGGCTGGTACGGATAACGTCGTTGATGATTGCTTTTTACCGCTAGAACACGTTCGCCGCAATCAGCAATCATCGCACTGTCCTTCTTAAGGTTAGCCACTCGCTGGCATTCGGCAGACAGCTGCTCGAGAGTGATATCACATTTTTCCTCGATGCGAGACAAAAAGCGAGTACGGCTTTCAGCGTCTTCGTCTTCCCTGAGGCCACACACGAACACCAGGCTTTTGAGTTGATCTTCCGTCATTTTCGACAACTCAAAATCTACACAAGCACGGTTTACGCGGCAGGCGAAGGTCAGCATATCCTCCGAGCGTGCTTTTGTAATGTTGAAACATTTAT